>NC_087551.1:8733058-9380558 GCF_036250125.1 Pseudopipra pipra | reverse complement strand
CTTGCTTTGCTTACTCTTATGTTCTTCTTTTCCAGTACGACTGTTCTCACAATATTTTGCTGCTCTCCTCATAGCCACAGGGATCTCTAGAGCTGCAGTTACTTCTCAGAGACATGCTTGGTCCATACACTGGCTCCCACTGCCCTTCGGTGTGGCCACTATCACAGTGGCCACTGTCACACTCCTGCATCAAGCTGGGGGCATGGGAAAACATCCTTACAGGCCAGTGGGCAAAGGGCAGCTTCATGGTCCCCTATGTTCCTTGGCAGAAGCTTTGCCATTCCTGTTTGCTGTCATCCCAGTTTACTGTCACTCATAATCAGGGATACAGTATTCATTGTCGTATCGTAATCAGGGATAAAATGCGTGAGGATAAATATTCCCCTTGCTGCTTCTAGCCACTGAATCACAACCAACATTCAGAAATTGCTCATGCTTTTTTCCCCTCCCTAATGTAGCTTTTTATAGCATATTCCATACAGCTGATGTAAATCAAGGCATGCTGTGCTTGTGTATGAATCCCTGAATGCCAGGCAAATCCTCAGTTGTCTAACTTACCCATCTCTTGCCAATGACAAGGCACTCTATCAACCCACAACCACAGGAGAAATCAGCAGGCACTTGGAGCACTTGCAGGTTCTTCATTCAAGCGTGTTTCCCACAGCTGAAACCCTCCCATCATTTCCCTTGCTTCTTCAGTAGCAAAGCTTTACTGCGAGAGATCACACAGCTTGTTTTCAGATCAACCCTGCTTATTTTGAAAAGCCTGACCCTGGATTTTCCCCACCAGCTAGAGGCAATGTCTCCTGCTAGGACAGGTTGTCACATATCCAAGATCTTGAACGTCTGTGCTTGTTCTTGTCCTTTTTTCCTGCTTTTCCCTGCTTTACTGTCAAAGAAAAATCTCAGTGAGAGCTTATGAAGGAGAAAATTCTGTTATTCCTGGGAGGTGATTCAGGGTCCCTCTTTTCCATCATGTACTGATTTGTTTTTCTTTATGTTTGTATATTATGATGGTTTTGAAAATGGGAGTTACACACCCGATCTTAAATTTACTCCTGTCTCAATATGACATTGTTTCCAGAGCCATCAAAGGAGCCCTGGAGTAAACAAGGTGTGTGTGGGGGTATATTTTTCATCTTCTTTCTCATAAAAACTGCATGTGCCTTTGGAGGATAAAGTTAAATATTTACCCTAGGTTAACCATCCCTGTCTGCAGTTTATATTTTGTTGGAGTTTGGGCAAGCAAGTGGTATTTGCAAAATTCCTTGCCTGCCTCTGCTATTAGAAAATGCATTTACAAAGGCCTTTTCTTTTCATCCTCAGAATATTTTTGATCAGATGTGAGAACTTACCCAGTCTGGAAAGACATTGAATTAACATGTGACACTGTGGTAGGATTGTATTTGGGACTGGGTTATTTCAATTGCTAGTCAGGAACCTACATGAAACAGGACCTGAGGAATATTCTTTGGATCCATCATCACTCTGGGCCTGGGGGGTTTCCTTCTGTGGTTTTGGATGTCTTGAAATCTGGCTCATTCTGACAAGTCCAGGTGACTGTGTGTGGGTGGCTGGCCCTGCATCCAGCTTGCAATGGGGTGAGCAGGTCAGAGGCACCAGGAAGAGCTGAGGAACACATCTCGTGTTCCTCCCAGAGGCAGGCGGAGAACGTTTCTGTGATGGGGCTGGAGTCTGTCCAAATTGCTTGGCATCCCAGGCCCAACAAGTCTTCTTGCCAAGCTAAAGTCTGCATACCAAGGAAGTGCTCTAGGCCTTCCCACCTCAGCTAGCGTGCTGTGGCTCTTCTGAGGACTTCATTTTGCTCGGTAGAAAACAAGCTCTCTCCCATGTGCTTCTCCTGAATTCTCCTCAGAAAAAGGCCACTCTGTATTACAGCCCCTTAGGACACTGCAGGCTGCCCAGAATGTCTCCATTTGGATGTTTGGGAGCATCTTTATTCAAGCTTCTCTTGAAAAACACAAATATAAAACACAATGTCTTTCTGCCCTTTTCCCTTTCATCTTGCTCCCTCCTCCCCCACCATGACTTTGAGGGATCAGTTTTCAAACTACTTCAAACCAAACCAGTCACGGCACATGGGCCGATTGATGTCTTCTCTCTAAACCTATAGGAGTTAGGTCTCCCAAGAACAGAGGATAAACGGCACCCAGACCCAAGGAAGCTCCTGAAAGCTGCAGATGACCTTGTCAGTCTTATGAAGAGGGAAATAGAGTCAGGAAGACAGAGGAAAGGGAGGTGGCACCGTGAGTGTTCTCTGCACTCTTGCTGCTATGTGGTTTTGTAGGAAATGCGACCTGAGGGCTACTCTGACCTGTGCCAACTGAGCATGTAGCAGATGTGAGACTCACAGAGCTGCAAACAGCTCTTTGAAAGCCTTCCTCTCCTTCTCTAGCAAAGAAATTCAAATCTGATTTCTCTCAGACTTTGTATGGACCTTCTGCTGGAAAACCATCACCTCTGTTTCCTTGGGGCATTAGAATTAGACATTATGTTAACAGAAGGCAACAGCTAGATTACAGATATCCTATTTTAAGTGTCTATCCCATGGATGTGCAGCAAGACTTTGCTAAAATTTAACAGTGGGAATGGATGAGTAGTCGGAAAAAGGACATGTAAGCTTTTGCTCTGAGAGGTCCGACTATCAACTTCCCTCAACAAAGCAGGAACATTTCTGAGGAAAATGGCTCAAATTAAATCCTGCACTCTGGTTGCTTGGTGATGAAACACAAAGAAGAAGGATATGATTCCCTTACAGCCATCAAGATTTTTTCATTCCTTCCACTGAGGCTGAAATTTCAAATGCCTACCATCAGAAATTGATATCAAGCAGAACTTGACTGGACATCAGCATGACCATTCCTTCCTGGGCCAGTGGTGAAAACTAGACTGGCTATTTCCTCACATAAAGCAAAAGGATTTTTTAAAAATTTTGTTTAAAAGGAACTGGATTTTTTTTTCCGGTGGTTGCTTTTTGTTGTTTTTTTTGTTTGGTTTTGATCTCTCTTCTGATTTCCGGAGGAAGCATTCTAAGCCCTGTGAAGGTGAAAGCCACTTAAGACAAAAAAAGAACCTTCAAGTTGCAATAGAAGAAGTCAAAATCCCTGATTTAGAAGCACCAGCAGGGTGGACACTGGAAACATGCAGACTCACTCACTGGAAAGCTCCCAAGATCTACAAGCGCTGAAATGAAAACATGACACAATGGATCAGTCAACGATTACTACTGAATAAGCCACTGGGCTTTGGGGTTAATCACTGCATCCATCCATGAACTCTCACAGCGTGTGGAAAAACAGTTAGCTTTGCCTAGAATGTCTTTGGGATGATGTCCATTTGTATGGTGGGAGGTTCATGTGCTCTCTTGTCTTCTTCACAAAAACATTCTGATTTCAAGATACGTCACGAAAAGAAGGAAAACTGTTTGGATCAGTGTTTGAATCAGGAAATCAGAAGGGGGGAAATAAAGGAAGGGGAAACTGGGAGTCTGAATTCTCACGGTGTCATTGACCAGGAAGCTTGACACAAGCATCCCTTTGTCAAAGTGTTCTTCTTGAAGGGTTGTCTATCACCAAACATCCTTAGCATGGGTTAAAAAACATTCACCAGGACCTATGATTTTGGAGATGTGTGTTCCTTCAGGTCACCCGGCTGTTCTCATGGCACTGCTCTCAGCAAAGTCAGTCCCAAAAGGTCATGATCTCTCTCCAAGAGAGAAGGAGTCTACTGTCATTTCATAGAGTGGAAAAGGTTCTATGTTAACTCTTGCGCTGGTCTCATACCTGTGCTGCTACAAATGAGTTTTCCAATTTAATACGTTCTTCTTGTTCACTCTTTCCTGAATTTCTCCCTTTGCTTTCATTTTGCATATGGGAATGGCGTTTGTGTTCGTTGTTTGGTTTTAGAGTCTTTTCTCAACTGAAACAGAGAATAAAGACTTTATATTCATGTATTTGTTTTACAATTTCCTGTTGTTGTTTCATTTCCCCCTTTCTTTTCCCTTTTCATGGGTAAATGGAAAGAAAAAAGAGTGAGACCAAGAAAGAACAGCAGGGAAAAATGCAAGGAAAAAAAAGAAGCATGACATTTTCACAAGGAACGCTGTCAAAATATTAATTAAAAATCCGTTTTAGTAATGCCTCTAATGGAGAAAGAAACAGTTATGTTGGGTGGTTACTTTTTTATTATTCACAAACCTGTTTGCAGAAAAAGACTCAAACCTGATTTTAAAAAATCTACAAAGCTTTTTTGTTACTTTTGAGGTTTGTGGAACTGAATGTCTTTAGAAGCATTTGCAGATGTTTGTTTTCTTGTTTAGTTTAGTCTCTGTTTCCTATCTCTGCTTATTCTAATTTGATGGAACAGTCATTCCCAGACTTCCACAAGCCAAGTCTTACTCATAGGGAAAGTTATCAGGGGAAAAAATATGGCTGGTATCTTGAGTCAAATTTCAGTGCAAGAGCAAGCTGCAAGTCAAGACTTTGCATCAAGCTCTGAAGTGGATGGTGGCAAACACAATTGCTTGTTGGTGGTGTTGTTATCTATTTACACATGGACAATTCCCAGGAGTTCCAGCCATGGTGTAGCAATTTTCAGGTCTATCCATGAGACTGGAAAGCAGAAAAGAGTATTATTAAATCAGGATTATTGTCCCATCACACCCTGTCAGTCTCTTTAATTAGTGCAGTCTACTTGAAAAGCAGATGTGTGGCTGGTTGTTTTCACAGCGTGTTTTCTGCTAGGCTGTGCTTTGCTGATGTCAAGGGAATGAACTGAAATGGAGCCCCTGCTCGAGTCCAAACATTGGCTGGAGCTCATGGAAGTGGCTCTGTGAGCAAACATGACAGTAGTGCACCCCTGGGGCTCCTGCAGATTTGAAAGCCCCGGGTGCCCTTTTTGTCAGCCCCTCGTATCGCCAGAGACATCATTTGCTCCTCAGAGAACCTGCTCATGTGATCAGACTGGGTTTTAGCCCGGTTCCTCAAGGAAGCATGCTCAGAGTCCATGTGTTCGTGCCTCTGATGACCAGGGACACCACAACCTGTCCTGGGATGGCTCCTGCCTTGATGAGAAGTTCCTGGAGAGAAGAGGGGGACACCCACAGCATATGTGAACTCCACTGGGGATGGGGACATGTATGAGCTGTGAGGTACTGAGGGGGACGCTGAAGAGACATTATGGCTGCGAGGACACTGATGGGGATGTGTGTAAACCACGGGGACACGGAGGGGATGTGATTGAACCATGGAGCCACTAAGGAAATGTGTGTGAGCTATAGGGACACTGAGGGGGCATGTGTGAACTACGGGGATCCTGAGGGGATGCGTATGAAGCAAGGGGATGCTGAGGGGAACACTGGAGGAAGGCATGTGAGCTGTGGGGACACTGACAGGGATGTGTATCGACTGTGGGGACACTGGGGGACACGTGTGAGCTCTGGGACGCCAAGAGGGGAACTGAGGGGACACGTGTGAACTATGGGGACCCTGAGGGGATGTGTATGAATGGTGGGGATATGGGGGGGGGGGGGGAAACTGAGGGGACATGTGTGAGTTTTGGGACACTGATGGGGATCTGTGCAAACCATGGGGACACTGGGGGGACACATGTGAGCTCTGAAACACCAAGGGGGCCACTGAGGGGACGTGTGTGAACTATGGGGACCCTGAGGGGATGTGTATGAACAATGGGCACACTGAGGAGGGACATCGAGGGGACACATGTGAGATTTGGGACACCAAGGGAGCCACTGAGGGGACGTATGTGAACAGTGAGGACACTGAGGGGATGTGCGTGAACAGCGGGGATACTGAAGGGGGACACGAGGGAGGCACGTGTGAGGTGTGGGACGCGGAGGGGGCATTGAGAGGACGTGTGTGGCCCTTGAGGGCACGGAGGGCCCTCACGCCACCCGTGTGTGGGCCGAGGGCCCGCGGGTCGGGCTCCGGGCTGACGTGCCGCCCCGCCGGCCGGCGATGGCGCTGTGGGGACCCGGCCCCAGCGGGCGGCAGCGGGGCGGGCCGGGGGTCACCGCCGTTCCTCCCCCGGGCGGGGCCGCCGCCGCCGCCGGCCCGGCCCTCGGCGGGCGGGGCCCGCCCGCTCAGTCAGAGTCTGCGAGCGCCGCGCGGTAGCGGGACACGAGGAGTCGCCGCGCCGCGAGCATGGAGGAGGCGGCGGCGGCGGCGGCGAGCGAGGACAAGGCGGGCTACGGCCCGAACGGGCACGCCGAGGGCCCGGCGGCCGAGGGGCGGCGGGGCGGCGGGGCCTGGCTGCGGGGCTGCCGCGGGTTCCTGCGGCGCAACGCGCTGGTGGTGCTGACGGTGTCGGGGGTGGTGGCCGGCGTGGCGCTGGGGGCCGCCGTGCGCGGCGCGGCGCTGAGCCCCGCGCAGGTCGCCTACCTGGCCTTCCCCGGGGAGCTGCTGCTGCGGATGCTGCGCATGGTGATCCTGCCGCTCGTGGTCTGCAGCCTTGTGTCGGGCGCCGCCAGCCTGGACACCCGCTCGCTCGGCCGCCTGGGAGGCATCGCTATCGCCTATTTCCTGGGCACCACGCTGCTCGCCTCCGGCCTCGCCGTGGCCCTCGGCTTCATCGTCCGTCCCGGCGCCGGAGCCTCCGCGCTCAACACGCCCGGGCTGGGGCTGCCGGGCGCGCTTCCCACCAGCAAGGAGACCGTGGACTCCTTCCTCGACCTCGTCAGGTGAGGCCGCCCCGCGCCTTCCTCCTTCCCCCGCCCTCCCGCCGCCGGAGGATGATGACAGACCCGGCGGTGTTGCACGCTGCAGCCGGCAGCCCGAGACCCCCCTCCCCCCTCCTTCTTCTCATCCTCCTTCTCCTTCTCATCCTCCTTCTCCTTCTCATCCTCCTTCTCCTTCTCCTTCTCATCCTCCTTCTCCTTCTCATCCTCCTTCTCCTTCTCATCCTCCTTCTCCTTCTCATCCTCCTTCTCCTTCTCATCCTTCTTCATCTTCTCATCTTCCTGCATCTTCTCATCCTTTTGCATCTTTTCATCTTTTTGCATCTTCTCATCTTCCTGCATCTTCTCCTCATCCTCCTCATTCTTCTTCTCATTTTTCTTCTTCTTTTCATCCTCCTCCTCCTCCTTCTTATCATCCTCCTCATCCTTATCCTGCCTTCTCCAAAAGCACCCCCCTCTCTCTCCCCAGGTACCCGCAGCCCGGCCAGGTGTAAGGCTGCACGGTGCTCTGCCTCTCCCCACTTTGTTTTTAATTGTACCTGGGTGGCTGCAAGGATGAGTCGAGGCTTGCTCAGAGCTCTGGGTGCCTGGGCCCGTTCTTGGTTCTGCCTGGAGGGAGAGCGGCTCCTGGGTGCTTATTGTAGGGCAGGGATGGCTTTGTCTGGCTCCTTCCCCTGTCCCGCTACCTGCTGTTGCCTGTCTCCCGCAGGCAGGGCAGGGCTGGGCAGCTCTCCCCATCCCTCACACACACCTCTTTCTTTTATTCCCCAACACTTAGTCTCCTCACCCAAATGCTTGCCTGCCTTTTATGGTACCCTCCTATAGATGTGGGCATGGAAATGCAACACTATTTCCGTCGAGGACATAACTGCAACATAGTCTGGCGTGAGGACACCCTGTAGGTTTGTGGGCTTTCCAACCCACCTCTGCAAAGGCAAGACTGGTGTTCCCCAAGTCTACCTGGAAGCAAGGCTTCCACTTCTAACCAGATCAAAGTATTTTCATTTATCCTTATTCCTCCTTGCAAAGTTGCAAGCTTCACCTTTTTTTTTTCCCTCAAACCCCGTTGAGATCTGTCTGGCTTTTTAAATAAGAGTGGAGTGTAGCACTCACACAAATGATGCAAACATCCAGCTGGTGTTTTGAGTATGGGACTTCCAACTGCATTTCCTCACTCTTTGCACCAAGGTGCAAACGGAGGTGGGGGGTGACCTGCATCACAGCTAAGTGGCTAGAAGGTTGTGCTTAGTGGATATCTTGCTAATTAAAACACTGAGTGGGGGATTTTCATTTGAGTTATTTGCTTTCTTTTATGAATTCAGTTTTTCAGCTGAGGCATTTTTTTTTGCTGTGTCTAGGTAAGTGGATGTGGCAACAAAGATAAAAAGAATTTAAAAAAAAAAATATCCCAAACCCAGAACTGTATTTACAAATTCAGGCTAATGTTCTTTTCTTCCCCAGAGAGAAGTATGGTCCCTTTGGACTGAAAGTAAGTCTGATTTGTTCCACTGGCAGCCCTGTACTTAGTGTCCTCAGCTCACCTCTCTTAAGAACCAACCATTAAGGATCTCTCTTCAGGACCAGCAAGTCCTGACAGCATGTTAAGAAGCAGTAACAGGATAGAGGGAGTAGATGGTCTGTCTGTGAAGGTGACATGGAGTTCAATGGAAGCGTAGGTAGGTAAAGGAAAATTGCCAAAAATGGAGTCAGCACACTGTGGAGAGTTGGGAAGACGACTGTAGTGGTGGCTGCCCCAGGTGCATCCTGGTGTGGCTGCTGTAGCTGGTGTTTCATTCCTGTGTCACCATGCAGCACGGAGCAGGATGTAGTTGGGAAATAAGGCAGAGATGCTCCAGCAAGCTTCAGGCTGCAGGTAATATCTGTGAAGCTGGGAGCAGGCAGCTGTTTCTTGCTCTGGTCTGTAAATGCAGGTGGAGAGTTCCTCTTCGAAGGGGTTATGATGGTGATGGGATTGAGTCCCTAATTCCAAAGCAGTGCTCATGATGCTGAGACTTGGGTAAAGCATATGGGTTGCAGAAAAATTTCCTTCTGGGAAGTGGGGCCTTCCCCCATGTACAGTGGGCTGTGAGTTCAGCTTTCTCTTGAAGCCCCAGGGAAGGGCTGTTGCAGCTGCTCTGATGGACAGTCCAGTTGTCACAGCAATGACAATGAAATCCAGTCCAGAAAAGAGGACACAGCCGTCACTTAAACTTCCAGTCTTAGCAGAAATCCCTGACAGACCTAGGGATGGAGTGAGTATGTGATTTTCAGGAAATAAGGTCTCTCTCTCCCTCTACCATTTAATATTATTTTTAACTGTTCTTGAAAATGTGGGTGTTCTTGTTTGAGCACCGAACTCAGTCCCTGTTGTGATGGAAGTTACTAGAGTAACCTTATCTTCAGACAACAAGGCCTTGAGTCCTGAAAGACTGAAGTAATTCCTTTTGGTGTGGATGAGTCTTTCAGCATCCCGCTCTTTGCATCTCCCTTTCTCTCATTTCGTCATGAAACTTTCTATTAGACGCGAGAAAACTTTGTTTTCAGTTGTGTCACAAGATTGACCATGTCCTTCATGGCTTTGCTGCTGCTTGGTATCAGAGAAAAGGTAAAAACTGAGTCCCCCTACAACACTGAAAGCAGCTGTAAAACATGGCCCGAGGAAGAAACAGCCAAGAAGAAATCACAGTTGTTAGTCACTATTTGCCATAGCTTCTGCAGGGACAACACAGGGTTGTCCTTTCCTGGCATGCAGATCCTTTCTGCCTTTGGGAAGTCTGTTAGGTAATGACCAAAGGTGTTGATTTATGTTGTTGCAGCCATGTCTGGAGGCCAGCTTAATTCTTGGTCATGGTTTTCCTTTTCCAAGTCTAAAGCTTCCCCACAAACACGCATCTAGGCATGGAGACCCAGCCTCTGGAAAAGAGATTTACTGTGGGCTTTGGTAGCAAATGAATGATGACTCACAGGTGACCCAAAAGGCTGTCTCTGTTTTATTTTGTCCATTGACCGTAACCTCCAGGCCTGATTTGTCTGGCTGGAGCTGCTGGAGTACCCTCCCGGTTTCCCTTCTGGCAAGTGCTGGAAGCAAGCCTTGAGCATGCCTAGTCAGGGCTTGTGCATGCTGTCCTCTGCCCCAGGACATGGGGTGGGGGCAGCAGAGCTGCCATAAGGTGCCTTTGTGCCCCACAGTGGGGATGCTGATGGCTCATCTCATCTCGGGTCTGTCATGTGGGCAGCTCTTTGGAGCCAAGGCATGGCCAAAGGCAGTGATCATGGGAGGGATCCAGCAAGAGTTCAGAGGTGCATCCACAAGGCTGATGGCTTAAAAAAAAACACCCAAAAAGTGGGGTGTTCTCTCAATTCAACAGGGGACCTTGGAATTCCTTAACTCTGTCCAATGTCAGTGAAGAAAGGGGGGCTTCTTCAAAGGACCCACTGTGGGCTCTTACCTTAAGCCAGGCTCCAGTGCACTCTTACTCCATGTGGTCTTAGCTGAAGGTGGAGCTTGTGAGCATCTCCAGAGCATCTGACATGGAGAGCTGCTCACTTGTACCAAATAGTTGAGTGCTGAGTGCCAGCAGAAGATGAGGAGAGTGAAGGGAAATTTTAGAATTTCTGGTTTTGTCCCTTCCTCGTTGGTTTGATGGAGAAGATAAAGCAACAGAGAATAAAGAGCACTTGTGAGCTTGACTGTGAAGTGGGTAGCAGTGGAGGAAGAGGCTGGCTGTGATATGGGCTCATGGGCTTGCACCTACCTGACTAGATGATGTTGCAGAGAGCCAGCTTGGTTCTGATCCTGCTGGGTGCCTAACCAGGGAGGAGGAGAGAGAGTGGTGACAAGGATGGGACTCCTGCCACCTGCTAACAGCCTATAGCTTGTTGTAAAGCAGTTGAAACAGCAAGATGAAGTGTTTTGCAAGAATCTAGTGATTTGTTAACACTTCTGATGGGCAGTTGTCACAACTGCATGTTTCGATAAGGTCAGAGTTTTGTTTTAGCTCTGATTTATATTTGCTGATTGAACAGAATTGAACAGTTTCAAAGGAACCTATTGATTGTGTCAAAATTTCCGTCAGTGGGTGATCCTGACATTTCATTTCGGTGAGGTCAATGTTTTGCTGTAAGTTTATACAAAAGACTTTAAGTAGAAGATCTCAGGCATCGAAAAAAAAGGAGCATTTCAACAAAGTATTTTACAATATTTTTTTCAAGTGGAAAAAAAGGTCTGGAACAGGCTTTCTTTGCCCAATTTTGGGATGAAAACATGTTTTGAAGCTGTGGAATTGGCTTTGGGAAGGGAATTCTTTTTAAACCAGCCCTAGCTGTAACAGTCTGGGAAGGGAAGGAGGAAGTAGCATCATCCCTTTTTTTATAGGAAGGGTGCACAAAGGGCCACACGTCTGCCCCAAGCAGTAAGGTCAGGGTTTCTCAGGTTGCCAGGCAAGTCTGCAAAAGCTGTTTAAATTTTACTGCTCCTCACTGCCCTGTCTGTCTCTGTGCCAGATGTTGCCAGCTGTGCTGCCAAAGGCAGTACCCACAGCGCTGTCAGTGAGCCTGTGCCTTGGCTCTGAGCACCTTTGGAGCCGTAGGGAAGGCAGACATGAGCACAGGGAGTAGCATCAGTTGTGTTTTGCCGTCTGGACTACAGAGCAGCTGGCCAGAGTAGACCATAGGATCCAGAGCACTCGTGCAGTGACCCTCTCCTGGGCACCAGTTGCTCCAGTAGCACTCGTTTCTTACAGCCTTGATATTCCCAATGAGTCACCCAAAAGCAGCAACCATTAAGGCTGTCTCTGAAGTTCCAGTGTGGAAAGAGAGTAAAAACATGACTGTTAAAAGAGGAGGGGGAGATGCCACCTTTGTAGTCATAAATAGAATAAAAATTGGCCAGGGAACAGCTGCAGTTACACAAAGAGATGGGCTGACCACTGTTTTTTAAAGCTAATGGCTAGTTCTTAACTCTGAGGGCACCTCCAGAAAGAAAGGGAAATAAATGTTACTGTCCCCCTTGGCTTGAGTCATTTTCCATGTGGAATCTCCCTTGAAGTACAGGGATTGCTGACTGATTTTTGTAGGAAGAACTCAGTGTTTTCATTCATGTGCCTGCACTGTCTAGTGGGTTTTTTTTGGTCTAAATCTCTGAACATTTCTGCTCCTTTCTTTAGTTCTTTATATTGGTTGTTGCCTTTTACTACTGACTCTCCCCCCTTTAGTTTTATTTTTGAAGTAACAAAGATGCAGACTGGAACAGTAAGGCAAAAAAGTATCAAGTATTTGCTATAAGTAAACACATTTTCCTGTTTCTCTGTGTTGAAACAAATGCACGCACTGAGAAATATGTGTGTGTCCAGAGCGTGTATTGAGCACCCACGTACATATCAAAAAGCAGATGAGAAAAAATGCTCTGTGGTAATGAATGGAAATCTTGGCACAGAAAGAAAAACAAAAGTAGTGTAGGAATTCAAACTGGGCTTCATCATTTTGCCACAGATGGCAATAAAGTTGCTGTGAGTGGACTTGTACCATTGAAAACACTTCATTGGAAAAAAATCCAGAACTGGAGATAGTGCAACACAGAATATTTTTTTCTAGGCACCCTCACAAAAGTGTGTTTTCCAACAGCAAGGTTTTTGGCATTGGAAGTGGAACCTTTTTGCAAGAAGCTATGCAAGAGGAATGCGTAGTATTTTAGGGTTTCATTCTACTTGTCTGGATATCCCTTCATGCTTTTGCTGCCAGAGCAGAGTTGTTTGCAGAGCTCTAGCAAAATCATCGTTTAGAAACAGTTATTAATAATAATCCCTTACACATACAATGAAGGATTTCCTGTGGAATCCTTATCCTGCTGGTGGAAATATTCAGGCCTATAAAGAAGAGAGCAATTTGACCATAATGTCGAAATAGAGAATGGGGGAGCTACAGCCCCTCTTTGCTCCATTAATAGCTCCAAGTTCCCTTAATTGTCTGGGATTTCCAGCAGCAAGCGTTGCAGCTAAACAAAGATTTCTATTGCAACAAAAGTACAGTGGGACCTTCCTGCTAAATTTGATCAGGGGAGTAATGGTCCCTTTTAGGTGGTAGGAGCAGCTTTTCACTGGAAGGAAGATGCACTTATCCAGCTGTGCATAGGGAGATGGTGTGATGAGCACAGTATTCGAGCAGAAAATATTCACGCACTGTAATGCACACCCTTGCTGCTGCTGCTTTCTCGTTCCTATTTTAAGAGGATCTGAGAAGGGTGGTTTCTCACACTGTGTGTTGTGCAGGTACCTGGAGGTTTTCTGGCTCAGCCCAGCTGCTGCTGCAGCTCCAGGACACAGCTGTCACCCTCGACAGCTGTTTGATGGATTTCTGATACAGGGCTTTTTGGGGCTGTCTGTGCAACTTGCAACGGAGAGAGACTTTCCTGCCTGGTGCTTGGTGAGGGGAGTAAAGTCTCTCTGTAGAACCACCTATTTCACTTTGATGCCAGAGAGGAGGTTGGGTCTGTGCGTGTGTGGACCAAGGTCCTGGCAGCAGTGGAGCACCTGGGATGCACGAAGAACCTCTGTCCGCCTGCTGTGATGTCATGGGTCCCCTGTCTCATTCTGGCCACATGCAGCAGGTTTTGTCTTTGTACATCACGGGGCCAAGGCTGTCTGATCCCACACTGCTGTGCCGGGCTCCTTATCACCCAGACTCAGGGTTCACTCAGCGTCATGTTCGTGTGATAATCCACATCTGCTTCAAAAAGGCAACTGTGTTCTCTGGCACAGGATATGGAAACAGCAGAAATGGAGCCATTAGAAACAGTCAGCAGTCCAGTGATACAACCTGCTGTGAAGTGGGTAGCAGGTGGCAGAAGAGGCTGGCTCTGGTGTGGTGGGCTCAGGGGCTTGGCACTTGCCTGAGTAGGTGACGTTGCAGAGAGCCAGCTTGGCACTGATCCTGCTGGGCACCAAACCAGGGAGGAGGAGAGAGGTGGTGATAAGAATGGGACTCCAGCCACCTCCTAACAGCTCACCTATAGCTTTCCCTGTTTCCCTAAACTCCACATTCGCATTTGCTGTGGGCTTTCGAAGCAAAAAAACCTTCTCAACATTTGGTCCTAACAGAAAAACCAACTGGCAGACACCCACATTTAATTTGCATGCCCAATTACCCAGCTCATCAACTTTCCTGTTTGTTGGTTCACCCTTACAGGAGGGGTGTTCACACTTCCCCATGTGACTCCTCTGCTTGGGGACGCACTGGCTCACAGGGACAGAGCTGTCTGGGTTTCTGTGGTGGGTAAACTTTGCCTTGCTGTAAGTGATGAGCAAACCCTGCAGGCACAATTACATGATGGGTCCAGGCAGGTCACTAGCCAGCTTTTGGCTCTCCCCAGAGCATGCAGCATCTTGCCTCCTTTTTTTTTTAGGCATTGCTGTGGTGTTCTTGCACAAATCCATCTAAAGGTAAGAACCTGTGATCTGACCCACCTGTAATTAAAGCTGAATTTAATTCACATGCTAACTGAGCTTAGGTGAGCAATGAGTGTAGTATTTGCAGACCTCATACCTCCAAGGTAAGCCATTTATTTGTTGATTGCTTTTTATGGCCCAACACATTTTGTTCTTAAACTTCAGGATTTGAAACAGAGAGGAGCAAAACATTATTTTATGTGGGTTGAGTATTTTGCAATCAGGTGTAGTTAGAAGTTGAGCTGAACAGAACATGCAACTTCTTCTGAGCTGCTTGATTAAGATCCAGGTTTTTTACTTGGTGAATTGTTGGAAATGCTCTTCTTTGCCCTCAGAGTCAAGTCCTGCGACTGATGCTGGAGTGATACAGAAAAGTGTGTGCTCTAGGTTCTTATTTGAGTAGCTTTAGCAGTATTCACACTTGAAGCAAGAACCTGCCCCTTGCCTTGCTGTAACAGGATTGCTGGCATCACTCAAGTATGTGCTTTAAGTATATACTTGGAGATAAGTTAGTGTTTAATTAGTGAGGCCCATGCTTGGCATACTGTGCAAATTGTGGAGGGCTTGGTTTCTTGGCCACGTTTAAACATTGGAGAATCATGTGGCTTAGGCTTTAGGATTGCTTCCTTTGGCTTTGTTTTCATCAGGATGGAAAAGCTGATTTAAAGAAAAAAAAAAATTGATTTCTGGTTCGTTTTCAGTCTTTTTTCATCTCTTTGCTTCTTCAAAGTCCAATCAGTTCTTTTTAAAAAAAAGTAATCATCCTGCTGTGAAAAGCTGAAAAGAAATACCCTTATTTTCCCAACAGCATGGGCCCATTTGTATATGTGATATTTTATTCCTGATAACAGCAAGTTTGCTTTTAGTTTCCTCAAGGTTTTTATCCACCAGAGAGTTCCAGCTGTGCAAGCACTGATGCACATTAGCTGTTCCATTGATCTTATTTGACCAATTCTTAAGCGTCTTTGCAGAATTAGAGCTCGCTCTCCTGCTTTCAGACAGACAGCTGTACTGTCAACTTTTGAGGAGAAAAAGTTGCTGTTTCTTTCATCCTCAGTGGAATGTAGACTCCAGCAGGCAAATTATTCTTAGAGCAGTTTGGCTTTTGCAGCTGTCTCCTAATACGCTTGTAGTGGAACAGAGAGGGAGGCTGAGGTAGTTCACAGCAGCCATGTGTTTGATGAAGTTCCATGTACTTTACAATTGCTGTCACGGCTGTGGGAAAATCCCTGTGTGGCAGGAGAGTGGAGCTATGCAACCAAAAAGACCGAAGTCCTTATCTAGGCCATATTTTAATCTCCCTCTTGCTTTCAAAGGTTTGACTCTGCTGCTCTGTTTCTTGCTGTGGTTCGGATTTGCACGTTCCGTGTCAGTCATGGAATGACCACAGCTGAAATGTCGTGTTTGCCAGGGTAACTACAGCAAAAACTCGGGGACCATTAGCAGGGCACAGCCTGGAGACACATGCAGTGTCCTTGGAGAAGAGTAAGGAGCAAAGGATGGGGAGCAGCTTCCCAAATGATTTTTATCAGAGTTAACTGTCTCTGAGTAAGGTCTTCTCTTTCCTTACCATAAGAGTTCTTGTGCCTCCTTGATGCCTTCTGCTGTCAGTATTTTCAGTTCATATCCATCACCTTCCCTGCCCTCACCCTGCCATGACCCCAGAGATCAGATTTTATTCCTATTTTCCTTTCTGACACAGGAAAAAAAAGAAGCTGTCATTTGGCTAGGGGAACACGTGCTCTTCGCCCAGCATAAGGGGAGAAAGGAATTGTAGCATTAACACCAACTATAAAATATAACAAGAAGCAACATTTTCCCTACTTGGCCCAGTTCACCTTTCCTCGCTGCTTCCTAGATGCAGAAATACACTGGATGCCCAGTAGAGGTGCATGTGTCTGCCCTAACCTGCTGCTAGATTTGCATTTCTGTGTGAAGATGTTGCAGCTTTCCATAGGAGTTGCCCCTACTTTCCATCTGTGTTGTCCAAGGCCTTGCAGAGAAGTCTGGCCCATGATATTGCTCTGCTCTGCCTCAGTGTTAAGGGAAGCTGACCTTGTTGTGTTGAAGGGTTAAGCCATTCTCTTAAGTGGATTTTGCTGATGGGATTGTCCTTCATGTTGATGCGGTGAGCACAGTGTAATCACATGAGTAATGTTAAAAATCTGCCTGACACTGGAGGCCCTAAGCTGTTGCTGCAGCTGGCGTGGCCAAGCCAGTTTCTGTAGCCACTGGCTGATGGGTATCTGATTGCCTCTGGTGGCCCTACCCAAATGGTGAGGTTGTCAGACAAGCAGGGACATTTTTGTGTGAGCCAAAGAAGATGGCACTGACACCTCTGGAGATGTAGGAAGATACTCCATGCTGCCAGAGTATCTTCTGTACTACACACCTCACTAGTGCCCATATGCTTGCCTTTGCAAAAGGAATTCTGTTTCTGAGAGCAAAACACCTTGGTGCATTCATTTTAGAATTTCTACAAGAAATACTTACTTTTCTTGTTTGTCTTTTACAGAAACCTGTTTCCTGCAAATCTTGTTGCTGCAGCTTTCCGAACGGTAAGATCTATATGGACTTTGGACATGAGCTATGGTGCACAGGCAGAGAAAGTTACTGCTCTTTTTTTGCAAGAGGGCTAAAAATATAACATAGAAAATACCAAAAGTTAATTTACTTATATAACTGGAATTTTTAAAAGCACACGATGTAATCAGACTTAGAACTTCTGTGACAAATAGTTTGGTTTTGAAAAATATTCGTCAAACAAAAGCATATTCAAAGCCTATCTTTTGTACCTTCACCAGAAATATTCTTTAAACTTTAAACTTTGGGTGCTGTGTTGGGCAGCAGTGGCAACTCTGCTTTGTGCCAGGCTGGTTACCACTTTGCAAGAGCTAGCTGGCAGACCCTTGGGTACACAGTTTAGAGCTGGGCTCAGAACTGACAAGGCTAAAGACTTTTAGGCTCCCATGTGTGTAAGCATTACCTGTTACCTGATGCTTTTATTCAGTATTTTCCATTTTATTTCTTGCTGGGTTAATTACTCAGCCTGGCTTCTCTTCCAACAGAGACTGTGTGTGGTAGGATGATAACTGGCACCAGAACATAGTGTGGTTTAAACTGACGGACAGGAGCTGTAGGGCTCCAAAAAGATTTTGATTTAGTTCTCATTGCTAATTTTAGATGTCAGAATAGATAGTGTTGAGAATATTGCTATGGGGCAGAGTGATTCTTCATGATACAGGAGTGGAATAATAGCTTTTGCCTTCATGGCGTTCTGTTGGTTTGCTTTCATATCAAAACATTTTGGTATGAAAGTTCCATTTTGAGTGAATATATAATACAGTACAAGTCAGTATTCCATGAATAAAAGCAGAAGCAGTACAAAAATAACACCAAGAAAAGGATATTTTGTGATGCCTCGAGTGTTCTGTGTGTTCAGGGATGAAATAAAGCAGTCCTCTTTTCCTCTATGCTGCTCTTGTCATAGGGAATTGGCTTTTCTTTCCCTCATTTTATAATTAAAGAAAACAAGCCCAAAGAAGTGCCCTACTTTGGAGGTGTCTAGCTTATTTATCAAAGTAAACTGTTGCCCTAGATTTTAGATATTTTACTGACAATTTTAATGCCTGCCTCACTATTTTTTGGGTTTGTTTGGTTATGTTTTTTTTCTTACCTGCAGTATGCGACAGATTATAAGATGCTGCTCAGAAACACTACCTCTGGAAATGTCACGTTGGAAAAGGTAAGGTCACTTCTTAGGTTTTTAAACAAGCCCTTGTCAGCTGTAATATTTGACTACTTCAAAGTCTTTAATCCTTTCCAGCAGTCATTGGAAAGAAACAGGTACTTTTCTTTGCCTGGGACTGAGACACATAAGGCAGATCAGTTACCCACAGCCACACAAAAAATCTATGATGGGGGAGGAGAGTTGAGCTCAACTGGTCTGACCCACAACACATTATTTTTTTAGGCCGTGCTTTCTTGGACCTGATCTCACTTGATCCAAATTTTGTTTAGTCACTGCCTCATGTTTTTAAATAACTTTTTGTAGACTTGGAATTAAGTAGCAATCCAGCTGGCTGAGTATGTCCCTTAAACCTTTATCTTCATTAAGAGTTTGGAGAGAATGGACTTTTTTCCACTACCCAAAGCTCTTTTAAAAAAACAGAAAAGAATTTGGTTGAGAATTTTTTTTTTGGTTGCCATGCTGCTGAAATTTTGTTTGAAGCTGTAACATGTGGGCTGAAGGTGTAAAAATTACAGACAGAACATTACAAATAGGCTGTTATTGGAATGGTGTCAAAAAAGAAACTAATTTGTAGATGTAGATGAGGTAGAGAGTGCTATCTTCCATATGTAGCTTGTAGGACTTCAGAGATGCACTGTATCCCATTGAGTGGCATCTCTCCTGCATCGTGGGTCCATCAAACATGTTTATTATTGGCCAGAGACAACATGCTGCAGGTCCAGCAATAATTACAGGCAGCATGCTGTGAAACAGAGCCAGTGCCCCAGCCTGCAAGGTGTCGCCTTGCTCCAAATGAAGTATCTCATGTGCTTTCATTGGATTTTGGGGAGACAGGTCTGAGAAATTACCTTCAAGGTTATTTTCTATTCCTCAGGCTCATTCTGGCTATCTGAGCTCAGTATCAGATGTTGGGTTGCCATATTTTTAATATGATTTGAATGCCCCTAGGGCAAGAGACTTTTAATGTTTGCATTTGTCATGGCAGGGCTCAGCTGGGGCTCACCCACTAGTTTGTAAAATCATCAAGGAAAAAGCGGTTTATGATCATCCAGAGGGACTCTGGAGCATATCCCCGGGTGCAGGAAGTACTGGCTTCATTACTTTCTCCTCCTCACGCATGGTGTGTGAGCAGGTGATGCAGAACAGAGTGTTTACGAGCTCTGCTTTCAGCTGATGGGCTGAACTTTCACCAGCCCTGGAGACAGGGTGACAGGTGACTTGGCTGACGCATGAACTGAGCAGGGGAAAAGTTATCCTGGACACCACAGGGCGAGCATTTTCACTGGGCGAGAAGGCAGCTCCATCCGCCCGGGCTCTGCCCCTGCCCGTTGGGTTGCATTAGCCCAGATCCACACTCGGCCCATCTGACACGGATGCACAGCATCGACTGCGGAATCCCAAAAGAGCATGTTCTCCTTTCGTGCCATCGTGTCCTTGGGCAGCTGCCCCTGCAGCTTCATGCTGCTAAAAAACAAGTTCAGTATGAAAGGCTGTAGCAATATGCACTAAGCTCTGTGTGTTTGTTATAGAGTTTTTCTACATTTAAGCAGAAGCAAATGAAAGGGGAATGAGACTCTTCTATTGATCTTCAGTGTCAAGTTTGAGAGGGGCTCCTTAGCAACCAAGCATGGATTAAGGCTAAACATATCCATTGAACATAGTCTTGGCTGTCAAGTATCTTTTTTAATGTTTGTTTGAAGCCATCACTCTTCCTTAAGAGAGAGGAATGCATCTCTTGGCAGTTTAAGTTTTGAGACTATTTTTCATTTCTCTTCTTTCTTTTTCCTGTTATCAGTCTCCTCTTTGATGTAATATCAGGAAAAATATTCTGAATTTGTCACTGGTGCCTGTTTTTGCCAACAGTTATGATGTAAAGGTTATTTCTGCTATTGCTTTTCCAAAACCTTTCTTCAGTTGTTGGAGCAAAACCAGACCTGAGCTTCTTTAATTCCAGAAGACGCCCTACTGTCTCTAGGGATGAATGGACCAAATAAAAAGAAAGCATCATCTCAGTTTTGTTAGCTCAGTTTCAGTACTGATCTGACCATAGTATTTGTGGATAGATGAGGATCAAGTTTGGAAAGGAAGAGTATGATTTTTGGAAATCATAGTGATAGAAGTTTGGTTCCAGGGAAGCAAAATGATATTCCTATCTGTTTTTTTTTCTTTCATCAGCAGAATATTTGATTGAAGAAAAGAAATGTTTTCCTTCAACTTTCTGTATGCACAGTGTAGACCAAAATTTTCCATTGATTATATTTCTTTCCCCCGCTGGTTAATAGGCCTTGTCTTCTCTTGCTGATGAAATGAATAGTGGATATGTAGATGTTTGCTCAGCCACGTCCTTTTTGTTGTTTCACATGCTCATCTCGTGTTTACCCAGCTTTTATGGCTACATCCTCTATGCTGCTTTGGCAGCAAGGCTTCCTGGGGCATGGACTATCTCAGTTCCCCATCTGTAGCACAGAGAGGCTTGGGGGAACTCAGTTCCTCTTCTGGCAGCAGTAAAAATACACAAACCAGTGGTTGCTCTTCTTCCTCACATCACATGGCTGCATTTTCTTTTCAGCCATCTACTACTGGGGCAGTTCAATGTCAGCAGTTGTTTCCTTGATAAGCATTTTGTTTCAAGAGCTAAAAAACAATAAGATCTTCAGAGAGATTCAAGGACCAGAAGAGCTCCATGAATCTTCCTACCAGAATGCAGAATTTCAGGCAAACAATAACGTGTCCCATAGTTTGTCCAGGAACAAAGTCCTCATTAAAGCTGTTTTTGTTTGGTGTTCACAATGCTGCTTGGTTTGGCAGCCCCTTTGGGGTGATGCACTTTTCTGTTAGAGTACAAAAAGGCTGTTCAGCATCTGCCAGTATTAGAGGCTGGGATTGAGAGGATCTTCCGCTGAAGATTTACTGCTGGACTTGTTCCATATTGTGCTGCAGGGAGGTGAAATTCCCTGAATGCTGCAGATCGTCCCCTTGATTTGCAGGCAGAAATTTCTTGCAATAAGTTACTGCTCCATGCAAGTGATGCATCTTCTGCCTACAACTGCAGTGATGGGAGATGATGATTGATGTTGTATGTTTAAAAAAAATTGGCTCAAGAGAGAGAAACAGAGAGCAAGACCTGAAAGTGGAAAAGTTTCTGAGAAGCCTAAATGGTAGTGGATTCCTGGGCTTCAGGCTCACACCACTGCATTTCATGAGATGAGAAGCAAATCCCTGGTAGAAGGAGTTTAAAGGGTGGAGATCCTTTGCAAGACATCAGTATTATGTAGTATAGTTAAATTCCTCCCCAGTAACATCCAGATCTCTTTCAGTAGCTTGAAACACTGAATTTCTGTACCATAGCAAAGTCTTATATGAATTTTTTTTTTTCAGAATGAGAACCAAACCAAAAGAGTATTCAATGTTTTTAGGATAGTTTTATTTGTGGAAAAAGTTTGTGGCCATTATGGTAAAATTCCATTCCAAGCTGAACTTTTCATATTAGCCTTGTATCAAATGAACCCAGTAGAAGATGTTATATTATAAAATAACATCCCATGGACACAGACAGTTTATCCACTTAATAAGAGGCTGTCATTTTTTTGGTCTTTTCTAACCACTGAAGAGTTTGGGGCTTTCAGACACACAAAACAGAATATAGCCAAAACTATCCAGACAGAAAAGTGTTACTGTGTGTGGAGGAAAGGGCACCTTTCTTCAGACATCCCTGGAGATGCACTGTGCCTCATGCTTAGTATCTGTCCATGTTTTCAATTCTTTCAATTAGAAATCAAATAAATAATGGCACCTTAGCCCGGAGCAAGCAACTACCATAAAAAATTGCAGATCCCATATCTAAGTATTTTGTATTAGCCAATAAAAATGTCAGCACCTTCACTGTTTGTAAACACTTTTGTTAAGAGCAGTTTAGCCTTCCTGCTTTTGTGTATCATTTATGTTTTACCCCCTTCCCTGCAGTGCTTTGTTTCCACCTGCCATTGAGAGACAGCCCAGTGGTATACTTCCAGCAAAAACATCATCTCAAGCAGGCTGATTTTATCAGGTTTACAAGAACAGTATCCCAAAATCTGTAGTCAATATTCATTTCAAGCTTTTAGCTCAGAATATGTTTTTCTTTCCTAGTGTTGAGCTAGTGTCCACTTAAACCAGCCAAAAGGCCAAACCTTGTACACAAACCTCATCTGTTATAGAAGTTCTTCCAAATAAAACAACAATTTGACATGTTGAGCCTGTACTGCCAAGTTGGGGAGGGAAAAAAAAGCAGTTTGTCAAAACAATTATATTTTTATGTAGCCACAAGAGCACTCATTCAGTTCATATGATACTACATTGCCAAACAGGCTCCAGCTCTCTTTGAGAAACAAACCATGAAGGACTAGCAGAGCAGAGTAGTTTTTGTCAATAGGTGAATCCTGCTTTTATCCTCTTACCATGCAGTGACATGATTTCTGAGAGGGGGAACAGGTATCT
This sequence comes from Pseudopipra pipra, assembly GCF_036250125.1. Classification (NCBI taxonomy): domain Eukaryota; kingdom Metazoa; phylum Chordata; class Aves; order Passeriformes; family Pipridae; genus Pseudopipra; species Pseudopipra pipra. The sequence goes on along the minus strand of NC_087551.1, from coordinate 9,358,174 downwards.
CTTCTGTTCTCTCTATATCTCCCACAGCTGACATGGACAGGTTAATGAGTAGGTTGTCACAGTATGTTGCCTTTCTCTGCCCTTTTCCCCTTTTCTTCTCCATAACGTTGGTTGTTTTCTCATGGGTTTCATTGTTGCACTAAAGTCCTGAGTAAACTGGGGATTTTCCTGCTCAGGTCACTGACAACACACATATCATATTGAAGGGCACGAGAGGGGGTAGTAGCAGGCACTTTCCTTCTCCAGTGAATCCATGCCAGCTCATGGCTAGAGAGTTTTGTATCTGAACTGCAACCAGATCATTTGATTAAACAGAATAGGTTCTTTCCAAAATAGGTTCTGCTTGTTGACTTCAGATCAATTGGGCAGCAACAAAGTGAGGTGACCGTTTTGTTACGTTCTGTGCTGATCTCACATCTAACAAGCCTTCTCTTTTTTTTCTCTGCAGATTCCTGTCGGTACTGAGATTGAAGGGATGAACATCCTGGGACTGGTGCTGTTTGCTCTGGTTTTGGGAGTGGCCCTGAAAAAGCTTGGCCAGGAGGGGGAAGATCTGATTCGCTTCTTTAATTCATTCAATGAGGCGACCATGGTCCTGGTTTCCTGGATTATGTGGTAAGTGTGTGACTGCAGATGCATCTTTCAGTACAATATTATGTTCTGGAAACTTACCATTTATCTGTCTATCTGGCTTTTTCCTACCAGATCCCTCATCACAGCAAAAGTGATTGTCGTGGTATCACTCTATGGGGTCTTTTCTTCTTGCTCATGCCCTATAATTAGACAATCACTCATAGCTTAAGGTATCAGTCAGAAAAACTTTAGACATTTGTTTATAATGCCTCTGCAGGACTCTTTTTTGATTAATTAGTAGAATTAATTAGCTTTCTATTTCCTGAAGTTGATTGTTTACTTTTTCTCTGGCCTATTAATGAGCAAGTCCATTATTTCACTTAACTTCTCTGGAGTCTAGACATGTTTATGGGCTGAATGTTGCTCTGACCCATCTCACAAAGCTTTTGGCACCAAAAAAGGTCTGTATGTTAGGAACTGGACCTCAGTGAACTTTCTCCCTAGGCAAGAAACCAGCGTTGAAGGAGGCAGGCACCTCTAGAGAGTGGTTCAGGCCCCCTAAGCCAGGGTAGGAGCAGCCTCCTGACAGGGCTTTTTGTCAGATAGGATAAATCTTGGCCTCAGAGCAGTGTCATAGCTGTCCTTGTGCAGCTGGATGGATCTAGGCCTCTCCTGTGAAACCAGCAGTGATAATACCTCACATGCAAAGTTAAACATATTCCTAAGGATAGCAAATATATTAACATTTCTCACTCCCTTTCCAAAGCTGTTGAGAAAGCTATAAATGTACCTTAGCAGAGGTGGTTTTTTTCCCCTTCATTCTGCATTTGTTGTTCCTACTGTTTTCCTCTCTCTAAGAAGTAGAAAGGTTTTAACAAAACACCTGATTTTACACAGGCAGATCTCTGTGTTAGTTGCTGTCATAAGGGATTGAAAAATTCAGTCTCCAAGCAGCTTAAGTTTTTGGCTCTTGAGTGTAATTCCTTGGACACAATACCGATAAGAGGCAGTTCTTGTATTCAGCTCATTACAGTGCCAGCACTTCAAGCCAATCAGTTGGTATGTAATCCTTTACTTTGTGGATTATGGGGACCACTGCTGACTCTTAGCACTGCAGTTCACTGTAGTCCTTACTTGTTCTCTTTACTTCCTTAAGGCTCTTTAGTTGTCCTGGTATTTATTCAGAATCTGTCAAGCTGCATGTCCTTCCCAAAGGATACCTTGGAATGGGTGAAATCATACTATCAAGAGAAAAAGCACCTTGAGCTTGTACCTAGTCCTGTTCAGCAGGACCCTTTAGCAGCACTTTGGTCTCAACTTTCAGTTCCTTCCTCTCCAGCCTCCCTCTTCCAGGGGAGGAATCCAGTCCCAGCTCTGAATCCAGTATTCACGTTTGCGGAGCTTGTGCAGGACCAGGCTCAGCTGGATCTGGCTAATCAGGGTGCTCAGAAACACAGTTCAAAGGCAGTAGGTGGCACAATGGCAGAGGCTAAGTGGGGAATGTTCAGCAGGCCCCCCTAGAGATCTGGCCAAGGGAGAGGATGCTCACATGGATCTGGGACATCTGCATGGAACAGAGGAGCTGCAGAACCACTGAGGGAGAGGCAGGCTAGGAAGAAGTGGGTGATCTGGCAACCTTAAGGCTTGCCCATCTTTCCAAACCTTTGCATGCGTAACCAAACCTTCTGAAGTTTGTCCTTACTCAACAAATCAGCTTCTCTGAACATGAGCATTGGATTCTTCATTCCTGAGATGCACAGGCAAATCTTTTGTAGCTGCATGTGTGCGTGGGGCAGGGTTTTGGGGAGCTGAGTGATCTTGTAGTATTTCTAAATCTTAGAAGCAGAAAAGGATGAAGTGTGGACAGCATCAGCAGAGGTACTCAGCCACAAACATCCCAGTAGAACTTGGGGAGGAACTGACCCTGGGCCTGAAGTCCACGCAGAAGTTCACGCAGTCCATTTAGAGCTGTTGTGCTCTTGGTGAAAAGGCAGTTCTGTCTTTCCAGGGCTGTTCCCAGCTGCACTACTGGGATCAGAGGTGTGGCTGTGGCTTGCAGGTGGCCCTTCCCCTGGAGTAGCTCCAAGTGCTCTTGATGAAGGAAACCTTAAACAAATGCTGACGTGGCATGTTTCTGGATAGGAGGCATGGATATGTGTGTGTGCCTGGCTGTTGGCTTGAAGGAAGCTCTTCAGGCTTAATCATTTAACTTAGTCCTTTGTAGGCAAATAGCAGAGCTAATTGCTATCTTTGGCACATGCATCACCAGCCTTTAGCTGAGCTCTCTGGTATGTGCATAGCTTTTTCTTTCCTACACTGAGTATCTTGGCATCCAGTATGTCTGTGATTTTAATAACCTAACTTCATACTTGTGCTGGTAGTTTCTGCATGTGTAAGACCCAACTCTTCCACCCCTTTCTCTGCTCCAGTGACATGATACCGCTCCTTTTTCTTTCTTTCCATCTGCCATCCCTTCAGCTTTAGGTCTTTGCTTGCCTTCCACCCTAAAACTCCACACTGGTGTCTTGTCCTGGTAGCTTCTGTCAGCATTTCTGCTTCCTGCTCAGCTTCCCTTTGGCACTCTCCTACCTGTGTCTTTGAGGGCATAAGTGAACAGAGCTTTTTCAATTTAACTGCTTGCCATCCACCAAGCAAAAGTGTTAGAGGAGCCTTCCCAATTTGCTTACCCTGAGTGCGTGGTGAATAAGGAACTACCCCTCAGTAGGAGCAGCAAGTTCTTTACAAGAACGTTATCTTCAGGATGAAAAAGGGGATATTTTCCCGGGCTTTTTGTTTGTACTTAATGACGGGCAATATTTCATTTACACAGGTATGTACCTATTGGCATTATGTTCCTCGTTGGGAGCAAGATTGTGGAAATGGAAGATATTGTGCTTCTGGTGACCAGTCTGGGAAAATACATCTTCGCCTCTATTCTGGGCCACTTCATCCATGGAGGGATCATTCTGCCGCTTATTTATTTTGCAGCCACACGTCAAAATCCGTATCGTTTTCTCTTAGGACTTATCACACCCCTTGCCACTGCTTTTGCCACTTGCTCCAGGTGGGTTTATGTGCTTCTTTTGGGATTATAGCCTGGTTATATATGACACCGTAACCTGATAATATCCAGTTTCAGTTTTAGGTGTGAATATTATTCCTGAGATTGCAAAAAAGAGACTTCAGAGAGTAGAGAGTCTCACTGCTGTCAGCAGCCTGCCACACATCACATACTGATAATTAGCTGTTGAAAACAATTCTTCAAAATACTGTGACTGTAGCATGATGCTGAGATGGAAATATTTGGGGAAAATAAAAGGTGAAAGTAATGGCCTTAAAAAGATCCTACCAGCTGTCCTTTTAATTTTAAGTAAAGTGAGGATCAGTAGTGAGGGACTTTGTCATGAGAAGTTTACTTCTCTAAGTTCAGAAGGACCTGGAACAAGTTTAGACTAATTTTGCAGGAGCAAAGCAGACTCAATTGCTAGTTCAAAGGGCTTTAACATTACTGATTTCAAAGATCTGGCCTGATCAGCTTTTATTTGTCATAACCAAACTATTGAGCATGTCATTTACACTTTTCTCAAGAACAAACACCTGATCAAATAACATAACTATATAAAATCATTTCAGATCATCTCCAAAAGTAGATGCATGTCTGTCACATAAGCTGAACTACTATTCATAAACCTTCCTATATAGTAGGAGAGGGTTTTTGAATAAAACAATTTAATTTATAATGCAAGAAATAAATCCAACAGTGATATTTTCTTTTTAATTTATTTTTCTGTTCATTTGAGAAGGCACTAGTACAATCTGTTGTGTTTATATTGTCATAGAATTATAGGATGGTTTGGGTTGAAGGGACCTTAAATCATCTCCTTACAGCCTCTCCTGCCATACTGGCATCTGCTGGTGTATTTTTGTGGCTTTGAGACTTGTAATGCTTCATACTATGTTAAGTCATGTTCTTGCTTCTGGGAGATTAGAGTCCTTACCAGCTATTTCTGGATGGAAGCAGATTGTTAAATACCTGTGCTCAAGACTCAACAAGGAGAGTCCCCCATTGCCATTATGACAGAGAGGGACTCTAAAATGGCATTGTTGTCTTGACATCCTGTCTGCAGCATGTTAGCAACATGAAAGCCACGAGGCAGTGACTGGCCATTCAGTGCACCTTGATGTGTTTGATTTCTCCCTGTTCTCTGTTTCCAGCTCAGCCACTCTCCCATCCATGATCAAGTGTGTTGAGGAGAACAATGGGGTCGACAAGAGGATCAGCAGGTTTATCCTTCCTATTGGGGCCACTGTAAACATGGATGGAGCTGCTATTTTTCAGTGCATGGCAACTGTGTTTATTGCTCAGCTGAACAACATCGACCTCAACCCTGGGCAAATCTTCACCATTCTGTAAGTTGCTTCGCTATTGCAACCACATCCTTCTGGTCCCCAGACACACTCAAGCCTGTGGTCCCTCTGTTAATAACTAGCAGTTTGCATTCCACATCTCTGACCTAAAGCTTGCAAACTGCCATGAAACATAATTATAGGGTGATTAAAGGATGGAGTCTTTAAACCTTTACAGGATTTTCCAGAGGCTCGATTTAATAAAAGGTAGAACCTGGGAGGGGTAATTGAATTCTGAAACAGACTTTTGAGTGGTTTAAAGCTGTTTCTCACATGAAATTCCTCTCCTTCCTTAAGCATCTCACTCCTCCGTCCTCCTGTCACCATTAGGCTGGATAATTGAGGCATGCTGCTCTACCCAGAAAGCAAACCCTGATTCCCTCTCTGGATTCTCCTGCCAGCTCCTCAGTTCCTTATGCATCTATTTCATACCAAAGACTCTGCTCCTGCTTACCTCTGCCCTTCCTACCATGACATCGATGGCTTTCCTGATCAAACCTGTTGTTGTTGCCCTCCTAATTGCTTTGCTCCATTATCCTCTCCACCACCTCAGTCCTACCTCCTTCTCTAGGACTCTCTCCCCTCCATGCCTGGAATATCCTCCCACATCCTGTATCCCATAAGGTGTTATTATCTTCATTTCCTGCCTCAAAATGCCTTCAGTGAGGATCCTAGAAGGAGTCCTGGCCCCTCACCATGCTGAGCTGTCATAGCTGCATCCAACAGATGCCTCCTAGGGCTGGTTCCTGAATTTTTTACCTCCCTGAACTGGTTTTATTTCCTTCCTTATTACACTTCCCAGTACATTGTTCGTCTATTTAAGACAGGGCTGGGGCATTATTACTTTTTTGGAGTTGGCCAAATTAGCCTTTCAGGTATTCTTAGTGAATCAGGTGTTAACACAGGCCAGAGGATGATGCAGTGAATAGCCCAAGGAAAGCTCAGTTGCACACAAAAAGGTGGTTTCCAGCTTCTGATTTAGGAGCTGTGTTGGAGTGCAAACGAGACACAGAGAAGGGACCGTGCCCTGCATGGCAAGGTTTACCTTTATACATTTGAGGTCAGGAGATGTAAAGTACTCAGCATGTTGTGGAACTGATACAGGACTTGGGAATGGCTATATTAGTAAGGCAGCAGGGTATAGTTGTACTGGTTGATTGTTTTTTATTCTGAAAAGGCGATTAAGGTGTTAAACCCAGAGCCATTGCCTTGGTAACTGCTGTGGATCCTGCTGAGAGTTCTGCTCTGTACCCATTCCTTTGCATTAGCAGGCAGGAAAGGGTTTGCCTGGGAAGCAAACGATCTGTGCGTCCCGTGCTGTAGAGTCTGTTTACAATTCCCATAGCATGGAAACATGTGATGCAAGTGCAGCAGAGGAGAGCTAGGAGCTCCTGCTAACCAGGCATGGGAATTGATTTGCAGCGTGACAGCCACTGCCTCCAGCGTGGGAGCAGCCGGGGTCCCTGCCGGAGGAGTCCTCACCATCGCCATCATCCTGGAGGCCATCGGGCTGCCCACCAACGACCTCTCCTTGATATTGGCCGTGGACTGGATTGTGTAAGTACTTCAGGCCACATGTATCTGCTGTTGCATGACATAGAAACATAGAATCGTTAAAGATGGAAAAGATCTTTAAGATTCTTTAAGTCCAGCCATCAGTGTAGCACCACCACCATGTCCTCAAGTCCCATATCCACATGTTTTTTGAACACTTCCTGGGATGGTGACTCCACCATGGGCAGTCTATTCCAATGCTTTACAACCCTTTCCATGAAAAAATAATATGTAATCTAAACCTCCCCTGGTGCAACTTGAGACCATTTCCTTTATCACTTGTTACCCTGTGAGAAGAGACTGATGTCCACCTCACTGTGGCCTCCTTGTAGCATGTTCAGCTGGAAACAAGGACCACAGTAGTCAAAGTACAAAATATAACCCTATATGAAATAAAACCAGCATAAAATAAGACCCTACAAGATATGTCTGCCTACAGGACAGGTAGCTCTTGACAGGTAATGGAAAAGGTGGTCCCTTCTCAATTAGAGCAGTTAGAATGCTAAAATCCCTGTTCAGCTTTTTTATTCAGCCTTTATTGAAACTTATTTCTCCTTGGCTTCAGTTCCCTTTAGAGAGATTCTTAAAAGTTTGTTCAGAAGGTGTTAACATTGCTTGAAGTTAGTTGGACACTAGAAGGGAAGGGGAGGAGAAAGGAAGTTGAGTCTGAATAGTGATGGAAAGTTTCCTTGGTGACATGTGGGAAGCAGTCTCCATCAGAAGCTCTTGTCAGCTATTGTTTTTTTATAGTTCAAGACTGGTCAAAGCAACAACACAAGTGTCACAGAGAAGTGCTATCCATTGGCAGGGAGAGTTTGTGGCACTCATCACAGCTGTGGGCAGTGTCGTGACTGGAACATGCTGCTGAGAGCCACAAGTTTACTAGACAGTGTTGTCATCTTTTCTTTCCAAGACCCATTCCCCTCCTTGAAACATGAGGGATTACCTCCATGCACAGCTCTAGTTTGGAGAAGCTTATCTCACCACTTATCACAGTTACATCCTTTTTAAGGCCTAAATTTACCTTCTGCACCACCTAAATTAGATTAAGGAGAGCTTAGAAAATTTGTTTTGCTTTAAGTTTTGGGGACGCAGTCACAAGTGCATGATAACTGTAAATGCCACATGCAATTGATTTCTTGTAGCTTGGATGAACCCTGTGGAAAAGGGTGTCTCCACTTTTCCTCAAACAAGCCTGGCTGGCTGCACTTCTTCAAGTACTGGAGAATCAAACTGGAAGGACTTCTCTGAGCACTTATGAATTACAGCATGCTTAGAGTTTAAATGCTAGTGGAGTAAGCATGATCTGATAATTTAAAAGCATAATCTGCTTTCAAGCCCTCTGGTTGAAGTTGGGTAGTGGTCTGAAATGACTGGTCAGTATGGGTCAAGTGATCTGAATCCCCCAGAGGTATTTTTGTTCCAGTTGGTGGGTTATTGGGTAGTTCCTGGTTTAGACTGCCCATAATCCCTCTGCACTGCTTTTTGGAAACACCATCCTCTCTGTATAGATGGTGTACTCCCACAGCAGATGTGGAAATTAGGATGCCTGAGGACCCTCTTGAATTCCAGAGGCTGGAGAAGGTCTGGAGCATAATCCTATTCCTACAGCTTCATTTTGTACTGTAACCTCTTAGGGATCAACCACCTCCAAAGGACAGGAGAGAGAGGCAAAGCAGTGGCTAGCCATTTGTATCCTGGCTTCCTAAGGAAGTACAGTGCTATCTGTGTGTTCCACACCTGTACTTTCAAGTGCTTGGAGGCAAGAGTGAAAATCTTGCCCTTCCTTTCACTCAGGGCTGCCCTCAGCCTGTGTTGTGCTGGCTGCCTTTGTTTCAAAATATGTAGTAGCATCCCTCTGTGGAAAACACTGTTCTAGTCAAGGAACTCAGCCTTGTAACAGAAGGGGGAAGGAGGGAGGGAGGAGCCCTGTGTCTTGTTTTGATGCCAACTGTTTAATTACCAGAGAGGACCACAATTACAAGTTGAACCTATGTTAACTTAGGCTGCAGAATGATGAGCAAATCTCAAAAGACGCATGAAGAAATTTTTCTTCTTTATGACCCATAAACGTCCTCTATTACATCCTGGCACACTAGTTCTGTGCTTTTGGAAGGACCCCTTAAGTAGGTGTTTGGATTAAGGTGCAAGTGGCTGTGGTTAAAGAAGAGAGCTGGGTGCTCTGAGTCACTTTCTGGATAGGCCCAAAATCAGTTCCTGCTCTGAACTTGCATTTGAAAAATGCTGGCCTGGGGAAAGAGAGGAGGAAGGAGATGGGCTGGGGAAAGCAGGATGCCTGAGAAAGAGTAGTACCTTTGCTGCAACCCACTGAGAGACCAGAACTAGTAAGTTTGGCTGACCTTAAACCAACTCTGGTGCACATTTTTAGTTCTGAAATAGTGATGATACTTCTGTGGAGAACACCTGTGATAACACTACATCTCCCTTGTCCAGCTCCACTGATGTTAGTGGATCAGCAGGGGTGAATCAACTCCCCTTATTGTGTTGTAACTCTCTTAAACTAAAAGCCTGCTGCTTTGGTTTTTGTTTCTGATCTTAACCAGGGACCGAACCACCACAGTTGTGAATGTGGAAGGGGATGCCCTAGGAGCAGGCATCCTTAATTACCTGAATGAAAAAGACAAGAAAGACAGAGAGCAGGAGCTAAAGGAAGTCACCGTAGAAGCAATTGCCAACAACAAGTCTGAAACGGAAACGTCACCTTTGGTAACCCACAAAAACCGAGTCTCCAACACAAGCAGTACAGCAGACCCTGAATCCAAGGAATCAGTATTGTGAACTCGAGGCCGTTCGTCAAGACCTGTCCTAGAGGTGGCCCCGGGGACTTGTCAGCACACCGGGACATTTGCAGTGTGACCAGGGGCTGGATGGCTCTTGGAAGTGCTCAATTCCTGTCTGTTTTGAAAATATGCTGGCCTGGGGAAGGGGAGGGAAGGTGGGGTGGGCAGGGAAGGGATGTTGAGAAGGAACACTCGCTTTATATATTAGTATTTTGCTAGTTCACATGTGTGTATATGTGTTGTACGTGCACACACATGTATACATGTATGTGAAAACTGCCACTGAGACTTCTGGTTTAACAAGACTTCTGCTAGCAAAGGCTCATACAGGTTGGAGAGGGGGAGGTAGACAAACCCAGTATGTGCTTATTGTAGGGAAAAATTAGAAAGCTTATTTTGCTGCTGTTTGAATGGAGAAGCAGTCTAGAAACTCCAGAGTGGGTGAAAATGTTGCTTAAATTTATTTTCTGGCCTTACCAACCATTACAGTCATGATATGAAGCAACATTTTTTTCCCACTCCCCTTCCTCTCCTCTTCTCCGATCCCTTAAAAATGTCAAATGTCTTTATAACTAGCTTTTTTCTTTTTTTTTTCATATCTGAATTAATAGCTTATAGGGACTTGTTCCATTTCCCCACTGCAGTACAGCTCATAGCAGCTTTCTGACCTTTTGGTGAGTAGCTCCCAAACTTTAGGACCAAACATAGGAGATCTTCATGCAGATCAAGGATTGGTTTTCTACTTTCCTCTAACCAAGTGTTAAGGAAAAAATCCAGAGGAAACAGAAATTTTGTTAAAGTAATCCCTCAGGGGCTGAAAGAAATGTAGAGTCTGTTCCAGCATAAATATGTCTGAAAGAGGGTTGCCTGTGACAACATCAGTAAATTCAGAAGTCAGCTCTCTTCATAAAAACACAGATGGTCCTCTGCTAGCACACCACGTCCTGCTCATGTTTATTTAACGGGTCAGTCCAAACAAATTAAGTCATGTCCCTCTTCCAGCAAAATTGAGCAGGGAAGGAAAAAATTTGAACACACATCATGTGGGAACTGATGACAGGCAAGTCTGAGTCTTGGCTTGAAAGGAGAAGAGATGAGTTTATAACCTCAAGCAGTTCAGTGATCTCTGTGTGCTGGGGCAGCTGCCTACCTGTTCCTGCTTGGAGTTTGGTCCTGCTATAAATGTTCTTCTGGCAGCAGTTTACATTTAGTAATTCTGGGCGGTGCTGGGCCAGGGTAGTGCTTAGTGGCAGATGGCAACCTTTGCTGGGGGCTGTGCCAAATGCTTTGGATTCCCACTCCACCTTTTTTCCTGTACAATGTTCTTCCTGAATTTACACCCCAAACCTGAACAAAGTCTGGCAAACTCATTGCAAATATCCTGTTGATTACCTTGGCATTTTGGATGCCAATAGTTAGCCTGGTCTTGTGGATGTTTTCCCTTGGCTACTTTAATAAGAGGTTGCATATGGTCAGTCTCCATACTGTTAATTCAGCAGTATATATTTACACTTAGCTTTGGTATAAAGTAATGCTAAGTCTCCCTTTTTCTTTCTCCTCTCTTGCTTCAGAGGAAGCTATCCTGGAAAGATATCAGCACTAGGAAGAGGCAACTCCAATTTCATAGCAGGAGCTGCCTTCCTTTGCAAAGCATCCTCCCTGGTAAAGGGACACAATGAGTTTTGCAGGATGAGATGTGGCCACCCCTGAGGGGAAACGCAGTGAGTGCACCATGCCTGGCTGGTTAATCTTGTGCAGCAGAGTTGTACAGACAATCCAAGTAGGAAAGGATTAGTCAGCCCACTGAGAAACTGCAGGTGGAGTCTCTTTTTAACCAGTTTATTTATAACCATGTCCACAAAATTTGGTCAGTCCTTGGCTCGTCTTCAAAATGGAAGGAGATAAACACAGTTCTGTAGGGACATCCTTCGCCCAGCCGATCAAGCCCCACTGGAACTTTGCATTTCCTCCTATTAGAATCATTCCAACTCTTTTCATCTCCGGAAACCAAAAGCACAGTTTTAAGTCTGAGTATCTCTTTGAAAAATCTAAATGCACTGGAACCCCAAATACTTTGATTTTTAAAGCAGTATGTGGATGTCTCAAGGAAGCTGAAAATCATGACTGTTCCCTGTGGGCTGGGTTCTGTAATTGCATTTTATTCCCCAGTAGACATTTAACTCCTCTGCTCTTGTGAGACTCCCTGGAGTACTGTGTACAGTTCTGGTGCCCCCAGCATAGGAAGGACATGGAACTGTTGGAGCAAGTCCAGAGGAGGGCCACAAAATCCAGAGGAGCACCTCCCCTACGAAGAGAGGCTGAAAAAGTTGGGGCTGTTCAGCCTGGAGAAGGGAAGGTTGTGTGGAGACCTCAGAGCAACCTTCCAGTATGTGAAGAGGACCTACTGGGAAGCCAGAGAGGGACTCTTTGTCAGGAGCTGTAGTGACAGGACAAGGAGTAATGGGTACAAACTGAAAGAGGGGAAATTTTAGGTTAGATACTAGAAAGAAATTTTTTACTGTGTGGGTGGTGAGACACTGGAACAGGTTGTGGATGCCCCAGTCTGTCAGTGTTCAAAGCCAGGATGGACAAGGCCTCGAGCAACCTGGTCTAGCGGGAGGATCCCAGGAAATGGTAGATTAAAGCAAATACCCCAGAGTCTTAGTATTTTCCAAGAGCAATGCAGCAGCTCAAAGTCTTTGCTGAACATCTCTCCCAGTCCCTACTGGTGGATTGCCACGTTTGCTTTGATGGGAATGTCTAGTTCCATGTAAAGCTTGTTAGAGCAGTCAGATTTAAGGAGGTCAAATCATTCTCATAGCAGGAATTTGATGAAGGAAATCTGACACTCCTTCTCCTGCAAACAGGTGCTATAGGATTTATATGAACCATGAATATTCAGCTCTTAACCTGCCAGAAATCTGTAGTCTTGGAAAAGCCCTACTTTAGACTTACAAATTTGCCAGTTCTTTTGTTGTTTGTGCACAAGAAGAGGGATCCGTGGAAGCAGGAATGCTGGGTAACTACCGCTTGTCAGAACATCTTTTTTTGGTATTTTTTGTATCATTTGTGTCAGAATTTACATTTCTTATTTTTCTGTGATGTTCTCATTCCTCACGATAGCCATGATGCATCTTCTAGGATTCTCTACCTGGATTTTTTTTCTTACGGTACAAGTGTGAAAGATCCAATATTAAACTCTCTCAGACTGTAAAAAATGTTAACACATTCCAACGACTGCCATTGAAACAATGTGAATCCTGATGGAAAGCCTGATGAGATAAAAGACTTGCCATTTGCTTCAAGTGGTCAAGGTCTTCAGGTAAGGGCACTGGGAGAAAAATCAAAGGGCTGTTGAGGGATGTGCATTTTAGATTCTGTTCTTGACCTGCCATGCAAGGTCTCCATGCAGCCTCTTTCCAGGAGGCTGTGAGCTGGGAAGGTGCTCAGCAGCCATGCAGGTAGTACCTGCTCTGTTCTCACCCAGACACTCCACAAATCTGGTGCCAGTGTGGTACTAAACTCCAATGTCTCTTGGCTGGACATATATTTCTGTTCTCCTGACGTGACTGTAAATTGGAAACCTTTAGTCAGTTGCTTTTTCTTTCAAGAAGAAATAAATTTCATCTAGAAAACACAATTTTTCTATTTGATTTTAGTTTTTTTGTTTGGGTTTTGGTTTTGTTTTTTTTTTTACGGAAGGTACAAATTCTCTTCTTAGAAAAGGAGGCTACAAACACCTCATGTCCTATCCTCTAGTACAGGAACTGCTTTTTGAGAGAGAGATGGAAATCACATGGTGTGGTTCTTGGGGTGTCCTGCACAGGGCCAGGAATTGTACTTGATGATCCCGATGGGTCCCTTCCAACTCAGCATATTCTATGATTCTATTAAGTATTGAAGAGAAGATTCTGCAAGCCTCTGGCATATGCAATCACACTTTGTCTCTGATGCCATTTATTCTTCCACTTTTGCATTCTCTTTTTTCAGTGAAGTTTCTTTGACTGTTTTGAACCATCTTTTATTTCTTCTCCAGGATTTGACTTTTCACTCTGTGCTTCATCCATCACTGCCTGATCTCGTCCCATTTCCTGGAATACCCTATGTTCTTTTTATGTTTCAGTGGCTCAGGAATAAATGGGAGAGTGAACAGAGTTTTGAGGGCTCCAGTTTGCATTCTACCTTGCTCCTGTCCGTAGCTCAGCAGAGGTTTGTGAGCCTTAGTAGTAAACAGTTGCTCTGAGGCTGCAGAGCAATATCTGTCTCTCAGACTGAGAAAGGTGCTTGTTCTGTGCTGCAAGATGTGGCTACAGATGCCTGAAAAGTTGTAGGGAGCAATGGAGGGTGCCAGCACTTGGCTGCCATTGGGATATTTTCAGTGAAGACCCATTATTCCTCGGAACTGAGCTTTTGCTGAGTCTTGGTGTTGGTAATTGCACTACAAAATTCAGTAATTGCAATGGACTTTAAACACTTCTGGGGATGTCTCTTGCAATCAGGATGGCTTTTGTGTTGAGAACAGACCAGGGCCAATCCCAGGGCTTCCCCTGCAGGGATGTGATGAACAGGACTGTGTTCTGTGGACATAACAGAGATGTGGAGCCAGCCAAAGTACCAAATCTGTTGGTGAAACAATCTCTGCTTTGTCTTTTCTGGGCAGCCCTGTTACTGTCTGAAGAGGCTGAGCTGGAGGTGGCAAGAGTTTGGGGGGATGCTATGAGGGGCAGGAGGGTTTCTTGTGTGCTTGCTCTGTTCCTAAACTCTCCCCTGGGCCTTTGCTGTGGCTGGTGCCAGAGATGAATGTGAGACAGTGTCACCATTCTTAGACTCATTCTTCTGTGGTTCCTCCTTATTTTACAGCAAGAATAATGAAAACTTGAGGTGTTTAGCAGTTCCTCTTTCAGCCAAGCCAGAGGCCCTGGCATCTCTGTGACTGACCACCCTACCATATGTTGTAGGCTGTGTTCTCAAGAGCTTGCAAAAGGGATACCACCACCTCTTTCTGCAAAGATTTGCAGTATTGGTCAACAGTCTGGGCTAAATCTTCACTCTGGTTCTCTGCTAACACAGCGAGTTTCTGCAGCCACTGGAAAGCCACTGGAAATCATCATTTTTAATCCTGACCTCCCCACAGGCAGTGAGCAGTGAGCCTCAGGTATGAAGTCAAAAGACCAAAAGACAAACTCTCACCAAAGGAAAATTGTCACATCTTCACTGATTTTAGCAGGGCCTTGGCAGTTCATAATCACTCACAGACCTGCCTGTATTGACTGATCCTGATGAACAGCACAGAATTAGCAGGTCACATAAATTCTATACCTGTGCCTCCTTTTCTGTGAATTAGCTTTACAGGTGTACCTGTATCTCACAGGCAGTAGTGTGGAAGATAGTGAGTTGCAGTGTTTGGAAAGCACTCCTAAGACACAGAGCACTAAATCTCAAATAATGATGAACTTTCAAAAATCCGAAAGGAATCAAATAATGAAAGTATGCAGAGTTGCCTTGTGCTAGAGGATAAATGACTGTGATGGAGAAGAGATCTGTGTATGCATTTGCTGGGCTAACTCAGGGGGAGTGGGGAGCTGATGTCAGTGTGAGCTGCAGTTCAAAAAGTGGATGTGACTTAGTCAAGGACAACACAGTGTCCTGTTCTATCTGCCTCCTTCCATCTCCACCTGACATGCCATGAAAGCTTAGGCTCAGGTAAATTAACAGACATCACCATGGATTCAACATCTAAATTGGGAGTCTTGACAGCTTAGTTTCTGTCTCGTTTCAATGAAAGAAAGAGCTTTTCAACTAAAAGAACAGGTTGTCTTGTTGTCAATATGGGTGACAAAGGTGGAGAAAAAGAAGGAAGAGCTTGGGGGTTGCAGGGGGACCATCAGAGAAGACAGGGTAAGCAGGAGGATAAAGAAGTTAAGACCTGAAGGAAGCGTGTTTCTCTTGGCATTTTGATATAGAGAGAAGCAAAAAGACTGCGGGCATTTGCCTGCCATGTAGCAGAGAATGCAAATCCCTGCCTGCTGCCTGGCCAGGATTTGCAGGGAGAGGCATGAGTGCTGATGTTTCTGAAATGCCTCGTCACTGAGCAACAGGGAAGCATGCAGTGAGCCAGCGTGGAGCTCTGATAAGCTGCTCCTGGCTGCTGGCCATGACCAGAGGAATAGCAGCACAGTTCTGGATCAGGGATTGACCCACATTCCTCTTTGCAGGATAGCTGGGACAAATGCTCCTCAGAGAAATGCCTGGTGACCATTATTCTCCGAGGACAAAGACAAACTTGTTATCTGTGTGAGCATATTCATGAAAGCCATGTTCACTTGCTGTTTCAGCTTCTGGCAGGAGGGAAAAGGGTTTGACAAATGATCTGAAACTTTTTCCAGACATTGGGCAACACGTAAAGACAGTTGCTTCTGAATATTTTAACTCTGACAATAAGTGATCAAGAGCCTTATTTGGCTCCTGTAGCTCTTCGTTGTCACATCTGAGCACTGTCTTGGGAAGTTAATGTTAACATGGAATTCATTCTCTGCATGGGCTCTTTACAGGCATTTATGACCAGCAGGCACCAGTTCACAGCTGCACAAGTGAATGCATGCAGAAAAAGGTGAAAGAATGCTCATCTTGAGTCATGTGAAGAGTCACCAAGCAGGCTAGGAGCAGATCCTGAATCCTGAAGCCAGGTTCATTGTTAGCTAATAACTATCATCTCCCTAAAAAAAGTAACATCTGGGGTTTTATATATATTTTTGATTTAGTATGGAGTTTTGAAGAGAAAAGGAAAAAGAAAACCTCTTTCATTCAAGAATTGACAGTATGGTTACTTACCAAATTCTATCTCAGTGTCAGCAGATATATCATTCTTAACAACTATGAAATCTCATTTGGATTTAACCTGATCTCAGTGGCAGCAGGAGGTGAGGACTGTGGTCATTTCAGCAGGCCAGCTCATCTTATATAAAGTCCTGATCAAGAACATTCATACTTGTCTCTCAAGGCCACAGATGCTGTTTGCAAGGCAGGCAGGGCGACCAGCAAGAACCAGCATGAGGAAATTAATTTTGAGCCAACTCTGTTGTAATGCAAAGTTAACAGTGTGGTTTTAAGCCACAGAGACCAAGAAATTCAGTATTAGATGTTCCTTAGGATAGCTTTCACTTGCTCCTTCTGGTAACAGTGCTGAGAAAGTAATACCCTTCTTTGACAAGCGTGTATTTAGCAATTGGAACTAAACTGCATGTGGCATGTCAGTGCAACTTCATTGCAGTTACACACTGCAGAAAGAAATTTCTAAGGGAAATCTTCTCTCAAGGAAACTGTTTACACATGCCTGAATCCCCCTGGATTACATTCCCACAGAAAGAATTGTGCTTAACCATAAAAAGTACAGCAAATATTAAGTGGTTTGGATGGGAGCTTTGTTAAGAACCAGAAGGAATGCCACAAAAAGGACAGGCCAGGAACTTCGCTGATGTACACTGATGTAATTTCCTGAGCTTTCAGTGGCTTGTGGACTTCTGATGGAGATGGTACTTCCTTAGCAGCATAGGGGTTTGGGTTTGGTCTGGGCCTTTTAAGATGATCATATTTGGTAAAGCAGCAGTAAAGGAATGTTTTTAAAACTTGTTGGATATAATTAGAGGCATTTTACATGCTCACGGTTTTCTTATGATGTGGTACCTCCAAAAAGAAAAAAAGTGTTTTCTAGATGGTTGGTGTTGATGCAAAAGGAAAACTTCCTCAACTTTTGTTCAGTTTGCTTCCTCTGTATCCCTCCTGCAGAGTCTTTTGTGCTGCTTGGAGTCTGCCCAGATCCCAGCAGGCTCCTAGGGTACATAGATCAAACTTAAAGATATTCTGGTCCCATGTGAGGACAAAGACTGTTTCACATCATTTTATGAGAGGGCAAAGATGTAGTTTCAGCTTCAGAGGAGCATCTGGACTGAACAAATCCCTACTTCATTAAGGCAATACATTGATGACATTTTACACTTAATAAGTCAAATAATTGTGACCAAGGTAGCCCAGCCCTGACTGCCTCCCTGCTCTGCCCCACAATAGATGCTCTGTTGACATCTCTTGCCTGAAGACCAGTGTGGAGGTGATATGTTTGCCATCCATGAGTATTCCATTCTTTCTCTGTTACTTTCCTGGCTGCACTTGTGTCAGGTCATCCACAAAGCATGTGCTGTAGGGGACGGAGACCACGTGTAGCGCTGCAAATAGCTGAGTGTAGCTCTGCTCATGGGGGATGAGCTGCTTCTTCTGAATTGCTGCTTGGTTATAGCAAACTGAGACTGACTCACTCACGTTTGGTGAGGGTGAAGATTTTGATTAGGTTTTCATTAATCCCTCTAGATTCAAGGGTAGCAGGACCACCCCTGCCTACTTGGAGTCCCCTTCTGCAGCAGAGGTATGCAATCTGCCTTATTATCCTTAAAGGTGCCTTGTCCTGGTTCCCTTCAGGACAAATTCCAAGTTGCTGTTTGGCTTTCAAATATAACTATGCACCAAAGCTGAAAGACTCCATTATCCCTGGAGACAGGAGGGAGAACATGATGTCCTGGTGTGAGACCATGATGTCCTGGTGTGAGACGAGGAGAGTGGGTTTCTTTTCTTTATCCTGTAAGCTCTCTGACAGCAATCCTGAGGTGTGTATGTGTGTGTGTGCTTTTATTTCTACAAGAACACAAGTTCTCTAATTAGGAGGGAGGATTCTTGTATTTTTATATGCTAAACCATTTGATTAATTACTTTAATAAAAAGACAGAGGAACTCTGAAATCCACTGCCATCTGCTCCAGTACAGTCCAGTATCACTGATACAAACGTATCTGCCTTCGGGTTAAAACCTAGTGCTTAAGAGTAACCACTCCATTGAGGAAGTGCTTGTGCCATGTGGGTGTGTTGATCCTTGTCAACATCTGTAACTGTTCCTCTTTTAAAGCTGTGGGTTTCATCTGTGTGACTCTGTATCAGCCTTCTATTACCAAGAACAGACGTATGTGCACATATGCAAAGACCATATTGCTGTGTCTGGGGGTGTGTGACGCTGGGGCAGATATTAAAGATGTTTATTATGTAGTTTACTTTTTGGAGTAAAACCCCCCTGCCTGCCTGGGGAGCAAACAGTCCCGTGGCTCAGGCTGGGATGGTTTGTTGTATTAGGAGGGTGACGCAATGGGATACTGTCTCTCTTTTTCCGTTCTCTCATGGAAATGTATATTTGTTCTCTCTTTGTGTAGCTTCTCAATCTGAAATAAAAATCACCCCAAACGGAATTCATCTTTGTTTGGAGAAGACCTGGCCTTTTAGTTTGGATCAGCCTTGCACAGGCAGCAGGACATCCTGCTGGACCAGGCTCTGTCGCCGAAGCAAAGACTCCTTTGGAAATGCCCCTGAATGAGAATTGTGCAACTTGGTATTTGGTTCCATTTCCCAGACCATGCCCTTTGTTGGAATGCTGTTGTCACTGATTGTCACCATTTAACCCTTTCCCAGCCATTGTTAGTGCTTGCTAGGCATTATTTTGGATAAATAGATAAAGTTTCCTATGATATTTCAACAAAAAGATAAAAATTGGAATATTTTCTAATTGAAGTTTAATGATTTTATTCTGTTTTTCTACACCTACAAATCTGGCCACCTGCTTTCCAATTTCTTAATTTCATTTCTTTTTTTTCTTTTTTTTTTAAGAGGAAGAGAGTTCTTGGAAAATACTCCTCACTTCTTCCTTCTAAGGATTTCTAGGCAGGCAACACTCATTCCTCTAGTTCACATAAAGAAAAGCATTTAAAAGTAAATTTATTAGAAAAGTCGCTGCTATTGTTGTAACTTAATATTTGCAGAAGAAATCCAATTATGGCCAAGGAGCAGATTAGTCCTTTTTTTAAATCCTCATTTTGTTTGATTAAGATAGATATAATTATAAGAAAGTGCTTTGTGAGTTAGTTAAATGGAAGACAATACAAATTTGTTCTGCTGCTAAATGAATGGTTTGAGTTGAACAGGTTGTGTGGTACAGCTGCACTGGCTGGTCACCTTTAAAATCTGTTGAAAGTCAGATCTCTGCTATGTCCCCATTATAAAGATTAAAGGGAGTATCACTAAATCCTTGTAGGAGATCTTACAGAAGGGAAATATGGCATTTATTTATGTTTTAAGCTGATTTTACCTGCCTGCACTTGTTCCCTCAGAGATTTCATTCACACAAGCAACAGGACGTGGTTGTTCAGCCTTGGCCACGATCACTTGTGTGCAACATAGACCACAAGGGATGATGGCTGTCACCAAACCTCCCAGTTTTGGGACAGTTCTTTAATAATCTTTAAGAATCGATAGTTGTTTTCTGATGGTCCTCTGCTGCCTGACTGCCAGGAGGAGGAATGGGAGATGAGAAATGCTGCCATCCTCTTGTTGTCTGAGAGGAGGCTCTCCCTCAAATGAGTTGTGTGTGCTGTGGTCTTAGCAGTGGCTCAAATTTTTAGTCTCAAATTTTTTGCTGGGAATGATGTTTGTTATAAATTCAAGCTATTCTTATCCTCCCTGCTCTGCTATTTCTTCTTACGCTTACATACACAGATTTTCATGTGTACCAACCCCAATATTTTGCAAATCTCTGTGCTGATGACTGGTTCCTGCAGATCCCAGCTCTGGTTTTGAAGAGCCTCTTGGTTCTGCTCAGGACAACACACAAATGACAAAGGGCCGAGACATCCCAGCAAATTAGAATGAAAAAGAAATCGCTCACACTCCCCACCAAAAGCAGCAGTAAAATCTCACGTTTAATAAGTAAAATTCCAATTATTCATTGCCCATTATAATTCACACTGATGAAAAGCTGCCACGACCTGTTGACCATCTGGCTATTATTTCTCTCACAGCAAGGTGTCACCTTCCTCCAGGAGGAAAGGTGGAGGGTCTGGACCACACCAACTCCATCCCATCCAGGCCCCTCTGCACCACGGCACCCAGCCCTGAGCTGCAGCTGCGTGAGTGTTTTAAAGGGCCTGGACAGAGGGAAGGAGACGCTTTTGAGGAATACAAACTCCTGAAACACCTGCCTTTGTAGCTGCTAGCTCTTGCTGGTGGTCTGGCCAGGCTGTTCGCGGTGTGATGGGTACATCGTGTGGCCAGAAAGGAGAAGTGCAACTTCTGTTTGACCTTTCTCTTGGGCTAAATCCTGCCTCTCGGTCCAGCTAAGCAACCAAGTGGTAAATAACTCGAATTGCCCAGCTGCTACCACTGGGGTTCATTGCTCTACACTTCTAAGTTGACACTGAAATACATGTCACTCCAGTTTTCCCTCTGTTCTTCATTAATCCTGCCTTACATGTCATATTTTTAGGGGCTTCTCCAAAATCATGAAGAAAAAGCAGCAGCTACCTTTTTTAGGAAATATTCAGTAATAGTGCAATAGTTGCCATGATGATCTAGAAGACTGATGGAAAGTTTGTAGGCTTTTGTTAAGTCTTCTTATGGCTTTAAAAAGAAGCTAAAGCAACATGGCTGAGCTTGAACCTGCTTATTTAGACATTACTAGAGCAGCTGTCCAGCTGAATGACTGGAATCCTCAGGGGCCTGCTGTAGGTCCAGGACCATAAGTAGCTGATTAGTGACACAAATGTTGGAACAGACAAAATCTGCAGGTCCCACCTGGAGAAGGTCTGGGAAAATGGAAAAGGGTAGGGCTGAAATCCATAGCAACGTCAGAAAAATTGAGAGTGAGTCTGGGAAACAGAGGCTGGAAAGAATTAGTCAAGATAAGAGTGATTAACTGCACTAACACTTGTGGGAAATGGTAGGTTAAGGAGCAGGAAGCTGTGGGCAGTCAGAAGCAGGAGTCCATGTCCCGTGCTGTGAATAAGGCAGATACTGTACCAGGGTGTGTAAGTGTGGACTACCACACCAGTTCTGCTTAATCATAGCCAAGCCCATGCTGGAGTTTTGGACCAGTGTTAAACTTCAAAGAAATGTGGCCCAAAGAGTGAGAATCAAGAGGAGAACAAGAATAGTCCAAGATGCGGAAATCCTGAAAAGAAAAGGGTTGTTAGCCACAAGAAGAGAAGGACAAACACCTGCAAACACCTTTCAGAGAGGGGTTAGCAAACAGATTCCTGAGCAGTTTGTAAAAAGACAAGTTAATATTGCTCTGAATGCTCTGGGAACAAGTAGGTTGGGTCCAAGCCCTGAATTTGCTGACATCTCATCCATCCCAGACATTTGCATTGCGAGACTGAAACTTGATGCTGAAGATAGTGCAGATGCCCTGCAAGAACATATGGTGCACCTCCAGGCTTCAGGTTTCGTGGCAGAGTGTTGACTGTCTGGCTTGTAGCTTGAAACCATTCAAGGCAGAAAGAAATAACAAATCAATGTGCCAAAAGCTCTGGATAACAGCAGGTCACCAGTTATGGGCATATTAAAACTCTGGATACATACAGCTGGTGTTCATGATGGATCCAGTTCCGTACAAAAACCATGGATATTCCCACCAAGAAGGTAGCTTCTCATGTACCAGAAAATACACTGCTTTCAAATCTGATCATCATAAGCAAGTCTAGTTCACGTCATAGGTATGGGGATTACTACTGAATTGTTTCATCCACAGATGCAGAGAAATTATTTGTCTGCAAAAACCGAAGTCTGAAAGGATCCCGAGGTCCCAAATCAGCAAGAAAATATCCATGCTAGTCTTTGCCAGCCTTGAGTGAATTTGGGTGGGAGTTTGACTGACCCTGTATTATAGATCAAACAAGCCAGTTTCTCTTCAGCAGGGTTCCTAAAAAAGAGGGCCAGATGCCAGCAGAATAAAGTCGGTATTGTTTCCCTGAATTTTTTTAATCATCTCTCCTTTAGACCATCAGTTGATTCCCCCCCTTGTTTATTGACACTCACTCAGCGTGAGCCCAAGGAGAGAGGGGGGAAAGATTTTGCGGCTCCTTTGGCTGTTCTCGTAGACATCCTGGCACTTGTTTGATCGGGGGCGGAACAGGACACGAACCTTTCCTGCCGGGGCCGAGACCGCAGCCGGGTGCTATTCAGCTCCCAGAACAATGTCTGGCAGCTTGCGAGTAATTCAAACCCGGCTAAAAACAGCCGAGCCTGGGGATGAATCATGACCCATCCGTGTGTGCTTCCGCCTTCCCACTCGCCTGCATCAGCACGGCCCCTACTGGCTCCCTGGAG
This sequence comes from Pseudopipra pipra, assembly GCF_036250125.1. Classification (NCBI taxonomy): domain Eukaryota; kingdom Metazoa; phylum Chordata; class Aves; order Passeriformes; family Pipridae; genus Pseudopipra; species Pseudopipra pipra. The sequence goes on along the minus strand of NC_087551.1, from coordinate 9,335,649 downwards.
AATAAGCAATAAACAGCATTTTAAAGGGCTTTTCCTTCACAAGGGCTTTGCCTGTGTGAATTCCAACAAAAAGCCGGCTCTCCAAAGTCTTGCGTCCGAGGCAGAGGGATGTGCAGCCCACCCGGAAGACCTGCTGCAACGTTGATCAAAGAGACCCCAAATACAGAAATACTGCACAGGAACAGAGGTGATCTGGGCTTTTTTTTTTTTGGCTGTGAGTTCTCCTGAGAGCGTTATACTGCAGCATTACAGCTGTGCTTCGGAAAGCAACCCTGAAAAAGGTATCCCCACTGTGTTTCTCAAGGGAGAAAAAGCAAGAACCTCCAGGATGTAAATGGGGCTGGCTCCGTTGAGTTCAACAGGCCACAGCCACTGGGAATCTGGACTATAACACAGGGGTGGCAGAGCTGGAACATGCTGCAGAACCCAAGGAGTGTGACTCTTTGGTCCTTCCTGGCCTAAAGCTGGGAACAATGTTGTCCAAAAAGCGCTTTAGCAGTTAACTGACATGTAGGGAATTTCAGCGTTATCTAGGAAATAGATAAGCTATTCCTAGATATCTAGGAAAGCTCCAGAGCAGGTGACAAAAACAAAATCCAGAATCAGCCTACGGACAGCAACAATGGGATTTTCTCTGGGAGAGAAAAAGTATTTTCTCTGGGATAGGGGAACATGTCTGCTCCATTCACCAAAGAAGGGTCTGGCCAGGTACAACCCCCAGAGCAGCCTGCTTTAGTGTGGCACCAGGATCTTCCCAGAAAGCCGCCCCAAGGGCAGGGCATGGCCGGCATCCCACAGGGATCATCCTTGAGACAGACCCCCTTGGGGGGGTGTCCTCCGCTACCCCAGTGGGTGGTCTTGCACCGGCACCTCCTCCTGGAGCAGTGCTTGGAGAATGCCGGGATTCGTTCGCCCGTGGCTCGCGCAGTGCCAATTTTAGCGGTTTCCCACCCCTGGAGCAGCGCGGAAGGGCCTGGGAAGGTCATTATATGGGATACGAGTAAACACCCCGGGGTTGAGACAAGCACCTCAAGGGCGTCCCGGGAGACGCTCCTCAGATCCCCGGTGACAAGGTGATCGCGAGCGAGGCCGGGATTGAGATGGGGCCGGGACGGGGACGGGGCAGGGGGCGTGACCTGGTCGACGGAGGGCGTGGCCTCCTCGTGTCGGCCTCGCCCCTCCCGCGAGCGGGGTCAGCACCGGCCGAGGGGCGGGGCCGCCCCGCGCGCTCCGCTCCCATTGGCCACCGGGGCCGCGGGGGCGCCGCGCCTACACCACCCGGCGCTCCCATTGGCTGCGCGCGCGGAGGGGGCGGGGCGCGGCCGTCGCTCGGTGAGTGAGGGACGGGGCGCGGCCTGAGGGGCGTCCCGGGGGCGATCCCGGGGGTCCCGGGAGACTTTCCCTTGGGAATCCCGGCACCCGGCAGCGCGGGGCACCCCGGGGTGCGCCGCCTCCTCGGTGTCGTTGCCGCGATTTCTTATCTTTTTGGTTAATTGCCGGGTTTTTTTGCAGCCGCGGGAAGGCTCCTCGGGCAGAGAGGAAAGGAGCGGAAAATCCCAAACCGCGGATCCCGCGGGATCTGAGAGGCCAGAGCGGTGTGGGTTTGTCTCAGAAAACAGCCCCCAAAATGCTCCCCAGCCAAAGCGGAGCTGGCGGGAGGCGGAAATTCCATCAGCATCCGCTGCGCTCGCCGAATTCCATGAGCCAGGCGAGACCCGCGGGCGGTGGGAGCCGCTCCATGGGATAGAGCCCTCGTTGTCCGCCGGGAATTTTGTGGCGCCCTGGGGCCGGCAGGGCCCTCCTGACGGCGTGAAAAAGCTCAGGGATTGCCTTTCAGGAGAGATCCCTGCGGACCTCCCCTGTTGGAATGAATGAAACAGCGACTTGTCTTCATCTCTTATCTAAAAACCCGCCCGCGGGTCCTGTTTCTGTGTCGCTGCCGAGACAATTGAGGGCTCGGGTGTAGCTGGGTTTTTCTGGCTGTTTTCCCGTGCGTTTGAGGCCAGTGGAAAGTCTCCACCGCGCCCAAAGCTGTGGTCGTGCATCCCTCTTCAGTCCTGCCCGAGGATTTGGGATTGCTTCTTCCTGCCCTGAGGGTTGATCTTGGTGCGCCGCTGCCGCTGAATTTTTGTGGGTTTGTTGGAAAATGGTGAGGAACTTTGTTTTCTAGTTGTTTGTGTAGTTGAGAGTTGCACGTCGTGGCAGTAGCATTTAACAGCACTTTGCTGTTAAATGTGACTTTTTGCCTGATTGTTCTGTGTGTGGGATGTGTGTGACATCCCCATCTCCTATGCATCCAGGTGTGGTTCTGTATCCAGCTCCCCCTGAAGTTAATTGAAATCGTCTGCCTGAATTAGAGACTTTTGAAAATGCAGTGAGATCCCTGGTGTCCCTTTAAATACCCTTACAAATCCTGAAATAAGCAGATTTACTCTCACCCCTGTGTACTGGCAGGTTTCCTGGTTTCTCTTTAGCTTCCAATTAGCTTCTGGAGATTTAATGGACCTGTGGACCAGCACTTGCTCTTTTTTTTAAAGACCGGTGGCATCACAGAAATGTAAATCACTGCATGCTGTCTCCACAAGATAATAAATGATCTTAAGTTCAGAATATTCAACCTTTTCCTCCTCCACACAGTTACGAAAATAACAGATGGGTCGTGACCTGTAGGTTTTATTTTATGTTGCTTAACACTTGCTTTTCAGATTCAAGATCAAGCTTCTATGTGGTTTTTTTATAGTTGTTAAAACAATTTGGCTGACACCTGACTCGAGCCACTAAATCTCATGGAGATAAAGATGTCCAACATCACTTTGAACTCAACGTGGCTTCTTCTTAAAGAATCTTTATTTTAAAAATAAAGAGGTACTGAGGTCGATGGTTAATTACTGCATGTGCACTTTGAAACTTTACAAGCTGCTTTGATGCCTTTTTAGGCTTTTCTTTCTTTTATATATATATATTTTTAAATCACTACCCGCCACAGGGGTAGGTTTATTGATTACATTTATTTCAGTGAGCCCACATTTTTGTTTGGATGTACAACCTTTCTGGGGGCAGAAAGAGAGTGATGCTGTCGATTAGGGATAACACGACGTGCGTGGGGTTGTGTTTGGTAGCAGTTAAGCAATGGAGTGGGGGATTCCAGGTGTGGGGCTGAGGGAGAGGGCTGGCAGAGCCCAGGCTCGTCCTCCCCGCAGCTGCTGCCGTGCTGAATTTAGCTGCCGGCCCTTGGGAAGGGGGCAGGCAGCTGCAGAGCTGTCTGTGTGGGGATTTGGTCTCCCCTGGAGACCCGCCGCTCTTTGTTCCCGTGCACGGGCTCTGCCCGTGGGAAAACCCCACTTGTCAGAGGAGCGGATCATAAAACTTGTGACAAAAGAGCTGAGTGAGTATCAGCTTGTCTCCCACTTCCAAGTATTGTTTGGGAATTCTTTCTTTCCTCCTCTTTTTTTTTTTTTTTTTTACAGTTCTTTGTAGTTTGCTGTTGCTGCTCCCTTGGTCTATCGGTTGGCACTGGCTGGGTGAGTCCCAGCAAAACCACTCTGCCGGCGTTGTCCTACTGGTTTGGGCTAGAATTGCTGGAAGAGGCCGTATTGGGTCTCCTTGATTTGGTTTATAGGTTGTCCTGCAGCAGCTCCTCACTCAAGCCCAGCGTGGGGAGCTGGAGGGGGGAGTGGAGCATCTCCATGTGTGGAGCATCCAGAGCTCAGGCTTTGAGTGGAACACCTCAGGTTAGAAGGTTTTGCAGCAAGGTGCACTGGGCTTGGCTGTACAGCACGTGGGAAAATGTCATCAGCCAAGAAAGTAGTTCCATTAATTAATTTCACAAAGAATTAATTTCATGAATTGAGGTAGAAGCTGCAGGTTTGAGTTTTGCAGCCTCCTGCCTTCCACTCTGACATTTTATATCTACTTGCTTCTGGGTGGCTTCCATTTCAAGGTTTTGAATCTTTTGTATCTTTAAAAAACCCTCAACTCTCCACCCCAACAGCCCCCAGGGCTCAGCCACGCTTGTAGGTGCTTTATGTCCTAGTTAAGGATGTCTCATTTGGGCCCAGTGACCTCATGGTGCACAAACTGTTGGTGAAATTGGCCATTAATTCAGGACTCTGGTTGCACTCTGCCAGAACAAACCCAAGTTAGTTCTCAATGTGGCCAGGGCTTTAGTTAGATTTTCCCTGTGTGTGTCACATCCTTGAAACCAGATAACGCTGCTGAGATGTGAGGGTTTGCTCTTTCCTCTGTCCCATTTGACACACCAAGATGCTCCTTTATGAATTTTAGGGTCTGACCCAGATCATGCTTGAGCTCTTCGTTATTAGGGGCAAACCCAATTTCTTTACTTGCTGTGGAGATGAGGGGGGATGATGAGTTGCCCTTACTGTGTGCTGTGTGTTCCAGAGAGCCCGAGGCTCGGTGTCCTCTTGCAGAAGAAGTTCTATCCTAATGGCCGTGGATGTGGGAAAATCCCTTTCTGAAGCCTCTCTGAGCGGGAATGCCGAGGACGATGGTAGTTGGGACTGCACGGAGGTGGAGGTGGGCAGCCCGGAGCTGACGGACAGCCTGCACCGGCTCTCAGGGGCAGAGGAAGCCAAGCCCAGCCTGCAAGGGATGGATGTGACAATGAGCAGACACGGTCACTTGGCCACTGGTGTCACTCAGGGAGACTCCAGCTGCCACCCAGTAGTGTCCTCAGCATCTGCACCCGGATTTTTCAGAGCAAGAGCAAACCTTTCAGAGAAAGAGACGGTGATTTGTCGAGGTGCTGCTGGTGGTGATGTGCCTCCTCGTGTCAGCCACTGGTCCCTCTCCTCAGAAGAGCAGCAGGTGAGAGGGTTGTGTGTGCAGGTGTTGCTGCACCACCGGGAGGTCCCAGGCGAGGTGGGGACTTGTTTGCCAGGGCTGTCCTAGCAAGGGCTTTCCATCTCTTCCTGCTGGAGTGTGCCCACCCCTGCCCAGGCTAGGATGTGTGGTGGGAAAAGGCTGGGGCTCCAGCACCCAAGTTGTTGCTTCCATTTCCATATTGCCACCGCAGAGCTGGAAAGTCGCTCAGGACAGTGCTCCTTAAATAAATGGCTCTTGCTGCCAAATGACTCCTGCAGCTTCCCAAGCCCTCGAGATGCCTTTCCTTAAGATCAAGCCCCACTCTGGGCGCTGAGCAGCTGCAGGCTGTCCCACAGACGGCACAGAGCTCCACTTCCAGCCTCAGCTCATGGCAGGTCCAGGGCTGGGCTTTTATCTCCATATCCTGGATATGTGTGGATGTCTTTGTCTGGTTGCTTTGCTTCATTTTATGCATATCTCTCTCTCCCTTTCCTTTTCCACCCTGTCCTTGAGCAGGTGAAGCCATCGGGCTGTTGGGATCCGGCATCCAGCCCTCCCAGCCGACACAGCTCTGCAGAGGAGAACATCCTTCCTGACAGCTGCCACGACGCCCCTGTTGGCCATCAGAGACAAAGTCTGGGAGCCCATTCCTCATCTCCCTCCACCCCAGAGCTCCTGCAGCCCCAAACCCCCCAAGCCCCTCCCAGCCCAGGGAGTGCCCTGCGGAGCCGCTCCATGTTGAGCCTCTCTGCTCTGTCTTCGGGAAAGAGCAGCCTCTCCAAGGAGCCGTCGGGAAGCTTGCCAGCCAGCATGGATGTCCCTTCTCCGGCAGCCACCATGGCCACCAGGGACCTGTGGTGCCGACAGGGAGCAGCAGAAGGCAGGGCCCTGCAGGCGCCTTTCCTCGATTGCCGCACCACTGTGGAGCGCATCCGGGAGGTCTCCTCCTACCAGTCCGATTACTGGGCCTGTGCCATCCCGGATTCCTTACCCCCGTCTCCAGACCGTTGCTCGCCCCACTGGAACCCCAACAAAGAATATGAGGACTTGCTGGATTATGCTTATCCGCTGAAGCCGAGGTACAAGCTGGGAAGGATGCCAGAGCCTGTCCTCCATGACTCAGGAGTAGGCCTGGACAGCTTTTCTGCTTCTCCTGAGGGCACGCTGAGGTCCACCAGCATCTATGGCCCCCGAGGTGGGCAGGCTCAGGGAAGCAGAGAAAATGGACGTTGGGAATTGGTGGCCTCTGCAGAGAGATTCTCCACCCCAGGGCCTGGAGAAAGCGGCTGCTCAGGAGCCAGATTGTTCTATGAACCTTCACCTATTGCCAAAGCATCCTTTGCAAGAAGTACTTCCTCTCGTCCTTCCAGAGGTTTTGCTAAGGATGTAAGGATGGAGTCAGGTGGGCCAAGTTCACCTGGGCACGCTGCTGTGGATGGGAGGAGCTGGTGTTCCAGAGAGAGCCCCTTCCCAAACCTCACAGGGCAGGCGAAAAGCACTGCTAGGTTTTTACCTATCACAGGTGTGCTCCCCCTGAGAAAGGAGTGGGAAGGGGATGAAGAATTTCTTTCCCTACCTCCAAGACTGCAGGAGCTGGAAAGGCTGGCTCATTTTCTGTCCAGTCTTTCCTTAACTGTAAGGACGCCCAGGCATGACCACCATAACCTGCCACGTCACAGGCAGCCCCTTTCATCTGGGCTGGCTCCTTTTGGAGAGGCGAGTGGCAGGGACAAAAGAGGGAACACTGAGGGTTATGCTGGGCGGTGGCAGCCCTGCAGCTCTCAAAAGCACAACTGGGAAAACACAGAGTCGTGTGGCTGGATCCATAGGGATCCCCTCCGGGGGCTTCATCTACCGACCGGTCTCAGGGACACGTTGGATGGGATGTACCGAAATGAACCACGGGTCAAGGGACATCCAATGAAGAGCCAGCAGAGCGAGTCCCTTGTCCAGTGTGTCAAGGTAGGCTGAGACCAGAAATAAAGTTTATTGTGGGAGGATCTCACATAAAATGTGCCTGGTCTTTATGGCACAATTAATTAAGGCTTCCTGTGCTGCATGATGTTGTGCTGCCTGGCAGCTGGTACTAATTTATGCAGTGGGGATCACCGGAGCAGATAATTCCTTCTGATGGAGCAAGAGCCTGTCTTGCTTTTCCTGGGGCCCAGTATCACAGGGCCAGGCTCAGTGGAGATATGACTCTCAGCTTCCCCCCATCCTGCAGTGCTGCTGCACCAGGGAAGAGGCAGGAGCTGCAGCAACTGAGGAGTTTCCCAATTATTTTGAGAATTTTTATAATTTGAGTAAATGATGTCTCACGGCCATCCTGCCACCAGTGCTCTGCTCCCTGGCAAGCAGGCATTGCTCCCCACCTTCCTCTCCATCTTCTTCCCCACCCCAGTGCTGGGATGAATTTGGAAGTGATGCTGGGCTGTTTGCAGGAGAGTAATGATTATCACTCACATAGCTGCAAACTCATCCCCTCCTCTTGCATGGGAATAACTCTGCTGATTTATAAGGGTCTTTTCTGTATCTGCCACCCCAGATTGCCAGGGAAAAGCAGCTCAGCTTTATGGCAAACCCCTGATGAGCAGGAGCAGGACTTGAGTCTGGTTTCAGTGCCAGCAGAGGCCCCTGGGTTTCATGCAGCATCTTACAAAAATAATCCCGTACCGAGACGCTTTAAAAATAAATGAAAGCACTTAATTGAATGAGACAAACCCCTGGGGAAAAGCAACTGCAAATTAACTGCACAGCTCCAGTGAGGAGGAGGAGGATGAGGGTGTCTCTTGGGCTGCGAGGTGGCAGAGGCCAACCTCTTCCTTCCGCCTGGGTGCTACCAGCTTCCAGCACCTCTCCATGCAGGCATTTCATGGTGACCCTCAATTCTTGCCACACAGTGGCGTAGGGGGGGGACTTTTCTCCGTTGCAGCAATAGATCTGTGACCCCTTTTTTGTGCTTTGTTGAGTAGATGTTTTGCTGCCAGCTGGAGGAGCTGATCCGTTGGCTGTACGACGTGGCCGATGTCACCGGCAGCTGGGTGCCCCCCTCGCCGGATGCCGGGAGCGTGACAGCATCGCTGCACCGCTACCTGGTGGGTACTGGCTTTGCTTCCCCCTCTCCAGTGGGAAGCAAGGCACCTCTGGAATGGTCTAGGGTGCATTGGGTTTGCAAAGACAAATTTGGGAGCGCCAGGAACCTGCTCAGGGGAAACTGCTCCCTGGGCGACCTGTGTCTATTCCAAAAACCCTTTTAAACGATGCTGCTCCTCTCCTTTCCTTGCCAGGAGTTCAGGAAGGATGTGGCCAACCACCGGAGCCTGACAGAGAGCGTGCTGGAGAGGGGAGAAGCTCTCCTGGACTGCATGGCATCAAATTCCCCGGGTGAGGAGGGAGTGCTTGAGTGGGGCTGGTCATGAACGCAGCTGGTGATGCTTGTATAGCATCTGCCCCCCAAAATTCCTGGCCCCACATGTCTGGGGATGGGTCAGCAGTGGGAAGGAAAAGGGTTTTACACCTCTGTTGCTGCCCAGAGACCTGGAGGTGAGGTGAGGTGGAGGTTTGAAGCCATTACTCCCGAGTGCTTGAGCTGCACCATGCCTTGACCCTGGCCTTGGGCCCTGCCATCCATCAAGGGTGATGGATGTTCCTGCCTCTTAGGGGTCCTCTAGGTTATCCCAGAGGCAGCATGGCCAGCTCCCACTGGGCTGTGGATGGAGCTGGGAAGAGATGCTGTTTTCCAGGGCAGGAGAGGGTGATTTTAACACGCCATTTGAACTCGGTGCATCCTGTGCTGGTGTCAGCAGCCAGTGTGGGGGCACAGCCCAGCCTGGCTGGTGCCCTGGTGTGTGTGGAGCAGTTTCTCTGGTAACTCGGTGCATCCTGCACAAGGGCTCTCTAAAGGGTGGGCTGTACCTGCAGTCACCAAAGGGGCTTTAGAGGCCGAGTGCCGTGTTATGGATGGGCTTTCTTACCCAGTCCCAAAGGTTTCCCTTATTTAATGAAGATAATGCATCTTCATTAATCTGGAGCTTCCTAAGTCGCTTCCCACCCCCTCCAAACTCTGCATCACAGTGTTGACAGGGTGAACATCAGATTATTGATTTCTAACACTCCATTTCCTTCAAAAGCTCTGCCTGGGCGAGCAGAACTCTCTCTTTCTGCTCTTACATTGAATTACCACATTACTACCACCTCCATTCATGTTTTTTGTTTTCCAGCTCTGAAAGACACGCTGGGTTTGATTGCAAAGCAGTCAGAAGAGCTGGAAAGCCATGCAGAGCACCTGTACAAGTCCATTCTAGCTGCTGTGGGTCCTGTGCAGGGCAAGGACGAGGTGGAGGACAAGGGAGATGCAGCACAAAGCTGCCCCGTGGGTAAGTAGGGGGGAAAAACAGCCTTTCTGCAGTGGGGGAAGAGGGAGGGAAGCATAGGGAGAGAAACACTTAAATTAGCAAACACTGTATGTCAGGGTCTATTGTTATTTCTTTGAATGTGATGTTTGGAAAGCAAGGGAGGTCTCAAAATGGATTCCCCGTCACCTTTAAATGGGCAGCTCCTCGGAGGGACCCAGCAGGGAGGGTTGGGGGGACAGCAGCAGCAGCAGCAGCAGAGGGAAGATGAGGAAGGGGTATTTTTTGGCTTTATGTTTTCTCAGAAACATTGTGGTTGCCATATAATGGTGGGAAAGGGAAGCAAGCGAATTCGGGTGTAAAATAGGGGCTACAAAACTTGTTTGCTGATTTCTTGAATGTCTTCCTTCAAACAGAACTGGAGAGACAAGTGTTTCAGGAGTGTCAGCCTCTCACAACAGGATAATATCTTAAGTAGTGTTTGCTTTCTGGTTTTTTTTAATTGATACCTATACCCAGCTGTACCCTATACACTGTGGGAGTAGCCAAAGAAGGTTTTTCTCTGTTAAACTGCAGCCAAAGTACAGTAACAAACACCCCGTTTTATTTCAGATGATGCTGCCTCTGTCAGACCTGGACTTCGTTAGCCTGTCTGGGAGGGCTGAGAAGAACTGCAGCAAGCACCAAACCACCTCCATCACCACTTGCTGCAGAGATGCCAAAATGTGTTCAGTGAGCCCACCAGGGCTTGAGAAAGGTGTGTTGTACAGCAGGCGCTCTGCTGCTGGGACGTCTGGAGTCGTGTAAGGAATGTACAGCTGGCCTTTTTCTGGTTTGTTTTTTTAACATAGCTTTCCTTTCTTTATTGAAGTGGCCTGTTCCATGTGTTAGCAGAATGTCAGGAACAGAGTTTTTTAACTGAGTAATCCATAGTGTTGCCATGCAGCTCCCTGCCAAGTAAAGCCGTGTGATTTTAATAGCCCCGTTCTCATGTTTTGTTTATGCTCGTCAAAAATAGGTGCCAGAAGCCAAGAAATAGCAACTCCTTCTGGTTCTTGGGAGCAAACTGAAGGTCTATTTATATTTACCACTCCCTGCTGAAGCAGAGCCTATTTAACTTTCAATTTTCTTATGCATAAACACAAGCCAAAATAGCGAATCTCAATAAAATAATAAACAGGCCGGGGAGAACCAGGTTCTGTATAATCTGGTGTCACCTGCTGTGGGCTGTAGCTGTGTTGGTGCTGTGCTGGTTTCCCCTCTTACAGCTACTGCAGTTAACCACTGCTCACAGAACAGCATCAAGGTTTTCCACACCCTTTCTGTAATAGAAAGGACATCTCTGAAGCAGCACAACGAGGTAAGTGGCCAAACAAAGTTACAGCATGTTGGTACTCGGCTTTAATTAACCTTTAAACTAAATGGTGAGCAGAAAGCATCACTTCCTCCCATTCCTGTGAACACAACACAAGTAGAAGGTAAAAGCACAGGTAAACTGAAGCACCTACAACAAATAATTCATTGGAGTTTTTGAAGGTTTTTTGGATACTCTCCCATCTTCTGTGTCCTAAGCCTCACAGGCAATTTTTTTTTGACCCATTATGTCAAAAGTATTTAGTATTTCAGCTCACAGGTAAGAGACTACAGTGCCCTTTTCCAGGACTCTTAGGCCTGCTCTGCCCTCACACCTCAGCCTGAAAACCACAAGCTTCAGCAGCACCAGCAAAGTCATGACTGAGGGGGGAACAAATAACCACCAAACACCTGGTGTAGCCCAAGTTGGTTTTGCAATGCTTTTATTACTGTATATATTAACATTGGTTTGGATAGTATGTAGCAGGCATCTCGACATTGAAGTTCATTTGTGCACTCTCTGAAGGGAAGATGTTTTACCCTCAACACAACCTCCTTCTGCTTCGCTTCCTGATCTGGGCAGCACTCGCTGCTGCTCCTGCTCTCGAGGAGCAGCCACTCACATTTATAATGAATTATACCAACAAGCACATCTCTACTAGAAAGCACATCACTTTATTGTGAAGGTCTCAAGTGGAAGAGTTCAACTTAACCATGACAATACTTTATGTATTACAATTGCCTGTTGATTTATGCAACTATGTTGAAGAAAGCTGTTAGCCAAAGTCACCCCCCCAAAAAAAAAAAAAAATCAGAGGATATTTGCACCAGTTTTAGTTTATACCTCACAACATACCTAGGCTATATTTTTACTATCACAGGGTGTATTTACTACTAGGGGAATGTTACATGGTCTTTCAAACATGAGACTATTTACAGAATAGGCTGAACATTTGAGTTTAGATAAAGCTGAACAATTTTACATGTATAGGAAGTGTTATAGGCTAGCTTTCCTGTGGCTTTTAGCTAGACATCAGGCACTAATGATTTGATTAGCTCTGTACAAAGAATCACACACCATCCAAAACCTCTTGGCTGCTGGTTAGTTCCAAATTATTTGAGATAGCGCCTACTTTGAGCAACAGTCTGGTGGGGGGCCCTGCTGCCCCCATGTCATCCTCCTGGTGCCTCGCTGCAGAACAGAATAGAAGCTAAGCTGTTGCACTAAGTCAGAAGAGTATTGATTAAAAGAGGATGGAATTAACAGTATATAGAAAAGACATAATATACTGGTAGAAAGTTACACCTCCTCCAGGTTACGCTGAAATCACTCGTGTTAGGGAAATACTGTTCTCTCCCCTACTACGCAAAGCTGTCGGGAATCCCCTAAGTGGAGTCCTTGAGAAATAAATTAAGTTCCGAGACTAAGTTAGGGAACTGTTGTACATTCAGAGTGCATTATGCCTCCATGAACATTGGCTGGGTGTTTCTAGTACAGCACACGTGCCTTAAGCACCACGACAGCTCAGGCTTTGGGGCCGCAGCCACTGGTTTGAGTTGCAGGGAAGGTCTCTGGTCTATCAGGAGGTCTGAGAGCCATGGCTGCACACACAGATATGTTTTGTGCACAATGCAAGCCTGATTTCCCCCTTAGCCATACAAATTAAGACAATATTTATCACCATACAGTTTGATATTACTTCCAATAAGTACAATATTTATTAAACATTTCTTCAGTTTTGTTACATATTGTGCAACAAATTACAATATTCTGCAGCCACAAATTATATGCAGAGTATGAAGAAACTATTAATCAGATAGTGTGATCTCTCCATTTATAATTCTACAAGAAGGAACTAGCAAATCAGATCTTACATATATCTTACTAAATTTTATGCATGGAAAGTGACAGACACTGTTGTGCTGTTTGATACAAAATGGCTAAACTTCATCTTCAGAAGACTAAACCTGACATCTAAACATGCCAATAGAAACATCAAAACAAAAATACATCCTAACCAACCACAGGAAACAGTCTGGTATCAGGAAAAGCAACAAGGATTACACGTTTATAAACCAGCACACAAAGGTTTAAAACAGTTCTGAAAATGAAGTTAGCTGTCTTGAGTCAAGGGAATAAAAAAAGTCAGTATTGACCATTTACAATCTCTGACCTTTGTGGAGACGGTAAGAATCTGTTGTAGTGCAGCTACATACAGTACAATTCAGGCAATTTTTTTTTTTCACTTGGGTTCAGATTGCAAATTCATTGTTGTGAGACAAAAGGGGGGAGGCAAGTTTTAGCAGCAACCTCCACTAGACTGCTTGACTGGAGTGCTCTGAATTTTAACATTGGACTTCTCTGCACCACCAGCTGTCGCTCCCGGGCCCATTCGTTTTTTAATCTCAGCAGCCATGGTCATGAAAGACTGTTCTACATTTGTGGCATTCTTTGCACTGGTTTCCAAAAAGGGAATTCCAAGAGAATCTGCAAATTCCTGCAAATTGAGAAACAGTGAACAGTAAGCTCATACACAGGTTCATAGCTCACCTCCTTTCCTGGTGCACTGCCGGATAAGCCACAAGTTCCTGGATTCCACCCCACCCCCCATCTCCAGTCTGACCTGCAGGACAGGGGGTCATTAAACTGCCCCCATTTGTGTCACCCTGACATCCATGTACCACAGCACTTCCCTGCTCTAGCAGCTCTGTGCATTATGAACCAAAGCAGGTGCTCACCAAGCAAACACAGCTGTTTGTATCCACATACCTTTGCTGTTGTATAGTCTACTACTTTCTTTGTGGTCAGATCACATTTGTTCCCCACCAACAACTTGTTGACGTTTTCACTGGCATAGCGGTCTATCTCCTGCAGCCACTGCTTTACATTATTGAAAGACTCCTGTGAGATAAGAGAACTGTAAGCAAGGCCCTGGGAGAGGGAAGTTCAGCACTTTGGTAATGACCAGGAAAGAACAGGAAGCAGTGCCCTGACAAATGTGATTCACAACCACGGGAGAGAACTCTCTAATGCTGCCATCCCTGATGGCCTCAGGACAGCCCAGTCACCACATGGTCTACACAGCTCCTGCTCCAAGCCCTACACAATCAGCCCTTCTTGCACTCCTCCCCCCCTGTTATTTTCCCAGCTCCATATCTTGAATATTCAAGAGCTTCTACCACCTGGGACTCTTCTTCCTCTTCCTGTAGCAGAGACACAGCACACAGCTGAAACCAGAAGAATCCCATAAATTTACAAAGCACCAGGTATCAGGTGCAAACCACCTTGTTGTAGATATGCTGGAACAACCTCTGACTGCAGAAATGCTGGATCAATATTCCAGTTAGCAATTGAACACTATTGTTCTTTTTCTATTAATGAAGACACCCTACACTTCCCAAGTGCCCTTCCAACAGGACAACTGCACCAGTAATCTTCAGAGATCCTTTCACAGAAAACACTGGCTCAGTTGTGTCCTACACACATGCTGACAATTTTCTGTTCCAAATGCCCATTTTTACTGTAGACCAAAGTTCAAGTACATTCAGAAATCTTTCAACAACTTCCATCAGTAACTCAGACTTCCTGCTACCAAAGGCAGGGTGAGAAGTATTCACACAGAACAATCAGTTACCTGCTCAGCAAGTTTGAGGTTAAGCCTAAAGTACAATTGTTTTAGAGCCACAAATCCCACTGCTCCTTTTATTTCTGTGTTCAGCCCCAAACCCTGCATAGGAATGTATACACTTGGCTTGATAAACCTCAGTGCAGCCTGGAGAACTGTGCCACTGTCTCCTTAAGATGTGCTCAGTTGTTAAATTCCTGGGTTTATTTACTTATCAGCCTGGAGAAACTCTCCAGGCACAGGTTTTAACACTTACCTGATCTGTAACATCATACACAACTATGATGCCATGAGCTCCTCTATAGTAACTGGAAGTGATAGTCCGAAACCTCTCCTGTCCCGCCGTGTCCCACTACAAGACAAGTAACAGGGTCAGTCACCGCAGTGTGGCTGTGCCAGAGTTACACAGCTTCCAGCAACACAGCTCAGAGGATCAGCCACCCAACTACAACCATACCCAAGTCACAGCTGCAGAAGTGGCTCTGAAACTGTGTGCATCAAACAGGACTTGAGGAGATCAAGTATTTTAGCTGAGAATTGCACCTGGGTAGCCACTTTTCTCAAGTGCTCATTTCCTTGGTTTCAGCCAAGGGTGGTCAGGAGATCTCTCTGAGGAGAACATGAAGCACTTTTAACCCATGGAGAAGCCATGGTTCAGTGCTCAGAAGAACAAACACAAACCAGGGCTTCGTTAGAAAGAAGGTCGGAGCTGCAGGTCTCCAACATGACCACTCCCTGCAACGTCCTTGGCACAGGAGCTCCAGCAAAAGTATTTAGAGGCAACAACTCAAACCAAACCCAGTTCTCCTGCTGTGAGACTTAAGGAGGGATATTAGGTGCCTGACCTCTTCCCCCACCCAGGACAGGAACGGCACTTGCCCAAACAGCTCCCTGGAGCCGTGTCAAGAATAGGGCTGGCTGCATGTTAGAAACAGTCAGACTCAGACTAATTCAACAGTGACAGCATTCCTAGTGGGCCGCTCTATACTCAGGACAGTTACACTGGAGTCTGGAGGCTCGGGCTTCTGGCTGTAAGCTGGACTCCTGCTTCACAACATGGAATCCCTGAGTCATTGCTGTCGAGTCCTGAGAGCCTCTGCTTGAGCTGGAAGCAGTGGCTGACAAGGATTGTGTGACCTTGCACAGATATTGGGTTTCATTACACCAGTCACCCTTTTAGAGTGCTTTAAGATTAAAGAACTGCCAAGTCTCTTCCCCTGTTTATTCCAAGTGAAGGCCAAAAGCAGCACCGCCCAGTGCTAAGGCAGACAGACCAGTTACAAGGCTTCGTGTCAGTTTTTCCACTCAGGTCAACAAAAGCAATTTCCAGCACTAGACAGTGCAGGCTGCTAGTAACAGCTGCTGTGGAATTCAGGCATCTTGGACAACTCTGTGGTATTCCTGCACTTACACAAATCCTTGCTAAAAACTGCAGAACTACACCAATTTTGATACAAGAGCACTCCAGCACAGAATCTCCTCTTTCAGGGAAACATAATAAGCATCCTTCTTTAAGGACAGGTCATGGGAAGTCCTGGAATCTTGTGAAAACTGCCTTGCCTCTTGTAACAGGGAAGCTATCACTTACATTTTAATGATTAAAGTACAAAGATAACTGCCAACAGTTATGAATATAATTCTGTGCTCAAACAGTTTAAAGTACCCAGGAGTTGAGAAATACTACTTACTATCTGAAGCTTGATTGTTTTCCCATCTAGTTCTATAGTTCTGATTTTGAAGTCCACACCAATCGTGCTGATGTAACTTTCTGTGTACGTGTCATCCTAGGAGAGAGAGTGAACAGAAGTCAAGCCAGCTGCACCTCTTCTGCAGCCACCTACTTCATTATGTACCAGGCAGACAAGGGTACTTAATTTCCTTGGAAAACCAGCCTGATCTCTCATGGCAAAGTCCAGGAGGCAACTATGCATTTCCACAGAGTATCTACTTTTCAAAAATTCTGCAAAAGCTTTTCAAACGCACCACAACCAACCAGACCTGTGTTTCAAAAACTAGTCAAAAAAGTTTTTTTTCTGGAAATCCTGCAGTGTTAAGTCCTTGTGACTCGTAGTGTAAAAACCAGTCTTTGCTCAAGTTGGCAGACTGAAGAGCTACTTAGAATAACCACTGTGGTTAATAAAATGCATCAGATTTTTATTTTCCCTTGATGTTTTTTTCGTCTGGGTTACACAGCAGCCACCTACAAGTCAGAGGCTTTGCTTCAGTCACACTCCACACATGAATTTCAGATCCTCTGCTGCTGCAGCTGGTTGCTAAGGCAGGTTAGAGTTACAGCTGAGGTACTTGTGCTGAGTCCTCTGCTCTGCAGCCTGTGTCAATACAGGAAGGAAAACTGTTGAGCAGTTTGCAGGGACCTGGCTGCAGTCTCCAGCAGGCCTTAAGGCACACAGGAAGGGCTGGATCAGCCTTTGCTACCTTCTAGTGATTGTCAGCTTGTCAGAATGAAGGAAGTTTCTATTCCTAAAGTACCCGTAGGAGAGAACTTCATGCACAATATACCACAAAAGGCTTTTATGCAACCAGTAGGTATCACAAACACAAAGGATTTCTTTGGGCTGTGAATGGAAGACATCTTGGGTAATACATCCAAGTAAGAATGAAATATTAAGCCTTTAAGAATGACATGACATTTATTTCCTTAACATTTCAATACTCAGAAGGGTATGCTTGAAAAGCCTGAAGTTTAACCTACAGCAGCAAGAACACAGGTAAGTGAATGCTGTGGTAATTCCTTATGTCAGGGTAAAACAGCTTAGTTGGAAAGTCACATTTTTCCAAAGGAAAGAGCTACTTAGTTGAAGAAACACCAGATAACTGAGCACAAACTTAAGCTGGCTATCAAAAAGGAAAAGTTGGGATTATTTGCATAAGGCCAGGATTAATTCAACAGTATCTGTGAGAGAAGCTGGCTAGACTGCTCTGGGAATACTGCTCCAGCCATGGTGTCACTTCCAATCCACTGCCTCCATGCTGTGAGCAGAGCAGGGGACATCCTTCTCCTGTTCACACTGGTTTTAGTGGATCCCTCCCCTAACACTGCACCACCAGCAGCTGTGACAGCTGTGACTGAGACTGTTTGCACACCCCAGACCACCTTTTCACACTAATAACATGACACAACAGGCTCTTCCCAGAGGTGCCCAGAGCAATTGTTCAGGCTGCGAGAACAATGCCATCGCCCTGTGGTAGCACCACACTTTAGTTTCTGAGTTAATGTCCCATATTCTCCCTTCTTTCCTCTCTTCCCACAGCAACATAAAGCTGCACTTTGATACAGGCACAGATAAGAAGTTCAATGGACTTCAGCTTTTTCTACTAAGAGCTGTCAAACCCATTTTAAATTTTCTTGTTGACAGGAAAACTTGAGCTTCTTGCATCAAAGTTCAGCCAGTGCAGCCCATCAGCAATTTTAACATTCACTAAAGGAAGCACAAGGCCTCATCATTCCTAGATTATTATTTCAATTGCTTCTCTGACTAAACAACTGGTAGATCTTTTCAATGCAGATATCAAATTTTATCTGGCAGAAAATGTTCTTATCAAGTAGTAACTGATCAAGGTCTTGCCCTGACACATTTGTACCCCTCATGCCTGAAGGCTCACACCCCAGAATTCAAGTATATCCTTCCACCTTCAGTGTTCTACCACTACCGTAATGATGGAAGTTAAATTAAGATATCTTGTTCTCTAGCAACAGGAAAATTAGAATTAAACTTAACTGGACACAGTCTTGATATTATTTCTTTCCAATTTACTCAAATACATCAGCTAGAAACAAATTCAGAAGATAGGAGGGCTTTGCAATACTATACTTATTCCCTGGTATGCCAGACCTGACAGACATCAGCCTCGCTACCAGAACTACTTGAAAGGAGAGTTCTTGCTAAGCAGCTTTTTTACATAAAGTTTTCAAGCATGATCACTTACTGCAAACCTAAGTAGAAGGCAAGATTTCCCAACACCGGAGTCTCCAATCAGAAGTAGCTTGAATAAATAGTCACTGCAGAAGGAAAAAAAAAAATTAGGTCACTTAATGAAAAACACTGTCAAGAACCAAGTTCCTTACGCCAGGGTATTATGATGTTTGAGCAGGGTAAATTAATTCACTGCTAGGAAATTCACCTACAACTCCAAGCTCCTCTATTCAGTTTAGACACTTACAATTTACTTGGTAAGGGAAGTGTGAAGCAGATGCTCTGAACGCAGCATTTTTATGTGGAACTGTGCTTTCCTAGGAAGTTACTCTGGGGATATTAGTCGGACAATCAGCAAGACTAACACAGTCCTACTCCAGCCCTTTGTGGTCTAGCACAGATGAAAATCATGCTCTGCAATTAAGTGCAAACCTCACTGCTTGGGTGAGTAACTCAAATAACATGCAGGTGGCAGTGACAGCCTGCTGCCCACCAGAGCCATTATCTTTGCATCTTTAAGAGTCAGAGGCTTCACAACATAGCTGCCCAAAGCCAACCATTTCTTTCCTCAGTTTAAGTTACCCATATTTAAGTTCCAACAGAATGCAACAGCACAATATGCAATTTAAATATACAAACTATGAACACCAAGTGTCATAGTTGCAGTGCCTGTTAAAGCAAAATTAACATCCACCTTCCACTACAGACTATTTATTAGCAGAGACCAATACTCCACCTGCCTTTAAGGAATTACAGCTAAAGTTATTGCCAGATGAGGATACATCTCTGGGGGATGTCAGGTGTGATATTAGTAATTCTCAAGACACACTTGAAGAGTTGACAACTCTTTTCTTGCCTAATGTTGAGTCTTCCCAACATTAAAGAACAAGTACAGTGTCATCAGTGACCAACCTAGATTTACACTTCTAAGAGTAGTGAAGATTTCACTGTTGGCAAAATATAAGTTTCTGTGTTAGTCCTAAGACTAATGGGGAAATTTCATAGTAGAGAACAAGCAGCAGAGACAACACAAATAACACAAGTTATTTTGCTTTTTAAGTACTACGCTAGCTCAGTTTACAACTATCCAGCCCTGTAGTGGCCAGTTTTAAGTCCTCTTCTCATTTAACCACAAGAGTTTAACAGGCATGTTTTTATGCCCACTTAACCAAGCTGAGTAAAGATTAAGTTTACGTAAATGCCTGAAATCAACTGTCCCCCACCTACTATTCTTCAGCATCACCACTGACTCTGGCTGGCAGGAATCCAGCCAGGAAACTGCTTCCATCCCCAGCTGATAACAGCCAAGCAGATGGTCAACTGCTCAGCTTTTCACCACTCCTCTGCTTCAGTGCCCAAGTGACTCTCACCCTGGCTGGCCCCAGGAACACACCCAGCTGAAACCTCCAGTTTCCAAGCACTCCTCTCAAGGCTAGAGAGAAGTCAGGAGTGGTAAATGTAGCAACTAATAAGCTGATCCTTAAAAATGCAACCTCACAGTGTAAAGCTAAAAGCACTCAAGGTATTAAAAAAGAATAACCAAAGGATACCTACCAGCTTACAGTCACAGAAGTCACCACTCCACCTGTCAAGTCATGTACTAATACAAGGCAAGATGGTTTTAGGAGAATGGCAGTTATTAACTGAAACTGTTCAGGGGGCATAAGTCACATTGCATCACAACCCACATATCTCAACAGATTCAAGATGGCTGAAACACTGATCAGAAAACTTCTTAACCCCACTAATTGTTTAGTTCCCCAAGAGCAGCAGAAACTCTCTGTAACCTGGAGACCAAGGTGAGGTACAAGAGCTGCAAGACCTGGACCACTGTTACACGTGTGCCTTCTCCCCCACCACGATGCCTCAGGAAGCTTGGGTTCTTCAGTTTCCTACATATCCAGAATTTTCAGCAATCCTGAAGTTACATTATTACTTAAAGCAAGCACTAATACACTTGAAAGTATTACAGCTTGCAGCACATTATAATCCCCTTAAGAATATTAACATGTGAATATTAGCACTACATTGTTTTTACTAAAATTAGTGGAAAAAAGTAATCCTTCCTGGTATAGGTAAGGCTTCAGCTATGAGTCTGAGATCCACCTAAAAGCCTCCCCTTGCTTCCAAGAGTAATTCAGGTTCCCCCAGACATCAAGTAACTTGTCTTCCTCTGTTACTCTTAGCACTATGAGCAGCTCCCAACCAAACCTACCCTGCCATTAAATCTGTTACTGCTCAGAAGCAAACAAGAATAACAGCTTACACACAGAACTATTGTTAAGTAAATACAACAGGAACTCAGAAGCCTTAAATACTAGGTTTGACATCTTTGCTATTCAGATCTCCCCTCACTTAGGGCTTCAGTATTTTCAGAGGCAAGTGATAACCACAGGTTCACGTGGTGGCCTTAAGCCATTTGCCTCACCCCCACCAAAACGAGGGCCAGCAACAGGCTGGAAACAGCCTTTCCTGGGTTAGCTCCGTCTCTGACCATAGAAACTGGTGTTGTGTCACAAAAACCTACTTTTGCCAGAGATAAGCAAGGCTGATGCTTAGACCTGCATCGATTTGGAAATAATTTAAGTAGAACCCTGCAATTTATGTTTTTAATTTTCTAAGACAATCCATATTGCAATAATATAGTGCCTTCCTTTCCAAACACAGTTTGGAAGCTGTACCTTTTAAAACACAGCAGGTGCCCACATAGGGGTTTGAGAAACCAAACGTGCAGCCTGTTACACACAGCCTGATGCTTGAGACAGCTCCTGGGTACAGCAATGGTTTAAAGCAAATAAAACTAAATATTTCTAGACTGAACTACACCAATAGAGTATCTGTGTAAATGGGTTCAACTGCAGCAATGGGTCCAACAAGACACACCGGTTAATTCTGGTATTTACTCCCAAAGAGCCACACAACCATTTCATTTTGCTCCTTAAACCTGAACACTTAAACTCATGAGCTCCTCCAGTTTAGAGAGCCTTCTCTGCACTACTTAGGAGACAGTGGGAATTCAGGTTAATCATTCAATTATTTCTCACCATTTACATAAGCAAGTCATACTTGGGACCCTCAGAGAAATCCCACTGGAAGAGCACACATGGCAAGGCAGGTTCAGTCAGTAGGAGTGAGGCTTTCAAATCCTCTCCACCAGGAAGGGGATGTAGTCACTTCCTCTTGCCCAAGAGATAAAGGACAAGTATGTGAAGTTTAACTGCCTCTTGCAAAGAGAAAAAAAAAAAACAGGCACCTCCAAACCAGCCCTGTGGATGTTTTGAGCAGTGCAGCAGCATCCTCCTCTTATGTGCATGTCCCGTGTCAGCAGTTCAGCAGAAAACCAGGAAATCAAGTTTTTAGGACAGGCCTGGTCAAAGCTGTGTGGAACAAGGGACCTGTGGGGCTCTAAGATACTGTTGTTTATACAGGGAGGCACGTGGGGATTTTCTAAATGCCAGGAAGGTTTTATGCCAAAGCAGACAAGACCAGGTAGTCATCTGTCTCCAAGAAGGAACTGCTGGAATCAGCTTTAATCACTGATGTCAGCTGCAAGTTTACAGTGAACAGGTACTCAGGCAGCCTCAATCCCAGGTCTTTGTTCTACCACCCTAGAAATTTTACTGAAGAGGAGCATGACTGTCACTTTGATTACACACCACTTGTGTAAGTAAACAGAACCCAGAAGACATAATGCCACTTTGCATTGCAGACCGATGTTTAGAAAGGTTAGAACACAAACAATTTCAGATGATTCCAGCAGCCTAGGAGCTGCTACTCAGTTGTCATCTACTAACCACCATCACACAAGACCGAAACCCCCTCACAGGTATTCTCTAGCACTCCTGAAGAATGAAAAAAAAAACAACTCCAGACTTACTCCAAAACCCACTTAATTTCCTCATCTCTGCTTGAGAGTATCTAGAACAAGATTCAGACACTACAGAACATGGATCAAGATTAATTCCTCGTAAGACTTGGGTAGTGCACCCACCAAAGTGTTTGTGCCAGTTAGCCAACTACATGCAAGTGGCAGAAGGGGTAGGAAATGCTGAACCTGACATGATCTAGTCACAGCAGAATCAATATTGACATTTTGCTAATTTAAACACCAGCGGGGAGGGAGGAACACAGAAGGAATACATCCCAGTGCTCACTGGGCAGGTGTTTTCAGAATTTAGCTTCCAAACACTAATATCTCATCCACTCCTCTTCAGCTCCAAATAGTCCACTAGGCTGTCCCACAGCCCTGAAGTTCCAAGGAAGCTCTCAGAACCACACACACCTCCCCCTTCAAGCCCTTGCACGAGCAGATTCTAATCCTGAACTTTAGCAGGAAAATTGAAGGAAACAGGTCTTTAGTGAGAGATTTTAACCATCACACTGACTTCTGACAGAGTTCTGGCACGCCCAGAAGAGAGGATCTGGGGCCACAGCCTGATCTGAAGCTGTGATAAGGAAGTGAGAATGTGTTACAAGGCACTTCTAAGAGGAAAGCGGACATATCTGCTACAGGGAACTAGAAAGAATAATGTCATAATACCTTAAATCTTATTCCTAGGTTAACACGGACCCAAGTACACCCATTACAGTGCCAGGTATTTTCTGTCCATCTTACCACACCCTTCCCATCTCCTCCCCTCATCCTGCAGGCCAAACCGTATCAGGAAGTGGCAATTTAACACTACAAGTTAATCTTAAACTACAGCTTTTCCTCTTTGTTTCACTTTCAAGAACGCAGCTCGTTCTGTGAGGAACAAGGAACGAGCGCTCTTCACTGAGAACAAGCCTCCCTCAGAACGTTTTCCCCCTCTTCACAGCAGCTTTCAGTACCTCATTGCAGGGAATGACTCTCTGCATTATTCTAGAGAGCTGAGAGACTACAAGAAAGGCAAAAAAAAACCCCAAACCAAACACGTCTGGAAAAAGCCCTTTTCAACCCGTTTCTGTTAGTGGTCTAATACTTTGCAGGTGTTAAAACTCAGAGTCTCACAGGTAAATTTGAGTTTAACTGTTGAGGACCACAGAGGCACCAGCAGATTGCTGGCCTTTCATCCCCTGCCCACCTCCAGCTACTTGTCCTGGTGTTTTCCTAAGCTACACATGCAAGTTTGGGATGTAATCTTGCCAAGATGTAACTTGAGTTCCTGGCTGTACCCCTTGGGTTTCGCCAACTCCCTCACACCAGCTGATGAACACTTGTTTGCTCCTCAGGTGATTTTAAGAGGTAACATTTGTGCAAACAGCCAGAGGATCCACGGACATGCGAGAGTCAGGAGTCTATGTTGTGTGGAAAAGCTGTGAGGACAGAGGTTGTGAGAGTGTCTGCCAGGAGCAGAGTCCATGGGTATCCAGACCAGCAACATCACACCACACGTGTGTTTCAGTACCAGAACCCCCTGAGTGACATCAGAGGGCACAGTGGCTTCACCACCCCCAAACTGGAGTGCCAGCAAAGCCAGAAGCCTAAACACACCCTAAAGGTTAAAGGGTTGGCAGTGCAGCAGCTGATTTCTGAAGTGCTTTTTAAACTTCACTCCAAGTCACTCCTCTCATTCGTTCAAAAAAAACCCACGAGCAAAACAGGGTTTATTGTCCCCCACAGCCCGGTGGGAAGGACACAGCTCTCAGGAGCTACTAGAGAGCTCAGACACCTGAGCAGAGAGCTCAGACACCCCGACTCCCGAGAGGGGAAAGGCCACACTCACACAACGACCCTCCCAAAAAACAAAAAACCCTGTGTCATCCCCAGCCTTTCCAGGCAAGTGCTATTCCAGCTCCAGTCAGAGCCCCGAGAGCGCTCCATTATTGAGTCGCAGCGTTGCAAAATCTACATAGGCAAGAAGTGTTTTGCAAGAGCCATGTGACACACACATGACTCGCAGCTCCGGCGAAGGGTGGACCCCTGGCCGTCGATCCGCCGCGGGCCGGGGCCATCGCCTTTCCCCAGGCGCCGGTGCCCCCCCGGGCACTTGTTGGATCCAAGGCCCCGCTGTGCTTCCCGAGCTCCGGGAAAATCGCCGTGGGCTGCGCCCCATGGCGCTCCCGGGGCGCTGGGGTGGCGATGCCGGTTCGTAGCGGGGACACCACTGACCCCTCACGGCCCCCCCGGTCCCACCCCTGGGCCGCCCCCCCTTCTCCTCTCCCGCCGCCTGGCCCCGGGCGCGGCCCCGCGGACACCGGGAGGGGGGGGATCGAGCCATCGGAACCACGGCCTCGGCCCGGCCCCCCCCGCGCCGCGCGGCGCCCCCAGCGCGGCCCCGGGGCCTCCGCGCCCCGCACTCACTATTCGGGGTTCATGCTGGACATGTCCGTGGGGCCCGCGGCCCGAGGGACGGCGAGCGCGCTGTGAGAGGGGGGGCGGTGCGGCGGCACCTCCCGCCGCCGAGGGCAGGCGCTCCGCGGTGCGCTGGTCCGAGGGAGCCGCGATCACCCGGCGCTCGGCTCGGCTCGTCCGCCCGCGCCCGCTCCGCGGCCTCCGCGCTGCGCCTCAGCCCAAAATGGCCGCCGGAGCCCGACCAGGAAACGGGGCGGCCGCTCGCCGAGCAGCGCTTACATGGCCGGGGGGCGGTCGCGGGGTGTCACGGGAAACCGAGTCCGCGCCGCCGCCGCCGGCCCGCAGAAACCGCCCCTTGTGGACTCGCTCTCCCGGCTGCCCCCGCGGCGGCGGCGGCGCATGCGCACCGGCCGGCCTTTCTTCCCTAGGCCCCGTCGGCTTGGCGCGGCGGGTGGCGCCACTGATTGGCCGCAGGGCGCCGGCCGGGGTGACGTCAGCGGGCAGACGTGGCAGCTCGGGCGAGTCAGCGCGCGGGAGGGGCGGGGGCGGGGCCTTCGCGCGCGGGGGGCGGGGCCTCGCGGGGCCGCGCCCGAGAGTTATCCCGGGGCAGAGTCCGGGGCGCATCCCTGGTCCCGTGGCGGGCTCCATCCTTCCATCCCTCCCGGGATCCATCCGTTTCTCCATGTCTTCCTCCATCCCTTCCTCCATCCCTCCGTCCCTCGGGGCCCGGTACCCCCCAGCGCGGCCCGGTGGTTCCCTTTCCTCCTGTGGTTACCTTATTTCTCCCGGTGGTTCCCTTCCCTCCACGCCAGGCGATGACCAGGCGATTCCGACCCCCGCCCGGGTCTGACCCCCACGCCCCGATGGGGTTCCCAGTGTCCCACCAAGGCCCCGGGGCCGGGGGGTGGTGGGAGGGACAGGGCAGGGACATCGCACGTCGGGAATGTTCCTTGGGAATGCGGACAGGCCGGCAGGTGGAGGGAGGAAGGGGAGAACCCGTTCTGCTGCTTGTTTTACCACTTATCTCCGTGTCTGGTGGGGGTAGAACTGGAGACCTTGCACTAAAACTGGGAAGCGCAGGGGTGGCAGCTCAGGAGCACCTGGAGCAGCACAGGGGCTTCTCCAGCCTCTGTCAGGCCTCTGTTCTCCACGGGCATTAGTAAGTCACAATGCTTTTTTACACTGCCATTGCATCTTTTATCAAAGGCTTTTTTTCAGTGTTAGTTAGCTCGCATTTCACAGCATTCTTTGGGAACAGTAAATATTTCCACGCTCTTTTTGCTGCTGGGCGTGGAGGGACTGTCCCATGCTTGGGA
Source organism: Pseudopipra pipra (assembly GCF_036250125.1). Taxonomy (NCBI): domain Eukaryota; kingdom Metazoa; phylum Chordata; class Aves; order Passeriformes; family Pipridae; genus Pseudopipra; species Pseudopipra pipra. Next base: position 9,309,969 of record NC_087551.1, on the reverse strand, counting down.
TCTCAGAGCAAACAACCTGTTACAGCTGGAAGAATTTGCAATACAGGAGTGTGGTTTTCTGGTCAACCACTTATAGCAAATTCTCACTCAACATCAGATTGTGTTGCTGGCACTTTAGTTGTTGATGTTCCCAGGTTTATTCCTAGGCCCCAGCTGATTCCACAGCATCACAGAGGGCACAGGACTGCAACACTGCACATCATTCCAGACTCATACACAGGGCACTGCTAAACCTTACAAGTCTTAACAGCTCCTTGTAATGAGCTCAGGAATTTAAATCCCCACTAAACACATATTATCTGACATTATTTCATTACAAAGGGCATAGTATAATACACTGACCAAAGTTTATCTTCCAACAGGCTCAAAGGACAGGAGGAACAATCTCCAAGTGTATTGCAAGATCACTGAAACATCCTGTGCAGGGAAGTGTGTGTAGGACTCAGTTTACAAGCTGGGAAGCTTTAGATGCTTTAGATGGGAAGCCTTAGATGTGTTCACAATCCTGAATTCCAGGAGTGTAAGTACAGCCAGGGACTATCAAAATAACCAGTGTGAATGGGAGTCTTTCCCTTGGACAGCAACAGAGTAGAGCTGAAGCCCCAGAGGAACCGAAATTGCAGACTTGTCCTTTTTCTCCCCACAGTAAGACCAAGAGAAGTCACTCATGCTCCTCACATCTTTGTGGTTTTAGTTACGTTCAGTTCCTCACAAAAAGTCAATAAACTGTGCTGGGTGTAATTGGCAATGCTGAGCACTGGTTACCAAGGGTTTGGGTTTCCTTTGCTTTCTCTCCTTGCTTGTTAGGTAACACAATCTACAGATGAATCTACCACATACCTTGCTGTACTTGCTGCTTTTGTGGTGGCCATCGCCAAAGTTTCCACTTCCCTTTCTCTATTACTTTGTGCACTTGTGAAACAATACCCATTTTGTTTGATGTTTGCCATCAGAAATCTAGTGAATCCTCTGAGACTCTCTCCTCTCTGTGCAGCACAACTCTCAAGGCACTCTATGGAAGGTGACCAGATGTGCAGGAATATCCCAGATGACAAACTTCATTTAGCAGGCAGCACTTAATTCTCTGCTGAGTACAAAAATTGGTTTTGCAGGGACCTTTTTAACATTTGTGCTTTTACTTTTCTCTTTCTCAGTGAAACAAAAAGCTCCAACCACCCCAATTCCTTATTCTGTTGTCAGGAATAATGCTCACAGGCCACAAATACATAAGAGGCTCTGCCACATATGGCACTGCCTAAATGTACCCAGCAAAGTCAGAGTAGACACAGGGACAAACCAACACCAGCTAACTATGAACCCACAAATTAGATTTACTTCTGAAGTAGGGCACAGGTTAATAAGAGTTTGGGATGCTGTTTTATCTCAGAGAAATGTGTCTGTGTCTGAGACGAGCATATTTAATCTGTGTGACTGCACTGGCAGGGTGGCAGTCATAGCAACCCCTGGCTAAGGGGTAAGTATGAAAAGCAAGTCTCCCCCCAGCTCTGTGGGGAGGTGCAGGGAGGTTTTTATGCTGCCCATGCTCAGGCTGAGGTCACCTGCTGCCCTGATGTCACCTGCAGCTGAGTGCATGCACGTGTTTAACTGGATGAACAGACTCAGCTGGAGACCCCTGCCTGCTATCTAGCTGGGATCTCAGCAGTGGTTTATAACCTGTGTATCACATTCTGTCCTGTCTCTCCTCCTGCCTCCAGGGGTTATTCACAGTTTGTCTTGTACACCATGAACTGCTGGATGGTCAGAGAGGCCTTGCTCTTCTCTCACTATCAGGAGTGTAATGCAAAGGGCAATATCAGATGCCAGTTAGGGAAACATTGTTTGTGTACCCTCAGGGCTGAATTCTGCCTGTGAAAATAGAGGTTGATTTTATCCTGTTAGCTGCAGAATTTCCTTCAGCTTGGACTACGGTGCTCTACCAGAGCAGCCAAGGGAAAGCCATGAGCACATGACATGTAACCACCTTCCCCTGTCCCATCCACCCTGGGGCAGTGTCCTGACCCACTAACTCGTGTTTCGGAGGTTGAACTCTGCTTGGTTCCTGGTTCCACTCAGGTAATCTGCCCTCCCCTGCTCCCATCTCTCTCCTCCCCAGGCCACAAAAGGCGTGTGCCAGAGAAGGTTTTGGGAAACGAGGGGACAGGAGAGCAGAGGATGGGAGGGAGGGCAAAAGCAAGCTGCAGTGGCTACAGTCAGGTGTCAGAGGGGAAAGGAAGGAGGAGAAACAGCACAGATGATGGGGGGAGGAATGTTACAGCTCAGGTTTTGCAGTGCAGTACAGAGCCCCCATGCCTGCTCTGCCAGTGGGACTGGGGTGGTGTCCCCTCTGTGGATTGCAGTCTGCAGAAAGCAGGATTCATTCTACCTTCCTCTTCTGCCCTTACTTTATATGAGATGGTCCATATTTCTTAGCTATATAACCATATCATACAGTCACAGGGTGAAGGAAGGTTTCAGGTCTGCTCTCTACCACTCTACCACAGTTTTACCCTGAAAATGTCTTTTTTTCCCCTGTGTAACAGTTCTTGAACCAAAGGCAGGAGGAATCAGGCTTCTGACCCAGAACTGCCTCCCCATAAAGCTGTCACGTTAGCACAGCAGGGTTCAGATACCATTTGCCCCCTGCTGGGTCCTTTTCCCTAGACTACGTATAAAATCAGAAAAAAAAAAAATATAGGTATTTATTTGCCCTCTTGCCTTCTTCTGCCCTTCACTTCCCCTCCCCCTTCTCAGTGTCTGATCCATGGAGTGGGAAGCTCACAGGCTGATAGATGCACAACAGTCTAGCCAAGAAGGTCAGGCACCAGGAAGGCACAACATTGCAATTGGCTGTTTTGATACTGGGAGTGCTGGGGAACAAACACTGATTTTAGCTTATCAATAGCAGTGTGTTTCTCTCGTCTTGCTCACAGTCCTCCCATGTATATAATCTCTCTGCAGGACTTGTCAGCTACCGGTGTTTTTTAGACAATATAACCAATCCATTTTGGATGTGTTGGCAGCACACCTAAAGTGGTGTCAGCAAATTCTTCCTATTCATTCTTGATTTAGGAAGTAAAGGGCAAGGGAGAAGTAAGTTGCTGATGGATCTGTGGTACTGTTGGAAGGGAAAGAACAAATGAACCCATACTCAGGTGTAGTCTAATGTCAGAAAAATAGTAATGGAGAGGAAAACGGTATTTTGGAACCATTTCAAAGTGCTGGTCCACTACCACTCACTGCTTCTTACAGAAGTGCAGCGAAATTTATTGGTCTGTGAATCACCAGGAAACAGCTGATGTCCAGCTCTACCTCTTGGTTTTGCTGGACATCTGGCCTGTGCTGTCACATCCTACAGTGAGGGGAATGGAACCAGAACTTTCACATTGGTTCCAATCACAGGCAGAAGACAAGAGGTGCGGGCAGGGTGAGGTATCAAGAGCACTCAGGGGATGTGAAGCAATAGCAGGATGCTCGGAGAGCAGATGTCCAACTCCAGTGAGCTAAATCTCTTTTGGGAAACTCCTAGAAGGAGATCTAGCACCTTGTTCTGCCTCCTTTCCTCAGGCCCAGTTTACTTGAGTACTGCCGTGAGCATGTGGAAGTTTTTCTGGCAACTGTCACCCAAATTTGAAGTAGAAAATTATGTTGAGCAAGACATGAAACACTGTAATAAGCTGATTACCTATTAACTTTGGTATCTTTCCTTTTTTGACTTTACACTGTTGCCATGGTTCAGATCATGATTTCGCTATATTTTGCAAAACTGACAATACCACATTTTGTATTGTGTGAGTAGCTATGGAGAAAGCAGAGGGTTGTGGGAGTTGCGGCTTCTGGGACACGAGCCTCATGGAAGCAGGGTAACATTGCCAGCTTAGGACAGCAACTGAATGCACCTGCTAAAATCATGGAAAAAAAAGAAGATTGGAAGAGACTCCAAGAGATGATCCTCTGTCAGTTCCTCTGCTTCAGCTGCATCAATTTTGATGTCAATAATGGCGTTCTTGAAAACGTCCAGATATGACAATTCCACCGTTCCCACAGACCATTTATGACAGCATCCGCAAGAAAGGTAAAAAAAGCTCACCACTAAAATGATTCCAAGGATAAATTAAGCATCTCAGGCTTTTACTTAAATTTGCTGGTGAACTCAGTACACTTTACTTCATCTGTTATCTTCTGGGCATCTTTTCAGTCATAATCTTCAGTGCCACGAGAGATAGAGGGGACAGAACCCGAGTTCATACACTGAGTTCCTGTGTGTCTCTGTGCCAGCTGAGGATCCAACCTGTTTGTTTTCATAATGGCCACTCAAACTCTCACCACAACACGGGGTTGGACTTTGAGGTTGCCCTCTCCTGATGTCCTGCTCGCAGCACTCATTTCCTTCTAGCAAATGAACCCTTCCTTACTGCAGCAGAGCTTGGTAGAATGCCCCATAGACACTGGGGCAGAGTCCTGCTGGAAAGCACACCTGAAAAGGGCCCAGAAACATCAGCTTTGCTCAAGAGGGGATCAGAGTACTCCCTGCAGGTCCTGCCCAGGGCTATCTCCTACCTCTGACTCATGCATTTTGCAACAGGGGAGATAGCAGGGTAGTGCTCCATGGAATTTGGCCGCTCTGCTCTTTGCTTAGGTATCTGCTTGCTTAAGAGTTTGATTCATCATACCAATTATCATATAAATGCTCTGGCACCCATTCATGCAGCTGGGCTGGCATCTCCCTGCTTGGCACCGGATGTTATTTAACACTGACATTGATTTAATTCTGAAGGTTGCTTTATTGGGTTTTGTAGGTGGCTTTGATGCCGGAGTTCTGGAAGGGAGTTTCACCCTGGTAAGCTGAAAAGCTTGTATCTTCTTCATGTGGCAAAAGGATACATTTCTAATGAAAAACAGCAAATCAAATCAGTGGCTGTACTTTCTTTTAGCTTTCCTTCTATTGTCACACCCTTTTTCTTCCACACCAGCTTTTGTGCCACCAGCCTCTCTTATGACCTCTTCCATCTTCAAAAACTTTCTTCTCAATTTTTCTTTGTTCACGATCCTCCTCTGTTTGCTCACCCTGTTTACACACCTGCCTGGCACATACTTTGTGTATTGCACACTTACAGGGGCCTGAAACATGTGATTCAACAACAGAATGTCCCTCTTGTTTCATGGCCTGACATCGACAATAACATTTTACACTTGTCACGATCCAAATTTTGAATGTCTTTCTCAACTGTCCTTTGTGCTTTTTTGTCTTTCTTGGCCCTTGGCATTTTGTTCTCACCCTGTTCATTCCCTAGAAGCTCCATCTAACTTGGTTTGGGGCATTCATTAGCAGGCTTGTTAAACTGCTTGCACATGCATGTCCAATTAAGTGTCAGGAGAGAGAGTCTCAGACCTATATAATGACATTTGGGTCTGCAATTGCACATTAAACCATCTTCTGGGATTATCTGTTTCCATGGTGGCTACAAATGCAGAGAGAAAGGAGGAGTCACCTCCCACACTACCCAGGAACAAACACATATCTTCAGGAGGAAAGAACAAGCAACTTTTGCCAAGCTCCACAGGCACTTTCCTCTCCCCACAGGATTAATCTGGAGTCCTGCCAAGGCAATGGTTAGACACTGTTTGAGAAATAACTGTTACAGCTCAAAGACGCAGCACTAACCAGACCCTCAAAACACAGCACATACTGTTCAGGGCTTCGGCCTCCACAGCCTTGCAAGCACAGAACTCATTCTGACAACTCTCAAAAGTCTTTCTTACAACTCTGCACTTGTCCATACTTTCTTCTCAGTTTCCTGCTATATTTCATGCCTAAAAATGGCAACAGAGGAAAGAAAAAAGGCAGGCAACAAGGCCATTTAGTCTACCCAAAGCTCTAAATGAAGCCTCTATTTGATGTTGTATCTTTCTGTAAACAGGTACATTTCAACTCAAGATGTTTTACTTTGTTAAGTATTATGGGATTTGGGGAGATTTGAAAATAAGCTTCCATAATTGGTTTATCCTATCAGTAATGTTGATAACTGCATACCTTCCTTGGCTGGCAGGCTAAACTTTGAGTAGTCATAGACTAAATTAAACTAACAATCAACAGAAAACCAGATGGGATTCATCTTTTATTATTGTTATTCAGCATGAATCCTTAAATGTAAAAAAGCTCAAGGTAAAAAGCTCAGTCTGTGGTTCAATTATGACAGTCAAATGCCTTGATCTTTACCCTAACACAGGCCAGACAGAACTGTCCAGGATTAGGCATCATCCCTATTATTTCAAAAGAAGCTCATCATTTGTATCATATGAGGTTACACCACTACAGTCCTGTAAGGAGGATGGTACACATCAGTTTAACAAGTCTTTGAAGAAGCAAAGAACTGTCTTTGAATGGTGGAATACTGTGATTTTTGATAGCTGATTTTAAGAAAAAATAAAATTAAAAAAGGTTTCATTCCGCTTAAAATATTAATCAGTGAATTCAGGAGATAAAACTCTTCATAGTGGTAAAGCCAATATGAGAAGCAAGTATTCAGTGGGTTCTTTAGTCCACAAATGGTAAGGAACCCAGCCCTTGCTTTACTGGAACAGGGATACCTCCAGGCTTCAACAAACAGGCAACACGACCTATTTTACACAACTTACCACCTGCAAATTTTGAAGACCCATCTGTGAGTGAAAATGGGTCCCGACATGAAACTCTGTCTGGATTGTATGAAGCCAAAATTAGGAAATTATAGGATTCAGGATTCAGCTAAGTCTGGAAAATTTTCCATGCAATTCAAAGTCTTAATGAGCTGAGTGAACTTGTTTTCCTTCCCATAGTTTCTTGTTCTTTTCCTTCTCTGTCTTTCTCTCCTTCTTTCTCTTCTCTTTTTGCATTTTTAATTTATTTTTTTTAAGATTGCACTGTGTCTGCACTGACTTGGTACACCTATCCATACTATTTAGACACATACAACTTAAATAAAGCAAGAAACTCCTAAATTCCATAGAGCTGTTTCATTTTCAAGCTAAGAGGCAGCAACATTTAATTACCAGCAGGCTAATCCTGCAATCATCACTCCCTGGAACCACTCCACACAAGGGAAGGGTGTTAAATTGATTCTAAGTAGCACTGTGTAGTGACTGACAAACGTAAAAAACAAACAAACAAGAAAGCAAAGGTGTTCAGACTCAGGACACATTCTGAAATGTGGTAGAAAAGCATGAATTAAGACTAAATATCCACAGTGGCAGATCTAGATTGATTTCCAGATACACCAAAATGTTTCTCCCAGATCTCAAAGACTATTTACCACCTATTAGTCACCTATGGATTTTCTTGTAAGAGGTATCCTTCCATGTCTGGGAGGGTCGCTGCACTAATTCATCAATATGATCCTCTTCATGTGGCCAACCACAGTATGATATGGCACTGATGAAGCAGCTCCAGTTTCTTTCTAAAAGCAAGCGAAAGGAGAGAACAAATATATAATTTCAGGAGCTATAAATTCACCACTAAGAAATTAAAAAACCTATTTACATTATGTTGGCTATTGTGAGAAACAATTACAAATAATATTATTTGAGATACGGTACTCAAATTACTTGCCTCTTTTATCTTAAGAAAAGAAAACTATTCAAGGATCTAATAATTCATAGTTAAATGCAATTCATAGTTAAATGCAATCTCTCCCTACATGCTGCATGCATTGCCTATGTACATTAACTAATGAGATTCCCTTTGTACCATGCAAAAAAAGGGTGACATTTTGAATACATGAGATTAACTATTCAAATTTGGCTGTTATTTAACATAATATTGCCCCATGTAATATGCATTCCATAGTTGGGTTTTTGTGTTTAAATACAAAATCTGCTAAAATACGTGGTTCAAAAGGCATAGTAACATCATACCTAAATCAAGAGCATCAGAAAGTTGTGTGGGGCAGAAGGCCACAGAGGCTTATTATGTGTGATGGGGTTTGAAGAAAAAAAATAATCAGGACAACTACATTTGCTTTCCTATTTGGCATCCGTGGGATATCCCCATGGAAGAGATACAGCACACAAGGGAACAAAGGTGGCAGCTTCCTCAGTGATGATTTTTCATTGCTTTTTTTGTTCTAGTACTGTAGTTCAGAAAGAACAATGGACTATTGTGCTTTCCATCACCACATAATTAACAATATCAGAGATCCCAGCCCTCCTCATAATTCAAAACAGTCTGCCTCATCTTTCCTAGAGTGTGTCAAATTTAACACTTGGTGAATTGAACGAGCACCCCACTCTGAGCATCTATTTTGAAAGGCACCCGGTTCTACAGAGCTATGAGGTCAGATATTCTTCCCCATTCCCACTTTGAGTAGTTGTTCGAAATTGTGCAGAATAACCATCTGCCCTATTTTAGTGGTTACATTTTATGCTCCATGTCATAAACCTCAAAGATTACTGAGGAGGACGCAGCCTATCTAAAACTAAGAGGACACGGGGAAACTGTGCAGTGACAACATGTACTGTTGCAATGCACGTTGCGGACATGGGAGCAGAGAAAACTGATGGCCTCTGGAACCACTTTCTGTTCAGGGATACGACAAAACCTGCCACGGATCGTCCTTATGAAAGCTGAAGCAATGCATCTTCATTTTCTTTTGGTGGGCAGTCACTGCACATGACAAAGAGAGCTACATGAAATGAACCGTGGGTACAGCACTTAGTCCAGCCAAAGCTTTTTCAGTCCTGATAAAGCCATTAAACTGAGTCAGAAAGGACTCATTATTCTTCTCCATAACGTTTCTCCAAAGCAACTGGCTGCAGAGAACCAAGATACTGGCCTACAATAGGAAGGCAGGGGAGAGTATTCCAAGAAAGTTCCAACTATACCTTTATGTTTATGGCCATTTTACCAAATTCAAACACTTTTCTCCTGCTCACTGGGCTATATCCCGAAGGACAGTCTGGCATCCAGTGAGGGACAGACCCTGAAAGAAATAAAACGGGGCACATGCAGTCTAATAGATAATGTCTATTAAATGTTTCAGGCAAGCTTTATCTTAATACCCACCACTTGCTTAATAACTGAGAGTGACAACGGGGAATGACAGGATAAAAATGCTGCACTTTGCCCTTCATTGTATCTAGACATGTATGAAAGTCACCCAGGACTTTGGACTCCTTCCCACAGCTGAGCCAAAAGCTCATTTTTATTAATTTTATTCATTTTATTAGTTTTAAACACAAAAAGCGTTCAAGGCAGAGCTGACCTGTAGGGGATGATCCTCTGTTTTTACAACTAGCATCCTGTTGGCCTTTCCATCCCAATGGATGACCCGCCCACACATATACAGCCCACTTGACAACAACGTTCTTAACAATCTATTTGCATTTTTAATCAGTTTATTGTAATAGTTAATAGTTGATTATTAATAGTAGGTAATTATTGTAGTTAAGCTTTCTTTTTTTAAAAAAAAAGCTATTGATATAAAAAAGGAGACAGAACCAGTATTGCCAGTATCAGTTAAGTTTCACGTTCACTAAAAGAATAATGATGGCTGACACAATCTGCTCGTCCCTCCCAACATCACCACAACCAGCTCAGATAAAGACGTCCCCTTTCATTAGAGCAGCACTTGTGTGGGCACCATAATGCTTACAGAAATGTTAATTTAGCAGCAATTTGCCTTCTAAAGCAAGCAAAAGCCGTGTATAAAAACTGGGGCCCGTAATGCCTTGGTTTCACTTTTGTTTCATAGTTGCTACATGGTAACTGTGAAGCTTCAAGATGAAAAGGCTCCATCTTGCTGCTATATAGAAGTCTCTGTAGACAGGCTTACAAAATAGGTCTCCCAGGAATATATTCTGATTAAGAAGGGAAGAAAAATGAGATATAGAAGGGCTACTCATTTAACCTGATAGGCACAAATATGCCACTCAGGAGGAACCTACTCATTTTAACCAGCAATTTAAATACCAGTGATTTTAAAAGTATGGCTATTCAACTCCGAAAAAAAAATAAATCTTTAAGTTATATAATAGCAAAAAGTGACCAAACAAAAAGGAGATATTTGAAGTTGGACTTCTGTACATGTATAAATGAGATGTATGAAGGGGAATTAGGACAAGTACGAAACATCCAAATTTTGTGGGTGTTCAGGATGTTCTGAGGGACTTCCTTGTGGGCTGCAATCACATGCCACCCCTTCAGCACCGCAGAAGGAGGTCACATGCTGAACAGACTTAAACTTGTCTAGGTCAAGTTTGAGATAAATGGTCTTCTGCATGTAAAGACCCACTCCTGTATCAGTCTACATCAGCAGCTGGGGGAGAAAGGAAGGAAAGGGGAACTTTCAGTGGTTTGATTTGATCTAATGCATGTAAAAAATAATAAAAAAAGCCCTTTTGTTTTCTAAAGAATGCTGTTCTACAAATAGATAGTGATGGATTGTAAATTACTGGATGTAAAGAGAAAATTTTTATATATGTATATTGTGCTGGCAATTTTTGTTGCATGACACAAACAAACAAAAAAAGCATCCTTTTACTGATTTTAATACAGAATATTATCATATTCTGGCAGAACAAAGTACATCATCTGAGAAACTGTCTCACAATGTGTGATGTCTGGTATCTCAGCTAATATTAAGCTTTATGGACCAAGTAATAATATTATGTTAATAACTGCTGATTGCTATTTGTGTACCAGACTGTTCCAATACCATGGTGATGAACATGCTGTTGGTGTCTGGAACAGATGGACAGAACACAAGAGATCATTGCCTTGATTTTAAGACAAATGGGATTACCTGTTTCATTAATAATGCCACACGAAAGCACAGACAAAACCACGATTTTATTTTCATCTCCGGTAAGTGCAGGAAGAAAAAGACACACATTGGGTGTACTAACAATTTACCCTGACTTTCAGAGAGAGCAATCCTTTTAATCACCTGTAAAGCCAATGCAGCTGCTTTGCGCTGTTAAGAGTGGAAACAAAATTCCCCACCTCACTGTCAGCAACCTAACTCCTTTGTAGATCTTTGCAAAGGTGATACTTCAGGCTGGATGTGAGGCAATTGCCCAACACTACTGATTCCCTGTCTGCTGATTTAAAGACCCCTTACAAAGAAGTCATTGCAACAGCTTTCTGTCTTTTCTTGAGAACTGAAAGCACCATGAGTGCCACTTCACATCAACTTTTTGATATGACAAAGAAATAGGGAGAAAAGTACACTTCAATTCCGTGTCGTTTCTTAAGCCCTACCACCAGGTAGACACTTTATTCTGCCCTCTCTTGTTCTTTCACAGAAATGAGGAAGAAAGACCAACAGACAGAAGAAGATAGAAATATTTTCACTTTAGGTTTTGCAGTTCTGTTTAGAATTAAGCCCATGATACTGGGAAAAAAATGGACTTGGGGCAATCTCATAGGCAGTACAATAGATGATGCTGTATAGTATTGACAAACTGGTTTTGAGTGACTGAAAAAGCAGTTAAGTGGGGAAGAGAGCTCTGATAGGGCTCTGGGCCCATAACAATAAGGAATCCTTTCCTATCTCACCAAAAGAGGAAACTGGAATCATACTGCTTTCATATAAGAGCTGCCAATTTCCCACTGATACCAGAAGCCAGTCATGTTTGGAAAGGAAATGACCTATTGCTGCATGGCAAAGCTGGCAGGTGCAGACAGCATGTGAAAAAATTTCCCAATCGCTGATCTGCCAAGGTCACAAAACAGAAAGTACAAATGGTTTTAAGGACAATCATTAAGTTTCTGCCAGGTCATCTGCAGATTCTGACAGCACTTTATTCAACTTGGCATCCAAAAATAAGGCCACCAACATAGGTGAGGTGTCACTGCAGCGATATATTCACTTCTCACAAGACACACAAACAAAACTCTATAAATTACCCTGTCAACCAACACTAGCAGACACCAAAGCACCACAATCATTCAAACAAACGCAGTGGCAATGCATCGTCTTTAAATTTAATCATCTGTCAATGCAGCCAGGAGCGTTCAGAAGTTCCTGCTTGTCCTGCAGCGCTGCCTGGCCCGCAGACAGCTCCCGATGTCACACTGCAGCAGAGCTGGGTGACAGGAGCTGCCGAGCGCCGCTGCCAACGCGACAACAGCGAGCACGAACCGGCTCACCGAGGGGCCGTGTCTCGGACTGGAAGGAGGAACAATCATGCGAAGCGCTGGAAGTCTGAGGAAACGAGATTTAGCAGCCTCTGCTGAACGTGTCAAGCAAGGTCAGAGCTGGACGCGGCTGCTCACCAGGGTGTGCTGGCGGTGAAGCAGCAAAGCCTCAGAACTGAAACGGGAAAACTTTCTGCCGTGCTTTCCCTCTTCATGCCCTGTTTACCTGCAAGCCACACCCATCTGTCCAAGGAATCTTGTCACACCGCTACAAACGTAAAGAGATTTTGAGCAGGTCCCCGTTCGCATCTGAAACACAAACCTTGAGAAAATAACAGGAAATAGCAGAGCAAAGACCGTTTCCAAGAAGCACAGAGCCAAGTCAGCACTTTGTTCTTAGTGGGTAAATTAAAAAACCTTCTCTGCTGCTCTGTGGAGCAGGGTGGAATACAGCAGAATTACTTACATTGCTGCAGAACTTTGCATTTGCAAATATTGACTGCATTTTCATTTGTTTCCAGTCACAAAAACAGGTTGGAGAACGTTGTTATAATGGTATTAATTTGAAAGCTAAGCAATGATAGCTGCACATACAAGACAGCATCCCGTCCTCCTCCTGAGGGATGAGTTCTTCCCTCCATCCTGAAATGGGTATCAAAGATTGAGGGAATGAATTTTCTTCTGAATTGCCTGTTTCTCCTTATTTGCTGAGAGAAGTGACTGGAATTTTAGGGTGTGATTCATTTTACTTTATCAATTACTTCTCTTCAATAAGAAAGTGAAGTTGTGTAATAAAAAAAGCAAAGCTGTGTACAATACCATCGTGGGACTCCCTCTTTACTGTCTTGATAATGCAGTTTATTCATTTTCATTAGGAAAACCCAGACTTTCCATGCTTTGACACTACATTTTTACCCTGGGTTCTAGAAGTTAAACTACATGCTTTTTGTTAACTTTACTATCCCCATATCTAGCAGAGGTAGATAAATGACTACCAGAAAAACTGGTCTGGAATGAAGAGGTCATAATTCAGGGCATGAGATCAGTGAGTAAAAATCTCCATATACAAGGCTTTGCCATCTTCAAGGGTGAAAAAATGTAGGTGGGAGGAAAGGAAAAAGAAGTTAAATGAAAGACTGTCCTGATCATGAGCTTCACCTTTAAGATTTTCTTAGATATTTGCCAATGAAATTGGTGAAATATTCTTGAGCAACAGTTATTTTTCAGCTGATAATATTAAAAATACTACCCAAGGAACACTGAAAGTGGTACTGGAAAATGTGACCCAAGATGCTCTGACTTACACTGAGTATGTTAAGAGGAAGATCATGGCTGCTATGGGTATGATCTGTGCTCTGGGGCACCAGGGTCACACTCTACACAACCTTTGTGGTTAAATCTTGTTTTCCATGATACAGACACTTCCAATACATAGTGTCAAAGGAAGACTATTCAGGCTAGAATGAACATGTAGTAATACTTCTCACAAGCAGTCTCCCAGTCTCCAGCTTTCTTAAACATTTGCCCCTTCTGCAGCCAGGAACACATACCCATGTCTGCCGCCAAGGTTGCACAAACAGACCTCTTCCTCTCCCAGAATCAAGAGAACCATCTTACTTGCATACTGGGCTAAGTACAAAGATCACCCCAAACTATTCATTTAGATTCACTTAGTAGTTAGTACATAAATTGTTGATATTAACAGAAAGAAGGCACTTAACCTTCATGATATCTAAAGGAAGCACTGGATTGGAAGACAGCTCTTGTTTTCCATACATACCCAGCAACTCACAGATGGCTCACAAGGCTCAGTTCTAACCTGCTGGCAAATACAATGTTCAGTGCAGGAAAACGTTCTGAGTAGCCTGAAACTCCACCACTACAGCTTTTCTTGGCCCTGCAGTTGATTCAGGTGTTGGCTAAACTTATGCAAGCACAGATCTGGACAGTCAGGTTACCTGTGCTAGTTTACACCACCACCAGCACTGCTCAGGCAGGAGTCATTCAAATACCCAGGTCACACCACCTGGGTCAGAGTGTTGTGAAAGTCATTTGGCAGGTTTGACACCACCCTGAATTCCTTACAGAGGGGAATCCTAATCTCACTAACTCGGGATTGTTCGGTATTATAAACTGCGCCTCTTGAAAGAAGGCTCATGCCCTGCAAGCTCGTTGCTTGTTAAAATTGGAAAAATAAGGCTTGGAAGGCAGGAATTAAATAAGGAAGCCTGCTATATCATAGAGTAATATAAGAAATAAAATAAAAATGGGGAATAGGAGTTAACTTCCTCAGATTTAAAAGGAACTTATCCCGGGATAAGAGCTGTGCTGTTAGACAACATTTCCTAGGATCTAGTCTACATACAGTTCTTGTAGAAGCTTTATTACTTTCTAGAAGCACAAGTTACAGTTTGTTTAACTGAAATATTATTCTGTTACAAGCCCTACTGAATGGTACATTCTTCCACTGAGGCAAAGAAGTCTTTTTATCACACCTCTCTATACAGATTCTTCCACCCTAGCTATCTCAACAGTTATTTTGTATTTGGGGGAAAAACGTTTGCACTTGGATAAGCACTTAGATAAAGCACTTTGTTTTGTGCAGTCAAAATGTATATTTTTTTTACATGCAATGATATAATCTACATGAAACCTACCTTTCTTTCTTACAAAGACTGACACGAGGTATACACTGTGTATAATCTCTCTACAGAATACATTTTTAGCTGGTGCTAGTAAACATGAGGTAGTTTATTTAAACCTATGCCTGGAGCTAAATGAAGTTTTCAGAGACAGAGGGGACAAGTGCACAGCTGTTTATTCCGAACAGTTCGTCTGATAGTTTCCTCTTTTATTTTTCATTTATGTGTGTTTTTTTTTCCTAGGCCACTACCAGATATTTCAGCTACAGGTTCTCAAATAGTCAAAGGAGGATTATTTTTCAAGTCAACCAAAGCATTAGCAAAACAATGGAGTTCTGACCAACTGAGGTGAAGATCAAAGATGAAGATGTTGATACCAACTACAGAAAATTGCTCTGGTTCACAAAATGTACCTATTAAACTTGACCTACACGTTCAGGTAGGTTGCTTTGTGCATCTGTTACTGGATTTTGTTTTCTCATTCATCCCCACTGTAGCTGCCTTCTAGAAAAATACACATAATTTTGGAATGACTAAGAGGTTAAGCAAAATTAACCATATCAGTAACACTGGTGTAAGAAACAGTTTAAAAAAAGTCATCTACATACAGATTTAGACCAAGACTTGAAATGCTAACTATGTATATTTTCACCTAATAAATAACCAAGTTTCAAATAAATGCCAACAAACCCACAACAGGAGTACAGTGTTGTGAATCTATACCTCAGCTCTCTATGGAACAGGTCTGCAACATGAAAACAGGCTTTAGTGCTGCTCCCATTTACCCTTTCTGTGCCCCAGTCTGAGGCGATCTTGCCAGTGCTGGAATCACCAAATCTGAAGGAAGTGCCTTCTCCAACTGTTCTGATTTCCTAAGGAAGAAAGGCCTTTGTCATCATATTTAGTGTATGAGTGCCTATTCCGCTGTCTTCACTTCCTCTTCCAGTAACTTTTGAATCCAGTATCTGATTTTCAAATGAATTTGGAAGTGAATCACAGGTTTCAAGAAACAAAATTGTCCCAGATTTAGTGGAAGCAGTCAGCCAGCTGGGAAGAAGAGGAGATCCAGATGGTGCCTCCAGCCATCAGAAAGGATATAGGGAAAGCCCCATTCTTACCAGGCATCTGACAATATATATAGGACAAAGACCATACAGGCCAGGGGAAAAACTTGCATGAGGCACAAATCCATTGGAAACCAGGCTTCACTGATTCCATTGCTCGTGGATTTCTTGCTCATTTCTCTTAGGCTTTCCTACCACACACAGGGCTAGGGTTCCCTAAATATCTTCTCATGCCATTCACAGTCCAAGCTGTATTCCCAGTACATTTTCTTCTTAAAAACTCCAGTGTATACTTGATGAGGACTTTTTTCCACACTCATAATAGATCTTCTTAGTGCCCCAAACCACTACACAGTTCTTCAAATACCGTTTCCGTCTCTGTACAATTTTTCCCAGCACAAGAAACCATTTTCTCTTGTGGTCTTATTTAAAATGGGATTCTGCTCGCTGGCATTAGTTTGTAAAAGCACATGAGTCAGTCTTTTTCTTTCTATTTGCTAAGCTTAGATATTCAAATCCCCAGCTGGTATTCATTTACCTTTTGTGCAGGCAGAGGCCTTGCCCATGATGCCACATGATTGTGAATTGTCAGGAGGCCTCCAGGCTATGTGGAGGTGATTTCTTGTATGCTTAGCAGAGCCAGCGGACAGGATTAACTACTGCAGAAGTTCCTCACCACTCTTCAGATGTGCTAACAGAAGAGTTTATGGGAGTACTGCTAACTCAGGTGAGGCAAAGTCAGCTGCCATATCTCAGATCAGGATTTTAAACTGCTTAAAATAACATACCTAATTGTGGTTAATATGAATTAGGGAGCACTTATAAAAACATCCCGGTGACAGGTCAGTTTGTAGCAGCTAGAAGGACCCATGTGGCTGTGGAAGGAACACCTCCTTCCTCTGCACATCTGGATCTGAAACAAAACATCTGTCCATGCCCTAAACTAGACAAGGCTGCAGCTACTCCTATCCTAAGAAAATCAACAATCAGGAACAGAGTCTATAAGACTCCAAAAACATATGCTTAAAAAATAGAAAACCATATTTTTCCAGCAACATAGACATTGTAAGGCCCAAGTTTATTGTACTTCTTCATAGAGCAAAATACTTTTTGGCACATTCTCCAATCCCATAAATGCTGAGAAGGAGTGAAAATTGAACTAATGCACAGGACAACTGTTAAGTCTCAGCCTTCAATCTAATGTTCAATGAACATTACTGATCATGTCTATGAAGCAAGTTTTGCACATTCTTTCACAGTTTCAGTGGCCTTACTTAAAAAACACACACATGCAAAAAGTGAGTTGCTCATCTTGACTTCGAATAAATCTAAATTTTTTTATATTTTGATATTTGAATCTTAGCATACATCTTCTAAATTAACAAATGCCTTGATAGTAGAAGGTAGTAGTAGGCTTTCTTTCCTCCCCCCAGCCATCCATTTTCATAAAATTGTTAGGAAGCTGGAAGACTGGGGTCCTCTGTCTCTCTTCCACATGAAGTGAAATGGCCAATGAGGTCCCATGTTATTGGTGCTGAATGTTGGAATAGGCTGAGTATGATCACACAGGCCTTGTTTCTTTAGGGGATTGGGCTCCAAGAATCATCCCCCAGACACTTTTTGCACTAAAAAGACATCTATGAACTCCCTGATCTGCACAGAACAAAGGAAGTGAAGAAACAAAGCAAGTAAGAAGTTGACCAAAGAATAAATTTCTCTTTGGTAGTCAGAAGAGAAGGATGAAGAAATTTAATTACCACACCCTGCTAGTTATTAAAGGACTATGTGGAAGCCATGGCTGGGCGACTGCTTATGCAAACTTAGGGAAATGTTTGCTTAATAACAAGATTAAACAGAAGGTTCCCTGACAATGTCTGCTGTGTCTGATGGGATGGGACTGTTACAGAAAACCTGATCTCACACTCAGATCCATTCAGGTAGATTGTTGTGTCTGTGTGGAGCAGACAGATTTGTGCATGCACAGGTTAACTGGAGCATTCAAACCACAGGGGGAAAAAAAGAAGAAAATTCTATTTTTTGCCTACAGACTGTGACAAAAAACAAGCTCAGAAAATTAGTTCTGTTATGGACTGAGACTTTGCATGCATGTATCCATTTCAGGCAGAGCAGAGTTGCAACTTGTTCTATTTGAAGGATTTGTTGCTTAGCAAACTTTTAAAGGAAGACTTTTCACGTGCATCTGAATGAAAAAAAATGTAAATTGAGATTTGGCCCAAAATACATATTTTTAAAATGTGGAGCTATAGGCAAAACCAATCAATAGATATACAAAATTTACAATAACATTTGCAAGTAAAATTCCTACTATGAATACCCAGCAGAAATGAACAACGCTGCAGAACTCTCTTGGTTACATTTTTTACCACTGAATGGTTCACATTCTTCAAAAAGATAAGAAGTGGGAGGTTGCATGGAGCTACTCTGATTCATTTAATCTTTTTTTGTCTTCTTCCAACTAAGCATTTTCACAGGGGAAAAACAATGATGTCATCAAGTTCCCCTCTCTGCTGAGACTGTGTAGTTGCAAAGTTTTGTGCTGATTTTGTTGATTAGAAAATTGCAATCGGTGATATTATTAATAAAAGTAGGTTATCTTGCCATTACTTCATGGTAGTTCACGAGGGAGATGGAAGTACCTCATGATTTGCCTGTAGATCACAGTTAGGGGATGAAGGATCACCCAACCTTCCAGGATACCAAAAAGGAGACTGGAATTAGGCACACCTCCTATTTGAACAAAACAATTCCATATTTCATCAGGACTTATTCTTGTTTGCAACATGACTTTCCTAGTTAGAAGAAGCAAACCCAGATGAGAATGAGAACAACTAAATTCTGCCTCTGCAATTTGCTATAGTCTGTCCTTCTACAAATATTGATCCAATTATTAAAAAAATCTAAGAAAAAACACATTAAAATTATTACATAACTTAACTCCATTTTTCATTGTCAGGCACAAAGGACAAATCTAGTTGTTGCCATCTTCAATATCCAAGCTGCTTGTTGTTGTGATGTTTAAGAAAAAGGGTTGAGATCCTGAGTTATTTGTGCCCAGCTCTGACTCCATTTGGAGCTGAGCCTAAACAGCAGTGAGTTGCTACTCAAGACTGCCACCTCCTGTTTTAAATCCCCACTCACTCACGGGCTGATTAGTAACCTGATCATGGTGTTTCTCCTAACACTGGCTTTGCTTGTAAAGCTAATTCTACATAGAAACGATGTTTCCTCGAAAATAATCAGAAAAAAAATATTTACGTAAGTAACAGAAAGTAAAACAACGATGAAATATGTTGTATCCATGTTACGAGCAGCTATTGATTTCCATGGATATCCAAAGCTATTAGACATAATGAACATAATAATAATAAAAAGATTATTTCTTTCTCAAGCAGCACTGTGCTGTGTCTCACTGTTCTGTGTCTCAGCAGACAGGCTCATCCATCTTGTTATGCACATTAATCAATTGCCAGATAAAAATACATTACTGGCATCTGAAATGTGCTACTGCATTTATAAACTGTTGATTAAAGGGAGAAAGATTAAAGGGAGAAAGGGTGCATTTTTTTCCCCCCAACGATTAATATTAACTTAAAGTACAAGTGGCATCAAAACTGCCAAAACTGAGAAATTAGAGCCAGTCTTATGCTTTGCACACTTCAGATGTCTGACAGTTCTTTGCTTTTAATAAATTAGGCAGCAACATCACAGTCTTTTATTCACATCTGAGACTTTCTCTTCATCAGCCTGGCTACTGGAATCCAAGTAAATGCACATTCCTCTATTACTATCTAGTCTGAGATATCAATATCTCCCTTGTCAGGAAGCATAAAAATTCTCACACAAAAGTTTTGACTACATCCAGTGTCCACCTGCAATTTAAAAACAAACACACACTTGTATTTCCTTTCCTTTACTTCTTGTTTGTCTTATTCAATTTGAAATTCGGGGCAAATAATCTCTGCAAAATTGCTAATTGAAAGTTTGTGATATTTTTCAGTGTATCAAGAGAAGAGAGGTTTTCCTTACTTTATGGTAGTGGTGCTGTTTATTTCCCTGTTTATTTCCCCATTTTCATTCTCAATCTTAGTAAGTTTTTGGACTTTGTCAAAAACAGAAGGCCTTAAAAATACCAAGTCTTTTGAAAAAAAGGTGGAAGGTGCAGTTCAAACTCCCAGCAATATCAGATATTGATAATTTGTATACCTTCTGGAAAAGCTACTTAATGAAAGACATTGCACTTAATTCAGAAGTGTCTCTTATTCAACCAAACCTCCCTGGTCTTCAAAATATTGTAGAGAGCTCTCCAAGCACTGCAGGAGCCTGAGCAGGAGAGCTCAGGGAGGAGAGCATCAAACCCCCTGCAGAACAGCAGGACAGTGGCTTTCCTGTTCCTGCATCCCATAGACCAGGAAGCCAAAGAACAGATGTTTTCATCTCCTGCTGTATTTTTCAGCAACCACCTATATAGCCATGTAAAATATTTGGTAAAAACTGAATCTGAAAGTGCAGAAAACAGATAAACAATGGTAAAAAAAAAAAATCATTAATCAATTTGTTAAAAGTAACATTCATTCTTATGAGGTTCAACTGCACTGCAGCAAAGAATGAATTTATTTGAAACCCCTTTCTTTGAAAATTTGAGGTGCAAATTTACTTCAGCTACCAGAATTCAACCAATTACACCAAAACACTATTTTGCATATGCTGTGGATGTGTTTTGAAAACTGCATTTATTTTTTTAACAAGTCAGTATTCAAGCTCAAAGTATTAAAAAATCAGTGTTGTGGTAAATGCACAGGACTGGGCATCAGAAATTTAGATTCTAGTCTTGGCTCTGTCTCAGACTTCCCCCATGAGATCACCACGTACAATTTATCCTTTCAGAATTGGCATCTAATTTTGGATAACCCAGCTTTGCCTGCCAGACTTTAATATCTGGAACCCAATTTTCAGAAAATGGTTTCATTCACTTCAGCTGGTATAAAAAGAACTCAAAAATCTCTGGAAATCAGGTTCCTGAAACTCTGAAATGCCATTGGTTGCCATTTATATCTCTGCAAAGCGTCCTCAAAATGTTACTGGTGACGTAAGTGGAGAATTCAGATTTATTAATACTTTGCATCCTCTGCACACCCCTAAACAAGTGCAAAATATTTAGGGCAATGGAGAGCAGGGTCCAGACAGAGCATCCAGAAGCTTGCCATGAGTCCCGTGTCCAACACACCCCATCTGCACATTTCAGTGCTTCCACTTAGGTTGTCAGAAATTCACCTGTTTCAAATAAGAATCCATAGATGTAAAGGCACATTTTCTTTGTGGCCCCTAACTTTCAGTGAAATCAACACAAGTACATGGCCTGCAGGGATCTGGGCCTTCGTGACAAAGCACCATCACATCTACAGAGGTCAAAATCCATGGTGATTTGCAGTGTGTGAACTCTAGAAGATAACTTTGTTTGAAGTTGTGTTTTAGAAGTTTTGAATGGCAGATGGGACACACGCTAGGGACACGACATGGAACGGAACTCTTGTTGAATTTAAGACACAAAGTGACCTTTACAATGTGTTCTTATGCTTATCTGGAAATGAGTCAACAAAAATAAAAGTTCTTACTGTCTAACCCTGTGATTCTAAAAAGGAAAAACATGTTAGTGAAAAACACCCAACAACAGAAACCTGTCCTCATAATATTTTAATTAAACAGCCAAATACCTCACTCAAGAATCCTCCTGGAAGCTACACTGGATCATACCATCTGTGTGAAGATGTTTTGCAATTATGCCAGTACTTCCAGCTCAGATGACTCAGAATGGGTGGTGTTTATAGGGAGGAGAATCCAGACCTCTTTGTCCTTCACAGAAATCCAGGCCTTCTGAGCACTCTTGTCAGATGCAGCTTGAAAACTGAGTTGTCTTTTCCTACCAGGAAAATTAATCCTGCATGGGCTACCATGACCACACTGCCTCTGGCACCTGAGCAAGGTTGGTTGTGATAACCAGGAAAGTTAGATAACCGGGATTTGGTGAAGGTCAGAGTCCCTTAATGCTAATGAGGTAGTCAGACAATGTTGGAAGTGTACCTGTTGAGGGCTTATTTGCCCTTTAAACCATGATTTATTCAGAAGTATTCAGACTTCCTAAATGTTTACCCACACTTTCATAAATCCAGAAAATGATACCCAGTGCTTAGTCAGGGGACAATTTCCATGAATATTTCTAGTCTGCTATTTTTGGTAAAGTAATGACGTAATTCCAAGACAAAGGCAAAATGCCTCAATAAGAAGCAAAACAGGTTATGGGAGAGAAAAGATTAAGGCTAATTCTTAGGTAGAATATCTTCCTCCTGCCCTGCCAATACAACATGGTAACCAGCCTCATCAGCATAGGAACTGACCTCAGTTTCTCCAGACAGCACAGAGTTTGTAGGTGCAAACCCCATCCCCCTACACTGAGAGAGATGGCTCTGTGGGAAGTGGAAGTGGGACTAAGGAATGCACTGTTTGCTTTGCTGTGTGTGAGATATCGCCAGTTCCTTCCAGACCCTCCTTTCTCTGCCATACTGAGCAGGGTGTGGGACAGCTGTCCCAATAACTCATTTTCCCTTTCTGTTCAGAGTATTTCCTGCCTCTGTACGGGTTCTCTATGCCTGCGCATTAGGATAAGCACGGAGCACTTAATTGGCAAGTTCATAGAAGTCCATTAAACTCAGGGTAAGGTGGTGGTAGTGCTTTATCTGATAAGCTTCAGCACTCTGTTTAGTCATCATATTTTTATTACCTTCTATCACAAAGTCTTGCTCACTCACAAAAGTCACAGCAAGCGGCCACACCTTCTCCTACCAGGAAACTGTGGGTTGTTCTCTCCATGGCTTTTACAAGGAGCAGCAGCAAGCAGACACTAGCTTTTTGGAACACAAATCTATTTACACAATATTATGCACAGGTTACTTTTCATCTTCCTGCAAAACCCCCAAGTTATGAAGCATATATACAAAATTACGCTGAAGATAGGATTTTTTTTTTTCTTCTCTTTGCTTATTTCTTTACAACCTTCTAAGCAAGCTGCACTAACTGGAACATACACAGAATGGAATATGTGCAATATATACAGAAAAAAGATAATTCAAATTTATATGGTACCCATCAATTCATTGATTTTTAAGCTTTTCCATCTCTTTGTATCAAGTGACTGACCTACGAAAGAAATACCAATTCCTGTGTATTTTGGGTGTAGTTAAACTAAATCTCATTCTGTGTTACCCTGCTCACAGCAAATGAAGTTGACGAGTACAGACCACGACAAAACTTCCTTTCCTGGTTCTGAAAAGGTTCTTACCGTGCTCTGCAACTTTCTTCCTACAGACACTGTTTTATTTTTTCTTCAGAACAAGAAGTAATATCTCAGTTCAACTTAATGAGTAAACTAAGTTTTAAAATAGATGTCTGTTCAAACCACACTGTATTTCCTCTCCTGTGTTGTACATGACCTTTAGTACAAAACAAAAATCTTTTAAGGCTGTCCAAAGCTAACAGCAACAGCTGGTAGCAAGAGGAGTGATGAATTTACTGACTGTACCATGCAGTGTGTAAGTTCTGGTACTTCCAGTGCAGAACTTGCATCCCTTTGATACGTAATCTTATATGCTGTGTTATGAACAGCAAATTAACCATATTTATACTTAACAGACCTCAATATCACTATTTCTTGAGTGACTTTAATTAGACCACAATTTCTGCTGGCAGTTCTCAAAATAACCTTTTGTCATACAGCGTTTTCTTTAGCTAACAGTGTAAATCCCTGGTAGGAAAAGGCTCATGTGATAAAAGCTACAAAACGTTATTAAAAAGTTACATGTTATAAAAATTAAAATCTTAAACATATATAAGGATCTAGTGAATATCTAACCTCAGAAAAGTTAGTGGAGGCAGTTTGTTCTTTTTTACTTCAGGTCTGCCAAACGAAAATGTAGTTTGCCTCACAGCAGAGTAAATTTTGCCATCACTGTACATAAGGAGGCATAGCTGAATCATTCCATCTGACAAATCAAGGTGATTTCAACCCCAAATGAAACATTTCACATTCAGAGACTGCAGATGCTTAATTCATGAGCATTAGTATGGTATGGCAGGGTACTATATCCAGCTTATTGGAACTAAGATATAGATGGGCTAAGTGCTTTGTCCAGAATTACCCAGCAAGTCCAACGGCAGAGCAGTAAACAGGGTGTAGTTTCCCTGAGTGAGCCCTCTATGTTGGGTTCAACAAGCCAAGTGATTTCAGATATACAGATTAATTAACTTTTCTGGACAAAGAGCAGGCTTTTAAGGCAATTGCTTTACACATCTGGCTTCAACCAGCAACGTAAACCCTTTGGTTGTACAAATATCAAAACATCATTCCCTGAAAAGTAGATTAAAACGCGGATCACATCTATATTAGAAAGAAACCCATACTCAGGTAAAGCTGCTGCAGAGTGACCAGGATGTCCTTCCATCACATCTGCATGCCACTGGATTAGTCCATGTTTGTTTCCATAGCCTCTTTGTCCTACTAGGTGATGCCCTGTTGTATCCTCATTCTCCATATCTTGATGTGACTAAAGCAAAAAAAGAGTCAAATATTATGACCTACAGACCTGTATTTTAAAAATTTCTGATTGTTCCCACTACTCTGTAAAATTAAAGGTAGAAAAAAACCCATTATAATCATGTATATAAATAAAATAATATACATCTACACATATGCAACTCTCATAACTATGCAAAAACCCTTATACTTACATTGTTTCTGTAACAGGCTGCTGTTGGTAGTGGACTGACATAGCTCATGGCATGGAAGAAAGTTAGTTAGTGCCATGGTCTACTTGACAAGGTGGGGTTTGGTCACAGGTTGGACTCGATGATCTCGGAGGTCTTTTCCAACCTAACTGATTGTGTAATTCTGTGTGAAAAATGGGGGTGGTGTTGGTTTGTTCCTGACTTCTTGTGGAAGTCAGTGGAATTTTGGGCAACACATGAAACGAATACCAGGCTGCCGGAGAGGAGCCGGGAGATCACACTTAACCTCCCCTTTTATTCCAGGCCCATCACACAAATACAAACTGTTTTCCAGACCTGGGCAAAACCTGGGAAGAGTAAAAGCTCTCCCGGGATGTTGATCTATGAAAACAACACAATATTCATTACAAATAGTTCTTCTAGCAGATGCCCGATTTCCCTCAGAGTGGGCAGACAGACCCCTGCGGGGAGCGGACGGTCTGAGGGGTGAGGGTCTGTCCCTGCTTGGGCATGGGTAGGAGACGAAAACAAACAGTCCCATCTGGTGACTTGGGGGGACCTGGTGTGATTTAGGTCACAGAATCAGTTAGGTTGGAAAAGACCTCCAAGATCATCGAGTCCAGCCTTTGACCCAACACCACCTTGCCTACTACACCATGGCACTGAGTGCCACAGTCTCTTCTCAAACACCTCCAAGGATGGTGAATCCACCGCCTCCCTGGGCAGCCCATTCCAATGTCTGACCACTCTCTCTGCAAAGAATTTCTTCCCACTGTCTAACCTAAACCTCCTCTGCTGTAGCTTAAGACTGAGCCCTCTTGTCCTGTTGCTGGTTGCCTGGGAGAACAGACTGACCCCCACCTGGCTACAACCTCCTGTCAGGGAATTGTAGAGAGTGATGAGGTCTCCCCTGAGCCTCCTCTTTTCCAGGCTGAACAACCCCAGCTCCCTCAGCCGCTCCTCACATGACTTGTGTCCCTTCACCAGCCTCTTTGCCCTTCCTTGGACACGCTCCAGCACCTCGATATCCTTCCTAAACTGAGCGGCCCAGAACTGGACACAGCGCCCGAGGTGCGGCCTAACCAGTGCCGAGTGCAGGGGGAAGAATCGCTTCTCCGGTCCTGCCGGCCACCCTGTTCCTGATACGAAGCGACTTGGTGCGACCTGGGGACTGGGTCTGGGGGCCGCTTCGGCGCCGCGGACCCGCCGCCATGGCAACGGGCCGGGCCGGGCCGGGCAGGCGGTGGGTGGGGCGGGGCGGGGCGGGGCGGGCGGCGCGCGCTGACGGCTTCCGGCGTGCGCGCGCGCGCGCGGGGGGCCCGGCGGAGGTCGGGGCGGTGCCGCTGCCGGTGTCGCTGTCGCGGGCGGTGTCGCGATCGGTGCCGGTGCGGAGCCCCCGCGGTCGGTGTCGCGGCGATGGACACGCTGGGCAGGAAGGTGGTGGTGTGCGACAACGGCACCGGGGTGAGTCTCTCTCTCTCTCTCTCTCCCCGGCGGCGCCCGGGACCCGCCCTGCCGCCGGGGCGGAGGGGGAAGGGGAAAAAGCCGGGAGACTCCCCCCTCCCCGCTCCCGGAGCCGGCCCGGCTTCCTGCCGGCACCGCCCGCGGGCCGCGCCCGCCCGGCCGTGCTGCCGCTGCCGCCGCCGGGCCCGGCCGCCATCCCGGGCCCGGGAATGAATGGGCGGGGGGAGCTCCGGGCCCTGCGCCCGCTGATCCCGTGATCCCAGTCCAGCGGGGACCACCGGGCGGGATGCGGGGCCGGGGCTGCCCTGCCCGCCCCCGGACCCTCGGCCTCTCGCCGTGTTACCGTCGGTATCTGATTTCTCCGCGTGACCTGAGCGAGGCTCTGTAGCGACGCGAGTTTAGTCAAAAATACCGATTTTTAGAATTTCTGAATGAGCGCATTATACATGGGGCAACCAGGATGTGTCCTCTGTGCGCAGGATTATTAGTTCAGGGAAATGTTTTGGTGGGGTTGTTGGTTTTCTGTGGTGGTTTTTTTTTCGTTTGTTTGTTTTTTTCTGGTTTTTTTTTAAGCATCCTTTCATTAGTACCTTTCTGATCCACAGTGTAACCTCAAAATTGGCATTTTTTTAAATACCTTTCTGATCCACAACGTACCCTCAAAATTGGCTTTTTTTTTTTTTTTTTTAAATTTCCCCGTCCTTTTCACCTTTTCTTGCTGCCTTGAGCGTGCAGGCACCCACTGGAAATCCATCCTTTTGTCAGGCTGCGAGGCACCTCGACAGGAAGTGAAAAAGATACCATTTTAGAGCAAAAAAAAAAAAAAAAAAGATGCTATTTCCCCATGGTAATTTTTTTTTTTTTAGCAATCTAGGGTTTCCCGTAGTAAAGCAATATCATTTTTATTATGGAGAGTTAACATAACTGGTGGTACATTAAGATCTTTTGAATGGCAAAAAAAAAAAGAAGTTTTATTTTATATAGACGCTTGGAATAAAAAAGAATTTTTTGTTCTTTTATAAGCCTAGGAAGAGAACAGCTGAGACAAAGGATGCTGCTGGTAGACATTCAGCATCCTGAATTAGAGGGTTCTTCAATTAGCATCTGAAATGATTAGAATGGTTCAGGAAGAAGAACTAGAACATCATATTTGACAGGTCTGGGGTTTGACAGTTTTAATGTCTCTTCATTTTTCCTCCTATAGCAAAAATTATCATTATTAAGCCTGGGGTCTAGAACATTTGGCACTTTTTATAGTGTCTTTTAGGAAAAGGAAAGGAAAAAAAATAACATTTAGCACTTTTTTCTTACAAAGGGATATGGAAGCTGCTTTGCTTTTTTTGTTGTTGTTGTTGTTGTTTGTGGTTTTTCAGTAATAATATCTTTATTATTTAATATCCCTGTTGTGAGGCCCAAAACAGAAAAAAAAGAGCTTCATCCTTTGCTATGGTCCTTTATATGGCAACAATCACTGAGTTGTGAAATGTTTGGTGTATTGGTAGTGACAGCAGTGTTGTGCCTTGGCTGGTCTCAGGTGTGGGACATGGATAAAAGCTTTTGTCCTTATCAAATTTCCCAAGCCGTGTGTGCAACACAGATTTCTTTACGACATAAGGTTATCTTTTAATTCCAGGGACATCTTGGATTGATGCATTTTTTTCCCCTCTGTGAGTTGTACCAGCAGGATATAAAAAAACCTCCCAGCAGTGGAAGGTGCCTTTATGGTGCGAGAGGAGGGGCCTGGGTCACTCCAGCTTGTGTGGCTTTGGGTCGTGTTTGGCCTCTGAGCAGAACAACGTGTGTAGGGAAGTACCTTGGCCACAGAGCTCCTTGGGTGGGAGGGCAGAATGTCAAGAAACAATGGCTAAATCAGTAAAACTCAAAATATTTAGATCGAATTGGGGTAATTGAACTAGTATTGAGATAACGAAGAAGAAAATTCTGTTCAGTAAATCGTTGAGGCTCAACTGCATTTGAAGATTATCAAGTAGCTCTGCATTGTCAAACCAGTATTTTGATGATAATATTTTTCCTGTATGACAAGAGATGTATAATGTCAGAGTGATTTCTGATATGTCATACTTAAAACTGTGATTGAAATTAGATCTCCTACCAGGCGTCAGAAATGTTAGATAAAAAAATGGAGAATATCCTTGGAAAAATCAGGTGCAGGTTTTAACTTTAGGCTTGTCTTTGAAATCTACTGCTCTTGCCAGGCTGCACAAGGGCTTTGAATGTGTTAAGCTGCAACCAATATTTGAGGAAGAGATGACTAGAAGGAAGTTCTTGCAACATGTAGTGTAGGAGGGAGGGAGGCAATGGCACCTCAAAGGTCTAAACCATTAAAGGTGGATGTTCTTATTGTTACAGGACAAATGGTAAGTTACTTAGTGGCCTGTAAAATTGCTGTAACTGTGTTTAGGGCTTTTGTTTGGGAGTTGCATCAATGGAAAGAATCAAGCACAGAGATCTGATAAGAATATTAGCATTCATTTTAAAACTCATCACGTGACCTATTCGTGAGCTTCCTCATTCTTTTAGTTTGAAAGAATACTTATACATGCGAGTTCTTGGTGTTTGATGACTCAGTAGGAAGTGAAAGAGTCAGTATAAACCACAGTGAAATGGAGAAGAAACTATATATGGTAAAAGTTCTTACATACATGGCCTTGCACACAGGCGGGCTAGGTAGCTGTTCTTAAAACATTCTAAATGTGTGCAAAAATAAATGGTGGTGAAGTCCCTACAGAAATGGGTAAATTCATTGAGTGCTCATGTTATTGTTCGAAACATGAGCGTTGTGCTGATAATTGTTGTGAGAGGTGGGCACAGTAAGACATGGAAGAGAAACAAGTACATTGTACTTAAACTGGAGAGTTTCAAATTGAGAGCGGCAGGAACAGTGAGCGTTTCATGCTGGGCTCTAGAAAAGAGAAGCCGATTCTGTTCCAGGTTACTGCAGCTCATAACGTTTACTTGAAGATTTTGGAGGATTCCCAGTAACAGACAGGAGGGAGAAGTATCTTGTGTTTCTTGTACCCCTTCAAAATATCAAGAACTGTCCAGCATCTATTATTATACAGAGCTGTGTTTTTTTAGGTGCATTTACCTATTGGTAGTTTTGCTGAGTCTGGTTTCTTCAGCCAGCGTTGGGTCATCACAAACATACTGAACCACCTGAATATTCAGGATTATGTCAGGGAGAATATTCCAGCAGGGATGCTCCCATTGATGGGGAAGCTGAGGTACAAGGCTCACTTGCTCTCATGTTCACCAAATTTTTATGTAGACTGGAGGGGGAAATTTCAAATTTGAAGAGGAGTTAAAGTTCTGTCTGTGTATGGCTAAATCTATAGAACTTTGTAAAATGTAATTTTTAAGGTAGTCTGTTCTGGTCTGAGAGAGGTGGGGAACAGACTGGGAGTGTCCAAGCTTAATCTCACTCACTGCAGTTCACATATTTTAAATCTGGTTTTGATTGTGTTTTAGGCTGGTTGGAGAAATGACAATCTGTTTTTAAAATCTAGAGTTTGTTCACTGCTAACATAGTTAATTTCCTGGGAGGGTATGTCAAGGTTTTAATGCAGAAGGGGTCTGGAAGTTACTATTGAGATCAAATAGTAAGAATAGTGGTTTTGTAGGTCAGCAGTTTCTAGGTCAGCGTAGTTGTGTGTGATTTTGAGAGGTATTTTTAAGGTTGGCTGAGAGGCACTTGCTGATTTTTGTGCAGTAGTCAGTGCATATCTCATATCTCAGTGGCTGCTTTATGAATCTTGGGGTTCCAGCAGGGTTTAAAAGTGTGGGTAGTGGAGCTTCTTGAGGGGTGTTCCAGGAGCTTGAGTTGTAAAGATTTATTTAGATATTATTTGTCCTGTTACTTCTGTTGACCACCGCGGTGGGTGATGACTGGTAGGGAAGTTGCTTCACGCTGGGGGGGCAGGAAGGGGCAGAAAAGGAGGAAAAGCTGTAGACAAATATTTGGGTGCAAAAGTGCGTGTGGGGTACTGCTTATGGTTGTACTTGGAACAATTCAGGAAGCCCTAAGCTGGAGGATGGGATTGTATGGGATGTTTCACAGAACTTCCTTCTAGCTTGACCAGGCCCTGCTCAGTGAAATTTATAACAAGCATACCTCCATACTGTAGAAGCAACAAAAATTGTGTGATTGCCCTTTATGCAGCAATTTGTTAAGCCTGAAAGGGAGCTTTTTTTCCTTTAAATTTGGACACCATTATTTGGACTCAGCTCAGTCCTTCAAAATGTCTCATGCGTTTCCTCAAGTTTAAAACTTCTGGTAAAGTCTTCTGATGTATTCAGGTAGTGTGATCCAGAAATGCTTGAGGCTGCTCTTTGCTTTCTGATAGCAGCACTGCATTCTTGAACACACAGATAAGATCTATATAACTCCTAGGTACTTCTGGCTTTAACACAAGCAAAAGAATTGATAAGTACCTGCCTTTTCGGATTTAAGTAGAATGAGTGAAATGCGTTGTGTACACAGTGTCATTCGTCAGGTATTCCAGACAGCTCTGCCTTTGGAGACAGCAAGCACTGAATGAGTGAAAAAAATCAGGGTCACAAAAAAGCGAAAAAAAAAAAAAAAAATCCTTTCTCCCTCTATTACCCCATATTTAATTAAAATATCTCTTTGATTCTTTCTGTAACTGACTTGATAAATTTCTTTCCCAAACAGGTATCCTTTTTTACTGCAGTAAGGTGAATAATTACAAGCAACAGCAAGTGACTTTTCATGTTCCCGTTAGTGTAATGACAAAATTCCTCTCACTGCAATTAGCTGTACTCTTTGCTGGGATAATTGTTCCAGTGGCAGCCTTCAGACCTTGCTCCAGAAGACTTGGTGAATGCTTTGAAAATGCTAGCAGATAGCTTTTAATACAATCTGAAGTGGCTAATTAAGTTTTGGGACAGGGTCCCAAGGAGACTGTGAATTGCCTGTCCTTGGAGGCTTCCAGCACCCAACTGGTCAAAGCCCTGAGCAACCTGCTCTGAGATCAGGGGTGACTGGTTTTGAGCCCAAGGCTGGACCAGACAGCTCCTGAGGTTCCCTCCAGCCTGAGTGATCCCGTGGTACTGGGTTACCACTGCTGCACCTCTGTGGTTGAGTAACTCTGCAGGTGAAATTGTTTTTGTTCTGGCATGTTAATACAGTGCAAGATGCAAAGTGTGCATATGATAAACGCATGTAGGACAGCTGAAGAACATAACTTGCTGTTCCCTGTGAACTAAAATTGTAACTTCTTGCTGACACATTTAAAGTTCATGATTAACAACTGAGCTTCCTCTAGTGACTGTATTTTTTTTTTTAATGTTCAGTAAGTTGTCGTTGTTTTCTTAGTGTATATACTATCTTGGGACCTGGTGATATAAAGCTTCCTTTTGTATATATTTGGGTAACAAACACTTTCAGAGCATCCTGTTTGGTGTGAACTGCCATCATCTGAGGTTTTGGTTGTGCTGTTGGTTTTAGAAGTGCTTACTGGAAACTTTATCCTTAAAAGAAACCCTGAAAGTTATGGAACTTTGAGAAATCCACCTGAGTTGCATAGACTTATCTGCTAGTTCACAGTTCAGCACTTTTTATAAGAGTATAAAACTTGACTTCACAAGGTTTTGGTTTTTTTTTTCTGATGTGTAATTTATTATGCTACTGTGTGGTTTAATTGGAGAGGTGATTTAATGAGGTCTCACTGGGTACTCATTATAAGGTGATCTATTATAAAATTACGGATTTCAGGTTGCTGAAGGACTTTTCTATGGAGTGGCCAAATCCAAATTCAGACACCAGACTCTTGTACACCTCACAATGTACTTAGTTGTTTTAATACCATGTCTTAAAAATCCGACAGTATTGATTCAGAAAACATTCTGGAAAATATTGTAATATTTTAATGCATCATTTGAAATGTGTAAAATTGATTTGAAAATATAAATCCAATTGGTTTCCAGTGGGACGCATGCTCTTAAATTTGGACTTCTAATTTTTTACCCCAAACGAGGTTTCTATTGGTTAGCAAAAGTAATGCATATTCTAATAAAATAATTTCTTCCTTTTCAGTTTGTGAAATGTGGCTATGCAGGCTCAAATTTTCCAGAGCACATTTTTCCAGCTTTGGTTGGAAGACCCATTATAAGATCAACTGCTAAAGTAGGAAACATTGAAATCAAGGTAAATTTTTTTTGATTATTATTTCTTTCTGACAGATGAAGATACACAGGGCAGCTTTTGACTTACGTTATGTTTGGAAATGCTTTCTTCTTAACTCCCCTTTATGCTGTTTCAGTATTTCTTGATTAATTTCTGTATTGGATTTTAGCCTGTCACAAACTATATAAGGTTATGAAGAGGGTAATCTAAAGCACTGGAGGCCTTCAAGGTAGTACACCTGAGGAAGCAGCAAGTAGGGCTCAAGTGGTTCTGGGCAAAAAGGGGCTTCAAATGCTGATATGTGAATAATGTCACGATTAGAAGGCAGAATTTGGACAGAAGTAACTGACTGTCACCAAGCTGTACTGTGAGATTCTGAGATAGTGTTGAAGAACCGATGGAACTTCCAGGTCTTTCTATACGATTTGCTTTCTAGTCACAGTTGATCACCTGTGATCTTGTATGAGATGTTTAACCTTGGCTGTGTTTGCATTTCATTGTTTCTATTGTTTTTGTTTTCCTTTTGCTGTTGACGGACCCAGGTACTGCATAGCAGTTAGAGAGGCTCTGTCCAGGCTGCTTTGTCTTGGGACGTTATTCCAAGACATGAGGGGAGAACCATTGTTTGAGAATCTTTTTCTGAAGTCCAGGGAGCTGTCATTTCTCACTTGTTTTATAATTACAGAGTAATGCTTTGAGTGTTACTAGTTGCTTCTGCGATACAGGCTTCAGTAAATGTCTCAGCCCTGCTGTGGTCACATCCTCCCTTCTTGCTTCTAGCCACACAATTCTCACCTTGTGCTGGTCATGCTGCTTGTGCAGGCATGTGGTGAGCCACTTTAGTGAGCTGATCCAGTTGAAAAAGAGGGATTTCTTTGTCAGGTAAAGTTTTGAATGCCTTACTACAGAGTTGTGCAAACTCCACTTGGAGAGCGAGGGAGAAGCAGGAGGCAATGCAGAATTGTAGAAGTCCTCACTTAGGCCAGTGAGGGTCAAGTAGGACCATATATACACAGGCTTTCAATTTTGCTTTCCTTATTGCTTCTGAACAGCAGTTTAGGAAGAGGAAAAGAGAAAGTTGGCCCAGTCTTGTTCTTTATTTTCAGAACCTTGTAGTCGACAAGGAGAACTTGAGTTATCTGACTTCTGCTACTGCCTGTAAAACAGTTGTAATATCAGCAGAAGGCCACACAAGGAAGTCAAGAGGTTGAAAGACATCAAACCTTCCCAAAATGCATTCATAGGGGTTTTTTTTTTTGCGTTGCTAATATTGCAATACTGCTTTACCTTGTGTCAGCTAGGACAATTTGGTTGAGAGGATGGAGATCTTTCCCTTTCACAGTAGAGAGGATTTTTTTGTAAGGAGAGGGAAAACATCTTCCTTTCTCTTGCAAGACTTGGGGACGGGAGTTTCTTTGGGTATCTACTTGAACTTGATGTGAGGAGCCTCCTTAAAGGAGATCTTGGTAAAGTTTTATGAAAGTTGTGCAGTGATTTATGAGTCCGAAGTCCAAAAAAGATTTTCTTGCATGAAATCTCACTGTTGAAGTTGTGTTTTCTTTCGAGCTGGTCTGATACAGCCTGTCCTGCCAGTTTTGATATCCTCTGATTACCTGATAACTTGGTTTAATATTGTTACAGATAACAGTGTTAAATTGAAAAGATAAAAAGATAGGAGGTAGAGGTGGGTAATTGCTATGAGATCAGTGCAAAAGAACCAGTAAACTATAATTTCACATGCATTGCTGGTCTTCTGCTTGAGCATGGATCACATGGGCATACTGTACAGAGTATAAACCGTGTCTAGAGTCTTCCTACAAGTTTTGTAGCATCTGCCTATAACAAGTTGTCACCTTTCTTAAGGAAGCAGTGTATCAAGAGAAGAAATCCCTGCCACAGATACTTTGGGTATCCCAGTAGGATTATACAGTAGTAAGACTTGTTAAGCGTGAGTGCTGTTTTTCTTTGTGAGATTCTTGCAGATTTCCTAAAAGAAATATATTTTAGCAGATGAGTTTTATGCCAAAATTTAGTTCTAGGCATTCACTGTGAGTTCCTACAGGATAAGTTTGAAACTGAGTAAAGGAAGCTGGCAAGAGTTTAACTTTTCAAAACTATTCAGGAAAGCTGTCATTCCTTAGAAATTCGGAAACTCTGTGAAAAGAGCCTGGAAGCTGATCAAAACAGTGGTTTTCATCCATCGAGTTACCAGTTTCAAGTTGCTTTGCCCATATTTTCTGTATGGATTTTCCTTTTGGCTAGAAGCAGGGATACAGCTTTTTCTCCTACTCAGAGTCCTCAGTTCAGGACATAAATACAGGAGTTCAGTTATTAGTGGGATTATTTTGCTTAAAATTGCAACCTTAAAACTCTAAACCCAGAAGGATAGATGCTGCTCTTAGCTTTTACTGACTTACTAGTCTTTGCAGCAGGTTTAGAGGTACTAGTAAGTCACTACTGATTAGTAGTTTTCAGTTCTTGGATCTTTTAAATGAAATTTTTAAAACAAAATATAAATTTAGGATTTGTCAGAGCTAGTTATGGTCAATTGCCTTGTGCAGAGTCTTGTCTGCTTCAGATAAACACCTTGCCCAGGGTAAAACTCCATTGTTACAGAATATTTATACACAGAATCCTATTTATGAGAGATAGGCAGATACACTGATCCTGTTTGCAACCTAGGATGCCTAAACATGACATGCCACTGACATGTAGCACTAGCTTCCATAAAACAGACAATTTAATCTGATACCCTGAGAATGTTAGTTTGGCCCTAACTAAACTAACTCGGATCATTTCCTGCTGTACCTGCATCTCTTTTCAGCCTAATTCTACTGTGTACTTAAAGTAATTTGAGAATTTCATTTAGGCCTTTTCTGACTTTCTTGCTTCTACCTTTTCTTCACCTTTCTTGACCTGTTGAAGTAGAATAACAAAAAGATGGTAAGTGAGGTGCCCCTGTGCTTTTTGTTTACCATTTTTGCTTGATGAGACCTAGTAGCTGTTATGTTATTTTTTTAATGCTATTCATTGTTTTGTCTTGTCTTACATTTTACATTTGAATACATACTTATTTTGGACACTGTTCATTGCTTTGGTTTATTGGCAAAACTAATTAATGAGAATATTTTATGTGTTGCTTCTAAGTGCTACATAACCTGTAGTTTTGCAAGATGCAAGAATAACACTGAAAGATCAACATGAACTCAGCATCTTTAACAGTAGAAAGTGCTCTGTTTAACATTAAAACTTGAGAGTTTGAAGAAATGTTCAGATTTCAGTTAGACAAACATTCCTGAGTAACCAAGTGGTGGAAATATTGGATGTCACGATACTGATTCCTCTCTGCAAACTCAGTTGTGTCGTCCTTCTTCCTCTTCACCTGCCAAGTGTGCCTGTTTGTTAGTGTGCTAGCACTGATGTTCTCAAGAGAGAACAATTGTTCTGCCCTTTATCTTTGTTTTAAAAGGACGTGAAAGTTTCGTGCGACTTTCACATTGCACCTTTGAATAGCAGCTTTTCCTGGGCTGTGTCCTGTCCGGCAGCAGAGAGCCTCAGAGAACAATGCACAAAAAGGCTTCCAAGTCTTCTAACTGGTGGAGTTTCTGTCGTCTTAAATTCTCATGAGTAGTGTGGCTGCGTGGTGGAGTTCTAATAATACGGTTTCAACAGAGTACCTTTGGTTTAAAACATCGGAGTCCTGACTTTTGTGTTCTGTACAGTTGAGAGCTGAAGTGTGATCTGCTGTGCAAGGAAAACAAACAAAACACCTTGTCAGTGAGAGGGGGTGGAAGAAGAATGGTGTGACTTAAACTATTTTCAATTAACTTTTTTTTTATATAGTCAGCAGTAACGAGGTTACTGTTAAGGGCATTGTAAACCAGACACCGGATTTTTTTTGCTGTGCATCTTTTTTTCCCTGGCACTGAGTAGTAGGTTGAGTAATCCTCGCTTCCAAGTTTGCTGTGCCACAGCAACTGCAAACTGCAGTGGCATATTTTTGGATGAAGCAGCTGGCCTTTTTTTTTTTTTTTTTTTTTGGCAATTAATATTAGTATGGACACAGGGCTATTGGTATCTAGAATTATGTTCTTGTAGGCTAAGTACAAGTGAGTCAGTCCAGGCTTCTTTATCCCAGACAACTGTGGGATATAATAGGGAGCGAAGATAAGACGTTATTGTACATGCTTCCTCTGGGAAATACATGGGAAAGGAGAAGATGTGATGCTACTAATTTGAATTTGCAGTGTTTGGATAACTAACTTTAATAAACAGATTGCTTAATCAGTGTGAAATGACTATACAAACTGCATTAGTTGGTTGTGTTTGTGCAAGAATGCATTACTTGGGTTTTTGACTTGAAACTTCTGGCAAGGAACAGACGAGGTTATATTTTATATTTAGATGTGTCTCTTCACACCCTACTGACACAGGCAATATGTAAACCATTGTTTCTTTTAATGTCTAGTGTGGAACTTACAATCTCTTATTTGCTTTTGCTACTGTTCGGTATGCTTATTCACCACTCATTATTCCTTTTTTGGTATTGTGCACAGAAATTTGCAACATGCATGGAAAAATACTCTGCCAATCCCACCTACTACCCTTATGTGCTGTTTTGCATCTCAGCTCTTAGAAATTAGTATTTGATAAAATGATTTTGGAGGTGTCAGTGGAGAAACATCTGTACTTACAGAGGTGTTCGTAGTCTCTAACAGGGTTTATTGGTTTGTTTAAGGTTAATTGAAATTGAATTAATTGAATTCATAATGTTCATTTTGGAAAAGGTTTGGGATGGGTAACAGCCAAATTTAAATACTACATGAAATATATTCTACTTCTCTCCTAAGTACCTGAAAATGGTTCAAAAATGTGGGCATTGCTTAAGAACACAGCTGGACACAGGCTGAAGCAGTTCACTGTCATTCTTGAGGAGTTTGGTGTTCAGAAAACTTTGCAAGCACTGACGTGTCTCTGTATTAAAATTTTCGCAGGATCTCATGGTTGGTGATGAAGCCAGTGAGTTACGGTCGATGCTGGAAGTGAATTATCCAATGGAGAATGGCATAGTTCGAAACTGGGATGATATGAAGCACCTTTGGGATTACACGTTTGGACCAGAAAAACTTAATATTGACACAAAAAATTGTAAAATTCTACTCACAGAACCTCCCATGAATCCAACTAAAAACAGGGAGAAGATTGTGGAGGTATGTCTGTCTCGTAGAAGCTGATAGAGACTGTCCTTGAAATATTGCTAAGAGGTTTTTTGTTCCATCAACACACAGTGACTGTCTGAGGCAAAGCAGTTCTGTTTTCTAACCAAAACTCATCCTCAACCACAGTCATGAATGCTCCTGAGCTTAAATTCAAACAAGCTGCTCTCATTCAAAAGCTGTAGCAGGCTTCTTGTCATTAGAACACAGAATTTGGAATACATGTCTGTCTGCGTATATCCAAGATTCGTTGATTATGAGCTATTGGATGAATGTTAATTACTTTAAATGACTTGGACTTCTGTAAGCCAGTAATGCTGCAGAGGAGATTGGAGCTGGATGATGCTCACCAGATGGAGCGGTGTTGTTGGAGGTGGTCAAGACAAAGGTGTGATGACAACCCATGCACTAATCATTAATTAGTGCTAGGGATTATCAATGAAAGCCTTCTAAGAAGGAAAGCCTGGTTCTTGGATCCTCGATCTCAGAGGGCTGCCCTCTGAGAACCTTGTGTTCATGTAGGTTGTCAGATGTTGTTTAGCTGCAGTACTATGTGACAAAGATACAGTTTTGAAGAGCAATAATGTTTGACGAGAACAAAAAGTTTAGTTTCCCATTTTGTTTGGTTTTTTTTTTTTTCCTCTCAAGCATCATAGGTATTTTCAATTAATGTAAGTGTTCAGTGTAACTAAAATGTAATGTAAAAAAAGTGCTCTTAGAATACCTGATAGAATGGGAAAAATGGATTCCAAGTCTGTAACCATATCCATTTATCAGAACTTTGAATATCAAAGCTTGTATATATATTTTCCCCCAAATTTATTGCTTATTCTAATAAGAATTTATATTTATTGTTACCTGCTGACCTTTCCCTTAAAATCCTTTTGTTGTCACAAGTACAGTAGTGCTTTTTTTTTTTTCCTTGCAACATGGCAGCAAATGTTATTTATGCTAATCCTTTCTTTCAGGGACTTGGGAGCAAATGAATTCTAGCAAAGGTAAAACTTAAGTGAAAAAAGTCAAACCGTGCAATCTAAATTCAGCATTTTTTAGCAATTGTGGACATTAGGGACCTATTACACAACTATTATGTAGTGCAACACTAGTAACACCACGTCCTGCACATCAGTCAGCTGAGGTGTGATAGGCATAGCAGATTATTCTGGGTGGCCTCCATGTAGCAGGGATGGCTGTATTTCCTGCCCAGGCTTCTTTGCTTTTCAGCTGTCTACAATAGTGTTCTTGTTTCTGTTTTCCTGCTGAACACAAAAGGCTGGATTTTAGTTATTCTGGTACCAAGCAATTTTATACCATAAATTGAAAACAGTATGGCCTCTGAACTCTGATAAAATATTTGCATTGCTCCGTTTGCTTTTTTTATACCACTCCAGAGATTGCAGATACTTAATCGTGATCTAGAGGATTAGTGAGAACTAGAATCACTTTCTGTAAATTTAAATTCGAGTTACACAGAAGCTCATTGTTTCTATTAATATTTTTAATGGAACACAATGTTATGAGGACTTGCAATATTTATTTTAATCACGATGTATTTATACTCCTTCCGTTTTTGACATGGCCTCCTCCTTTCCAGGGAGGGTAGCCCAGTGTGAAGCAGAGGACTGAATGAAGATATTTCCTAAAGCCTGCAATAAATATAATAATGTCTGTGCAATTTAGGATACAGTGCAGTAGCATTCTGAAAGGAAAGCTTAGTCATCTGGACCATATCAAGAGGATAGATAATTACATATGCTGTCCCTCATTCTGTTTTTAGTAATTCTCATTCCTTACCTCATTTCTTCATCAAACTCAGCCTCAGAGTAAGGCAGCAGGTGTTCACATGACAGCTATATTGTAAAATATGTATTTAAAAAGTGCCTTTTCTTTCACAGCATCTACAGGACACTGGTTGCTCTTCAGCTTAACTAAGTGCTGTTTGTCTCTCTCTGCTGCATTCTCATTCTGTAACACCCTCAGAAGCAGCCAGACTGTAATGGCATATCAAGTAGCTGTAGAGATACTCCAGCACAGTCACTTCTAATCCCAGACTAGAATTCATTACCATTCTTCCCAATTTTTAGTTCTTCCTTTCTAGTTAGAATATCACTTTGTAGGTAATCCAAAATCTGCTCTCAAGGGAAGAAGAATCTTTTCATAGAACATCCTGCTCAGTATTTACATCTTAAGATTTGTTAACATATATGTCCCATGTCAAGGCATTTTTCATGTCAAATATGTCTTGAAGGAAAGAATAACAACCCCCAAAAGGCCTGCATATAGGTTATAAAAGGGTTTGGTACAACATGTGAAGGCAGTAACTAATGCCATTTGAGTATTCATTTTGTTGTATGAAGTTGATAATTTAGGTTTTCCTTATGTTATTTTTTCATTTAATAAGCACGTTGTTTGAAAATCTCATCTACTTGGAATAGTGTTGGGTTTAGACAATGACTACTCATATGGAATCTCTTTGAGTTGCTGCCCTTTCAACTGTTCCCTTTCTGTTCTTTTTCACATTATTCCAACAGAGGAGGTTCCTTAAATAGCTCAGAATTCTAAAATTGTCAGGCATCAGCTTTTTTCTTCAACAATATTTGGATATCTTTTACTTGAGCTGTGGGAGTACTTAGGATTTAATCAGTTTCTAATCCTAGAAGTTGCAGAAGGGCTCAGGAGGCTGCAGAGTAGCAAAAGCAAAACTTCTCTATGTGTTGAAATAATCAGAGTTCATCCGTTTTTCCTGGTAAAGCATTTTGAGGGGAAAATTGCTGTACAGTATGATTTGTTTACTTGGCCTTTTTTGTGTTTATAAAGAAGACAAGATCCTATAAACCCTACATCCTTTAATCTTGGCCTGTTTCTTCACTGAAACTAGTTTAGTGGTTAGGGGAACCTCATGTGCAAGACAAGCAGTTACTTCTTATATTTCAGTATGAGTTCTGCAAACCTGCAGTTTTCTGTCTGTAGTGGAGTTTGCACTAATTTTAGAAGTTTGCCATTGGTTGTGCTTTAAAGAAGGGAAAAAGGTGGCCCAGATGCAGAGAAAAACCTGTGACACTGGACTTGTTCTAGACCCAGATGCACAGGAGCCTGGTTTTACTTGACAGAATCTGCAGTTGTAAAAAGTCTGTGAGGCTTGATATGCAGAATAATAAAACCCTGAACTTCGTTTTAGAGGATACACCTTTAACAAACATTTCGTTCCCAAGTCACACTTCAGTAATGAGGTGCTTGTCTGGTCTGCAAGTACTGCCTCCCACTCATTAAGCACTTTGGAAAAGGGCTTAGTAAAGCTGCAGAAGGGGGTGTGTGGATTTTCTTGTGAGTATTCCCTTCTTGTAAGGGTTTTCTTGTAAGCATTCTGCTAAACAGATGTGAAATATTTCATGTGTCTTATCTGGTGTGAACAGGTGAGGTATAGAACTGAATGTACTACTGGGTTTTTGATTAGTAAAAATATAAAATGCTAGAAATACAGTTTTCAAACACCTATGAAATTTCTTTTAGTATTTGGCCTGCTTTTGGGAGCTAATTTTTGCCTTCATCTTACAGGTTATGTTTGAGACGTACCAGTTTTCTGGGGTATATGTAGCCATCCAGGCTGTTCTTACTCTGTATGCTCAAGGTAGGCAAAAATAACCTAAAATCTCTTTAGTTTAAAAATGTGTTGCTGAGCCAAAGTACTAATATGGCATCACTGGGTCTTGGGCTTAATTCAAGGCTGTTCTCTGAGGAAGCTCAGCTCTAACTCAGCTCTGACAGGCTTGCTTTTTGTTTTGGGGAAATATTGATGGGTATCACTGTCAGTGTTATTGTCATGGATTACAAACATTCGGGGACATGCTTGGAAATGCAAAATCCTGGCTTATCAAAACTGTTACTGTTTCAGGGTGTGATTGTTTTGCCTTTGGTGCCAAGTCTTAATGGCTGACTTTTGATTTTCTGATCATGAGTGAATTTCAAGATAATGATTGTGTGACTTTTGCAATATTTTCAGGGGGAAAAATAAGTAGAAAGTTGAGTCTTTTGCTGCTGATAAAGTAGGTTAAAAGATCCTCAGTCTGAGCAGAAAATTACAGATTGACTAAATCCAGTGGAAATTCTACCACTGGCTGCAGTCCATTTAGGATTTTAAGGAGTGACTCAAGCACATCAGTTCTAATACAGTGACTCCTTACATCTGTTTATTAGTGGCTTGGTGTATTTAGCTGTCACATAGCAGGACATAAATATCCTTGTCCATTAACACATCATTGTAGTTTCTGTGTCCAAGAGGCAAAGTGATGAGGTACTGGAAAGGTGGTTCT
Source organism: Pseudopipra pipra (assembly GCF_036250125.1). Taxonomy (NCBI): domain Eukaryota; kingdom Metazoa; phylum Chordata; class Aves; order Passeriformes; family Pipridae; genus Pseudopipra; species Pseudopipra pipra. The sequence continues at coordinate 9,268,199 of NC_087551.1, read as the reverse complement.
GTTATGCAAGTCATTAAAACTAGTTGAACCAAAACCACTTTTTTGCACACCTGAATATTAATTTTATTTACTGCAATCTGTGCTATTATGTTTTTTCCCCTTGCTTTTTTTTGGTTTGCTTCTTTTAAGTATTTAATTGACTAACATCTACAGTCTTAAAATCTGCTGTAATTGTTCATGTACCTTACTGTGTAGTGCTCAATTATTTCGTGAGTAACAAAATGGTGTTACAACTTAGAGCAGTCTGCAGTGTTTCTACATACCATCATCTAAAACAAAGTTGAAGACCTTCTAAGGTGTAACAATCAAGGGGCCCATAAATAAAACATTTGCTTTTGAAAATTAAAAAAGCCCTTTAAAACATCTTGTTTATATTATATTAAAGGTTAAAGTAGTGGCTAAAGTTACATAGAGATATGCCTCATTTCAGTGTGTTTTTAAAGTCTCCCTTTAAAATATATTTTCTTGCTTTAGGCAGCTTGTGAAAAACTATAAAACTATTTTCTGGTCAACTTTCACCATTGATTTGTGCCTCTAAAGTAGAGAAACGTATGTTTCTGCATGTTTATGATATCTCAGTTTTGTACACCTTAGAAGTTAATGGTTTTGTGGTAAACCTTTTCCATAAGAGTTGACTTCTTTTAGTCCATGACAGTGGATCCGATTCAGCCTAATGCTACTTCTGTGTGGAAAAAATTAGGTGTATGCTGTGCAGTCCAAATATTCTCCACCTTATGAAAGCATTGCTTTGGTTTTTTGAATACCAGTCAAAATCAACAAGTCCTAAGCGTTGTAACAAGGTAAAATTGTGGCCTGAATATCTCTTAAGTTTCTTCATATTTGAGAAATTAATATAAGGTTGCACATATACAGCGGAATCTGTGGAGGAATTTGTGCCCCTACAAGCATTTAATGAGCATAGATCTTCTCTTTAATTAGAGTGCAATTTAAGATGTCAAAACACCAGGTAAAATTGCAAACGGTAGAGTTCTAAGCATCTAGGTAAAAGTAGAGGTAATACTTTTAAAAAAATATATGAAAGCATTTGTTACTATGAACACATTAACTTTAAAATCCAGTGATGACTGAGGGAACAGAGGTTGTGTTAAGATTACAATGAAAAAATCTTAAACTCGCTCCTATTCTGCTCTTTTTACGAAAGTACTAATAAAAGCTGCACTTTTTTTTTTTTTCCTCCCCATTCTTTTAGGTTTGTTGACTGGTGTTGTTGTGGACTCTGGAGATGGTGTAACCCACATTTGCCCAGTTTATGAAGGTTTCTCTCTCCCTCATCTCACGAGACGGTTAGATATCGCTGGGAGGGATATCACTAGGTACCTCATTAAGGTAAGCTGGGAAGAGTTCTTAAAGGTTGAGGCTGGTATCTGTGGTACTTTGGTTCAAGTTAAAATCCCTTGATAGCAAGAAACCACTATACAGTTTCCCTTTATTATTCATATGTTAATTTAGATAAAGAACTCCTTTGTCTCTCTATTCCTTCAGTCTATTCTTATGTTTCCTCATGTAAATCACACGTGATGATATTGATGTTATTCAGAGACATCACATTTTCTTAGTGGCAGTCTTGTGGGAAGGGAATTTATTCCATATTTGGGAAGGAAAACCTCAAAAGTTGGCTTTCTCAACACATAAAATGAAAGCTAAACTGTATTCTCTCAGTTCTACTCATCTATTTTCAGAAAGACTTTCTTACAGTGTGGAAAATAGTGTAGTGATTCTTCCCTGATTATTAAACAAGACAACATGTTTGAAAGACAGCTTGTTTGTTTGGGTGCTTTAAGTATAAGCAGCATTCTGGATTGACAAATTTTATGGTTAAACTGGAACACTGGAGTGTTCTGAAGTGAAGTGCTAAATATAAGAATTATTCTGGTTATCTTTAGTTTGTCTTTGTGATGGTTACACTGAAAGTTGTAGTGATGAAGAAAATTTCCCACTTGGAGTCACGCTGCTGCTATTCCACTTTTCTGGTCGTAACGGATATGCCAGGATGGATTTGTCTCAATACTAAATTTGCAGTTAAAAAAGGGAGATGAGCTTTTAAAGATACGTGTTTAAGTGTTCACCTCTACTGAGAGATCTGGACTAACCTGCTGTGTTCCCTCCAGCTCCTCCTGCTGCGAGGTTACGCTTTCAACCATTCTGCTGATTTTGAGACCGTTCGCATGATCAAGGAAAAGCTCTGTTACGTGGGATACAACATTGAACAGGAGCAGAAACTGGCACTAGAGACCACAGTATTAGTTGAATCCTACACGGTAAGTGTCTTAGAGACAATTTTTCTTGTCCTAAACTTCCTAGGTTTAAATTGATTTAGCTTTGATTCCTTCACGATTTTTCTTGGCAGTAGCTCGTTTCCCAGCCATAGGAGTCTGTTAGAATCAGATTACTTGGTTCTGGGAAAAGCTTCTAAAAGCTTTTTTTCTTTTCAGATTTTCCATAAGACTTTGCACTCGTTTTTGTCATTGTAGATCTTTGAAATTTGACTATTACAGTGTGGGAACTTGTAGGGAAAGTGGACTTACTCCAGCATATCAAATTCTTTCAGCTTCATCCATATAACAGTGAGACATATGAGACTGATATCTGCTGTCAGGAGTGGTAAACTTGCTCCTAGTGGAAACTTCCTGTGATCACACATGGGAGAAAATAATTTGCAGAAAAGCATTACTCTTGCTGTAAGATCAGCTTTTAAATTGATAATAGGAGTTGGTATTGTAAGGAAATGTTTGGTATGGATGTGTCTGGTCCCTGATGTCTCAGAGTGAGTTGCAGTGATTAAAGAATTTGTGTATTCTTTCAGTAGTACTGAGCGACTTCTTGCAGTGCTGACAAGTATCAACAATTTCCTGTTTTAAAACATTAGGGAGCAATGTAGGTCATTTCCTCTTGTTTTTTTTTAGTATTCAAGTGGCTAAAAGTAGTCTTCTCAATGGTGTTTTTGCTTCACTAGCTCCCGGATGGCAGGATTATCAAAGTCGGTGGAGAACGGTTCGAGGCACCCGAGGCCCTTTTCCAGCCTCACTTAATAAATGTAGAAGGGGTTGGTGTGGCTGAGTTGCTGTTTAACACCATCCAGGCCGCTGACATTGATACCAGGTAAGAGCACAAATCCTCTGTCAGGATGCAGGGGTGATGTGAGAACTGCATTCAAAGTAACATCTTTTGCTTTAGACACTAATGTGGTGTTGCTAGGGGAGGGCGTATGCTGGGAGAGGGGCTCAGGCTGTGGTCTTGGAGCTCAGCAGGTTGTCTGGAAACTATTTTGGTGTGAATGAGCAGATAAAATCTTGAAAGCACAGGTTTTTTTTTTACTGCTGCTTTGTGGTAAAGCACGAGCAAGTCTGTCTTTGTGTAGTCACCGTTTTTTAGATTTGTATTTGCTTCCCTGTCCGTACAGGTACCTACCCCTCATATCAGGGTAAACTATACAACACTAGAAAGACTCTTTTTCTTTGGGTCAGGTCTGAATTCTACAAGCACATTGTGCTGTCTGGAGGGTCCACCATGTACCCCGGGCTGCCTTCGCGGCTGGAGCGGGAACTGAAACAACTCTACCTGGAACGAGTTCTGAAAGGAGATGTGGAAAAGCTCTCGGTGGGTATTGAGTGGCTGCTTCGTTTGGGGGGACACGGAGTCTTACCCTGAATCCCCACTAGAGGGAACCAAGTAGTCAAAAATGAGAGGCTGAGGGTGGCCCTCCATGTGACTTGCAAAAATCGCTGCCTCTCTGTTCTTCACACCCCTGCGTTTCCTTTGCAATAGTCACCTTTTGGTCCGTGCTAAAAGCAAGTAATTCCTTAAGTCTTGGATTAGTTCGAATATAAAATGGGCTAGGACACAACTTGTAATGTAGGCTAAACAAAGCTAAGGAAAGTCATTTGTGCCTTAAAGTCATCATTGGGCAAAAGTATTTTTTTTTTAATCTGAAAGTTTTGATTCATACTACAAATGAAATACTCAAAAGTGAGAGGCTGGAGTTCAAGTGGAATAAGTTTTCCTATTTCATTGGTCACTGTGATAAGAAGGCAACAGCCACACATGCATTACAGAAGTAACACTGTGTTATAATGCTGTCTGCTTTTCAAGGAGGAGATATTTACAGAGAAAACTCCTTTGAGTGGAGTTTCCAATGTTGCACTAAATTGAACTTCCCTGATTCTTAATACAGTGTCCTCTAAATATCTTTTGTGGCAATATGGAATGACTCAGTTGTACAGAATGTTTTACAACTGAGACAATATTGCACACAAATGACTGTACTCATTATTGCTCTTGAAGTTAGAGCTTTAGCATTGAAGAATTTAAGGGAATATTAATTTGTTAAGCTGGTTGTGTAAATTTAAAATCTGTTTCGGCTATCCTTCTAAAACTGGGTATAATTCTAAAATATTTTGTGATTTGATGATCTGGTAACTTCTGATAATTTTAGCCATTGAAGCTTATGAAGTATTTCACTGTTTACTGTGTTCATGAAATGCAAAAATTGGGTCTTTAATTTTGTATTCTGACTCCTGGACTTTTTGTGGATATACTGAAAGTACAGTTTTGGAGGAGGTGTCAATAGCTGTCTCTAATTTCCAGTGCAAAGTAGTTATTTTACTTGTGTTGCACAAGCTGGAGGCTCACACGGAGCGCCCGGTGAGCTGACGTTTCAGTTCTTTGGTCACGTTTTTCTCACTAGACAGTTTCCACTTCATTGTTCTGGTGGAAAGCCCGGTTTTATCTTTGAAAGGCTTTGTTTCAGGGATCCCAGTAACAGTTTCTTTCCTTTCTCTTAGAAATTTAAGATCCGAATCGAGGATCCACCCCGTCGGAAGCACATGGTGTTCCTGGGGGGCGCGGTTCTAGCAGACATCATGAAAGACAAAGACAACTTCTGGATGACCCGACAAGAATACCAGGAAAAGGGAGTGCGTGTGCTGGAGAAGCTTGGTGTGACTGTTCGATAAATCCCAAAGCTTGTTCCCATCACATGTCTAAAGCTTTTTTTCTTTCATTGCCAATCTCTGAACTCACTCAGCTACATGCTATGGAAGGGCCTGTCTTGGCCTTTTGACCCAAATGTCAAGTTTTGTTCTGGTTTCTTGGGGTAGCTTTTGTTAAACGTTTCTTAATGTGGCTAAATTTGACTATTAAATTTGACCACTTCCCTGCAAACAAAACGGAGCAAGAGCAGCCTGTCTACTTCATTGTTCCTTCCCAGTAGGCAATTGGGTAATTCTGGTAGGCTTTTTCTTCTGGGTTTATTGCTGTAGTCCTACTAGCTTTTGTCTCTAGTTCACAAGGGGTTGTGTGCCTTTTCTAGCATAAGAAAACCTTTAAACAAGAGTTTTTGCTGTTGGATCATTGTGGTGATTATCTTTGCATCTTTATGCCTCTCTCTACATCAAGTTTATTTTTTTTTTCTTTTCCTGCAAATTAGGAATTTTGATTAAACATTGCTAGAAACTAGTTGAAGTAGCTGGAATGGCTTTAACACACCGTTTCCATGTAATGTGGTTCCATATGCACTGCTGCCTAAACTGGCTTCTGAGGGGGTTTATCCTTAAAGGTGGTGGTGGTGATGGGGCTTTCAGACTGTATTTCTTTAAAGTGGGAATGTACAGTTGCCACAAATGGAGACAACACCTGATGTTCTGGCAAATGTACATTTGTGGCCTTAGGTGTCTTTTTTTTTTCTGGAGAGAGGAGACAGGTTTGAGCTATGTTGCTTTTTTTTGTTAAGGGACAGCTGGGGGGGGTCAGCCTGACCAAAAATGCCTCTTTTTATAACTAAATTTTGGTACCATGTTGTCTCAGCATAGGGAGCAAGAATGTTAAATTAGCTGTTCTGTAATTGTTGAGAAACTTAGATATGCTGAGACAGGAGCCTCTAAACTTATTGAAGTGATTTAATACTTTCAGAAACGCTTGTGAAAACTGTAACTATAGATATTAAAACCCCCAGAACTAAGTTTTAAAAAAGTCTGATGTTTTGAGTGCTTGTGTGTACATCAGAAGCACTTCCATTAAACTTTACAAGTATATTAACCTAGTGCCAAGTAGTTACTGCAAATGAATATTTCAATGACCAGTGTTTATTGCAGCAAGCAGATATTTATAAACAACCAGTGGCAGTAGGTTATAAAGAATGACTTATATTTCTTCCAGTTAAAAATAACATTGGAATATGAGATGTTGTTGGTTGGTAAATAGCCACAATTCATTCTATCCCGTCTTGATTTTTGATACTTAACATGGGATGGGGAAGGAAGTGAAAACCAGTGATGAAAATGCTGTTTTCGAGAAAGTACATTAAAGCTGAGCTGTTCTAAAAAATAGAAGTTGTCACTAGTAATTATCAGCCACCTTCTCTGAGTATAGTTGCCTGTATTTTTTTTTTCCTACTAGCAGACTGGTAACTATCTTTGCAATAAAATCTGCCTTACAGTAAGCATAGCAAAAACTGCCAGTTAGACTTAGTTCTACTTTGCTTTCCGTGGAAATAATACATTACTTCTTGCTGGTTTTCGAAGCCTACCATAACATTTAAGCATAGGGAAGTTAAGATCTGCTTTTGACTTCCAAACCTTGGAATGTACAAGAGATGCTTTCATATACTTGCCATTTGTCTACATCTTTACATTAATAATTGACCCCAGGAACACAGAAATATTAAACTCCCTTGGATTCTTAAAATCTGCTTTCTTTCTAAATCGAGCAGACAGCTTCCTTTGGCTGAGCGAGCCAAAGGGGCAGGAACCATGTCTGCATTTCTTTAATAACAAGACAGTCACTATAGTATTGCTAGTAATGACCATTTAATTATAGGTGGGTGGGGTTTTTTGCAGCTATATTTACTCTTAACTTGAACAATATGAATTTACAGGCATGCCGGTCGTGCCTCAGTGCATGCACTTAAGCAGTTACTAGATTTTTGGGGACATGAATGTAAGGGGTACTCTGAATTCCTGTAGTCTTCTAAACATTTAATACACAAGACTTAAAAAAATGCTGTGGGCTTGCTTTAGAGCTATGATTTCTCAAGTGACTGTCTCTGGGCTTTTCAGGCAGTGTTGGGAATCATGGAAATAAACCAAAGAATGACTTAAAAAACTTTTTTTGAATGACAATCTGTCATGTGGTTTTTCAAATCTAGACCTTGACCCTGCAACCCCTTTTCTAAACCATCTTCTCCCCTGTCCATTGGATTCGGTTAGGTGTGTGCATGTTTGAGTAAAGGTTTTGGAATTTGGCCCTTTCACTAGAGAACTTCACAGCACCATGAGTAATAAATGTCAGTTGATTGTGCAGAATCTTGGGTTTCCATGGAAACCATGTATATATTAAAAAAAAAAAAAAAAGAGGCAACTAGCATTTTAAATTAACTGTTATCGTGGATTCAGAGGAACACATATGTAATCCAAGTACTGAATGGGGTGTTCCAGTTGTGCTCAGTGTGGTTCTCCATGTGTGTGTTTGCACACACAAGAGTGTGTGTGTGTGTGTTCTCTCAGCTGACAGCTTCAATATTGCTATGAAAGCAATCTGGTTTTAAAATATTTTTTTTTTTTTCCTGAAGACCAAATAACTTGAATTGTATTTGCAAAATGCTTCAGCTCCTATAAAATTAGAATAGAAGATGCCGCATCAGTTGTAAGTTTTTTGGGAACATCCTGTTTTTAATGTTAAGCTGCTTCAAACCCTCCCCTCCCCCAGTGTTCTAGGATGTTAACTGATGTAACACAAATGGCTTTTTATACAGTTCTGAATAATGTTAACACACAACACTGGTTGAGACCGTGAATGGAAATAAACATCTATTTAAATTGACAGGTCTTTTCAATACAAAAATAAAATCAGATTTTTTTCAAAGTAGATTATGTTTGCTTTGTTTCCTTTGGGAAATCACAGTTCTGTCAGTTTTTCTCTAACTTAACTTCCATCACAAAACTACCATGAGCAGCTTTTGCTGAGGAAATCTGACATGACAACACATTCTCTACTGATTGCTGTCATACTCTATTCTCTAGCCAATACCCCACTCCTTCCATCCCAGTTTCTTTAAAAAGAAAATAAAGTCCTTATCCTTGGACAGGAATCTTTTTCTAGTTCAACTTCAGTACTGCAAAATGGGAAGAGCCCTTAACTTGTATTGGCCTCAGCATCCTTGGCTAAGCTCAAGCCACATAATGATGCCCTGTTTAGGAAAAGCCTCTTTGGCACTGTGACTTTGTGTGGTGCTTCACCTGCGTCCCTTATTTTAACTGATAGAAAAACTGTGTGTGGGGTTAACCAGTTGCATTCAGAAGGATACACTGGTTTGAAGCAGCTCTTGCAGCTGAAATCTTGTAATTCTGGACTGGTTGTGTGGGTTAGTGACTGGTCCCCCAGTCACGATGCGTTTGTCTGGCCTTTGAAAGGAGCTCAGTCAGCCTCTTCCCTCCCCCCAGCTCATTGTGTGTGCTGTGCTGGAGGTGTGTTCCCCAGGCATCGTGTCCTTGGTAGGATAATGCCTTTGGATTTCTTAGAAGGACCCAATATGTATACTTTGGCTCTGGATACATCTGTCTCAGTGGCTTGGTCAAACACTTGTCATCTTAGGGACAGATATAAGGTAGATGGGATTTTTAATAGGAAGAAAAAAAAAAAAGGCTTCCCAAAACCCAAGTCTCTGTTCCATCACTTTGCATTCTTGGGAAAAAAAATAAATACATCTGCTCTACCTCTGCACAGTACTAATTCATGTTCCCTGCTCCTCCCCTTTAGCTTGTTTTTCCTGGCATGGCCTTTGTGTGGAAAGGACTAAATACAACTCAGTTGACATTTGCCAGTCAACTCTTTCAATAGTGAATTCCTCCCTGCAGGCACTTCAGCGATTTTCCACAAACTAGTGTCATTAGCTGTTTCAGTGCAGTGAAAAATCAAGGTTTGCCTTTTTTTGTTGTTGTTTGGGGTTTTTTTTGTTTGGCTTTTTTGTTTGTTTGTTTTTTAAATCCAAATACATCTCTTCCTATGTTCTAGCTACAGGGAAAATGGTGTTAGAAAAAATTGATTTGGACCTTTTCAGGAAGTATTTAACTAAAAATTTCTTTATTTTAGCCCTCGCCATGCGATGCTTGTTCCTTTCTAAAGAATTGGTTTGTTCTGGTGGTCACAAAGTCACTGTCACTTTGCCATTATAGGCCTCAAGAAAAAAAGATCTTCCATTCAGAGTAGACTGCTAATTTTGCCTCTTACCTTCACTTCATTACAACATTAAGATCAGCTTTAAGTAACATCCTCCCTGTAAATTGCTCACCTTTCTCTAACCTGGTGCTGCAGCCCCTTGACCCAACCAACAACTGCACAAAACAACACTGCAGTGCACATCTGCTTGTGGCCCAAAACAACTGGAGAAGAGATTTTTTTGCCTGCCTTGTGCCTCAGGCAGAGTTCTGGTGCTTCTGGAGAGGAGAGGAAGCATGGGACTTTGTTTCTCAATTGTTTTTTTTTTAATTTTTTTTTTCCCTTTGAAAGCAATTCATTAACATTGAAGATCAGGGAAGTAGTTTCTATTCTAGGTCACGAATAAGGCATAGTAAGGGTTTTAGCAGAGACTTGGGATGATAATAAGGGGCATCCTTCAGCCACAGAACTCATGTTCCTTCCTATACGTCCTTTTTTATTATTATTAAAAAAAAAAATCACTGTTCCCCAAAGCCTAGGACTAGTAATTAAATTGTAGCTGCAGGAATAATGACAGATATGGGCCCCTTGCCTACACCTTTTCATCTCTGCACCCATCTCCCATCTGGTTTTTGTTTGCCCTAAAGCTTAAGTGGTTTCAAGATCCTCCTCTTGCTGGCATGTTCTCACCATGTGCCCATCTTAAATCTCTCCAGGTATTTTAACAAATGAATTAATTGCCAGTTGTTGACCTCAACATAAGTAGATCCTGTAAGTCCTGACTCTCATCAGGCGCTTTTCTTAGCACAGTGGCGATTCTGGGGGCTACAAATTGAAACCTTTGTGTCATCCAACAACTTTCTGTTCTAAACCACTCCGTGTAACCCTGATTTTGGCTTTCCCTGCCAAAGCAGGAAAAGCAAGGGTGGCATTAAGGACATGAAAGGCAGTATTTCGGGAAGCGCCCAACCACATAATCTCCTTGGAATATTTTAGGGGTTTCCTGTTGTAGTGGGTATCAGCACTACTTCCAACTGCTGTGGGGCAAGTCCAGTAAGAGCAGGTGGGATTGACATTAGCAACTGTAATACTGGTAGATTTGTCCCCTCAAAGTCTTCTTGTAAAGAGGGTGTTAGTGCTTCTCATGGTGTTACTGGGTAATAACCTGGAACACCAGACTTTGACACGTGGTCAGTGCTGGAATCCACGTAGTGCCACGTGAGAACAAAGTGCTGTAATGATAATTGCTCATTATCTAATTATTCAAGAACTTACAGTCCTAGAGGGTGAAAACAAATTAGTTGGTTATCCGCTCTTAAAATGGCAACAAAGAGATGAGGAAAACTCATTCTTTCGGCTCTTTTTCCAGTACTGTCAGCAAAGTCACGTGTTCCTTGAAAGGTGAATGAGAAAGTCCAGGATGGATAAAGCTCTCCCCATCCTGCTGCAAGGACTGTGGCAGGGAGCTTGCTTTCAGGTGAGTCGTCTGCCTACTCAAAAGCAACTCAACTTTTGTGCTCCAACTCAAAATGAAGGAGGATTCACTGGCCCAGGTTATCCAGAAAGGCAGCCCATGCTGGCCTTCAGAGCCGTATGGGTCACATTTTACACTTGATTGTGCAGAGTTTTAAAGATAAAGTATCTGGAGTGCTTGGTCCCTCAGTGTGGATGCAATGTGCTGAGGACAGGCCTTGGTTTTACCCCATGTTGAGACAAGCAGTTTCCACCTAGGAAAAGAGCTGCCTGTCAAAAAAAAAGCAGCTGTGTTTTTTTAATGTGTGATTCAAGACCCTGCAGCTTTTGTTGCAGCAGTAGTACACCTCTGTAAGACCCCTTATCCTGTGTGCTGAGTCCACCAATGATCAGCACCTTAGGCTCTAATTTAACTCTGCAAAAAGTACCAGACAGCTTCTACCTCATCTCGAGCCACATGTCTTCCTTTGGAGTCCTCATTCCTGCCCCTCAGCGTTCATATGTTATCACTGCCCTGGTAACACCACCAAGCCCTCACTGCTTAAACCAGGGTCTCCCAAATGCAAGGGATTTGCCAGCCTTTTCAGAGCAAACACCCCTGACCTGCTGTTCTTGGGGTGCTGTTGAGAGATGAAGGCAGGCAGCAAAGCGTGGCTCAGCAGGACCACACACTTCAACTTCTATCACAGCGGTGCTCCAGCAAGCAACAGGTGCTGAGCTTCTGTGGGATTTGGGAGTGAAGCGTTCCTCTGCCTGTCCTGGCTGTGTAACCCAATACTGTAGGCATTCTCAAAACACAGTCTGCAGGCTATAAAACACACCTGGCACGGTTATGGTGCTCTCTGGTAGCTCACAGCTCACACCTGGGACACTGTGGCAGACCATGATTTAGAGCTGCTGGCTTTGGAGTGAGCTACAAAGCCCAGATATCTACCCTGCCAGAAAAGCCCCTTCAAACATAACCACCAAAAAAGAGAAGCAGAATTTCTGCCCCTTTCAGAGCCAGGGACTAATGATTTTAATCAGAAAAAGCTTAACTGGGATTAGGAATGAAATTTCAAGCGAGTGCAGAGACACCCAGGCAGTTTCTGGGGAGCAGCTGATGTGCTTTTGTCCACATTCTTGCAGTTACAGGGGTGTGTACAGTTTTGGGTTGTCATTGATTGCAGAGCTGTTAGCTGGATGTCTTCTACATCCAAGCTGGCTTTTTCTCTACTTTCCCAAAAAGCACAGTGCAAGTTTCTGCTGTTAAAGGTGGGGGGTACTAACTTGGGAGGTAGGTTGGTCCCTTGTAAGTCAGAATGCTTGCTATTTCTGGAGGTTTTCCTAAGGAGTGGAGTGGGTCAGAAGGAAGTGAGTCCTTATTTTTTTAATTACCCATCCCCCTGACATTGTAACACAGTTGTTGCTTTCAGGAATATGCATGGTCTGTTTTCTTCAGACTGTTGGCTCATCTGGTAAAATAATTAGCTGTTAGGCAGACAGAGGGAAAGGATCACATCTGCACAAGACAGGAAGACTGGGACAGTAGAAAGGGGAAAAAAAATTCCCTGCTTGAATCACAGCTGCCCACCATGCATAGTAAGAGAGCTTGCCAAGAATATTCAAATTGATTTAGGAAGAAAAGCTGAGGAAACTGTTTAACCCCAGCCTGCTTGGATCCGTGACAGTATCTCCATGGGCTGCTCCGCTCCCACTTTGGGCCGAAAGAAAGGTTTTCAAGCTGCGTGTTTCCCCAACCAGCCTTCCCGCGTCCCCCTTCCTCTTTTGTAACAGGAACACAAAACATTGCTGGGCATGAGGCTGTGAGCAGCTTTCCACATCAAGAAAAAACCCCAAAGGTGGGCACATTTATTTCATATTGATGGGATTAAGTTGTAATTGGATCATGTGATCGAAACCAAGAGCCAGGCAAGTTATTCGCGACTAATTTCAGGCAATGGTAACCTTTTTGCTGCCTGCTGTTTCACTCTGAATTAGGCCCCTTCTCAACAGAAGTGGTCAGCATGTGCATCATCTGCAAACAACCTTTTCAAGTGTTCGAGGCCAAAATCACTTGCTCAAGAGTTTCCGAGCACACACATCCGTTGCAGATCATTTGCAAGCACTTGGGAGGGTTTTGCATCAAGAAATGAGCAGCAATACTTTGGACAAGTGAGTCATACAGCAAATCCCTTTCCCTACTCAAATAAATCTAAATCTGTAAGGATACGCACATTTAATGATTAAAAATTAGGGCATTTGGAGTATTCGGTCTCAGAATCTGCTGTCTCTTGGACCATCTTTTGCTGCAGGAATCCCAGGCTCAGTCCCAGCAATATCCACAGGGGAAAAAAAAAAAAAGGCAGAACTGCACAGAATCATACCCAAATCAAATAAAAGTGCTATAATGCAGGTGTTTCGATACTTGATTTCAGGTGCTGGTCCCACCTAAGCTGTGGGTGGGCTTTCCTTGCCAGCTGCAGCAGCCAACTCCAGCGTTAAGCCCCTCCAAAACCTCTGCTCAGCTGCAACCTCCCCTATAATGGGAGGCCTTTGGCACATAAGCTTTTTTCCAGTTAAAACACAAGTTCCCTCGGTACCTAAAAGTCTGCTGCAAGGCGAGTGCAGATCTGTTGAGACCCTGACAGCACTGAGCAGCTATGTGCTGTGTCCATGCCTAAACCACAACAGGCCCTACCAGCAAAGCGTTCTCTATCAAGCTCGCCTGCGGAGCCAGGCTGGAAGATGTGTGCGCAAGATGTTTTTGGATCAAGTCTCTCACAAAAACAGCTGTGGGAGGAAATGGGGCCAGTAGTCAGACCACATTTACCATTAATATTCATTTATGCACAAATACTAACACAATCATAGATGACTTCTAAAGGAATGAGCCTAAATACCTCCAGGAAGAGACAGCTCTGTGCTCTGGACAAATGATTTAGAGGCCACTGAAAGGAAACCCAAACCCTCTTCCTCTGTTTCGTGAGAAGGGCCTCTCTTGCAGAGAGTTCCTGCCTGTGCATCCTGGTGAGGAGGAGACATCTCCTTCTAATACAGGATAAAGCACCTGGCTGGCTTTGAGGGCCCACAGCAGTGTCCTCAGCCTCTCCAATTTGCCAGGGTTTGGCAGCTCCTTGCCCACAGCTGAGCAACTCCCAGGGATCGATTGCACACCGTCCCTCATGCACCAGAATGAAAAAGGTACCTGATGGCCCCTAGAACTGGCAGCTCCCCCAGGCTACAGGAAAGCCACATCCTTGCATAGATTCAAACCTCCAACTGCTCTGTAACTCCTGCAGGAGAGAAATGATCCTCCCCTCCTGTAGCACCAGAGTACTAAGCAGGTATTGGATATAAATGGGCGTTGCAGAAGGCTCAGATACAGAAGTAACTCAAGCTATACCTGTACTTAGGTGGATATATTTGAGGGGACATGTTTAGTTATAAAAGGAGCAAAGAGGTGTAAACCAGAATGACATAATTTTAATTTTGAGCGTGGTTAATTGGAAGCCCCAAAATCACATCCCTGAAGCAGACAGGATTAAGATGCAAGGCAACATCCCAAAGAATGATGGGTATCTAGTGCCCCAAACTTGCATCCGCTCATGGTAAGACAGGAACAGAACAAGGAAAATACAACTCAAGCAAGGAAAACCAAACAGAATGGGAAAGAAGCAAAGAGGGGGAAGAAGGACAATAGAGATGACCAGGAAAGGAGGGAGAGATGGCAATGAGAGGGTTACCACTGGCTTACCAACCCTAGTTACACAATCAATGCCACATTTGCAGGTGACCGTGCATTCAAGCAGAGCCCAGGGATGCACTACAGAGGACATGGTCTGTCACCCCTTGTTTTGTGTGAGGTGCCAACAGTCAATGTGCAAACTTGTGGCACTTTTCACAAGGTTTAGAGTGCAAGTGGATGCTCATCCCTGGCCAGACTCCTTTTGAAATCAATGAAATCAGCCCTGGATGGGATAAGAGAGGTGTTGAACAGGGCTCGAGGGGTCCAAGGAAAATTTTCACTTGTTCCACCATTCCATTTTTAGTTAAAGTGCTTGATGCATCAGTGATTACTCCCTGTTGGAACCAGCTACGTCACAGGGAGCACAGCAAAGATGGAACTCTGGGTTTTCCTCAAGGACACAGCTCTATTTTGAGGGGCAAAGCCTAGAAAAGTGCACAGGAGGGAGGAGACATAGAAACCTTCCTCCCCAAGGTTTGCTCAAGTTCCCTGCTCATGTGGAGAAGTTATTAAAGGATACAGAGTGTAAATCCACTAACACCAGGAATGCATTTTCTTTCAAACCATGTTTCTCTGTGAATCACTATGAAGGAACAAACACACAAGACCAAGTCCAAAACCCATGTCATTGCCTCATGTAGACAGTTTAGCATCACCTTACATGGATGGTCCCTCTGACTTTCAATATCTGCAAGCACAAGACATTGCCTGCCAACTTCAAGAGAGATATTCACATGCACAACAGGCAGGACAAAGCTTTAAAACCACTAGTAGTTACACTTTTACTGCCAGAAGCAACATTTTAATCTAAGTATTGGCTCCTGACAGAGGCTGTATTCTGAGG
Source organism: Pseudopipra pipra (assembly GCF_036250125.1). Taxonomy (NCBI): domain Eukaryota; kingdom Metazoa; phylum Chordata; class Aves; order Passeriformes; family Pipridae; genus Pseudopipra; species Pseudopipra pipra. The sequence goes on along the minus strand of NC_087551.1, from coordinate 9,252,984 downwards.
CACTCCAACATCTTTGCTCCATCTGAGTAATTGCAAATGCCTGTCTTTAATCTATTTTCAAGAACTGTTGGCTTTGGGGTTTTGATTTTTTTTTTTTTAAGTACAAAAGAAAACGTTTCTGTGTGTACATTCATGGCAACAGAGCTACACTGAGACATAAACTAGTGGAAGGTCCATATGTTGAGAGAATATCATATGTAATGAGAACTGCTGCATTTTTGTAAAATGTAATGGGACAGATACGCAGCAGCTGTGGGTTACTCAAGAAGCAGCTAATTTAGCAAGCTGAATTCAAGGATATTTCCCAGATCTCCCAAACAATGAATAGCAGTGTTGTTTAAGATTACCATTATGCCTTGCATCCTCCTTTGACTGGAAGCAGGGGGAGGAAGCCTCTATCTGTGCTTCTGGGGCAGAAGTACACGATTAGTGCCTAGCTATCATAGGAAGTCCCAGGGGAGCAAGGGGATCTGGACTTGAAGGAAGGAAGGAAATTGTGTAGGATAAACAAAAAAGAGCCTCAGGAAAGCGGTTGAGATGGGCAAGACTTGGTGAAAAATAGAAAAGAGAAATCAAAAAGGAAATGTTGAAGGGACTGACTTGAGTTTTAACTTTAAAACAAATACACCATCTTCCAAAACAGTATAAGAAATTTAGCAGATTTGTATTTCTGTATATTTAGGTTTGCTCTAAGGCAAGGTATTATACAAATTATTTTCAAATATGCAAATAGAATTTTTAAGACTTGATTACCTTTAGATTTTACTTTTCCAGGGATTTTACTCACACCCCCCCGTAAAATAAAAGAAGATACAGACAACCTGGACGTAGCAGATGCAACCACTACTCCACTTCAGTGTTCACGGAGGAGATGAGGCTGGCATGCTCTGTTCTCCTAAGGTGGCTGGTTTACCAACTGCCCAGTTTGGTGCAGGCCCCCCAAAAAGCCACAGACCCATTGCAAAGTCATTGGGGCTGCCCTGGCCCATAGCACAGCCCACTAGACCCAGCTGCCCTCAGTTCCCACTGCAGCTGGAGCCAAGTGTCTCATATTGAAAATGGAGATACACCAGGGGACCCCCTCCAGGTTCTGCTAATTCATGTATTAAAATAAGTTATATACACTGCTTAAAAAAAAAAAGAAAAAGGGAAAAAAAAAAAAAGAAAAAAAGAGGAAAAATCAAACATGGCACTGCTTCAAACTCTGGCTCCTTACAAAATCTTTATTTTTGTGGGGAAGGTCTCTGCAGTGACAATGCCAATGGCAGTTTGCAGCCACCCTTCTGCAGCTGGGAGACAGAGAGAGAGGATAGGGACTGGCTAATCTGGAATAAATTGTTGTGTGTTCTACAAATATAAACAAAAGTGACCAGGCCCTCAGCAAACTAAGAGATTGCCTGTGTGAATAGACTCTGTAAAGGACTTTCAGTCCTTTACAACTTGGTAGTAGTAAACTGAAAAGGACATTGTTGCATTAAGATATATTGCATTTATCTATTTCCTGGATCATGATACTAGAATTTCCTCTTGCTGTACTGTTGAGATAACCAAAACCTCTGCCTCTTTTTAAAAGAAAAATGCTTGAGTTCCACACAAATGGAATGAGCTTACACAAGAGAAGTACAAGGAAAATCCATCTCTCCTGGCCAAGCTCATCTCTCTGCTCCAGTAGTGGAAATCAGGACTAAATGCCTAAAGCTCCAAAACTTCATGTGAACTCCTGGGGGTAGAGCAGAGCAGAGGCTCGTGCTTTACTGATGGAGTCATTCCCACAAGCCCAGCTTTAGGAATTCATTATAGCAACAGGCTCAAGACAAACCTTTTGCTTAGTTACACAGAGAAGAGATCGCTCCTTCTGTTGAAATCAGTGTTAAAGCCACTGAGTGGCTTATGTAACACAGCATTGGGCCTCCAAAGTGTTTTGTGGCAGAGGAGCACATCTGGAGTCAGCAAAAGGCTATCTCGGGCCAAGGACTTCGCTCTTTGCCATTTATGAACTGCACATGCAAGTCTGGGTGTAATTCTGCTCCTAGAGCAGCTGAAGTGAGATAACACAGCTGAAAGTTTGGGAACTACCTGAAATAAGCACATTTTAAAATAGACACTTTTTTCTTCCCAAAACTTGTTGAGCTGACCCTTTATGTTTAGTGATAAACAAACACCACTCTGCCCTCATATCAGAATGCAGTTCCCAGAGCAGCTCATTCCTTTGCACAATGACAAAAGCCCAACCCATCAGCAAGAGGAGCCGGAGTTTATTCAGGAGTCCATAGGAAACAGCTGTTGCTTTCAACCCAGCCTCTCCTTTATCTCCTTTATTGTTTATTCATGTCTCAGCTCATACTAGCCACTGTGAGCAGGTCAGGACTCTGCACTCCAAAAAGCTCCTCAGAAGCTGATGGAACTCAGCCCAGTGCCAGTAGGATGGAGGAGCTGGGTTTTATATTATTCAATTCCCAGGTGGTGACAGAGGTAAATTCCTGACTTCATTAGCTAATAGTGCAGACAAGAGCCAGGCCTTTGCCCTGGATTTTTGCAGAGGGGGGCAAACATTCAGTGAGTTGCATGAAAGAAACCAAATGCAACAAGCCAGAAATGGAGCGTGCCTTTGGATATTTCCCCCCTTCTTCTCTGAGTTTGTTGACAATTCCTTTGTACTGCAGAGGATGTTTACTCCCCCTCTCTTCTGTAATGAGGTATTGAGTAGGATTATGCTCACAAACCTGCAAATGTTTATCTGTAAAGACTGTGCTGTGGTGTAACGGCATGCACAAGTGGTCCAGAGCCAAAACAGACCAGGGGTATTTCTGCAGAGAAGCAAGAAGAAGGCACAGAGCGGTGATCCGAATACATTTGCTGGAAATTTGCTACCAGGCAGGGGGAAAGACAGCAGCAATGAGCCCAGTGTGAAGAACAGGAAAACAGAAAGAAGGCAAGGCTCCCACGTCCTCCTTCTAACTGCCTTCATTTGTCTCTGTTTCCCAGTCAAAACGTGGGTGTAATTGTTCAGGCATAGCAAGAAGCTTTAAAGACTCACAGTGGATCCGGCATAGCGGGAGGACAGCATGATGTCAGCAAGAAGTGAGTTCTCCTCCTCAGCAGTGAAAGAACCAGTGAGCCAGATATCCAGGGATGTTGGGACTTTAGTCCAGACTGGAAAGAGCACTTGAGCTCACCAGATTGGCAGGAGACAGAGGTCTCCCCTTGCAGAAAAGCTTTCCTGAGTTACAAACCACCTAGAGCTGCACATACCACTCACACCCTACAAAGCTCTGCAAAAACCAAAGCAGTGTCCCCATGGGGAGAGAAGCAACATGAGTTTGCCATGCAGAAGGGGAGAGGAGGGGTGAATGCCTGCTTGTGAGCAGACCTCTTTTCATTCAACAGCAGATGACAGCGTCACTTATTTTCACAAACAGCTATTTAACATAAGGAAGCGCAATGAATAGAGAACAGCAGATAAGGCATAAATTATACAGCCAACTAAAGAATATGGCTCCTACTCCACTTTAAAAGGCAGGCCAGATGTCTTCAGATACTGTCGGCTGTTAGTCGGTGTCGCAAAGCCCTTTCAAGCTCAGCTAACTTGAGTCACAATGTGCGCTTGATTTGCTTGGCTGAGCGGGGAACTTCCCGGGCTCTGAGCAGGATCTACGCGCAGCTGAAAATACGGTGGGAATGAGTCAGTTCCTTGGAGCTTGCGTGGGAGGCAAAGACAGAACTGTGGGTGGCTTCAAAGTGTTAAACAGCCTTTTAAATTCAGGCCCAGTTTCTCAGAGGAATAAGGAAAGAGAGCTATTCACCCAGTCTGGATTTAGTTCCATGTCTTGGGTCAGCCTTGAGAAAATTGCTCTCTGACAGTAACAGCCACTTCCTGGTCCACTTGCTCCTGAGCCAGTTCAGCTTCCGATGTAATTCTGTGGAGTTTAACAGCAACCCAGTTAGTCCCTCACCCACAGCAAGCAGCAGCAGCTGGCCCTTCTCTGCTAACATCTGGAGGCTGCATCCAAGACAAGGCAGCTTTGGGTCAGGCACTTGTCTGTCCATCTCACTTCTCTGCATCCCACCCTTTTTGCTTGAGCTGCCTGGGATAATAACTCTGCCAACACAGGCACTTCAGGTACCCACTCCCTGTGATGACAGAGAGCTGCTTCAACCTTTCCAGTTCTGTATTGGCAGGGAGTTTCCCCATCCCCCAGTCTATCATTCCACCTCTGGTGCCAAGAACTTTGGGATGTGGTCCTACCCACAACTGGTTTGTGCATATAGGGGAAAAGGGATACTGTGGGTTAAATTACCTGGTGCATTGGAAATTCAGGCCCCATCCAGTTACCTCCTGCCAACTGTTTGCCATTCAGCCTGGTTCTCCTATAGTGCAACTGGAGTCTGGTCAGCTCTAAAGAGGATTTATTGCTTTTACTGGATCAGGCTCACCCTTCCACCCTTAAGTGGATTAATGTGGGTTAGCTCTAACTTAGCTCCACACAGAATTAGCCAAGTTAACAGAAAGTTCCCTACTTTTGGCAATGTTGTTGTTTTTATCCTGTCACAATGAATTTTTAATGGTCTTTCTGTGTGAGAGCAGCTTTGCAAAATCTTAGACTCCTGCTTTCCAACTTAGATGATTTGGCATGCGAAGAATGCAATGAATATTTAAACCTGTAGTTTGGCATAGCCTCCACAGGGCAGCCAGAAACCCTAGTCCTGGCCTTTTGGGGACTAGCCAGCAGCGATGCAAAACCCTAAGCCTGGAGGAACAGCACGGGGAGCTTGTGAGGTTACATCAATCTTCAGCGCTCAACCAAAATCGCCCTAACCCCGTCATTCTTTAGATTCTTTTAATTAACCTCAGGACTCATATGGAGGAGCTGCACGCGGGTGGAGCTGTGGGTTATTTGATAGATGACTCAGATCGCTCTGCCGGTCGTATTTTATTCACGTGAGAATAACTGTTGAAGGCTGCTATTTACCACTGGAACCAGGGTCCCCATCCCAGCGGACCATGTGCAACCATGTGGTAACAATCTCTGCCTGGAAGAACTTACAGTCAAACCAGACTAGACAAAAGGGTCAAAAAGGAAGAGACCCCTCTTTTGCCCTCATTGTACAGATGGGTGAACTAAGGGCTCACACACACACTCAAGCAGCCACCAATTAGGAGTTTACTGTAACCCCTTTGTACACAGTTTAGCCCACAGCAAAATCAAGGCAAATCGACTTAGCTTTATTGGCTGTAAAAGGGCACCCGGTTCAGGAGCCACCACCAGAAATCCTCCATCATCCACTCGAACACACGAGGATAGATGCTGGAATCCAGCCAAGACAATGTGGCTTTCATCTCTTACATGAAAGGGGGCTCCCTTTGACATTTTGAGGCCCACTTTTTTAAGAGCTGTTATGCAAACTTCAGCTCACATGAGCTCGAACGATACGGAGGCACATAGTTCTGAAACTTTCAAAGTACGCAACGTTTCCGTACGCTCTGCAAAGATGGATGTGGGAACAGTGCCATTGGCTGAACAACTCCAACAGGTATCAGTTTGCACCCACCAGCCATAAAGGATGGCAGTGTAAATAAATTTCTGGTCTTAGTGCCCCCCGAGCTGTGGTTTTTGTAGAGATATTAGCATGGAAAGATGCATGGAAAGATCTCTTCAGAAATCGCTGTTGTTCTCTATCTCAGTGTGGCTTTCTGGAAATTCCAGATCTGAATGCTGGCAGATCTTTGCTATTTAACTTGTGAAGCCATCATAACCTCCTGTAGCTGGTGGGGTTCCTCACAAGTGATTATATTTAGGAGGCTCCACAAGCTGGTATGTCATTATCTCTGTGTTGATTGATTAAGTCTGGCCTACATACAGTCACCTGGACTATTCCCTTTTGGGTTGTTATTATCAGCAAGACACAGACATTTTAAGCCTTTTGGAGCCCAAGAATCTCTCTCATCATGCAGGTAGAAACCCACAGAAATCTCTTGGTATCACTGACTTTCCAGTTACAATAATTTAATTTCATAGATGGAAAGATGCTTATACTGATGCACAAGAAAGTGATTTAAAAAAAGGTGAAAGCAGACTTCAATCTGACAACAACAAAAAAGAAAACCATCCACCTACAGCCCTTCAAAGATGCAGCCAACACTCCCAGCTGAATTAACAAATTGTGAAGCAGACCCTTTAGCAGCTAAAGTCAGACTGAAAAACACCAGGGCATTACTTAACACATTTCTTTGCCCTGATTGGGAAAACATGTCACTTCCCTCCTAGATATCACTGGTATATGTTAAAACAAGTATTCCACAAGCGATGAAATAAACAGGGCTTGGTTTCCAGAGGATGTGTCTGAGCATGACTGGCTGTTTAAGTGAGAGGTATGGTGTGAAAGCAAAGCTGCTCTGGTGGGGTGGCTGTTCAGTGTCCAGCAGGGCATGACTGCCAGCTGAGTTTATTCACAGGTAAGGCATTCATCACAAGGTTTTTCCCACACTTTTCCCAGTGTTTAATCAGGGATGAGCTCAGCAAGAGCATTAATAGCTCTCTGTTTTACCCAGCTGCCTATTTTTATGAGGCCTGTAGGAAATTAATGTCTTTGAGGCCTCAGTTTGGTTTTCCCTGGACATGTGGCTCAAGAACCATTACTGGAGAAGACTATTATACGCAGAAGATTAATGGTGCAAATACAAGTCTGTCAGAAACCAAGCCAAAGATGAATTTGTCTTTTTATTCCAAGCTGTGATTAAATTCAATGAGGCGCAGAGCCTTAGGATCCACATCTTAGAAAACCCCATACCTGCTATTTTCAGTGATCTGTGGCCTGATTTCCAGAGATGCTGCTCATCTGTAGTTCATGTTGAAGCAATTAAAAACAATCATATTAGAAGTCTCAAATTAGGATCCAAACATCAACCAGTGAGTTTCTGCATCAGAACCCCAAAGTTTCTACGATTTGGCTGAACTGCTCACCTGGCCAGGCCTTGTTTTAAACAAAGCAGGCCTTTCACTTGTGTTGCTTGTGACTAAGACCAAATAAATGACTCTTAAATTGACTGCGATGGCAACTTAGGCTGGAGAATTTTCCTGTATTTCATTATAGGGTATGGGAAAATGCATAGAAGACCTTTGCACAAAGAAATAAAACACACAGAGGCATTCTGGTATTGTTCTGTGTATTAGCTCAGGCTCTTAGAAAAATAGCTGCCACTAATTAGTGTCCTAACTCTGTATTTTGGAGTTGATTATACTTTACTGAAGCCAGTGGGAAGTGTGCCATTGACCTCAGTGGGGCCAATGTTTTACATCTACCAAGCTTATGGGTTTTCAGGAAAAAACTAAAACATTCAACACCTCTCAGAGCAAAGCCCATTGTACTTATGAGCCTGAATACCGACTTTACACCTTCCTCTCAGACACTTCATCCTAGTTTACATTCACAGCTAGAGCATGGATGCTTTGGAAAGTATCTGAGTTCCAGAAAACAAGTATTATAAATCCAGCTCAGTGTCAGCAATCTGACAGATAAACAAACCAATAGGTTTGCTGTCTTTTCAACTACCCGTCTCATACCTTCAATCTGTTTTGGGTCTTTTGATACACAGGAGGCTTCAGAGAAACTGTACAACAACAAGGACACAACAATAAGAAAATTAAAGGATTTAATTTAAAGGATTCATAAAGGGTATTAAAAACTCTTGCCAGGAGAGAGATTTGGAGGAGGAGACACTGGCATTTGCAAAGTGGCTGCTATAGGGCCACAGCTCCTGAACATTGTCACATCTGCAGGGCTATCCGTATAAAAAAATGGCTGGAAAACCCCCTCAAACTATCACTTTAGCACTAGAAAAACCACCAGAGAAAATGGTAGAAGGGTTGTTATGGTATTTTAGAGGAATCAAATACATTTCAAATAAAAATTTGTTAGGTTTAATGAATAAACTTTCATCACTGTTATGCTCAATTGGATTTTTTTTTTTAAGAGGCACATAAACTTTCCTGCTTGAGGAGATAAATCAATGACAAATTGTCTGATGTTGGGAAGAAATTTCCTCTGCTAGCAGATGATTCCAATACAGAGTTTCTTGTATTCTCTCCCTTTGAAGTATCTGGTACGGGCTGTGGTTAGAGACAGGATATCAGCCTGATGAACCCCAAAGACATTTTCTTGTAGCTCAAAGTTCAGCTGGTCACAAACAGCAGTTGTTCTGGTTAGAAAAAAGCATCACGCATTTGCTCTAAGTTCAAAAGCTCTCTGCTCAGCACCTGGATTTGCTGCTCTTCGTGCCACATCTTTACAACCACTTCCTTCAGGAACTGGCCATAAAACGTGCTCTGATGGTGACAGCTCTTAAAATGTTATGTATGTGAGTGGGTTTGAAAACACAGCCCTTTCAGAGGTGCTTCTTTGTTTCAGGACCTTTCTGTCATGAATGTTAGTACACAGGCACCCTTTCAACTTTTTTTTTTTTTTAATCTTCAATTGGAATTTTGACCTAATATGAAAAAGGATTGCTGCCAGCTTGAAACCCTGTCAAAAATGAGTGAGAGGTGGCTGAGGGAACCTCCCTGCCAATTTGTCACTTTTTCAGTCAAAACTGCTTACTCCTCCAAAGATACAGTTTTTTTTCCCAAGCTGGTTTGGGAAGGTCCAAGTAAATGAAATGTCTTAGTAATTGGGCACAGGAAAAAAAAGAGGGGACAAGCTAAGGCGCTAAGTTTAAAACTGGGGATCCTAGGGTCCCAAAAGGCCTTCCTCATCTGTCAGCAGGACACTCTCACTCCTTTGCAGGAGCAGAAAGTGGTTCCCATTTCAAACAGCCCTTTAAAGACAGAATCGGGGAGCTGGAGCACTGTGTAGGATAAGAAATCCCTTTTTATGGACTTGGACATTGTACCCAGTGTCCCTGAGGAGAATGGGGGAAGGGAGAATCAAAGAATCATAGAATATCCTAAGTTAGAAGGGACCCACAAGGATCATTGAGTCCAATTCCTGGCCTTGCACAGAACATCCCAAGAATCACACTGTGTGCCTGAGAGCATTGTCCAGACACTTCTTGAACTCAGACAGGCTTGGTGCTGTGACCACTTCCCTGGGGAGCCTGTTCCAGTGCCCAACCACCCTTTGGGTGAAGAACCTTTTCCTAATATCCAACCTAAACCCCTAACAAAGCTTCGGGCCATTCCCTGGGGTCACCAGAGAGAAGAGATCAGGGCCTGCTCCTCTGCTTCTCCTCATGAGGAAGCTGCAGACTGTGTGAGGTCTCCCCAGTCTCCTCCGGGCTGAACAAGAAGACCATGGAAAGTTCACCTCAGAGTTGCCTGTGGAGAATGTGCCAAACCTTGAGATACGGCATCCAAGTCCAGCAGATCCCAGGAGACAAATCCAGGCTTCACTTTGGCGTATGGGATTTTTGCCACTGACTAAAGTGGAGTCAGGATTTTACCTCAGGGAACTGGAGAACAGTCTCCAGTCATCTCCTACTTTTTGCTGGAAGAAGTCCATTTGTTCAAAACCTAGGGAATAAGAAAGGCAGCAAATAGCATTGCACTGGTGATGGCTGCTAGGGTTTTGAAATTAAATGTGATTCTTGTCACCTCTCTGCCACATTGCAGCCCTTTAAATCTCCCTGCAAAGACACGGGTAAGTGTGAGGACTTTGTTCACCCTACAGACTAATCCAGGCCTGTGGCACATCTGGTCACATGTGGAAGTACAACTATGTCTCAGCCCCGTGGCAGAAACTGTACTTAAACTGTGGAACTGGCACCGCTGCAAAGGCTGCGTTGCTCTGGCCAAATGGTTTGCCACAAACCCCTCCATTTCTGACAGATGAATGAATGCACAGGCTTTCTTGTTTGCCAAAATGCCCATGGTTTCCCCACAGCCCAGTCACTGGCCCCAGAGAAACAGCATCACTGACCAGCCAGCACATGACCCTCAAGCCACAGCAAAGCAGAAAACTCCTCTGAGCAGAATATATCTCTCTGCTTCATCCTACAGCTATTTTGCTTTCTACTTCGGAAGCTTTCTCATTTCTGTGGCTGGCTCAACCACTTAATAGGGTTCTGGGGTTTTCCTCAAGATGAGGATGTTCACTGAGAACTATTCACTAAATGAACAGAGAAATCCTGCAGCAATCCCCAAGACTTGGGGTCACTGCACAGAAAACCCTATTCATTGTTGCCAAGCCACCAGGGGCAGCCACACAGCTGGAGTTTTACCTGTTTGTTTAGTTATTTAAAGGGTAACTGTCACTTGGGTTTTTAGCTCATGTTGGTAATTCCATATTTCTGCTCCAAAAGGATATGCACACACACGTGCATCTATATGTGTATATACATTTCCATTTTGGCAGCCTGTGCCTCAGTGTTGGCCTGAGCACTCCTCTTTGAGGCACAGAGCATCTGCCCTTCCTTGCAGAAATACATGGAAACTGCTAGGGTTACTTTAGCTGGAACATCAGGGCCCCATAGCCATACATTACTGTGACACTGGGAGCTTCATTTTAGGTACCCCTCAAAAAAAAAAAAAACAAAAACAACAACAACAAAAAAAACCCAACAACAAAAAAAAAACAAAAAAAACCCAAAAAAACCAAAAAAAAAACAAAAGAAAAAAAGGACTGTATTTCTACTTATGTTTCATATCTAGGATGAACCATATATCTTGCATCTGCATTCAGTCCTAGCTTCTAATCTGTCTTTTTTTTTTCTAGCTGCTCAGAGTTTTCTGAAATAAATTTACTGGAATTTGAACTTTGCAGTGTTCAGACTCCTGCACAAAACCAGCAGAGTACCGCTTCTTTTGACTGCCCACACCAAAATACTCTCTGCTTTAAGTTGTGGCCAGCACTTTTGCAAAACGTGGTTGAAAGTTATACTTTGTAACCTGGCTTTTATCATTGTTCTCAGGAAGTTGTAAAGAGTAAGCACTTTTAAAGTGAAATCACTTGAGTTCAGTAGTTCTGGAATTGGGCTTTTAAGATAGGAAATGACTCTCTGGGGCACAAGGATGTTAATGCTTCGAATTTTAGAAGTGTCTGAGCTTTTAGTTTCTGAATCGGGTTGGAGGAAAATACAATCTGCATACTGGAAATCTCAGATTTGAAGATATTTTTGAATCTGGGAACATACCAGACTTGATACTTCAAGGATCTCACTGTATTGACAAGTTCCTTTCCCGTGTTCTTTCCTGAGATTGAAATGTCATATCAAGAGCTCTATCAGTTGATAAGAAAACACTGGCACAGCACTGAATTGGAGAAATTCAGAGTGTGAAAATCAGCATAGTGCTGGCTCAAAGCAATAAGCCTGATAGTAATCCTGTCAGTTGCCTTAAAACAGATGTTGGCCAATTCTGCAGCTCATTGTGACATAACCTTAGAAAATGCAAAAAAAAGAAATGCCAGTTCGTATGACATTTTCTATAAAATTAATAATAATTAAGTAATCTAGATAAGAATTAAGTTTAAGGCTGTGTGTGACTTGCCAATGTCTTAGCCATACCAAAGCATGCATTAATTCTAGCTCCCCCATGCAACAACACTTGCTCCTACCTACCATCTGTGACTCTTTAAGTGATTACAGGGATTATATTAAGCCTGAAAATGACTTTGTACTCTCCCTGTCACCTTTGAGCATGGAGCTGTGATTGCTCATGCAGAGAGATCAGATGTGTTACAGTCCTCACAAACCTTTCTCTTTACAACCACCCAGAGTGCTGCCGTGAGATCCCGTCTCACACGACATTAGGCAGCAGTGTTGGAATCAAGCAGAAGCCAAACCAAAGTCTGTCGATTCTTCCTAAATGAATTTACAAGTGGGGAATGGGGGAATGAGATGAATGGCATGGCATGGTTGTGCATGAGTGCAGGGAAGCAACTAAAAATATTTGTGGGGGTCTAAGTATACCACCCAAAAATACACACATACTTTCCACCATTTAAATATCTTGTCTCTGGGCGAAAGCCAAACATTTTTCTATTTATTTCCACATATGTCACCAAGATTCAAAGGAATTTAATTGCCTAATTCAAAATGTTAAGAAAATACCAGTAGGCTGACCATCCTGGAAAAGGATAAGGCGTGAGGAGGATGTTAACTCACCTAGCATGGTGTGCTGAAGACAGGAAAGCATCTCCTTGTTGCTCTCAAAGAAAAAGGCTGCATTTCTTTTGTACAAGAAGCCAAGTTCTGTCTGTGGTAAGCACTGAGAACACATGCAATGATACCTCTTGCTTCCAGGCATCCTGAGAGCTACTTCTAATTTGCATTTCCAAGTGGAATTAGCAGAGAAAGGAGATTTACACACCCCTGGCTGGTGGTTTGGTTTGTGCTCCATGCAGCGAAGCTCCTGCTGAAGCCCAAACTTCCCAATTAATCTTCAGAATGATAGGAGAAATGACCTTTGGATGAAGATGGTGGTGAACTTGTGCTCAGGATACTCCAGGCCAGACTGTGCCACAAAATCCCCATATGACTTTACGTAAGTCATTCAAACTCTTGGACTTACTTGTTTTTACAACAGGGATAGGTCCATTTTGCCTATTTAAATTACAAGTTCTCCAAGTAGAGTGAGAAAAGCTTAGATTACTGAGTGATTAAAGCAGGCCAGGTGAACTCTCCTCATGTAAACATTCTGCCCCTAAAAGCAACGGTAGGCAGCTACACTCCTGAGAGTATTCTAAAATGTAATTTGTATCATGTTTACTAGTGAAACAGATTTTTTTTTAAACCAGAAAATATTCAATCTTGTTTCATATGGTTGCAAGCCTACAGTATCTGTGTCCTTTCCAAACTCAGTCTCTGTGACTCCATCCTATGAAGAGGACAGTACCTGTCCCAGATGATCAGGAGTAAATTAGGTTGCAGAAGGTTGGTTGCCATTCATGCTGTCTTGTATCTTGGTGACACTTTAATTTTCCACAGGTTCGGGGTCCAAATGTACTGTTTTCTGGTTCAGCTTAGAAATCTCCAGGCATAAGCAACACCTTTGATTCACAGATGGAAGCAAGAGGACATTGCAGGCTGTAAGAAATATGGCATAGCTGGGGCATTTGTGGGACAAGCTAAATCCAAGTGGCCAGGAACAGGGTTGGAGGAGTCCTGACATAATTAGTCAAGAGAGCATGGACTATGAGCAACAGGCTGTTGGAGTCACTCTGCAGCTTTGCTGTGGATGGAGCCAAACACCAACACAGACTGAATGATTTTGTGTGCAGCAAGTCCTGAACACAGCACCTGACTCACAGTGTCTGTGCTTGTCATGAGGACTGCAAGTCTTTTTTTAAAAATATGTAACATCCGTACAGTTGTATAATAAGCCTACACAGAAATATTTGTTTATATGAGCATATAACATTTCCAGGAATATGTAAATACAAATATAAACCAACAAAAAGGGTGCTCTTTGCCTCCTCTCTGACACCGCTCCAGGCAGCTCTGCTGTTCAGCAGCGAAACAAGCAGCAGCACATAAAAAGGAGCAACAGCTTGGCTGTGTTACCACTTACCTACGGAAAAATAAACCTGAGCTCAGCAGATGTGGTTGGTGGTGGCCTGACCAACTCTTGTTGGAAATAATTATAAAAATTTGGATATACTCACTAGTTTCCCCCGTTTCCTCAGTTGATTGGGGGAAGCCTGGTGTCCATTTTAACTGGGTTTTTCTCCTGACATCTCCTGCATTAAGTCTCTCTGAGCAGGGATGGCAGTGCCAGGAACCTCAGGAATCCCTCCTTACCAGCCGCTGCAAACCCGCTCTGCGTGCCCTCAGGAATCGAGGCGGCCCTCGCTCAGCAGCCATGTCTGTCACCCTTCTCTGCTCTCCCCTCCTCCTTGGAGCCACTCTGCTTGGGTGAAACAAAACAAAATAAAAACAGCTCCACTGCGTTTTTACCTCGGCCCCAAGCAGCCTGTGGGACGAGGACCTGGAAAGAAGAGCAGGGAGAGCAGGAGGAAGTCCCGGTTGCTGCCAGGGCCTACTGGGGCACGGTGTCACCAGGCCACATCCTCCCACTGAATGTGTGAAACACCTGAAAACCACCCAAAAACCACCTGGAAAAACACCTGTCCTCGTCCTCCCCACTGTGTCTCGGCGAGAACAGCCCGTGCCCAAGGCTAGCAGCCTTTACCACCCAAAAATGTGAAATAAATCAATATTTTTCCTCAGAAACCCCCAGGTAGCTTCAGAGACGCCCCCATTCCATTTTCCCCTCATTTCCCGGACATCCGAATAACAATAAACAGCATCATTTTGACAATAAACGGCATCATTTTGATATGATGTATTTATATTTACATGGTACATTTTAAAGCAATAGCTACACTGATCATACATATTAGAAACAATAAAAAAAGAAGTTAAGAACTAAAATGTACATCATACACTTGTATATATATTTTTTTTTACACAGAGGTAAAAAGGCTTATAAAAATCAATACAACAGGGTTTTAACTTTTAGTATATAGATACATAATGATGAGGCTTCAGGCACTTTAATTTGTTAATGTGAGCAATAGCTTGGAAAAAAAAAAACAAACAAAAAACCAAAACCTTTCCACAACAGGAAAAAAAAAACTGGTTAATGTTTTTGTTACCACAGATACAAAAATAAAATCTGAATAATTTCTCTCAAATGATTGATGTCAGTATTGCAAAGCTGACTGGGAGAACGCTACACACTGTTCAGCAGCAGTGTGGAAATTAAGGAGAAATATTTACAAAAAACCACCCATTTCTATCTTTGTGCCCTTACACCACTGCCATCACAAACCAAATAACGCACGCAGCAAAATCTACAAGTATTACAAAAACCCAAGAGAAGAGGGAGGAAGGAGGAGGGGGAGGAAAAATAAAATAAAAAAAGAGGGACTTTTTTTTTAAACTTTTATTTTCAGACATACAGAAAGGCATGGAGTATGTCTACTTTATTTAAATAAATAGGGGCACTTCAAGACCGGACAAAAAACTGTAAGATCTTTTTGTAGTGTTGTGCTTTATAGAGAGAAGATCTTACAGATGTTTGTTTACATGAAACAACTTTTGAGAACAGAAATAAAAGGAAAAGGTTGTTTCATTAATTATTTTTTTTACGAGGCTGGCTTGATGTTTACTAGACACCATTGAGAGATTTGTCAACTGCTATTAGGCACAAAATATTTATATTTCACTCAGCAAACCCAGACACATCACCCAGAGTGTAACACTCCATCCCTTTTCCACTATCATTCAATTTTTTTCTCCAACTGAAAAAATCCCCAGTAACTGCTATGAATTAAACCTACCCAACTCTATAGTGTATAATAAGCACATTGCATACTTAATTCATGGTTGACTAGAAAGCTGTGATTAACTCTCAGAGGAACCGTCGGGACATTCCACCAAGAAAGAATGGCAAGCGTTCCTTTTACATTTATTTGGCAAATTAATTATTAAAAAAAAAAATTCCTCTCTTTTAAGACTGATGTCAATGTGCAATAGAGGGAGGGAAAGGACATGCGCCCACTGGCAATTTACTGCAGAAAGAAATTATGGCAGGAACAGCAGTGCCAGCTTTGACAAGCCAATCCCTAGCTGCCTCAAAGTATTCGGATTGTACTATGCTAGTTAGAGCTCACTGCGCTAAATCAGTTTTTTTATTTTTTAATAAAAATTATTTGGCTATTCCTTGTAATATATTAGAAAAATACTCTTTTTCCAAGCTAATTACAAGCCTTGTACACAAGACAACATGACATTAAAAAAAAAAAATAAAAAAAATTAAAGTAATAATATCCTGCTGTATGCACCTTATGCATCCACTTGATAAACCTGGGTGGTGAACTGGGGAGGGGGAAAGCCAGGCAGACGCTTTGGTCTGGCTCCTGCAAAGACTCACATGCTTCATCCTACATACAGACTCACAGAGACGCCGGCTGCGTGCGCAGTACGTTGAGACGTGTAAGTATCTGGAGGATTGGGACCACAGGTCACAAACTGGAAGTGGTAGTTAAGATCCTGGCTTTGGATTTTTAAATACCTGTTTAGATTGCTAAATGTTGTTTCTACAGTGGACGCGTATGTTCTCATGCTCATGTATACAGAAAACAAGCAAACACGATTTTCCATATAATCCACCACGTAATGCAGCATTTCCCCAGAATTGCCATAATAGTGCTTTTGACATTGCATTGTTAGTAATTCTTTGCATATCAACAATTTTCCTCATCTGGAACCTTAGTGTTTTATTCACAGATCATTACACTGCTGGCTAATGAAGAAGTTCCCTTTCTTTTTGGGCAGAGCTCTGAAAACACAGTTTTATTTTTCCAATGTTATTTAGGGAAAAAAGAAAACACTAAAATTTTAAGTTTCCCTTTCAAGTAGTGGTCTGAAATGATTACAGGTAAGGAGGACTTCCAGATTCTCAATGGTTATGTGACTATGAGCTTTCTGCTCACAGAGCTTTGCGAACAGAGAAATAATTTAAGATGTTTGCTGAAGGAAATGACGATGGACTCTAAAAGAGGAACTGCAGCTTAGATGGCTATTTTAGCTTTGGAAAACAGAACAAAAAACCCAAAGAAAACCAGTGACAGAAATACTGTGTTGTGGTACAAGTTTGTTACTAGCACACCTTCTATACACACACAATAACTTGACGGCAAGTTAAAATATCTTCCGAGTGAGATTCCATCCACTACACCGCCCCATTTCTAGAAATGTCAAAGCTTGCTAACACGCTGATGGTACCACACAAGCGGAGGCAAGACAGACACAACCTGGAGATGTTCTACAATCCACCACCATTTAAAGCAGTTCTTCTCTCAAACTCATTTTAAATGAAAAAAAAAATAAAATATAAACATGTACAAGACAGTCTGTTTTGATTACAGATTAATAATACAAAAGTCTATGCTGTAGGTTAGTTAGTTAGAACAGTTGATGAGCAAATCAATGCAGTGTGAGCCCCAGACGACCCAATGTAAAGTGATCCAAACTGGTGGTTCCCAGATGCTGTCGGGCACAGTGGCTGCATCAAAATGAGTGATCTCAATGCTCCAAAACCAACGTGTTCCTTGAACTACAGGAGAAACGTAACACTTTGAATGCATCTGTAGTCATCCAGCAGCTTTGTGTTTTCCACCACAGCACCTGCACATGACCCCACAGTGGTAACAAGCCCGAAGCGGCAAGTAACAGCACATACATGGAGCAATGAAAGACAAGGCGATAAGGGCCATCCACCGGAGGCAAAACATTTCATCACTGGTGTCGCACGAGCAAGGATCCGTATAGTCTCCTTCTGGGTCGGACATACAGTGATAGAGCATAGTGTCTGCGCACCACATACAGCTCACTCGATGGATGCAAGTCTTGACGCGGTCTGGAGCATCCTGGCACTGACCCCGTTTGTTCTCCTCGTGGTTGAACATGTCCCTGCAGTACACACACCGCGACCTCTCACCGTCTTCCTTCCGCCTGGGCTTGAATTTGACAGGTTGAGTCTTTATCACAGCACCCTTGATATCTTCACCCAGGTCAAAGTCCGAGTTGTCTACGTAAGGATAAGTGTATTCGTGTTTTGAGGCCTCGCTTTTGGCAAAACGTACGTAGGAGTCCATGTCATCAGGATCAAAGTTCTTTCCTCGTGCTGGGGCATGGCGATAATCCTCATATCCAGTCATCCAGATCTTTTCCCGAGGATTGATGCGCACTATCTCCTCATCATCATCTGGAAAGTTGACATGCCGGTAGGACCGTGGTACTGACTGTGGAAGTAGGAATGGAGAGGAAGAGAGAGAAAAGATAAATAAGCTCTCTTAGCTACTGGCAACAGCTGTCTCCTTGCTTCATGAAGAACCAATATTTAACAATTTTGTCTTTCCTTTTTTGTACGCCCTTCACCGTGATCCATCACAAGAGTTTCAGCCTTTGGCTCAGGAGTGAGTACAACTGTCACAGTCCTACAGTGGCCTGTGTGCACCTGGTACAATGTCACACATTAAACCACAGTGTAATCCCTCCTCTCCCCCCGCTTTGTTTTTAATAACTGGAAGCCATTTAAAGTTAACTGAGAGGGAAACAAGGAGAGTGGAAGCGGGGGAGTGTCTTTCAGGGATGTGGGGGAAAACCACCAGTCTTAGCTCTGGCAGAGACACAGACCTTGAGGTAGCAACACCAGGAAGAAACCTTACTTGTTCTAGATGGTAGTGGTCAGAGCTATAATGGTCGTGAAGGTGTCCACGAGTGCAAATTCTTCGATGTTCGCAGGATGCAGGAGAAGCCAGAGTTCGCACAGGCTGTTCCCTTTTCTGAGAGGAGTTGGAGGAGCTATCTGTAGCATTCTGTTTTAAATGGAAAGGGGAGGGGGGAAATGGTCACACATTCAGCTGTTACCACACACGGTATTAGGAGATGTTTTGCCACTCACTGACTTTGTGCACACCTGCAATATTGGCAACACCTGACGGCTGGAGGCTTCATAAAGTTTCACATAAAATACTTGAAAGAGGCAGATCTGTTGCCAGGCCATAAAAGCTGTCGCCACACACATGGAAAAATAATATGCCATAGCCTGCCCGTGACATATTCACCAACACCACTTGTATTTGCTTGGCATGTTATTTGTTATCCTGGGCATGGCAGGACGATGAGTCGTCACTAGAAGCTCCCTCTGAGGAGGAAAGTTAAACTCCATCAAATGATGCAATCGTGTTAAGTTCTGTGGGCTCAGACAGAGCACCTACCCAGGCTACAAAAACACTGGCAATTTTGTTAACCTTTACACGTTCTCCAAACACTCACCAAATTCCAGTTCATCACAGGCTACTTGAAAAAATCAGCTTTCCTTTAAAAAGTTCAGGGTTTATTTTCCCTCTCATTTTGTCACTGCTCTCTAACGTGCAATGAACATTGGTTGAGTTTTTATATGTTCCTGGCTCACGGTGAGCACTTTCTTTAGGTTAATTAGTTACAACATTATGCAACAATGATCATGAAAGGGTGAAATATCACACAATAACACGCTGTTGCCAATACCTGCAGCTTCTTAACATATGTATTTTTCCTCCTGCAGAAATATACACAGTGGGATAACAGTTTTAGCCATCATCTCTCCAAGGCCCTTCCTAGGTTAGTATAGTTGCCATACGATATCTAGAAATTCAGGATTTTGTCTGTTAATTCTATTTATAGCTTTTGGGCTCTTTCATATTACCATGAATATCAATGGACAGCTGTGAAATGCACCAGCAAACCGGAAGCAGGAAAAAAAGAGCCTCCATGCACAACGATCAGAACAGCTGTAGCATGGAACGTGCCTAAAACATTGCTGCTTTGAAATAAGAAAAATCTCCACCCCATCCCCCCCTCAACTAACAAGATGTGCTGCAGCTACAAGTCCAAGAGAGAGGTTTCCATTTGCCTCCACAGTTAGCTAGAGACACAACGTTGAGAGCAGAGAATTGTATCAGTAGTAGAAGACTGGTTTTACCTGAAAAACCTTCTCTCCTTGTCAAGAATGCACTCTCTAAACACTGTTTTCCAATGAATCGTCCTAGACACATTTTTTACTCCAAGAATACAAGCCACCCTCATTGTGGGTATTTGTTAAATAAAACAATGCTCTGCAAGACTCTGTCCAAAGATGAGAATACCTTGAAATGTCACAACACAAAAATAGATGTTGGTTCTCTTTTACTGGTATAGCACTTAAAAAGCACTGAACTCCCAACTTACTTTGTTTAAAGCAAATACACAGATGTTTGCAGTGTGATGTAAAGCCAGTCAGGGTTATCTGAGAGGTACAACAAGCAGGATGAGTGGCTGACCCACCCACTAGGAACAGACTTTTAAGGCATGTGTTTGCTTTGGTTGTTTTTTTGCCCTTTTTTTTAAACAAGTATGTACAAGCAGATCAACTCTTAACACAGTTAACACCTCTAAAATGGAACTGCACCAATATTCAGGCTCTTCTAAAAAAGTGGTTTTATCAGCCCAGTCTTCATATCTCATTATACAAAGGCACTTCAAATCTGGGGTTTAAACCCTTCAAAGCCAAGTCTTGCACCCATAACTTCAGATCCGACAATAAACAGCACATTTTGGGGACATTTCAAAAGAAAACGAGCAGCTTTTACAAATACTTCATGATAGAATTAAGCTTACAACCTGTTTGAAAAACCTGAGGAGAGCTAGGATTTAGTTACAACAACCATGTTGGTACTCATACAAGTACCTTTTTTTTTCAGAGCTGTACATGGTGCACACCCCATAGTCTGGGCAGCCAGCTTGGTCTCAAAGTTAAATTTTGACTGACATGAACCAAAAAGGAGGCAGGCCTTAAAACCGTGCCGTGGCAGCCAGTAGAATCCTTCACCTTCACTGGATCCGTGACTGAGCCCTGCTGGGACAAGCCTTTTGTGGATTCGCTCTGAAACCATCATGGGTGCTCATGGGTGGAACAACGAAGCCTGGGAAAATTACCCAACTGGAGGTGGTTGCACATACTGTCCTGCAACTCCCTCGCTGTCCTACATGAAAATAAAAATCCCACCCAAACTGGATATAACTCCTAGATAATCTCAGCAGGGCAGCTGGGAGCTATAACCAGCCCTCCGAGCAGGGCTATTCGCTGCCTCTCGGGGAAGGCAGCATTTCTGCAACAGGCAACTGGAAAGGAGGTTGTAGTGATTTTTATCTTGCCCGATTCGTATCTACCTTTGCTTTCCTCCACACCTTCTCCTCCTTTAGACCCGTCAGGGCAACTGAGCCTCTCCTCCACATGTGTTGACACGGCTACAAAACCTGTTTGCAGCACACCACAGAGGCCGTGGCTCTGCTCTCCGCTTTCACCTTATTAAAAATTGCTGCATTTCCACATTCAATGTCCTCAGATTAGAAGGGCAGTTTGCCAACACAAATACTTACTCTTGAGAGCCCAGAAAGGGGAAATAAAGCTATCCTAGACCACGGCTCTGCTCACTGGTCCATAACAAAGTTCATGCTGACTCCTGGTTGGCGACGTTAAAGGCAGCAGCTGGTTAACAAAGGCAGGGTTATCTTGCTGACCATCAGCTGGGATAAGCACTGTTACTTTCCAACACGGTCCCTCATGGAAGCTTCAAACTTCCATAGGAGAAGAGAGGTCTTGACACATATGAATGGTTTGAAGATTGAGGAAAAAGAAAAAAAGGTAGAAAATACCCACCTCCCAAGCAGAAGGTCACCACTGAACCCCATGGGCTCCTCACCTGTGCTGGTGAGAATACTCATCAATGACCTGAGAGAGGTGAACAAGATGACACAATTTTCTGATGAAACTTAAGTTATTCAGAATGAAAGCTGACCCTGAAAACTTGCTTAAGAATCTCATAATGCTGAGAGATTGGATGTTAAAAAAAAACCCCCGAAGTGCAATGTGACGTAGACACCTTGATCTGACATGTGCAATGATGCACTCTGAGCCAGTTATTGCTGCTCAGGAAAGAGGTTTTGGGATTAAAAAAGGCAGCTCTGTGACAGATTAAAAAAAAAAAACAAGCAGAAGCAACAATCACCAAGGCATTGTATCTATCTGCTGTGCTTCCCCAGTCTGTCTGCAGTCCTGGTTCCCCTCCACCCTGCGTCAATAGAGGTTATTTCCACCATGGCAAGGTGACAGAAGCATGGCCAGGACAACAGAGGATATGGGATGGCTTCTCAACAACAGCTAACTAAATACCCTGGGTCCCTCCAGCCTGGGAAAGAGATCATGGGGGAGAAGATGGGAAGACAAGTCTACTGGACTGTGAGTCTCATGGAAATGGGAGCAGGAAGAGATTATTCTTCTAGTATCCTTCAGAAGGGAAGATTCTGAGGCATTCACTGGAACTGGCTCAGATAAGGTTCAGGTAGAACGGGGTACCTCTGATGGTGCCTACAGTTAAAATGTGGTTCAAGAAGCCATAGGGAAACCCTCAGAAGAAAATAGGTATCCAAGGATCAGAGATATGATGATGCCTCAGGCCTTCAAAAGTGTACTGTTCTCTCAGTACCACTCCACTGGGACCAAAACTGGACTTGGTGACCAGAGAAAGTCAGGCATGTTCTCAAAGAAAAGGCACACTCATCTTCAGCCAAGTGTCACTATGAACAAATGATGGCAAGACTTGTTAGTGAGGGAAGCAGTGAACAATTCCTGTCCCTCATGACAAGACTGGGTCTTGGCTGGGATTTTCTACCATCAGCGTAGCAGGGAAACTTTTGGGGAGGATGGTCAAGAGGGGAAACACGAGAGGTTTGCTGCAGGTCATCCAACTACAACACACTCACCTACAGGAATACACCTAGAAAGGACATGCTGTCTGGAGCCAAGCTATTTCACCAACGGGAAATCAGGTCCCAAACCATCGAGCCACTGGCCTGTCAGAGAAACACTGTCTTCTAAAACCTGTTGAAACCAATCCAGCTCCAGCATTTGGTTTTGAGGGGAAGCTATTGAAAACATGCCCAGTAGTCACAAAAGAGAAATGAACCCAAAACTAAAGTTGGAACAGGGAGTCTGATAAGAAACTCTGTTTCAACATGCCCTCAAATGCTCAATTATGAGACATTTGTGCTGCACGTACCAGAGCTTTGTGATTGCTATGGCGGCCCCAAAGTCTTGTGGTTTCACTGCCTGGATAACAAAATCGTTAATCATGACCATAAGAGTCATTTTATAAAACCTGTGCAACACATTTCCTGTTGCAAGGGAGCCGTACATATCTGAGCGAGCAGATGTACCATATGTGTGGTATGGCTGCTGTAAGAAACAACACCGTGCTTCTACAGGCAAATGATGGCACTGTGGTAATTTAAAAAAAGGAAAAACTGTGTCCTTGTTTCCCCCTCAGACTTCTAGAAGTGACTCATTAAATTAAAAAGCCCTAGTCATTAGTAAAGAAGATTATGTTAATCATTTACTGCAGTTTACTTCTCATTGAAATGGATTTGTTACACAAGAAGGCAAATCAGATACCCAAGTAATAGGCATAGATAAGCATCTATCAGAAAACTTTGAGAAAAAGAAGCCTTCTCCTGCTCCTGAACTGGACTGATCAACTTGCCTCTAATGGCTTCACAGAATAGGTTCATCCCACGTGATGCAATACCCAAGGGTGACTACGAAAAAGAAGAAAGATTCCTCTCAGAATTACAAAGCAATACAATCCGTGGCAGCTTGTCAGAAATCGGTTGCCAAAGGGAAATTATGGAGCTCTGTCCCTTAAAACTTCCAGAAGTGCTCTCAGACAGTTAAAGGATTCACAAGTTTGCTGTCAAAAATAATTGTGGGTCAAGCAAGACAAGATGGGGGTTTTTTATTCTCTCTAGGATTTTAACAGTTACATGAGGCAGAGGGGGAACAGAAGTATCATGATGTTGAACAATTAGTTTTGCAAGTAATAGTTCTAAAGGAATCAAAAACCCACGCCAGCTTGGCCTTTGCAAAGCACAAGCCCTCTGCAAACCAACCTGCTCTCTATTGCCACGCTCCACTTTGCTCATCTCCCCCTGACATGCGAGCCCACCCACCACATCACACAGATCCAAGGGGGAGTGCTGACACGCAGCATGGAAATGCAAAACTCGGTGGGGCTCAAGGTCTCATCTTTAGCAAGGCACCAGCCTGTCTGCAACAGCCAAAGCTCCTCACAGCAGCTTCGGGACATGTTAAAGAGGAGCCCATTGCCACATGGCCATCTGAGAAGGCATCCCCACCATTCCCAGGACAAGAAAAACAGCTCTGCACCAATTCATGGCTTGAGGATGAGCCTGGAAAAATGACAGCCAGCAAGCTGCATCCTCCTGTGCCACAGCCCGACCTCCTCCAGCCGAAACTCCCGCAAAGAGCTCCCCAAAGGCAGTCGGAGCCCTTGGAGTGCTCTGCCCAGGTG
Source organism: Pseudopipra pipra (assembly GCF_036250125.1). Lineage (NCBI taxonomy): Eukaryota > Metazoa > Chordata > Aves > Passeriformes > Pipridae > Pseudopipra > Pseudopipra pipra. Next base: position 9,229,095 of record NC_087551.1, on the reverse strand, counting down.
CATTCCCTTGGGAGCCCAAGTACAAGCCAGACCTTCCTCACTTGACCCGTTCCATTCACTGGCAGAGGGGGAGGCACAGCTGTGTTATCAATACAGAAAGGAAAAATGATAAAGCTGGCAAAACGGCGCAGCAAGGGAGTGATTCCGAGCTCAGCACCGGCCTGGAGCTTATCTGCAGAGCCTCCGCTGTTTAGGAACTTCACAAAGAGGAAGTCTGAGAGTTATTTCAGATGCATGGCAAAGAGACTTCCACCTTTCCAAAGAAATTAAGATAAAATATAGTCTCCCAGAACTCCCTCAGCTTAATCTTGCCAGACCAGAACAAATGCTTCCTTTCCCCTCCAGTTTTTTTTATTTTTTAAAGCCTAAAGAGATACAGCACTTTCGAGTTTCACAGAGAATGGAACGGCACAAATCCTAATTTTTGTCTCAAAACACCTTTCTCTCTCTATTCAAGAAATTTAGAAAAGGAAACAGCTGATATTTTCCATCCACCTCTGACTGTGCCCTATATACTCATGACAGCCTATTTCAAGTATTAAGAAAAAGGTTCAGCATGAAAAATCTCTTAAGATTTGAGTGCCCTGTCTCCTGAGCATAAGCTTTTAATTTGTCATGGTAAGATAAAGCCACGGAAGAAAATGTTTTGTCAAATTTCTGTTTGTTTCCCATCACCGAAGACAGAAACTGTCTTGTAGAAAATTGCTTCTATACATTTTTGAAACATTTTGCCACTCTCATCCACTGAGGATGGCTGAAGCTGAATCTAGTTCTACTCCTTAGCAAAGAGTCTGAAAAAGCTTTGTGTTAGATCATATTCCAGTACAGTTTGAAGACAAATTGGCTGTACGCAACCACTACAATAAGCATGGATTCAGACTTTTCTAATACCAGAACAGGACTAGAATTTCTCAAATGTTTGGAGTGTAGTCATCCCTTACAAAAATACCAATATAAAGTGCAGAAAGCTAGCTGGTTTTACTGCTATGTTTTTTTTTTTTTTTTTATTTTAAGTTTTTGTGGTTGCAGCTTTCAGTGCCAGAAAGATGCTGGTGGCTGTGCTGGCTGAAGTCAGCAAAACTCAGGGAACATTTACAAGAATTTGGTGCACAAGATCATCTCCATTAAACTCCTGCTAAACCCAATTCTGGCAACACTGGTCAGTTCTGCGTGGACCACAGATGTGGCTTAACAGCTCACTTTGAGGAGTAAAAAGAATATATGAGAATCAGACACGGTTAAATGACACGGCAAACTCAGATGTGGTAAGGGGGAAACCTCAGTGAGATTTTCCTGTTTCACTATTTGCCACATACAAGGCACCAGACATCTCTGCAAAAGAAGGCATTTGGACAGATACAAACGTCTGCAAAAGTCAGAGGAGGACTGAGCTAAGACAGTACCACCCATTTTACTCAAACTCAGCCCAGGACCAGAGGCTGTGAGTGGGTCCACACAACATTTCCTTCCCATATGATACCCTCTTCCCTTGCCCTTACTGTGCCACTGGGCTAGAGCATCACTTCAGTGGAAGGAAAAGTCTTTGCATCAGGTACTTATAACGGAAAACCAGAACGTTGTAAGGGGAAAAATCCCCAAACCACAAGCCCCAGCGACTAAGGCTGCTCCCCGAGGCAGCACAGCAACCCCACAGTACAGTGGTGAGAGCAGGGTGGCTCTGTACCCATGTCCTCATCAATCTGGAGAGTCCTTACCAGGACTCCCAACGTTTCCTTCTTCATTCCTGTCACTCCTCCATGCGGTGGCCTGATTGGATTTCTCCATGCTGAGACGAGCTACACTGCTTCAACAAGATCTTTTTACCTAAACCTGGGAACTGTTTAAACTAACCAATTGCTTAAAACCATCTGGGGGTAGAGGCAGGCTTTTCCTTTTTGCAAAAAGGCTCTGTTAATCCCTTTATGCCTTGGAAGTGACATCTTGGTGCAGATTACAGCATTGGTGGGATGATCAGCATCCAGTATTTGTGTTTGTACAGCTCCACGAGGATTAGCAAAGCCTCCCTCCTCTAAAAAGTAATATTAGCCATGTTACCACATGTCCTCTCCTAAGGCCATGGGAATGGCCACCAAGGTCTGTACTGCTGTGGGGAGGTGATGGCCACTGCTTCTCCCTCCCACGAGTCCCATCACCTGCTCTGTGGGCATAGGTGGGTGCAGGACCACAGAAATCCAGGCCAAAATCATTTCTGCATCAGCTCCCTGACCTCAGCTGACCATCTGTGCGGTGGCACAGGAGGGTCTCCAGGTGACACAGAGAGCAGAGGTAGGGGAGGCTGGAGGGGGAGGTCCTAATTTTCAGGTGCTAACAGAGAACACAGCACATCCAACACTGCCAAAAAGCCTTTTGCAAGATGGGTAACGATGCCAGGAAATAAAGGAGGGAAGTTCAGAAGGGGGTGTTAAACACTGGACACACACAGAGGATGGCAGGAGCCTGCACTGCTGCTGAGCACAGCTGGGAACAGATGGCTCCACAGAACCCACCACTGAATCTCAGCTCTCCTACACAGAAACTTTCAAGGAGGGGGAAGGAAGTAATATTAGGAGGGAAAGAAAAATGCTAATGAAAATTAAATTAGCCAAGCTAAAAGAACTGATGCACCTAATCCATCATGAATGTCTTTGCTATGTAAAAATTCCAAACTGCAGCCTCTAAATTCAGCAGTGCTGCTCCTATATAATAACATCAGCTTACAAACAGAGGGGAAAAAACTCAGTTAAATGCAAACTTCCCACAGCAGACTGATATGATATTTTAGGAAGTCAGTTCGGGGTCATTTATTCACACAGTTATGAGCATTGATGTTATTTTAGCTGGTATTTATCACCAAAATAGAATCCAACAGCTGATGCAAACTTTTAAAATACCCTCTTCACATGCACTGCAAATATGTCAGGCTCTGCTTAAAAATGTAATGGTACTTATTTACTTCTGCCTTTCCTTCTCCTTTTGCAGACAGAGCCAGAGACAGATGAACTGCTTCCTATAATGGCTTCTGATTTAATTTTCATAAAATATTTACAAGATACAGGGCAAGCAGACCCTTGGCAAAACACATTAGGCAGGTGAGGGAAGGAAACAGGGCTATTTAGATGCAGTTCTTTATAATGCATTTCTGTACCGGGCAAAGGTCCGTTTTGAGTTCCCCAGACTCTTGTATTTTGTTGTACATCTTCGGTTACTACCAAAAACATACCTGGGACAGAGGGGACACCAACCTGCAGTATTTTGTCAATCAGAAGGTTGTGAGTTTTTTTGTGCTGTGTGTTTTTTTTTTTTCCTTTCTTTAAAGGGGTGGAAGGGGAAGCCTGCCAACTTAAAGGAAAATCTTGAAGCCTCATGCAAAAGCACATTTCATTGTTAAGATTTACCAAAGTCCTTCTTTTCCTTTCCAAATTCTACAAAAAAAAAGAAACTGTAAACAAGCAAAAAAAAACCATTTGAAAGGATGCAACTAAATCCCAGTCAGACGAGCAAAATTCAGGTGCACACCCCAGGAAGTCTCAACTCTGTGTGTTGTTTTTTTTTTTATTTTCTACTTGTTACACAAGACAACAGATTCAAATCAGATTTGCCAGTGTTTAAACATCATATGGAAATTACAGGAAGAGAAGAGCAATACAGTCATTTGCTGCACAGTTCCAGCTCGGCTCCCTCCATATCACTGCCAAGATGGATGCTCCAGCTCAGCAACCCCCTCTAAATTAGGCAGAGGCTGGGGTTGAGCACAGCTTTTGCCCACTTGCTCCAGACCTGCATCTCTCCGGTCCCACCAGGTTATGTGCCAGGCAGCCATTCCCTAATCCCTTCTGCTGCAGCACAGGAAGTTGTCAGTCACAGCTCTGCCCCCTGGCCAAGGTTGTCTCCTTCCAACAGTGTTTACACCCTGTGCAGGGTCCACTCTGCCTGTCACCTTCAGAGCCAGTGCCTGGGGCCAGGAAAGACACCCCAAATCCAGCTGGTGCCTCCTCCTCAGAGCGCCCTGGGACAAAGAGTTTTGTTCCAACACAGCAGCCAGCTGTTTGCTGAAAGTCACTTCCTCAGGTTGAATATTAAAATAATGGAAAAGGTCATTCTCTGTCTTTCTGTCAAGCACCCCACAGCTGAAAGAAAGGATTGTAAACTTCAAAGGCTGACTGCATAGCCCAGATCAAAGAAGGAATCTAATGGAAAACTATAGTCATACCATGTATTTTCAAGGTAAAAGCCACATTTGGCCACAACACACCCACACTGACACCACCTCAGCTATTCTGTCATCTCCTTCTTGTCTCGATCGAAGGATGAATTTCACAGTAGCAACATGAAGGAGGAAAATGCCTTAAATCTGAAGCCAGACTCAGACAAGAGTGCAAGAACCATCTTACTTGTACCACCGGGTCTTGCAGAAGGCGATGTATCCAGGGCCAGGGGGTACATGATGAATTTCAGGTGTCACGATGAATATTAGTGGGGTGGAAGAGGTTTTTTGCCACCCGCTCAGTCCCTCGACTCTTACAGTTTCCCTTGAGCCAGCACTTCTGCTTTTCCAGCCCTACAGCGAGCTGGCTCCAGGAGCCAAACCACAGGAAAAGTATTCGCTTTCTTTTACAGGGCTGGTTTTTGGTTCACTTCCCCAGGCCGGCTCAGCACTGGGTCAGCCGTGCTAGGAAAAGGGGCATGGAGGAGCCCCCTCTGTGCTCTGGTCATGCTAAAGATGCACCCAGTCAAGTTGAATCCCTCGGCTGTGGTTTCACATAGGTGCTAAAATATCTCCTGCCACCCCAAATCCTGCTCCCCCACACCAGCTCCACTCTTGGCATGGCTGTGCTGCGAAAGCAAGGTGGGGGAACTGAGCTGGTTGGAAAACAACTTGCTTTTCACAGGCTTCTTGACTCAAATCAGGTCCCCCCCCCTTACATAATGCTGAAGAAATGCCCTGGGAACCATGGCTGAACAAAAGCAAAGGTAAAAAAAAAATAAAATAACAAAAAAAATCCTTTCCCACCCTGTTTTACTGTATGTTAAGAAATGGCAATTTCATCTTGGCTGTATTTTGTTTCTGACACATTTGTGCCTTAAGCACACAAATACACCAAAGCATTTAGCTCCAGATGAATTAAAAGGGAACACGCTCATAAACAGCTTCACACTTTAACTCATCACACAGTTTAAGTACATTACTACACAGCCAATTTATTTTTTCAGGAGACAAACATGCAGCTGGTTGATTGCAAGTGTGAAATGGAGCTACAACACACTCTGATCACAAACTCACCAGCCAGAAACTACGAACACAGAGAGGCACCAGTCAAGTCACCTTTGGATGTGGAAATCTTACAGGCAGGTTTGCTGGTGACACTTCTCATCCTAAAGCCTCATATTGCAAGAAAACAAGGGTTTCAGTAACCTGAAGGTTACTTAAATATTTGAGTGCAAGTTTGGTTATACGTAACAAAAATAATTAATAGAGTATAAAAGGTAAAGAGCTGGCATGCTAAAGCATGCCATCATATCATCATCTAAGTACAGGGAAAGGCCGAACTGGGTGTTAAAAAGATAAGGAAGGGAGGGAGAAAGAAGGAAAGAAGGATAGATATCCTTTGAACTGCTGGGGCAAACCAAACAAAACCAACACCTAACTGGTGCACAAATTACAACGCAAGCTCTGGCAAGATGCAGCTATAAGGAAACTTCCACCACAGCAGAAGATCAAATTTCCATTTCCTGCAGGATATATCCCAATCCCAGTGCACAACCGTGTTTGCATGTGGGAAAGGTACAGAGCCAGAAAACACACTACAAACATGGTCTTGAGAGGAAATATTGTGACAAGAGAAATTGCTTACCCTCAGCAAGGTAGCTCAACACATCCCAGTTGCAGCTAAAATTAGCTACATAAAAATTACACGACAGCAAGACTTAGAATACTTGATAGCAATACAGATATCTTCTGCTTAATATTTTGTTCTTCTTATTCGTAATTCACTTAAGAGTGAAACAGTGCCAAAGTAACTGAAGTTCAATGCATTTGGGAATTGTGTTGAACTGCTTATTCCTGATCTGCAGCAAGAAAAGCATGCTTTGCCTATCACAGAGTGACACAAAAGCAAAAAAACCAACATGATAAATACAATAAAGCAATACTTAAATTTTGCAAGACCCCTACTCCCCCTTCTTTCTTTTAAAGGAAGCAAATAAAGCTTCAAATTTACCCCATGAATCTCTCTCCTACCAGCTCCCCTGAGCTCCACACTACATCTCATGAATCTGTTATATACACAAGAATAAATGGATTTTATGTTCTGTGTACCTCCAATGCCACAGTAATTTTCACATTTCCTTCTGTCCAGATGACAGGCTATGAGAAAGCAAGGACAATCTATAGGCTGAAGTAGATAGTAATTGCCCCCACAGTTTTGAAGGACTTAAGTAAAAGAGCAGCTGCCATCCCAGACAATACCTCTGTTTCACTGGCAATAGTATTAAATTATCAGTGAGTAAACCTTGCTTGTATTGGTAAAAAGACAAAAAAAAAAGGGTTAATTTCCAGCATCACTGGAAAGAAACAGGAGGTCCTGAAAGAAAGGGAGAAACATAACATTAGAAAATAAGCCTGACGGCCAGAGAAAAAACTTTCCACTTGACCTTCCCTACTGAAAAATCTCTTTGAACATCAGTATCCACTGCCATTGAGTGTCATGAATTTGTGTGGGCAAAGTTAACCTGAAGGCATCAAAAACCCCCCAAACAAACAACAAAGGAAGGGATAAAAAGCAGCTAGCCTTAAAACAGCTGGGTATTCAGGACCTTTTCACTGTTTTAGTGGCATCTCTCCTGCCTTCTGACCCCCGGCATACAAGCAGGAAGAATTCCACTGAAAAGCCGATACACCCTGGGGTTAATGGGAAGAAGGAAAAAAAAACAAACTACAGATAAACCAATGACTTCAGCCTCCAGGACTACCTTGGTAGTGAGCCTGCTGGAAGAGATCAAGGCAGAGCTCCCAGTGCTGAAGTGCGAGGAGTGAAAGCCGTGTTCAGACACGACAAGTGCTCGCTGAACTGGTGCTGCACTGACTGCTTGGGTGCCGGGCAAGGATACCCAGAGCACCGTGAGAGACTCAGCTATAAAAGAGTTCATTGGTCAAAGCCAGCTAAGGTTTCTTTTTGTTTGTTTGTTTGTTTGTTTGGGGTTTTTTTGTTGTTGGTTTTTTTGAGGGAGGGGCTTGAGCCTGCTGGTTTCTGTGTGTGAACTTCTCTCTCCTTAGCAAGTACTTTTTTTTCTTTTTTCCTTTTAAAATCTGAATTAGAATAGCTGTGGTTTACAATGTGAGCCCAAAATCCAGACATCAGAGGATGTGGCTAGCAGCAATGAACCCTCTGGCTGTCCAGGCACAGCATAGCTGGCTGCTGGGCAGGAAGAAGAACAGAAGTGAGGCCATCGAGTCCTGTCACTGTGACAATCCCCTCGTCACTTTGCTCAGCCTCACAGAGCAAACAAGGTGGATTTGCTGAAGGTGACAGCCCCATCATCCCCACAGAGAGCTCTGCTCCTCCAAAAAGCATTTTTCCTGTCTGCTACTCTAGCACAGCGTCAAGAAAAAGGAAATTGCAGGCTCTTGTGGCTCCTCAATCCCTGAGCACAACTTCTGACAGAAACACATCAGTGCTTCTCTAATCTCGGCAACATCTTTTTCCACAGAGGGGTGGGATGAGATGCTCCAGCATCCCACAAAACTTACAAATATATTCCAAAGTATTTGGACCGGGTTTCTGCATGTCTACTTTAGAGAAAAAAAGCTACAGTGGTTCTTTAAAAGAACCATCTGAATGTGAAACGTCCAAGCCAGCAAGAAAAAATTACATTTACTGTTTATCTAATCTAACTAACATAAATCTTACAAATTTTAATAGTGAGGCTCTAACACGCTTGAGGCCCACATGGGAGATGAAAGTAGACAAAAGGTTTCATGGAAAGGCAGCAGGGAGAAATCTGGTTTTTTATTTAGGAAAGCAGGAGAGATGCAAGGAGGACTGTAATGGCAACATCTGCCCCAATGTGCACCACTCTGGTGGGGAATGGGTAATTGTGCCTGTCTCTAAAATGACTACCAGCACCATCCATGACACATAACAAACTTCCTAACTCAAACATCCCCAAGCACAGGAGCCCACGTTCAAAAGGCACAAGGGGCACAGGATCACTCCAAACACACAATTTGGTGATGAAAACACGAGTATGAAGACTCCTGCTGGAAGTCCAAGAAGAAAAGCAGTGGCAGCAAGATCTTCACCTTAGTGAAGCAGGAGAATGTTTTCCCTGTCTGTAGTTGGGGAACAAAGGTAAGCAAGCTTTTAGCCAGGAGTCAACAAGGGAAGCAATGAATTAAATGTAGGCGCCTCAAAACACAACTCTGTGGCTCAGCCATGGGCCTCTAGATCATGCCTGCTTTACTTCCAAAATTTTGCAGGTCTCACTATGAACAAAAACTAGGTTTTTAAAAACATTATTATTGATTACATGAAACAGCTGTGATTGTACAGTGCATGTCAAACTTAGTAAGGCTGAGTTTTGCTGTTTTCTCTCTTACATTCCCCCTAACCCAGAAGGAGACTGCAGTCATTTTTTTAGAGTCACAAAGCAGAATAAACATGGGAGCCGCTGCTCCTCCTGCCAGTGGGTGTCTTTTCTTTAGCACTAAAGCAGGCACAAGGCTGCAGATTTATCTGAAAAACACATGAGTGGTGTTTCAGCTGAACTGGTCATAAGGTTTCAGAACAAAACACCTCTGCTTTTTCAGATGGGATGCTAAAAGAGACCATTTCAGGCACTCTGAAGACTCTGGAAGACATTGACCTTTTTTCCTTGGACTCAATTCACATTTTTCACTTTGTGGTCATGTGGGATTATTATCTGTAATTGAAAGTAAAAGTGTAGATTAAGGAAAAAATTTTACACAAGAACCCAATTATACGACAAATTCTGTGGCTGAGGAACTATAGAATATATTCAGCCTGCACTAAAGGTTACTTCTGAACCGAATGTTAATTAAAGAAGGCTGAAGATGCAGGCTGGATGGATGAAGACAAACAGAACAATCTCAGCCCGTTGCAATGACAGTGTTTTCCCCAATGGAAACAGAACGGATGGCCAGTCTTACTCAGATTGCATCTCTTGAGAGGACGATTTATAATGTACAAGACAGGAAAAATTTATTTGCTAACATATGGAAAACATTTATGGGCTCTTCTGAGGATCTGAAATTAAAGAAACACAACTACATATTGTTAAAACTTCTAAATGGAGATTTCATTTAAGAAATAAGCATTTTTCAACTCGAGTCAGTGACATTTACTTCTATATACTTTTGTTTTCTGCCCTATCAGGTACGAGCTTCAGAACAGGGGTCTGCTGTAGGTCTGAGCCACAGGAAAAGCATTAGATGGCAAAGTCCTGTTTTTAAAGATGTAATCCATGCTTCAGGAAGATGGATGGGGAGCATACACCACAGGGATGGGGCTGGGTACTGCTGCCCACGTTATCATCCTGGCACTGCAAGTTACTGCGATGGGAGGAGATAAGGCTCCTGACACCAAGCAAATGTTCACACTGCCACAACTGTAGATAATTCACCCCCTCAGAAACAAAAAAAATAAATCCACCTTCTGGTACAAGAAAATTATTTTCCACTAAGCCACACAAGAGCATAGCCTGAAGGGGAGCTCTACCTCTAGGGCAAAACTTCTCTTTCCCATGGAAGTACCTTGCTGGATGCCTGGAAGGGCTGCATGATGAATAAACGAAGTGGATGATGCACAAGTTGCACACACAGAAATATGCACATCCCACGGAGCAGGACTGGAGCTAACATTATAAAAGCCAATTGATTGACATTATAAGGTCAGTCAATATCCAACAGCCACGTTGGAGTCACGGCTTCTATGTAACGAGGGTGGTTGTTTTAAAACTGGTTGGTGCAAACATCGGTGCACGATGAACTCAGGGTGGCCGGTCACAAAGCATCCTAGGAAATGTGAGGTTTTGGACTGCTGTGCTTGAACAGATTGAAACATCTTCAAGGAGAGCAGGACCTCAGGTCAAATACTTGAGGCAGCAGTGCAGCAGCAACGGCTGGGATTTTCAGAGATGGGTAAATGACTGATTAAATGACTCAATCATGCAGATGCTTTTGAAAATTCTGCCGCACGCAGTTAAGTTTATTCATGCATGAGTGGGAGAGGGGGAGGACTGTGAAGATTTTAATAACTACCCTAGGAAATAAAAAAGAACAAATGTACTTTCTCTTTAAAACACAGGGTGGGGGGAAAAAAAACCCAAACCCAAAAAATCCACTGCTGTGGCTGTGAAAGAGTTTACAGAAAGTTGCAGGGAAGTTTTGTGTGGAAGGATGACCAAGTGAACTATGATACACTAGTCAAAAATATGTGCAAAGAAAGAATGAAACAGAAGGGTAAAAATAAAACATTTCACAGCCCTATCAATTTCTTCCAGTTTTAAACTGCTCCATGCTTCAGTATGTTATTTCTGGCTTATGCAGACTTCATACTCCACCATAATCTACCAGATAAATAGGAGTTGAGAGCTTTGAAGAGCTGTAGGAAAATGAAAGACTTAATCTCAGGAAAACAAAGAAGAAATATTAGGGAAGAAGATGCCCCTAAAGCCTTATTTTTGCAGTATAACAACACATCTGCCCTGATGCAACAGCTTGACTTAACAGCACCATGAGAGGAAGCACCACCAGTGAAGACCCTCTTGCTCTCTGGAGATCACAAAAACACGCAGAGAGCGCTGCCATGCAGGGCACAACTCATCCCCCAGATCCCAAAAAAATCCTGACTGCTGCTGAGGTTTCCCTGCTTGTTAATGCTATTGAGGATCTTGCTCCTTCTCCATCAGGAATTCCTACCCATAAATATCTGCACGGCAGGGAATTCCCTGTCACCTCCCTGGGGTCAAGACAGTGGGAAAACTCTCTCATAGTTCTGGCCCTTCACTTTGATTGCAGGAGTTTTGAGTGATTTTGATGAAGCTGGAGCACCATTCATCCAACTTTTCCAATGCGAAACAACACCTACTTAAAGGCAACAAGTTCTTCCTCCTGGTAAAAAGCATCCTACGAGTTTAATAATCAACACTCCATCTCAAGATTGAGTGTGTGGAGAAATTCAGGAGCACTCCTAGGTCCCTAAACATCAGCCAGTAGGATTTTAGTAAAAAATATCCCTTCTTATTTCCACAGGCTACTTTTCACTGCTTAAACACTGAGTATTCCCATGTGTAACCCAGTGAGAGCTGGCACACACCCACCCAAGGCACATTTTGACAGTCATTCCCTTTCTGATGAGCACAGAATAGCCACACACACATCAAGAGCGACTGTCCATCCCCAGCAGAGCACAGCTCGTCCGGTGAACCTGGGAGCAAAACAGCACATATCGGTAAACGGCTCTGGCTCCACCGGTGCCTCCCCCCGGTCTGTCCCATCCCAGAGCCTATAAATCACTTCTGGCAGGTAGTTGGGAAGCAGCTGCTAATGATAGTTTTGCTGCAGAGTGCAGGAAGTCACCTTTTAACCCTGCCTGCTGTTGTTTGTCTCCCTGAGCCTTGACAAAAGGACAGATGCGGACAACGTGCCAGCCGTCGGGAGGATCTGGTCAAAACGCAGCAGGGAACCTGACCCGGTCCCACACTTGGTGAAACACCACCCTCAAAAACACCTTTTGGCTTCTGGTGCTTCCTGGTACCCGTTTTCAAACAGCTTGATGATGCTTGTACTCATTTTTTTCCCCGTTCACCTTAACGATCCAGGGAAGTATCACAAAGACAATTTTGTGATACTGTTGCTGCACAGGGGATGTCCCACCTTCCACCCTCCTGGCACTGAGGCCCCACAAAACAGTGACATTTATAATACACTAATGCATATATATATGTGTGCATGGGGGGCTGCAATCTAAGGTGAGCAAATAAATTCAATAAGACCAAGTATACACTGAGCAACTCATTTTCAGCCTGTGAAACAGCCCTGACCAGATCCAGAATTTCACCTGACAGTTTTTTTTATTTTTTAACTTTCCTTTTAAAGTGTGCAAGTGTAGCCACTTCTGTTTCAGCAAAGCTCGAAAATACATTTTAGACAATACCACAAATTAACTGCAAACAGCTCACTCTTATTTAAGTCACTGCTGGTTAGGTAGATGGCACATTACTGTGCCTTCCTCCACCTAAAAAGCCACTTGTTTGAACTTTCTACATTTTATGTACAGGTGAAACATCTTTAAAGTTGGCTTCTGTTAAGAACTGTGATTCAAAATCTTACTTCCATGAGTATGTACCTGAGTAGCAGCCACCTCCTTGAGTTTGTAGGAAGTTTCTCATGGACAGAGAGAAGTATTGAGAGGTGTGTGTGCACCACTCAGACTAAGCCACAGGAAATTTGAGGGTGACTATTTCTTCACTTCTAGCCCCTGACATCATCTACTCTGACATGCTTTTCACGTGGCAGTGGGAGGCCAAAAGAAACCCAACATTCTGTAGAGGATACACTTCCATCAAATAAAACACACCCAATGGCCAAACACGATGGTGGCTGAAAGCCAACCCTGAGGCATAAAAACAAAAAACCCTTTCAAACTTGACCATGTAAAACCTGAGCATGAAAGAGAACGACCTTGGGTGACATGTACTTACAGTGAAGACATCATCGTCGCCGACCTCAGCCTCGTTGTGAAGGGTGGACGAGGAAGTCGTAGATCCTAGGAAAAAAAAACCAACAACTTTTTAAACACATGATGACATTTCCATGCAACCTTTGTTTTTTTTTTTTTAATCAGCCTGGTAAACGTTTGGATTCTCACAAGTTTGTGTGTTGCAGACACGTGAAAGAGTGGCTCAAACTAAGGAAGAAAAACCCATCTTCTGGGTTTTGGAAAGGTAAAATCCAAGCTAGGTTTGCAAAGGTAAAATCTGAAAGTGTCTGTAAAAGCAACTGTGTGGCTGGCAATGCTAATTAACAATGTTAAAAATAGCAGTTACCATTTCCAATTACAGAAGACTTTAATTTCTGTAGAATGGTAAAGCTATGCACTAATCAGTGCTTGAGGCTATATCTGCAGCTGTCAAGAAACCATACAAGAGTTTTTCTTCACATATTCCCTAAATCTGGGGGCAAAATAGCCTTTTGTTTAAAAAAACACCAAACCTGGCTTCGAAAATGAAGAGTTGGACTGAGTTTTTTTCTCCTTCCAAATCTGGAAGTTGTTATATACTCTAAAGGTCTTCTCTGTTATCAGCTGCTTCTCAGAAAACCACCCTGCCCCACGTAAGCAAAGCATTTGAAAGGAGCTGATATGTGTAAAACCATAGAAAAGAGTAAAATATTGGGGTGCCATTTTCACTAGTTACATGGCAATCTTCTGGAAAAGTGGGAAAGCTTATTAAAAAAATCTTCTTCCAGTGTCTTTCCTCACCCTGTGGGTGTTCCCCTCCAGAGCCGCTGGAAAGCCCAGTCAGCACCCACATTCCAGAAGGGCATCACAGAGGGTGGCACACACCATTGTTGGACTTGACAGTAAATTTATGCTGTAGCTAAAAGGGAGTGACCCCTCTCCTTATACTAGCCCCCCTTCCTGTCTGGCTTCACCCTCCATGAGGCCTCCAAGGAAGGTGGGCGCAGCAAGATGGTCCTGGGGGAGAAATCCCCAAGTCAAAGGTCTATTTTTCTGCTGTAAGCCCACTGTTAGACTGAATTACAGCCACATCACATCTCTGACCAAAATAGTTGAACGGTTTGTACCGCCTTCATTCTGGAAATTTGTTAAAATAACGTGCTTTATATAATGCTATCAGCACCAGCCTTGGCTGCTCTCAGTTGCATCATCATGAAGATGCGCAGAGCTAAGTGCGAAAGCCCACTTAAAACACTGAGTAATGTGGAAACATTTGTGCCATTTGCTACATTAGCTTCAAAATTAAAATACCCCAATGCTCTATGGAGCTGCATAGGATTCCTGTACTTGTGCACCAAACTTCTGATGCTACAGGGAATGAACTGCAGGTTAAATATTAACAATAAAGCAGTGATTTCGTGAAGTTCCGAATGCACAGTCAGCTGTGCTTAATATTACCTGCTAAATTCGATCAAGTATGTGAACAAAAAATGAATGACAAATGAAGTCGGCTGCCCGACGCTGTGTGTGCATGAGCCAGTTATTGTTGTTCATTCAGAAAGCCTTATTTGGAAGTTAAGGAGGAACACATTCATGAGGATCAGCCTGTATTGTTAATGGGATAAATATAGATTTGCTGATTTTGAAGCATCTGAGATGCAGCAGAACTTGATTTTAAATACCTCCACTGCAAAATGGATCAAAAAGAGCAAAACAGGAGTTGCCAAGTATCGGCATCTCCAAAAGACCACTCAGTACAGATGAGTTATCACCTCCTTGAAACTTTGCACAGTCCCGTGCCACTTACATAAAAGTCATCACTTTTATGACTCAAAATGCTTCACAGTTTTAGCAAGAAGAAGAAAGTGGAAAGTCTGGCTGTAGCTTCTTCATGTTAATTGCACAGAAAAAAGCAAATGAGTAACTATTTGAGAGCATCCTTCCTCTAACTGATGAGGTATTTGCCAGCAAGGAGCACTGGAGGATTAATTGTCTCCCACTATCTACCATGATTAATTGTCTCCCAGTATCTACCATTTTCATGTTAAAGCAAGGACAGGGTATCTAGAACATTAAGCTGTCTTATGGAGCTGGTGTCCTCAAAAATAATACACATCTGGACGTATATTTGAGTGAGTATCCTCAAAAAATGACACCATCTGTACATAAAAATGTCCCAGTCACACAGAGGGAGAAGGCAAAAGGTTTTGAACCACTAAGTCCCTACATAAAGTGGCATGGTTAAAAAAAAAATCAAGAAAAAACCCCCATGAAGAATCAAATGCCATTAAAATAAAGTACAATAGAATTATAGCTGTATTATGATTGCCTGATTGCAATGAAATGGGAAAAGGAAAAATTTATGACAACTTCAAAGCACGGGCAATTCAAACGCATTTTTTGCAGAATTAAAAAAACAACACCCCAAAACACAACAAAGTCTTCAAGAACTACCATTCAACTAAGAGGATGCAGACAAAACTAATTACTTCAAAATAAAACCAAAGACAAACCAAAGTTTTATTCAACTCCAGGCAAGAATTAATCCTATGATTTAACAAAGACTTCAGCAAGACGAGCTTTGACTGCACATAAAGAAGAGCCTGGGCTGTTTGAGTTGCCATCACTAGCGTGAAACCCAAGCCTATCAAAGAAAGCAATAACAACAAACTTGATGATAATTAAGGGTGAGAAGTGTGGGCAGATAGGATTGAAAAATACTTGGGACTGAAACACCTTATCTCCTTAAGGGAAGAGAAAACTCAGTTCTTAAAAGCTGATTTTAAATCCATCCCTCTTCCCAGCTCCCTGACTCAAAACCCCTTCCCCACTCTTCCAAGGCTGGAAGCGTCCACCTCCATGCTACCTTCAATGAGGTCCTCGATGGCTTTCCTCACTCCTCTGTCGAAGGCTCGAGCATCGGCGGGGCTTTGAAAAGTGAGCCCAAACTTTCTGTTGTCAACTTTCCAGTGGTGGAAGGTGGGGTTTGCCTTCGTGTACACCAGGTCCTTCTTCACAAAGCACTCCAGAACCACCTAGGAGGGCGTGAGCCCCAAAAGAGGAGCAAAGTCACTTTTCCCACCCCAAGGACACAGCCGGCACCATCTCAGGCCGGACCCAAAAGCAAGCCAAGTCATGCCTTGCGTAGGGGAACATCCTTCCCTACCAAACGATGACTAACAAACACCAGACTCTGTAATTGTTCTCATAACCACTGCACATTCATCTTTTGCTTGTGCTTTGAGTAGGCGTTCATTCCATAGCGCAGGAGCCTATTTTAGACCCAGGCTCAGCATCGGCACAGGTTAAGCTACTGGGGGCTCAGGTGGAGGGAGAACCTCTTCCCTCCATAATTTTGCTCAGCAGAAATTTTATCCACCACCAGCAGCAGATTTGGAGGAGCTGCAACATTCCCCTCACCATTTTTAAATTGTTCACTCCCAGCCAGACGCTCATCTCAACATTTGCTGTGCCAAAAACCATCTCTAGGGTGATGCTCTGGGAGAACAGGAATGGCTTGTCATGTCTTACTCCATCCCCCAAAACCATAAGCATGACTCCCAAATAATATCAAAAAAAGCATCCTAAGCAAAATAGAATTGCAAAAGACAAACTACAACCGAAACAGCTTTAAAACACCAGTCTTTTTGAAAGAAAGATCATTTCTGACTCCAATAATGCAGTTTTGGAGCCTGTGCAGGGAGTGCTATTTTTAAGCTGGCCCATATCTTCACAGGAGTCTATTTCAGAAGAATCAAACATATAAAAACAAGATAACAAACTGTAACATCTAAAACTGCCCCTGGAAATCAGGAAAAGGTTTTATTAATTTGATTTGTGCAGGGATAGAAGAGAGCTCCTTTTTAGATAAACAGCTACCAGGAGAAACCGAGTGTGTCAATTCATAAGAGACAACTTGTCTTCATATTCTCACTCAGCTTGTTCAAACCTTGAACGGCACGCAGCATAAATAATTCATGGCCCATTTTAAAAGGCTTGCGCTGCATTACTCAGTGCAATGTGACTGGCTTCATGGGTTCTTTACACTTCAATTCACTTCTCACTTACCCCCGCTAGGTCTTAGAAAAAAAAAGAAAAAAAAAAACCCCAAAACAACACAGGCCCTCTTTCATTCAAAGGGGATCTTTGCATGGATGTCAAAAATTTACCTGCTCTGTCCAGGTGGCAGCTTGCCAGCCCAGATAGCAAAAGGTGGCAATTCTAGATGAGGATAGGTTTGTTTTGTCCAATCTGGTATTATTTGCACATGGCTGTTTTTTATGTTTTTAAAAAACAAACAAACAAAAAAACAAACAAAAAACTTGCACAAGAATACAATAGCAATAGATTTGGGATAATTCTCATTATAAGAACAGACAAAAGTTGAATTAGGGTCTATTACCAGTTTGTCTTTCTGCCTTTCACCATGGATTAGAAATCCACTTCTTCCATTGCCCTCCGGGTACGTGACCTTGCAGACGCCAACTCTACTGAGACCGCCTCCTTCTTGCGGCAACCATCCCCCACTGGAGTCATCTCGGGTCATAACCACAGCTTTGACTCGCACAATATAGCTGTCACTGCAATGGTAACAAAACAAAAACAGAACCTTTTGTGAGCATCACGCAGTCTCATCGCAGTGTTTTTCTCGAGGGCAGCATTTAGATGGCGCTGGGCTGACCCCAGCAGAGAGTTCCTGCCCAGGATGGAAGTCCACCTCCGTGATGGATGGCCTGGACCACTCAACCCACCATAGGAAAGAGACCCATCAAACAGCAGGGGAAGAACCCATGGGGCTTCCAGATATTAACATACAGATCGAACAACCCGTGGTTCCTGACGCTCTTTCCCTCATGCAGCTGGGGACGGGGACCAAGAGAGTGGGGTGAACAAGGCAGCACCCCAAGGCCACCTTCTACAGGGTATGCACTGGGGCATCAGGTCTCCAAAGTGCTGGAAGGACAGGTGGAGCTCAAATAACCCATGCACAAAGTGTTTCAAGTTTTTTGTGATCAAATTCTTGAAGTGGGTTTTGGAAGATGACACTCAAATTCCTTTGCATCTGGGACAGCCTTGGGAATCAGCTCAGCTCAGGTCATCAGGACTACACCAATGTCCCTAAAACAGTTTCACCAGCATTTCAAGGAGCTTTGAAAGGCAGAGCATCACAACCTCACAAGAAACTATTCTGGAAGCACCTAAGATTGGGGGATAATCCAGATGCCCACCGCAAGAGCTCAAAAGAGCCCCCACAGCGAGTGGCTCTGCTCCCCCAGGCCTCCTGCTCCACCCTTTCCACAGAGCAGTCACTCCATCATCTGCTGGGGACGTGACCAGGGTCACTCAGAAGCAGAAAGGCCACCACAGAACGCAAGCAAAAGAAAAAGAAAGCACCTTGCACAGAATACGCAACAGACCTCGAGCTAAAACGGGTTGTCCCCAGCACAGAACTGCTGGGCAATATCCAAATCAGATTTTCGGTCCTCGATGCTGCCACTGAATCAGTGCAGCCCATCACATGTTGGACATGGATTAACACAGTGATGCTCAGGACAGCACTGGTAGCTGCCCTCGCAGGGAGGTCAGCACAGTGTGGCTGGATGTCAACCAGGCACAACCAAGGCACTGCTGGCTGCAGAGCTGCCGAGGCACCCACTGGTGCCCACAAAAGTGCTGCAGGGCACTCAAACCTGAGAACATCAAAAAAAAGGATGCACAAAGAAAACTGCCCAAGGATAGTCCATCTCCAGGCCACCAGGTGAGCTCACCAGGAGGAGGAAGATCAACTTGCTCCAAGAGGCAGCCCTTCAAAATGACAGGCACTATCCTTTAGGAAAAGAAATTTCTCCCTGAGGGAAGCTCTGTATCCGGACATTTTCCCAGCATCCTGTACAACATGACAACATAACCAGTGTCCTGTACAACATTACAAGCAGCAGTAGCTTTCTTCATCCTGCAACCAGGTAGAACCGCCTCTTGTTTTCCGACATAATTTCTGCAACACTTTTGTAATTCAGGTGCTAATACTTTAAGTCTGAGCTTCCCTTTCTCTAACATGACCAGACCTAACATCTAAGCAAGCAGCCTCATGGAGCCTACCTGAAGGCAGTTTTGAGGACAAACCAAGGGAAGCAGTGAGCATCTTTTGGGACCAGCTCATCCCTTCTGCAGCCAGAGAGATCTCGCCAAGCACACGCTGCAATTTTCCCTTCGCCGCCTTTATTTTATGGATACGCCAACTTTGTCACTGCACCTACACAATGAGGGCAGTGCACAGATGCTTGAAGTTCATCCCCTGTTGCTCGGAGGACTTTGCACTGGCTGATAAAAAGCTTTTCAGCACACTCAGATACGTGGCCCATGGGGTACCAGAGCTGACACACACAAGGCATTCAGAGAAGCTTTGGTCTTAAGAATATTTTTGCTCGAGTCCTTAAAGCAGCATCCTGGTACAGAAAACAAGGCAAGTGTGTCTATAAAGAGATCCAGTTACCTTTTTATTTTTTAATGAAAACCCATTTCCAGATTTTACAATAGCAACTTTACTCTTTGACTTCCTGATACTCAGAATTAAGCAAAATACCTCAGCTCATTTCCTACTGTGCAAAAACTGAGCTGCTTCCATGCAAGACAGTTTTTGTTTTCTTCTCTGTACCTTTCCCATATGGTCTACAAGGATTAGCAATTAGCAGATGAAGAAAAAAAGCAAGCCAACTATACATTTCTATATCATTCTACAGTTCCCCAAGGATCCTTTCTAGACTTATTTTTAGCTCTCTTCTGAAGTCGGAGCCGCTCAATACGACCTTCTCTCCCATCCTCCCGCAAAAGTCATCCACACACAAACTGCTGCTTCTACTTCCACACTTGAAAATTGCCACTGGCATTATAGCTTCCTGCAGGATTTACCATTCACTTTTATGGCAGCAGTTGGAGCCTTGGGCTGTCCCAAAAGTAATGTCTGCCTTCAGTTACTCTGCTGCAAAAACAGTCCACTTAAAGGAAAATTAGCCAAGTAGCAGCTACTCAGTACTTTGTGATTCCTACCAATTATTTGTCTTTCCATCAGCTCTCAGTAAATTCTCTAAGTTTGTAGTTATGTTTGAATACTAGTGGATGCCTACACATTAAATTTAGGTGCCCTGACTACTATCCCTGTCCATTATAATGATGACCTGGTGAAGCACAAAGCCATATGGTTTTCATCTTCATATCCACACTGATACTGTGACCTGTAGCTCTTACAAACTCTGCCACCACATGCCAAGAGAATACCATATAAACTGCATTCTTCCCATCCTGGAGAGCTAACTCCTTAAATATATCAAGCCAGAAAACCTAGTTTCCATCCCCTTACCATGGCAAGATGCCCTCTGTTCCCCTATTAGAGCCTTGTCCAGCAGAAGGGTTCACCTTTGGCAGGGCAAGCAGAGCTCTGGCTCTGTTAACGTAATCCCTTGGCACGTTTTCCTGCAGGATCAAAAGTCATCAGTGACGCTGGGCTCCCTGCAGAGCCCCGTCCCCACTCCCACTGTGCTCCAGCCACAGGCACATGCTTCCCAGAGTGCAATCTATGCCCAGGCACTCGGGGAAAAAGGAAGAAAAGACTGAAGGAAAGGAGGTGGTTAAGGGTTCTTAGGGCTTGACATCTTGATTTAATCACTGGATTAGGACTCAGAAGCTGCATGTTGAAGTTTCAAGGCTATGCACAGCTTCCTTCAGTCTTCTGTCTAAATCCTGCCTGCTGCTTCCATCCACAAGTCTAGAATAGGCAATGCTTCTTTCCCTCATGCCAGTGTTGATAAATACTTGGGAGGTACTCAAATATTTCAGGTCCATATAAGGACCTCGCTTCCTTAGTGTAAAAGCTGTTTATTTTCTTTGCTATTTAATTTTACGCGACTGCATCAAGGCTCTCGCTGGTTCCAGGCATTCAAAATCCTGAGGAGCAAAGGAGCAATCTGCAAATCCCAAGTGCATGTCACTGCTGAAACCATGATGCACCGAGGCAGTGAAACACCTGCATTTTTATCATGGCACCTGCAATTTGACTCTTTCAGGAAAAACGGTTAATGAGGTATGTGAAAATATTTGGTCTGTTACAATTAATGAGATACCAGCAGCTAAAAATGAAACAGTTAAAGAAAAACCCCACAGTAGCCTTAGTTCCCCTTGTTTTATTGGCTTCTTAAAACTTTTAAGACTACTCTAACTGTCGGGTTTATGGCCTATGTGTTATGCATTTCATGCAAACTATTCTTAATTATGCTCTTAAATGGAATACTTTGCTATCTTAACCCTACAGATTTGTCTTCAACAGCCTTAAAAGCTTGGGAAGAAAGTATCTGAAGGGATTACCCAGCTGCATGGCAGCCGGCCAGCATGTTCCAGGGCTGCTCCAGGTTGTCTGCCCGTCCCATCCTGAGTAAAAAAAAAAAACAAAAAAAACCAACAAAACCAACAAACCAGAATGAACTTGGGGAGTAAAGGTAGTGCTGAAAAGCACGTTCTGTTTTTATTGGAAGGAAAAGAAAACCCTTTAAAAATTATAGCTTGTGGGTGTGGGTATATATATAAAAGTATTTAAAAAACTGTGTGTGTGTGTCTGTGTAATTGCTATTCTGGAGGACACTGAGCACTTTCCTAAACAAGAAATAACTGAAGGATTACCTTTGCCATCACCGAATGCCAGTTTTACCTACAGCCCAACTTACAAAGCATTTGTGTGTCTAAGTGGTGACATTTAAGGCTGACAGAAGTGCTTTCCCCCAGCATGTACAAACGTGGCTGACACCATCCAGCGCTTTCCAACATGGGCCACATCACTTCCAGCAACACCAATGGGGGACAAAGCCCTGAGCTGCCTTGTATGCTCAATGGGGGCTTATGACTGCTATCCTGCATCCAGGACTAAACACCAAATAATTCACTTGCTAGTTAAGGCTTTAATCTCACCAGTGCCTTTGTAAAAGGAAGGTCAAAGTAGACAGCTCCCTTCCACCTGCTGCTCTTCTTCTCCACTTTGCTTCCAACGCAGCAACTGCAAATACCATGTGAGATGTCTAAAAATCCCAAGGGAAAAAAAAAGTAGACCAACCCACCACATTTACTATTCTTTGTTGAGTCACACTTAGCATCTAAAACACTTCCCAGACACATTCCATAATGCAATAATGTTTTTTCCTCCAGCCAAGCTACTTGACCAAAATATAAGCTTATAAACTTCCTTGCTAATGTAGCCATAAGGCACTTCAGTATTTTCCTCCCTTCCCAACTCTGCAGCCTACAAGATCAGGAGAGATTCAGGTCTCAAACAGAAAGGTAATTGCATTCAATGTGTTTCAAAATTACGGTCTGCTGTCTTTTAACAAATGCATTGACATTCCCAGATCCCAGGTTTCAGGGAAGAGCCAAAAGGACAGCAGGAGGCTGCTAATTCAACAGCAGCAGAGGTCAAGCTGTTCAGCTGAACTGGACACATAAACACAATTCAAACTATTTGGATCCATGCAAACATAACTTTACGATCACTGGGGCATAACCTGCTCTTGGCTGAGCTGGATGTATTTCGCAGTGCCAGGTATTTTCCCTGCCCCAGCAGCTCTGGCAGCTGGAGTTAAAGCCATCCCATTCCGCCCAGGTGATTGCTGCAAATTTTATTGTGAGCATTCCTCTTTGCAGTTCATCCCACAGCCAGAAAGCAGTGACATTTTGGTGGAAGATGTGAAAAACTGCTATTTTTGGAGTCACACGTTCTTGATTTGACGTTTGGTTTGTGAACCTTCCAGCAAGGGTGAAATATCTGAAGATTACAACCAGCATTTTCTCCTTCAAAACCTAATTTACCAATTTGTTGGAAAGCAAACTTCTGAGTGCATGCAGCTACAGCAAAATAAAGTTGATATTTCCATACCAGTTGAATTTTCAGCAGGTTTGAAACTCTTTCAGTAAGTTTCACCATGAAAAAAAAGCCACCTGTGCCTCTCTGGTCAGATCAAATGTTAGAATGCAGCCTGAAGAAAACCATGGAAAACCTCCCAAAAGTTTTCCTTGCCCTCACTTCTGCACCATACCAGGAACACAGAACCACTCTATCTGTAACCCAACTTCAGTATCACAAATTCGCAATCTGTATTTTTCTGTCTTTCAAATCTAATACCACCAGAATAAAAAGGCATCTGAGAAATTTTAATTTCCACACAGTCAAAGTAAATACAAGACAGGTCAGTCTCCACATTCCTTGCTCCAGAGATGCTGGTCAAGAGCAGCCCCAAAGAGGGGTCAGGTCCTCCACAGCCAGTGCTCAGCAAGCCTGGGTTTGCTTCAAGCACTTCAGCGCATCCAAAAATCCTTCATAGGAAAAATTAATAGCAGTTTTGTTTGGGTTTTTTTTTCACAAAGAAAAAGGACTTCTCAAAAAACCAAGACACCTGCAACAACCCAGCCACCCGCCTCCACATCTCCCTTAAATACCGAGGCAGAGAGGAACAAAGGAATCCTTTCACCAAAACGTGTGTTCAACATTTAAGGCTGATTTTATTGAGTTTACGAGAAGCAGCTCTATTCTAACCAGCTCAAATGGGATTTCATAATGCCATAATTATTTCAGATGCTTCCAGGAAGTACATGAAAACTCATTTTTAAAATACATACATATATATATATAAATACATACAATGTAGTCCTGCATGGACTACATCCATCTTTCAGCCTCTCCTGTGCCAGAGTTGCCTGATGATCCCCACAAAGTGCTGTACACATGGGCAAAACCTCGAACAAACTGGCAAGCAGCTTTTAAGGGAAAAAAGCTGGCTTGCAAGAATGCTGATGGGCAAGCAAAGATCCATTGATGCAGCTCAAGTGCATGGAATTTAAGCGGTCTCCCAGAAATCGGCTTATTATGCAAACAATATTGAATTAAAAAGAAAGTCTAACAGCATCAGGGCAGGTTAATTTATGAGTTGTGTCTGTATAGAAGCATCTATGTAACATGTTGAAATTGTGTTAGAGCTATCAAAATCCACAGCAAATCTTGCCATAAAAAGACCCAAAAAGTTGGGGTTTTTTCCTATAAGACAGATGTGACATCAGTGGCATACACACACTCACAACAGAACTTTTAATGAAATCTTATTTCATTTATTTTAATGAAAATGTTAACGAAATTTTAATGAAAACAGAATTATTTAATGAAATCTGTAAAAAAAAGTTTTCTTTGAATTTGTTGAATGGGTCAATTTTGCAATAAATGGCTATAGCTGCATATGGTGGCATGTCTTGAAAAATTATAAGGGACAGCAAAAAACAAACAAAACAATCAGTTAAATAACACAATACATCTGAATAATTTGGCCTGCAGCTTCTGCAGTACTGGCAAGAGTTGCACACTCAAGTCCTCCTATTTTTGTGCAAGAGTATGAAATATTAACAGATTACAAGGAAACTAATTAGTACTATCATTTGCTGTAATGAGAACGGAAGTTGTTGTTGCATGACAGATGGTATTTGTTTTATATCACATGTAAGATAAGCAAAAATCACATAAAAGTTTAGCCAGGCAAACAGGTAGATCCATAAGAACTGCATCCTGAATTAATTCCCCCCCATCTCAAAAAAAGTGCCACAACCAAGTTCTACCCTAATTTTTTTTTCTAACATACACTGACCTTAAACACTGTTAGTGCTATCCTATGCTACCTAACAAGCACAGCAACTGTATTCCATAAAAATAATTATGTATCCACGCCAACATAGACACAGTCTTTCTGAAAACTCAAAGTTAACAAAGGAAAGAAAAAATCCAGAAATTGCTCACCCAGAGCAATTGAATTTCCCCCCACTATCCTCCATTTTCATCAGTGGAGACTACTTTATTTATCCCTCTGTAAACATCCTCCATGACATGTATGTTACAACTACAAAGGGTAGACAATATTTTGCAAATATAAAAAAAAATAAATTCTGTGACTCAATTCCAGCTGAATCTGTATCAGAGGAGGGGTGAGGGAGTAAGCAGGATAACTGTGGTTTAAAGCTAAGGGGTTTTTATCTTTTGCCAGATAAATGAACTTTAAAAAAAAAAGAATACATTCTTAGCTACATCAAAACCAGCATGCACATTGATTTTGCCTTCCACCTCTCTTTAAATCTCCTACTTCTTCAAGTGTCCATGGAGAGGGACATCAAGGGAAGCAGCTTCCCAGGGAGCATCTATTTTCCTCTCTGTATTTAAGAGAGGGTGCATGCTAAACCATTACTTCTGAAAAAAAAAAAGAAAGAAAAAGATATGAAACCAGAAATGAAAGGCAGTGTTTCACAGAAGTAGTCTTACATATTCACTGATAAATCATATGCTGATTTAGACAACATTCAGAAGGGCTGTGGGGGCAGATGGGGGAAGGTGGAGAAAAAAAAAACACCAACCCAAGAGAAAAAAAATATGAAACTATATCCAGGCAGAACACACACTTACCTGCTGGGGGATGCCATTTCCTCTACATTTTACACCCTCTTTGCTCCGTTTTACCATCATTGCCACCGCCAGCCTCCCGTGGCACTGGCTACCCCATGTCCCAGTGTCCCAGCTGGCTGCTGCTGGGCGAGGAAGCGGCTTCCCCCCATGCGTGATTCAGTCTCCTTGAGGGATGTGCTGCATTGTACCGGGTGAGTCATCCCAGAGGTATTCTGCACATTACAGCCCCAGCCGGACCATTACTCATTCGCAATATCCTCCCGGCTCGAAGAGCACAAGCGCACGCATCGACCAAAGATCCTCGCTTCCCCACCCCGGTTATAGGCTGGAAAAAAAATAAAATGATTATGATACAACCCCCATAAATCCATAAGGGGGGTGTTCAGCAGCAGCTGACGGGGCGAACGTGCTGCCCGGAGGTTGCACCAGCCCGGCAGGCGCGGCACTCGCTCACCCAGGACTACAAACAGGTCCAAAGTTGAACGCAGGTGTCACATCCTCTGGTAAACCCGTCAGCACTTTAATTCCCCCAAAGCTGCTAACACAGCGCTGGGACCAAGGGTCCAAACAACTCAACAGGCCCAGAGGAAGCACTCAGCCTCCCAATGTGTCTGTCTCCATCGCAAGTTTTAATGGGATTTTAAATATTTCCAGCTTGCAGCAGGTTGGTATTTCTAAGTATCAGCTACAGATCCTTGTGTACCATACCTTTGCAGGCAGCCCAGGCTACTGAAGCGCCAACACAGCGACATCCCTACACAGGAGCTTAATTTTGGACAGCTGGTCTCAAAGTGCTCCATTGCAGCTCAGAAACTTTCCCAACCACTGGATCTCCTCAGAGCTCAGCCAGTTTGTTGTGTATGTCCCCCCAAGTTATATGATCATCCCTAAACACCCTCTCATTAAAGCAGAAATGTTGCTCAAGAGCTGCTTCGGCACCAATGACAAGAATAAAAATTGTGACACTGGGGCTCTGAAAAGCAGCTTCTAAAAATACTTGTCCAGTTTCTGAACTAATCTATGCTGATGATTAGGCAGGAGGGGAGAAGAAAGCTAACTGAAGTGTTTCCAGGCTCAGCTGCTTCTGCCTTCCTTAAATCCAATCTGTTTTAACCCTGATTTGGAGCAAAAATTACTTTTTTCTCCAAGATGGAGAATGGTGAACGCCTGAAAACATCCTTTAGGAAAGGTGCATCCCCACCTTGGAGACATAGTAACCTAAATCCATACGCTCTAGAAAACTTCAAGCTTGGACCACAGAAATGCTGAGCCTGAGATCAAGAAGGCTTGAACCCAGCTTCAGTGCATAGACACTGGGCTGCACAGAGGACGTTGAGGACACCTGAGGGGGCTGGACTAGATGGCCTTTAAAGGTCCCTTCCATTCCAAACTATTTTATGATTCTATGACATTCAGAGTCACCAGCATTTATTCACTGCTTCTCTCCAGCACCCAGCAAGCACTTGTGCAGGTGTAGCTACAGGCACCTATTTGCAGCTTGGCTGGTTTGTGTCATGACAGTGGAATCAAGCTACACTCCAAAGCCATGCTGAAGGCAACAGGCAGCATGTTAAGTTTGTTGTAGTGGTATCAGGTGACAGCTGCGTGTACAGTATTTCAATATAGAACATAAAAGGGTCTTTAATTTAATGGGCAAAGAGTACTGTGTTGCTAGTGGTGCATTTTCAGTTGATGGGTAGCTCTTTACTCAGAGTACCATGGTATGCAAGCAATTAAAAAAATATGTGTTTTTTTTTTTAAGTTTTAATTGCACATCCCCAATCCACTTCTCATCCTATTCAGTTCTACTAAAATTTGCTGCCTCACTTTCTTCTTCAAGCTCTGCAGCAGCCCTGCTTCCTACCATCAAATGCTTAAAGCAGCAGCCATCAGCTCTGTTCTCAGCTGTCTCCAGCAAGAACTCAGAACAAAAGTCCAAGGCAGCATCTGCCAAAAAAAAATTAAAAAAAGCTGCCTGGCACTTTTTGCTGCAAGTCCAGTTTCTAAAGCTTTTCTCCCAAGGGACAGAAGATGAAATTAACCTCCCCGTGCTAAGACAAAACTATCTTTGAATAAGTTGTGTTGTAATCATGTTTTTGAAACAATAATCTTGAGTGGTTACATCTCCCCAAAGCTTCCCTGTTTTCTTGCCTTTCTACTGCTCTGCAGACCATCCCGCCACTGGTCCTCCTAGAAACTCAAGGCTCAGCACACGGAGAGACTCGGGACTATGAGAAGGTTTTTATGGAGAAGCGGTGTAACAAACACGATTCCAGCATTACCACGTTACATGGAAAAGCCATCACACTGTACAGGGAACACGGTCTCACAGCTGCTGCAGGGCAGCTCTCAGCTCACAGGGCTGGGTTCATCCATGACCTGGGTATTCTCTGCAAAGCTGTCTGTTTGCTGGTCTGCCCAGGGTCAGGAGCAGGTAGGGAGAAACACTCTGCATATGAAAATGCAAGACAGAGAAAAGCTCTCTGTTACAAACGTTACAGCGTGCTCAAGCCAAAGTGATGTCTCCTGTCTACACTGAGAAGCTGTTGCATCAGTCAAGAAGAACCACCACTTCATTCAGGTGGCTTCAAGCCCTGCTCCCAAGGGTTTTCTCCGAAGGGAAGCAAGTATCAAGTCACCGGATCAGCATCAGCTGAATCACTGGTTGGGTTCTCACCTTTGCACGTGTTCTTTAACTTAAAGTCTAAGCTAGCAAACCTCAGCTCCAGTGTTGGCAATGCTGCTGCACTTTTTTCTTTAATTATTATTATAACAGCAAATATTATTTTTCCCTTCAAATACTACCCTGTCCAGCAGATTGCACACCCATCCCTACTAGCTCAGTGCCACAGTGAAATATCCTCTAAAGCTTTCCTGCGATTCCTGCCTTGGACTGGTGAGTGGCTGTGCCAACACACAAACACTTCCCCCATTTCCCAGAGAGGTGCACACTGCTATGGGGTTTTGCTGTTAGAAATCCAAAGCAAACATTGCAACTGGAGAGCCAACAAGGTGGTGGATCTGCCTCTTGCTGCCCACCTTGCCAACTGCAAGCATGGTTCAAAGAGCTGAGACTGTGGTCGGAGCGAGAGGAGCCCGTTTTCACTGAGGCTGCTGGACTACTTGTGGTGAGGAGAAAGAAATCCAGTCACCTTGCTAATACCAGTCATATTAATGGGCTGAACTTCTGCAGCACAACATTAACACGGTGCATGGGACCAAGCCTGACAGCTTGTGAACCAGGAAAAAAGATGTTTCAGCACATAATTTCAGTGCAGTGTAGGGTTTCTGAGTATCTGCAGTCCCAGGTTCATATGGGGGACATATACTTGTCATGATTCATCATATGGGAACACCAGGCAACCTATCTTGGGTGTAGCATTCAAGATTATCTACAGAATACTGCCTAAACATTGCTTACCGTACCTTGTGAGAGGTAAAGAAGGTCGCTTTTCTCCATTTTTGTTTTAACTAAAAAAAAAACCCCAACAAAACAAAACAACAACCAAACCCCCCTCCCCCCAAACAAACAACAAACCCAAACAAAAGATTTTATAGACATGGCCAGTGTAGCTTTGTGCCTAGCACTTCAGAGACACCCATTGCACTCATGTTGTCCTTGTTGCCCACAAAGTTGTCTTGAATACAGCGTTCATTAAGAATTGTGTGGTAGGGAAGAGCAGGAAGTATGGCAAAAATAGGAAAAAGGGCACAAAAGTAGATCCTTAGGAAGGACTCAAACATTTTATGATGTGCTTGGGGCTTCTGAACATTCTGGGAGCACTGAAATGCTCCTCCCTACATACCATTATCCATGTTTTCCTTATTTTCCACGTCATTCTCAGGGATGAATGGACCTTTGTACATATGGATGACAACAAAAAAATGACCCCAGCATAGATGGTATTTCCAGCCAGGACGCAGAAAGGCTCCGGGTGGAGGCCATATGGATTTAATTTTCCTGCACAGAGATCAAAGGAGAGCGCTCAGAGTGTCTTACTTGACTCCAAATAAACATCCATGACCAGAAAAGAGGTTACACAAATGACATGCATCGAGCTCCTCTGTGCCGGAAAAGCCTCATGTGCTTTTCTTCTAATTAAACCCTTCCTCCATGGCTCCTAATTGATACCTGGACAAACAGCTGTAATATACTCCAGGAAATCTAACCCTGTACTTTGCTTTACTTATGTGACATGGACTCGATCATCACAGGGCACACTGCAAACTTTCATTTCCCTGATAGAAAACTGATTAAAAAAAACCCCAACAACAAACTGAAATAGCAAGGCCTTCCTCCTCCCCTTTTTTGCACTTTAATACTTAGCTCAAAGTCGAAGTACTTCACATGAGAATCTTTTAACCACTGCATCTTTGCTTTCTCTTTTTTTCCCATACAAGTGTTCTCAGACTAATTATGCACATCCTAGACAACATATATCCGGTTTCTTGTCTTCTCCAGTTTCTTCCTTCTAGATTTCCAATCATCTTTACTGCTCTTTGAGGGCTGGTTATTTCTTCTGCAAAGCCCTCGTGCCAGGACTCCACACTCCATGCCAGAAGCACCTGCAAAAGCAGACGAAGAAGCAAGCACCACGATACGATAACCTTTATCCACCTACATTTCTAAAATCACTGAGAACTCCCATAAAACCATGTTGACCAGTTCCAAGTTCATACTCTCAATCTGATGCTGACTGCACCTCCTGTCAGCCAGCTCCCTGTTTTGCTGGGGCCTGACTTCAGCTAACCAGCTTAAATTTCCAGGATCACTCTGCTTCTCCTGTCAGTGTTAGTAAAACATTATCCTGCCCTTAAAATGTACCTTGTCCAGCTCTTTCCAGCGCTCTTGGGAACAATCTGCTACTTTACAGACTTAAAGGAAGATGGTTACCACTTACGAGTCTACTTTCATTTTTAGTAGTGTGGGAATTATTGCTCATTTATGACAGTGATCCTCACAGTCTGCTTTTGTCAGAGCACAGAAGACAACACTGGGCAGGCTTTGCCTCCTGTATGGAGCACTGCAAGCTTCACCATGCCTGCCCTGGATCAGGACATCCAGCATTAACTATTTTTACAAGGGCGTGCAGTGATAAGACAAGGGGGGAACGGCTTTAAAGATGAATGAGGGCAGGTTTAGATTAGACATTAGGAATAAATTCTTACTCAGAGGGTGGTGAGGCACTGGCACAAGTTGCCAAGAGAAGATGTGGATGCCCCATGCCCCATCCCTGGAAGTGTCCAAGGTCAGGTTGGAGGGAACTTTGAGCAACCTGGTCTAGTGGAAGGTGTCCCTGCCCATGGGAGGGGCTTTGGAACTGGGTAAACTTCAAGGTTCCTTGCAACCCAAACCGTTCTATGGTTCTACGATTCTATTTCCTAGCTCTCTGATTTTATTAAGTCCTCTAGCAGGCAGCACCAATACCTTTGGTTTCCTCTGGCCCAACTGTGTGCATCTCCTAACCTCTACTTTGTTCTCCCTGCAGCCAGCTTTCCTGTTTACATCTCTGCCGTCGTTTCCCTTGGAAAGCCGGAGGGCTATGGAAAAAAAGGACAAACAAACAAGCGCTTCCTCAAAATGCTGGCAGTTGCGTGCCTGCGCCTCTCCTCCTACCACCGTCCTTCGCCCGGTCACAACAGTGTCACATGCATTTAACAGCTTGTATTTCCTGAGATCTGCTTTAACAGGCAGATCTTTTAAATGCTAAAAGACGTGGTGGTGCAAAGTGCCTGCTGAACGTATCACTGGCAAGAGGCATTTTGCTTGCAGAGAAGTCAGTCAGGGGATCATCTTGGGGTCGTTCTGTATTCTCATTCTGGCAGGTAAGTTATATATCAGGTGAGTTATTCAACATGCTGCACATTCACGTTCTCACACCAATTCCTTCCAAAAAGGTTCAGTATAGTGACAGCTGGAGTCCTCTGGCACCTGAAGGAGGTTGAAGCCTCTCATGGTCTTTCCTTTTAGCACCAAAGATGGTGAAGGAGCTTCTCATCCTGTACCCATCAGAGTTTTTGGTGCACTCAATATCAGCTGAGAGCTGCCATCTCAAATCTCCTGGAATACCATAACATCAATGCCCCACATAAGGCCAAAAAAACCGCTAAGCAAGACCTTATGCAAGTCCCATTTAATGGGTGACAACACTGTTCAAAAACATCAAAAAATGAATACTGAAGAAAAGCAACATTATCTTTTTGTGGAAGATCTGTGAGAGGAAAGCATTTACCTTTTCTCTTTGTGTAAAGCCCCATCTATACCATGCACTGCCCAATTCCAGTAAATTATTACAGTAATATCTACAAGAGAAGAAGATATACCCTGATTTTTTTCCCTAACTTCCCATTGGTTTTTTGCTGTCTCAAGCTCTGTTACCACCACTCTACGCATGTTCAGCAGATGATAATGAAACCACAAGTGTTTATCTCAATCCAAAATGGCTTCTTTTTTTTTTCCTTCTCCCCTTTAACTCAGATTTAACTAGGGTTTTAATTCCTGTTTATCAAGGTCACAAAATCGACAGGAGATGCACACTTATCCTTTGATGCCCCATCTACAAACTTGGTTTTCTTTTTTCTCAAGGCAGTTTGATCCAGATATAAGTCTGACTTCCTTGCTTAGGATTTGCCTGCCTCTGTCACTACCTCCAGTAATATCTTGCAGAAAGAGAAATTACAGCAAGGAAGAGCCTCGGTCTTTAGATAGGTCTCTGCTGCATTCATGCAAAGGGAGGGCAGCTCCATGCCCAGCACTCCACTGTGATGTTTTGGCTCCCAGACAAGACAGTAGTGAAAGACTGACATGTCAAGACTGCCCTGCAAGGCCTTCTTTTGCACTAGAAATTAATGTTCAGAGGAAAGAGCAATGGCTTTGCAGCTTTTCGGCCTCCTAAGGGAGAGACATATGCACACACTGCCCAAAAGCAAGATAAATGCAAGCTTTGCTAACAGTTCTCACCATGATGGGAAATCACAAGTTGACAAGATGTCTGAAAAAAACCCATCAAATAAACCCCCGCATCCAAGACTCTCTGAGGCAGATGAAGTGCTATTTTCAGTATTAATCTGCAAGGTGGGGCAAGGACCTGCAAGCTGCTTCTTCATCCAGGGATGCCTTTTTATTAATGTTAGCACCATGAGGAGGCCGGTGCCCAAACTGTGCTTCCTCCACTGCAAGGACAGCCCTGGGAGCTACCAGGCCAACACTGTGAAGATGCTCTGGGATATCAATGCAATCCAGTGCATCCCACCACAGAAATCCGAGGCAGTGCCAGAACGAGCACCGAGTTACAGGCCCAGCTCCAAAGGATTCAGTGACAGAGTCGGATGATGACAGCTCCATTCGAAATAGAAAGCTGAGGGGGAAAGCCAGTTACTCATCCAAATCCAGTGCTCTCCCTTGGAAATGCATGGATGATGCATACTGTCAATTCTGAGATGGGAGAAATCACATTTCTCCCGTCTTCACCCCATCCAGATGTGCCTGGGCTGTAACGAGTCCATGGAGGATTTGGGAGTTCAGTCTTCATCCAACACACAAGCGCATGCATGTTTTAGGAGGAATACATTTACATGCCCACATTTAATGCATGTATTTTAAAACTGTGCTGAGATAAGCTAACAGTAACAAAAATTAGTAGTGTAGCGGCTGAAAAGATTGCCTCCATCCCATTATAACAAGGTAACACAAGAGCTGGATGTAGAAAATGGGCACTTCTCTGTTGACTAACACTCAACCTTGCTAATAAATTAGGTGGAGATTTGTGGTCTCAAGAGAAAGCCCAGATGTAGTAGCATCCCTCTTCCAGGAGTCCAGCTCACACTTGGACAGGAGACCTCCAGATGCACTCACAACCAAGTAAATGAAGTCTAGCTGAAACAATGCTTTGCCAAAACCAACACAGAGACAGTGACCTCTGGAATTTGGTGCTACTTGCAGATGTCCTAAAGGATGCCATCAACTAAGTCATAAAGAAGGTACTTTAACCCCTGGCAGTGATTCATCAAGATATTTTTTCTAGCAAAAAAGCCTTATTACTGAGGGGAGGGTTTCCTAATATTTGTAGGAAAACTCAGAAGAGAACAAGTAGATACTAATTTGTTAAAAAGACAGATAAACATGTACAGGAAATACTTCTATGAAGGTCCTGATCCTCTGAAGATTAACAATCTACAGTACTGGAGACAAAACCATGACACTGAGGAAATAACGAACTATAAAAACAGGAAGAAGTGGAAGTTTATTTTTTTATGTTATTTTGAGGGAATATTTGTTTTTCTGAAGCTTAAGATACCAGCAAAAACCTCCATCTGCAGGTCACACTATTCTCTATACAAAAGCAGCTGCACAGATTTTCCTCACCCAGGTCCCCAGAGCTGTTGGATGAGGAGGCCATCCTGCACATTACAGATCTGCTGCCTCCTTAATCGACATTGTTATTCAGTTTTCACCTCATCTGAAGTCATTACAAGTTGTTGCATGGACAGTGTTCTGTCCGTGACGCCAATAAATCATGTTATTTTGCTGTTGCATTTCCCCCCACAGCCACAGGGCTGGGTGCTCCCTCCAGATACGTATTTTGGTATATTTACCGTAATAACATTAAGGTAGTACTTGTTGGAAATGAAGGGTTTTGCCACTAGTGTCATGTCTTATACCTAAGTTATCTCCAGTGAGTCAGTCTGAGGCACAGCACTGCCCAGGGGTCTTCTGCTGTTAAAGGAGGTGGAGAGTGTAGGAGACAGGGACACCACATCAATTTATCTTCACCCAGGATCTTTTTGAAGCAACTTCCCCACCTTTTCCCTGCAAAAGCCTAACAGAAATTTAGATAATTCCCACCGCAGCCAATGCTATGCACACGTGCTGAGTGCCAACCTAGAAGCAGAACGACGCTCACATCTGCCTGCAGGACTCCCAGAGCACGAAAAGCCATCAATGCAGAAAATAAGTTTAACTTAACCCGAAAGAAAGGTTTAAGTATTTATTCTCCTAATATGTCCTCATCGCTTCACTCTTTACTGCCACTTATAGTTGAATTATTTTTGCCCACTGAAAACGATCCCTTTGAACTGGGGCATTCGTAGTTTAGGAAATATAATTAAATTTCCACGTTAGTTAGCGGATGTTAGTCAACTATCGTGGGGAAATGATCTACATTAAAAAAAGACAAGTACAATCAGCTTTCCGCTTGGATTTGACCTCTACCACAACTGGAATGAAGATGTAGATGCTATTTGTATGCTTACTGCATGGAGCATTTGTACAAATATGTAAGTATCTATATATTGGATCAAATATTAAGCATTTGCTTTTTGTTTGACACAGAATATACCAAGCCACATGTCTTCTGGTTTTGTGTCAAGTAGGACTATGATGGTATGGTCAACAGTGGGTACCTGCCTTTTGCCAATTCACATTCCCTTTTCACGTGATACATTACATTAAAATCCTTTAATGAACTGCTGCACATTCAACAGACCAGCTGTTACCTTTGCCATCTTTTGGTTTTGTCTCTCATGTGTCCTAATGTACCAGGGTTTTTATGAGACCAAATGTTCTACATCACCTTGTAGCTCCTCATGTTAACTACCAGTGTTGGTAATTAAACATCTCACATCAATTACAAGCAGAAATTGGAATAATAATAACACAGAGACAGAGCCCTTGAGCACCAGCTTCTAGGAAATTACTATCAAGACTGTTAAAGTTTATGCTCTCTTGCTAATTAAGTATTTGAGGTGGACCTGTATACAGTGCTCACCAAGGTTCCCTAAGCTTTGCACTCTGAAATGCCACACAGAAATGTCATTTCAACCTTGAAATGATACCCAGACAATCTGGCTTCACCCCTTCTTTGCTCTAGATGAAGATGAAGGAATGAGTTACCAAAAAAACCTGGACAGTACTTCCACAAAAATACCAAACTTTGACTTCCACCATTCAGGTAGATCATCAGGTGAGAGCCAATACCCAAGAGATACTTTCACAAGTCACAGACTGGCTCTTCAAGTCCCTGCCTTCAAAGCACATAAAAATAGCATGAAGTAAGACAAAACCAAACTAAAATGCTGGGTGTCTTCAAGCTTTGGCAGCCCTGGTGACAGAACACATGGGGTCCAGGACAGTTGTAAGCCAGCTGATGCTGAAAGTATTGGACATTTCTTCTTCTGGGACATCTCATGGTTCCTTGGCTTTGCACAGCCCTGGCTGGCATGTTTTTGCCTTATCCAGTAAATCCACCAGTTTTGGAGATCCATGGGTACTTGCATGCCAATGACACCAGGAAAAAAAAAAAAAAAGTCAAGCAGCTTCAAAAATCTTGATGGCACTTACAGACTGTGGACTCTCCTGCCAACCAAGGTAGCAAGGGGAAGGCTGGGCTCTGGTGCCAGGGACCCCAGATGCCCAGCATGCCCATAACGACCACCTGTTGCTGGTATGGAGGATGGTACAGGGACTATTTCAAAAATCCCACTCCTGGATAGCGCTTGGGACTTCCGTGTGACCCTCTGCCAAGCACGTGGCATTTCAAGTTCCACGTGGCTCCTCACTTGCTTTCCTGAAACCCTGCTGTGAAATGGGCAAGGATGGCTCTGCTGAGCCCAGCGGTGCTCACACCATTTCCAAACAGCAGGTTTTATTAACTTCAACCTGCTAGCAGCTGGCAAGGCAATAACCTGCATCCACGGGCTGCTGAAAGTGCTACATCCCATTGAGATTTGTAGGGATAAAATTAAGTTTTTCCTTTGATAGGGAGTGATTCTTGCTCGGTGCCACAATGCTTGTTCGGGCAGGCTTTCTATTCACCTGGGGCAAGCACGCTCTTCAAGCTTAATTAGATCATATCCCTGGCTAAAACACTTAACAGTTAATTGAAACTTTGTGCCAACCTATGGTCTTCTCTGCATGTCTCTCATGCCTCGTGTAGTGGAAGTCCAAGGGTGGGAGTGCATTGAGAGGTGGGAAGAAGGTTTAATTTGAGCCAAAAGGAATAACACGTTCGGCAGTGCCTAGCTAAAGAAATAAAAATAAAATGAAAATCCACCATGCCACAGTCCTGCTCCATGACATGAGCAGACTAATATACGCACGATCCATAATGCAGAGGAGAGCTAAATCCCAAAAAGCGTTGACAAAACTAGAGGCACAACCATGGACAACACAAGCCAAGACTGCTGTGCTACACAAGATGGGGGAGACAGCCTGAATAAGCCTTGGAGCTACCAACAACACACTCTTGACAAAACTAAGGCCATCCAGCAGAGGGAAGTTAGCACATAGAAAAGCAAGTATTTTTCTGAATCACAGAAGAGGTTAGTGTACTTAGCATTTAATTAGATCATGAATGACAAAGCTACAATGTCGCAAAAGAAAGTTCCTGTATTTAAAACGTTCCAAAATAAAATGAATAGAAGGACTGGATTTTAGCCTTTCAGGTATTTCCTTCCTCATATTTAAGGTCTAGTTTTCAGAATAAGTTAAATATAAAACAGTAAGAACATGTACAAGCTGTGAACAAGCACAATCCTTTCAGTTTTTCTCTATTCAATTAAGTGAAGAAACTCATTCATGTTCCCTGCAACACAGCACCTTCCAACAAGCCACACTTTCCCCTCTCTCCAGTTGTACATTTTCTCTGGGTTTTAAAAATTTACCTTTGCTGTCAGAGGAGTTTCTAAATCCCCTCTGTGAATGATGCAGCCAGAGATGCCTGAAACAGATGCTCAACCAGGGACAATTCTATTGAAGCCATGCAAGGAAAACCCTACTCAGGGAGCTGTAAGGACATCTGGCAATCTACAGGTAGGACTTTCCTGGACCTTATATAATACATCCTCAAGCAAAAGATCATAAACTTTCCAAGTGTTCTGCTGTCCAGAATTCGAAGCTAAACATCAAATCAGCAAAACACCCTAGTGGGCTATTTCCTTTCACTGATGAAGACTTATAACTTCCAAGTGTCTTGAAATGCACGACATAACAGGAAAATTCACCTCTGGATTCAAAAAGACAAAACAAAAACCCAACAAACTTTTCTGCATTTTCTGTACTTTTTGCAAGAGTTCTTGGGCAGAGCTTTAGGCGCTAGACAGTTTTTTCTTAACACAACACCACTTCTGTGAAACACAGCACGGCTCCCTTCATTGTTTGCTCTGCACTGTGGACTTCCACGCTGCACGTCCCTCCTTGCCAACCACAGCCATCCGTCATGCTTCACTTGCCTCTCCCTGGCTATTTACTTAAGGCTGGGTACAGCCAGGAATTCCTTCGTGTAACAAAGTGTACAAACGTGCTTTTATACCGGGCATTTCGACGCTGGAGAGTGCTCTCTCAAGGAGTTTCCCTTTTCTTCCCTGAGGAGCCGGTTTTACTCAGAAGCTCAGGGACCAGCAGAAGTCTCTTGCTGACAAAAGTCACATGCAGAAGTGGAGGAAAGGGGCTGAACATTTATTCCATCCACCTAAGGAAACGAGAGCTTAAAAGAGTGGTTGGGTACTGTTGAGAGCCTTTTTCAATTAAAGAACTTGCAAAAACCCAGAGCACCCCTCTCTCTTGAACCATTCTGTAAACAGGGGTTCGGTGTGACCTTCTGCTCCCCACCACTTCATGGAAGAAAGCAGAGTTGCTTTTCCTTTGGAAACATCATAGCAACTCAGTACTGCCAAGGAAATGCACAAAACTGGTGGCTCTGAAGTCACCTGAAGATACACTGTTATCATGCATCTGCGTGACATCACGCAGGCAAGGTGATGAGGATGAACCCGAGGCACCAGCAGCTGAGGTAGAAGCCAACTGCCACACTGCTGGGCATCTGCACCCTGCAGAATCCAGAAAGGAAGACATGATAGGGCTTAACAGGCAAGAAAAAAGCCAAGTGTTCTGTATCTGGTAAGGTATGCACCTCTGAATGATAAGCCAAGGAAGACTCATCACATCTGACACTGGAAGGTACCGTCTGCAGACAGAAGAAGATTCACTTATCCTGGTCTAAGAAAAATACAGTCACGACCTTCCTGTGCCCCCTGTAGCAAGGAGTGACCCAACTGGCCCCAATTCACACCATGGCAGTTAATAAAACCATAAACTGGAATGAATCAGTACAAAAAACTAAGTGTTTTTTCTGCTGACCTATCACTAATTAAGACAAATTTCTCTGCCATCCTATCCTTGCCTTCTCTCCCCGCTGCTCTCACTACATGCAGGGATGTTTACATCAATATACACTGCAAAAAAAAAAAAAATCTAGTGCTTAGCACACTCAAAAGTAACATTGGTAGCTATTTACCAAGTATTTTTTAATGCATGCTAAGATTTGGACAGTCCCTTTCATAAAAAGATGAGAGGATGTGAAGGATCTGTCTTCGATGCTCAGTTCTCAGCTGAAAGTCAGTTAATGTTGACCATCTGAAGAGACAAACTCTTCCAGTCACAGGCATGTTCCCTACAACCATCATCATCAGCTTTCAGCTAGATCCCTGAAGTCCATTAATGAGTCCTTTATAGCATTAATCACAACAAACAGCATATGTTATATATTGACTCCAACTGTTCCTCAGACAACTGGTCAGAGACAACAGATCCAGATGCCTCTCCCAAAGCAGCTGGGTTTTTCCACCCTTGCTTACAAGGTAGGGCTTGCTTTAATATTGGACAAAGGCAGCACCTGGATGCTTTAAATATCTATACCATGAGTAGGTATAGCCAGGGCTCACTACCTGTGATCCAAGGTAGATGATCACCAGGAGAAGGTCCAACCAGGGATGCTCATTTTTAATCCCACCTCTACCATTTATATCTCAAGAAATCAGAGCAACCTTTTCCTTCTTAAAACATGTACAGGCAAGTGCTACTTGCAGTTGAGTATCTTCAGGAAGGTACCAGATTCATGTAGAACCACAATCCAGTAAATGGTCTTGTGAAAAATTATTCTTCCCATTCCTGCAGCAGAGAATAAGCAGTAGAGGGAAACAGTCTAGTAATATTTAACTGCCTTTTTTTTTTTCTTCATATCAAGTTTGCACAAAAGGTATGTGTTTTACTGAAATCTCAAAATTTAAGTGCTGGAACAAAGGACACATTTTCCCCTGTATCATCGTACCCAAAATCAACACAGAAACCTTAGATATATCTGTAATCCAACGAGAACTGATTCAGAAAAGCACCTTGTGATTTTATTGCTTTAATCACTGCAGAACGTGGAGAGCATTTGGCCAACAGATGCAAACCCAAAGCACTAAGTGCTGTCCTGCCCACTGCTATTCCCCTTTGGTTTTCTTTTAAGTCAGCACTGAAAAAGCAAATTAAGCTTCCAACTCTCAGCTCCTATAATCACATGAGATACATGGCACCGACTCCAGAAGTTTATATATTTTCTTTTTAAAACATGAATGGGAAAGTGTACACAAACACCCTTCTTTCCCCATCCCTTCCTTCCCATAAGGAGGGCTGTTTGTTTTTTTATTTGACCTTATGAAAGGCTAGGGAAGCTATTCCACCAATACTCTGATAAAGGTAGCCCACGCTTCCTTAGAGATACAGCAAAGGGAAGGAGGAAAAAAAAACCCAATCACCAAAACACCCCCAACCAGCCACAAAGCTGCTAAATGTATTTTTTCATGACTTTTGTAAAGAACTGCAAATTTTATCAACAAATTCTCCCAGTTCACAGTTCACTTAGGGCCTTCCTGAACAAGAAAATATAGAGTACATGAATGTAGAGGCACTAAGCACTGTAGAATCTCAGTGGTCCACAGCCAAACCCTCGTATTCAAGATAAAAACACCTCAGACGGGGATTTCTGTGTTTCAATTTATGGATCCTTAGGACCACCATTTCTAAAACAGTCCATTCAGCTGCCAACTCTAGGGAAGAGTCTTTTTTGTTGCTTATGGAGGTTTGGAATGAAGGGGAAGGGGGGGTTGCTTTTTTGCATGCCCTGGAAATTTATTTCAGGAATCTTGTTTAAAGGCGTGTATGCAGAACCAAACCAAATGAATGGTTGGTGGTAGACTTTGTTAAGCCATAATTTTTTTCATTCACAGGCTGTGATTTTAAAGGGCTCCTCAACCGCTTGCTGGGGGAGGATCAGCACAGCTGAGGTGAACAGGAACACCAGCCACTATCTCCACACCCAAAAACTGGGAGACCCTGGCTAGATCTTGGCCTCTGGGCACATGAGCATTTTTGGGATCTAATAATAAATCTTGGACGAAAGCAAGAAGATTTTTAGTGTTCAAGCACAGGAGATGACTTGGGTAAAAACATCACACATATTTAACATCATCCAGCCCGGTATCAAGCAAAGACAGCCACGGCAATCCCAGGACCAACAGACTCTTTTGGAGTTCAATCCAAGGCATCAAAATAAGTATATTTCTGGCTCCTCTTTATGTGCTGTCTCTTTATCATTTCTGCACATACCACATACTTAAAATCCTAACTTTTAGGTGGGGGAAGATCATCCTCCCCCATGTACACATCAAGTCGAACGGATAAAATCCCTCACCTTCCTCCTGACTCTGCCCATCCGCACAACTCTGTGTTTGGAAGGATTTTAACCAAAAATGGTCACTTATCCAGACAGACTGACCTGGGAAGATTTAAGAATTCTGGGGAAGGGCAAGGGAGACATAGACTTTAATGACTAATAAACAAACCTGATGAACAGCTCAAAAAACAAACAAACAAAAAAGGCTGACATTTATCATATAACTTGTTTTAGGAACTACTGTAAAAAGGCACATCACTGACTTGATAAGATCTTTCAAACCAGTGGAGTTTATGTATACATAGGCACAAGGGGAAATGGTTTATTTGGGCTTTAAGGTTCTTCCTGCAGGATGCAGTGTTTATAAAGGGTATTTCTAGAACTTCCTCATTGCATTTGTGAGATCGTGCTCTCCGTAAGTCTCCAGCTCATGTCTGCACCAGCCTGACCCTCTCCTATCACTCCCCCTTTAATTATTTTATTTTATTTATTGTTTTTAACCAACCTAGCTAACTCTCTACATTTCACTTCCTTCAGACAACAAGCAGAAGCTCATCTCCAGCACTGCTTAATAACTTTCCAACCATTCAACACACTCTCATGAAGCATTACTATACCAAAATGCCAAATACTTTCACAGAAAAAAAAAAAAAGGAATTTTTTTCTCTTAAGCAGCTCTAGTGGTTTAATTGCAATTAAACAGAGAAAAGCTCTTCACTAAGCTCTTCCTCTAGGTCAACCAAACACCAGGTGCCTTTTTTAAAAACACGAGCTCACTCAAGCAATGCAAATATCACAATTACTATTTTATAAAACTCTGTACCATTTCCTAACCTTTTTATCTTTACAGCCACCAAACTGCATACATCCAGTAACAACATGTAAAGCAATGACGAGCTGCAACCAGCTTAACAGCTCCCATGCCAAGTTTCAGTCAAGGATGAATTATGTTGGCAGCACTATAAATTTCCAGCGATAAACTTTTTGCTGTAATTTCACTAGTATTTAAAAAAAAAAAAGGGCAGCACACTGCTGAAGTATCAGTGTAATTTAGACATACAGACTTTAAATACATGGAGCATAACAAGCTCCTGAAATACAGGGATTTATGCTGAGGTCTAGCAGGGGTGCCTATCCTGGCTCTCCCCTGCCATTGAGGCAAGTACGGGTTTTAATAAAAGTTAAATTAAAAAATTAAAAAAAAAAAATCAACACTAAGGAACCAGGCACCTTGGGTTTTAACAAATGTGATCACATAAGGCAGCAGCATTGCTGAAATCGCAGAGAAGATGGTAGAAGGCAGGCCTAGCCCCCACTTTCAGCA
The DNA here is from genome assembly GCF_036250125.1 of Pseudopipra pipra. NCBI lineage: Eukaryota > Metazoa > Chordata > Aves > Passeriformes > Pipridae > Pseudopipra > Pseudopipra pipra. Next base: position 9,187,107 of record NC_087551.1, on the reverse strand, counting down.
ACGTGCTCTCCCATGCAGCTCTTCAGTAGCCAACCTGGAAGCAGAGGAGGGTGAATTTCTCAGCTTGGCATGATCAGGACCCACTGCATGGGGCATCTAAGGCAAAACTGGGCATTCACCACCCCACTGAGTCGCTGGACTTCTGATCTCACACCCTCACCCACACAGTACAGACGAATCACGGAGAGATGCAAAGACCCAAGCATTACAGCAATCACTCAAATAAATCGAACAAAAGTAAGTAACTGCACAAAAACTAAGCTACACAGCTGAGAAACTCCAAGCCTACTTTAAATTAGCCCAGGTGACACTTTCAGATCTCCACACGACTTTTAAGAACCAGACAGTTTGTAAATAATCGCAACCCCAGAGCCAGATCCCTGCAGCAGCGGCTGAGCGCACTCGCCAGCTCTGCTGATGCCTTCCAGCAGCTCTTTATGGCATCCCTTGGATTACTGCAAGACAAAAGAAGGAGCTCTCCAGTATTAACACCTGGATACTTTTTCTCTTCTCAGTCCTCAAGGTTTTACAAAGGTCCCAAGGACAACTGTCTCAGTGGGACCTTCCTTGCATTCCAGCCCAGAACGCCGCTCGCTTCCAAGGTACGATCCCAGCAATTCACCCGCCCCTTGCCTCGTTTTGTCCCAACTTGAGGCAAAGCACACGCTTCCCTATATGCTGCAACTTGAAGCATTAGTTAGCAACCCTCCATCAGCTCGGGGGCATACCTTTCCACTCATAAAACCAGGTAAACAGCCAGGATGCCTTCCAAGCACTTGGAAACCTGGGCGGGAGTGTTTGGACATGTCAGCGGAAGAAATGCAGCGAGCGGAGGTGAGCTGAGCTCTCTGCCTTCAGCCTGGGGGGTGAACACGATGGGTATGTTTTTGGGCAGCATCCAACTCACCATGGGGACCTGCTCAAGGTGTTACAGATGAGGAGTCTCTACAGCGGCAGAAAAATGAGTGCTGCCAATATCTAAAGGGAGGAACACCCCACCTAAAAACAGATATACACAAGGCTATGTGTATGTCAGCTCATGTCCCTGCCCCCAAAAAGCGCTTTCCACCACCAGTATCTGAATTAATAAAAATAAATAAAAAGCATAAATGAGTCTAGAGACTCAAACAGAAAAGAAGAAAAAAAAAAAACACGCAGATATGTTCTAGCTCAGATGCTAATTGCTGCTAGTGGCATCAACTAATCCTAAGCATGGACTTAACTCCTATAAAACCACATCATTTAAGAAATCTTGTCTTTCCGCAGGCGAGGGGAGGACCAGGAAGGAGCTGGTAGGTGAGACCGTGGTGCTGCAACAGGCTCTGGTGTTTAGGGAAGGAGCTTTGCGATTTCCCACAGCGTATTGAAACTCCGACTGCTGTGCAAATGCCTTCAGTGTATTTCAGACACTGCGACGGAAACTAATCTTGCTCCCAACTATTCAACAAACAGGCAAGCAGTGCTCAACACTTCAATGTACAGCACAGGGGGAGAAGCTGCCTAGTCCTCAGACTCACTTTTAACCGGCAAGAAAAGGAGTAATGGGACTATCCAAACAGGATGTATGTATAATGCAGTTAAAAACCCCCCAATCTAAGTGTTTCCAGATCTCCTTGGGACTCGAGTGCATGTGCAGAACACGCTCCTGTCCTTGCACGGCAGCGCAGGTCCTTACAAGCAGAGAGATGTGTTTCCCATACGCAGGATCAAAAGACGCTATCAGGTTTTACAACACATCTCCCAGCGCCATCAGCACCAGTCTGGCAGAGAGCAGCAGCAGAGGTGGAACAGCCACCAACTCAACTTTCCTATTAAAAAAGGTGGGGGGAAGTGGTTGCTCTCAACAAGACACACACACTTTTTGTTCCTAGGAAGAGATGTATGCAGGTAACAAGTTCTAATGTTACTTTTAAAAGCCCATTTAATACACATGCAAATAAAACCCATCTATTTATTGTTTAGGTAGTTCACTGAAGACTACTTCTGGCTTGCCTTTTGCCTGATTTCTGTAGTACCTTGGACAAAAAGAACTAGCTAGCAAGGAGTAAGTTCCATCATCACATCAGTCTTCAGGTCATGAAATGCTTCTCTCCTTGCCAGGCATCTCTGTCAAAGTCCAAACATTTTGGGCAACTCTGCAATTCCACTGTTTTTGAACACACCTGCAGATGGGGAAATCAACTTATGTTGTTAGAAAGCCCTGTAACCCCTCCTCCCAACGTCTGCCAGTAAGAAGTTTCCTTCCTAGCTGGAATAGCCATCAGCAATACTCAGCTGATAGACTCAAGATCTCTCCTCCGATTACGGCACACGTAGGAGTTGAGAACAAAGGAGGCGGGGAGTAGAAACACAACAAAAACCCAAAACATAGTCCTTGAAGTGTGAGTTGCAAGTAGAGAAAGTCAAAGAATAAAGTTATTCAAAGAGCAGGCCGGAGACAAAAACAGTAATTTGGGTTAAATCTCACTTAGACCTATTGCAACAGGTAGAACCTGCTGGCTGTTGGCAGAAAGGTCTCCAACAGCCTTGAAAGTAGACCTTGTAATGCTGCTTTTGATAAAACACACCTTATTTTAAGGTGAAGCATCTACTTTTACTGCATGGGGCAGACAGTATTTCACTCCAATGGTTACATCAGGTGCATGTTACCGTGATCACCTTCTCCTGATGTGAGGAGAAAATACTGCCAGGAGGGTTTTGCTGCAGCAAGAGAAGTCCTGCTTCCAGACAAGAGCGATACATGAGGAAATAGAAATAAAATAGGCAAGAGGCAAAAAACACCCCCCCCAAGAGCTTAGGGAAAAGAAATGGAGACAGAAAATGAAATGCAGCAAAGACATCCTCTGGACTTTGAGATGATGTCCACCTGCCCACCCAACGCTTGTCTGGTATTCAGCTGGAGTAGAAAAACAAGGTAGGGAACACTGCTATATTTTTGGGTACCAACACTGACGGTCACACTGATATGATAAACCCCCCCAAAACCAGCAGGCAAAAGTGCAGTATTTGGGCACGCTTTGCTGTTCTTGCTGCCTCAGCAGGGCTCGCCCTTCATCCCAATTCCATCCTGCCAGCCGGCACCCTCGGCTCACCGAGTAGAGGGGGCCAAGCAGATGGTTTGCCTTCTGAGGAACTAAAGCAGGAGAAACTACCTGGGCAAACCCAACTTTGCTCTGAAAAGCTGATGCAAAACCAAAGGTGAGGGTTAGGCATCAATAAGGCAGTCTGCTGCATTTCTCTGCAGCTTGAGAGGGTCAGGTTTTCAGTACTGAGCAAGCACCAGAAAAATAAATGATTAAAGGAAATTTGACAAGGAAAGGGGGTGGACGTGGGTAGAGAAACGGGAAGGAAGGAAAGCTCACAAGATCTTGGCAGAAAACCAATAGGTAAGAAAAGAAACAAAAAAAAAAAAAGAAAAAAGAAAGCATTAGAAACCATCAGCTGAGTATACCCAAGGCTAAGGTGCAAAGCAATGGTCAGTGCAAGCAAGGCTGGGAGATGCTGCCCTGCTCTGCTTGCTGCCAGGCTTGGAGCAGACCTCTCTTTCCAGTGCTGGGATTTATGTGACAACAGCTTCTTGCTTGCCTTTGGTAGCCCACAGAAATGGGGACTGCTGCGGCTTGCATCTGCTGTCAATCAACTCTGCAGTCTATTTGTGCCTTTTTTTTAGTCAACTGACCTTTTTTAGTTTTCTTCTTTTTAAATTTCTGCACTGCTTTAGAAGTGTAAGTCCTCCAAAAATCAAACGCTCCACAATGCAAACAGGGCATGTATCAAAAACAGTCTACAGAGCTGTACTTTTAGTTTCACTGATCTCTGTGCCCTCTCCACCCCTGCACAGCTCCTGCAAAAAAGATCACCTTCTTCTGTTAAAAAAAAGGGGGCGGAAAAGAAAGAAAAACAAAACCCTCACATTTTTCAATGAATTTGTTGTAGGAAGCAGTTCCTATGGCCATTCTGCTGGAGGGCAGAAAATTGAATTTATCGATTCCTCAAGCATGCCAGAGCGTGTAAGAAAGAAACAGGAGGGATTGAAACAAATAGTTGTGTCTCATTCCTGAGCTCCTATTTTCCAGCCTGGTCCAGGAAGAAGGAGGACAACTACCATCATCTCCCTGCAATTTGGTGGCCGACAGGAAACGATTTTGTGGTTTAAAACCAGCTAACAGCAAACCAAGCCCATGTTGAGAGCGAGCCTTGCCACACAACGTACTTTTGTTTGCAGCCTCGGGATTTAATTAAACAGGCAGATAAAACCTACCTTTTAACCCACGCTCCAGGGTGTGCCCCGGCGAGATAAAAAACAGGCTGCAAAAACAGGTCAAAGAGGATCCCATTGCTGGTGCGGCATCTGCGCTGCACTCCAGCACCATCCCACCACCAGCATCCCAAAGCACTTCTGGATGAGGGGAGTCACACCGAAAAACCTCACTTTTTGGCCCAAAGGTGGGTTGTTTAGGTTTCTTCTCTTCAATGCAGAATCGGGGTTATCCAAGGGCTGCCCAGGGCCACGGTGTGGACTAATAATGTGCTGATGAATTCAAAATCCATCTCCCTCCTGCTTGTGGCAACCCTCTTCCCACAGGTTTCCTTTCCAGTTGTCCGACAAAATACCCTCTCCATATATCTTCCACCTACAATTTCTTTTTAAAGCATTTCCAAGACAGAAGGAGAGAAAGAGTAGAAAGGGTAAATCCCTTCTTCCCTCCCCCCCCTTTTTTTTCATCCAACAGAGCTATTATTCCCTTATAAACAGCAACTTCTCCCAGTGACTGAACAAAGCAGCTACTTACATGTCATATTTTAAACAGGCATGTTTTCAGGCCAAGAAATAAACAGTTATATTTTGGCAATCCTTCATTTCCTGTCCTATTTGCAAGCAATAATGTCATGACACGCAGCATGTCCCATGCCTTCCTCCCTGGCTGAAGCTTGCAGCAAAATAATTTGGCTGAATGAGCTGCCTTTGATACCTACAGAAAAATCACCAGGCAAAAACACAGTGAAAAATGAAAGGGGGGGAAAAAAAGGAAATAAATTATTTTTTTCAGCATAAAGGGCAAACTGCAACATTGATGGACTCCGTATTTAGACAAGCATCGCTGATCTCTGCTCAGGGGTGGAGGGAAGTGGGGTTTTGGGACCAGCAAAAGAACAAATGAGGCTTAAGTTTAATTTTCTTTCCCTAGACTGGGAAAAACGCATCGGTGTGATCTCACACCACATTCTGCTGTCCTGGACAACACCACAGCAGCCCTACACATATCCCACTTAACCCAGCTCGTTAAAAACCTCCGGGGGACCAGTCCCAGTTGCAAACACTTGGCAGGCGTGCTCTGTGCCCGCTGGAATAAATCAAGCGCGCGTTCCGAGGAGCGGGGACACTTCGGGGACACGGGCTCAGGCAGGGCACCGCGGCTCCATCCCAGGCAGCGAGAGGCTGCGGACCAACACTTCCTCGTTCTCTGACCTTTTCCATTTAATTACTTCCTGTGACTTTCTTGGAACCATGCATCGGAACGAGCAGGCGGCAGCCTCCGGCCATAACCGAGTCACTTTAAGTGTTCAGCTCCATCCTCCCTACGGAAAGACACCGGCAGCCCATCTGGGAGCTGGTGGTTTTGGAGAGGGTCGCCGCTCGCAGTGGGCAGCTGCCCATCGTCTGGATACAGAGGCAGCACTTCCCGAAAACTCTCCCACCGTTGCAGCTTTATGCCTCCAATTTATTATCAGGCGTCCCCGCTCTCCCCCAACCCTGCGACGTGTGGAGGGGGGGAAGGAGGGGAAGCAGAAATAAAGGCTGAGATGCAGATTGAGGCGCTCGCTTTGCAATGACAAATTGACCTCTAAGTATCGATCCGAAATGGTGCAGTGGTGAAGGGACCGATGAGTTTACAGCATCCTAAGCCCCATTTTTTTTCCTCTCCTCGGTTTTATAACTTGTCTCAAAACTCAAAATCTTATCTAGCTGTTCTCAAGAAATTATTAAAAAAAATAAAATAGGCAAAAAAATGGAGGGAGACCCCCTTTGTTGTTTACTTGAAGAGGGTTATTTTAAAAGGCATCCTGACAGTGGTCCTTTTTTTTTTTTGTAATCTGGCTGTTAACATTTGCTCACAGTGCACTCTGTGAAACAAGAATAGCTATGCAAATTAAAGCCAGATATCTAGGGCAAATAGCACGCTATACTACCATTGTTCTGACAGCTCGAGAAAACTTATCAGGAGAGCCTGTCCTTATTTCTTTTAACACCATATATATTGGAGGAAAAAAAAAAAATCAAATCACTTCACCCACCACTGAAATGAAAAAACAACCCATGAGTCACCGGCTTCAGCGACGCTATCAATCAATGCAAGGCTGGAAGCGAGGAGCTTACAGAGGAAACCATGGCTTACCTAAAACACCTCGCTGTGCCCTACAAGGCAAAGGCCTGGACTGAACTCTGACGAGCCCAACCATGGCCTCCAAAAGAGCCACTCGGGGTAAGGACCATGAGGCATCATTTATCCTGAAAGCCACCACATCCAAACCCCAATAAAAAGGCTATTGGTGGCCTGGGAATGGGTTGGATACCAGCTCCCTGTGGCCACCAGCACTCCCCATCTCCCAGGGATTGAAGCACAACGTTGTTGGGTTGACTGGTGACCCCACAAGAGGTGGTGTGACCCAAGAGCTTCCCTCTCCAGCTCAGGTAGGGACACACATGAAACCCATCCAGCTGAAGCCTCCACCAGCATGGCAGCGCAGTGGCACGTGGAGGAAGAATTTACTCCAAAACAAACTGCAGCCTACAATTAAGGGAAGAAAACCCCAACCAACCACCAGAGCCAAGTGCTCGCTGTTTTACACCGACACTCACCTCCACACCAAGCCCTGCAGGAAAACACATTTGGAGCAATATCTTGCCACAGGATGAAGGCTGGTTGAGCATTAGATTTTGTCCACTGAATTGGGTTAGGTTTGGCCCTGTGTTCTCAAACCCAGAGACAAGGACCCACTTCCCCTCCTCTTGTCCAATTTGCAAAATTAAACAACAAAAAAAATAAACCCCAAACAAAGAACCGGCAGGTTTTTATTGGAAATGAGTTGGCCACATTTTTCCAGCCTGTTAGGTCATGGCAATCCATGCAAGAGAAACTCAGCTTTTTCTTTTTTTGTTGCAAGAACCTTACCAACTTCAAAATAACCACAATTTCAGAAGCTACATATAAACACATATTTATAGTCTCTTCATTAAGAACTGCCAAAATAACAATCCCTCTCAGCACGTTGCAGGCAGAAGCCATTTCCTTCGCCACTCATGTTTCTCCAGCAAATCGCCCTAAAATAAGTTTACCAGGACGAAGGTGCGAGTGTGGCACATGCCACCAATTATGATATTTTCTCGGGCTCCAAACGAGCCAAAAAGTTGCACAATTTTGACGCTGCTTTATAAGCCCTGCGAGGAGTCATTTTAAAGCACGGTACATCCTATGGCGCTTGGCACCAACCCAGTCCTGCACGCCAGTGAGTCATTCCTCTTGACTGTCAAAACCCCGAAGGAGATAGCCAGGAACAGCCCTTGGGCCAGCGCGGCGTGAAAAAGCCCTTCCTGCCGTCCCCCTGCAATAGCTTTGGGTTTTATTTTTGGGGAAGAAAACATTAAAAAAAAAAAAAAAAAGGGAAAAGGGCACCGTCAGGCATTTTGAAAGCCTCGGCGCGGCCTCTCCTGAGGGGGGGGTTATTCGTGCGGGGGGTTTATCCGCGGGGAGGCGGCGGGAGCGGGCGTGGGTACCCGCATCCCCCCGGGGGTGCGGCGGGGGGGTGCCGGTGAATGGGGAGGCCGCCGGTGACCGGGTTTATGAATGCGGCGTCATGTGACGGCGGCGGCGGCCGCCCTCCTATTCACAAAACGGCGGCGGCCGGGGCGGGGACCCGCGACGTCGTGTGTGTGTGTCCCCCCCCCCCGCTCCCCGCCTCAAGCTCCGCGTCCCGAACCCCCCCACGCACCCCCACAGACCCGGGGGCCGCGGGGCGGGGGCGCGCAGCGCTCCCCCTTCCTCCTTTCGCCGCCGCTTCCGCCGCCCCCGCCCGGGCGCCCCGAGCCCCTCGGCCGGGGCGGGGAGCGGCGGCGCGGGGCCCCCTCCCCGCGGAGCCCCCGGAACCCCGCGCCGCCCTCCCGGGGGTTTTTTATGAATGAAAGGGCCGTATGCAAATGAGCGCGGCCCGGGGGGGAGCGCGAAATGGCGGATGCGCGGGCGGGCGGCGCGCACACGTACGCGCGTGCCCGCCGTCCCTCTGTCCGCCCGCTCCCGGTCCGTCTGTCCGAAGGGAGCGAGCGACCCCCGCACCGCTTCGCGCCGGGGGCAACAAAGGGTGCCCCCCAACCCCGGCCCCTCTCCGCCCGCCCGCGGCCCCGCTCACTCGTCAGGGTAGGCTTCCTCGGTCATCTTCTCCCCGTCTAGGCTCATCCCTCGCCGCGGGCGGCCGGGCTGCGCCTCCGCATCTTCCCCGGCGCTTCACATGGCGAGGGAGGCCGCGCCGCGGCGGGCCGGGGCTGGCGGCCGCGCCGGGCCCGACGGCGCGGGAGCGCGGGCGGCGGCGGGGGGTGGGGGGGGAGGAGGAGGAGGAGGAGAAGGGAAAGGGAGGGGGGGGCTACGGCCGCGCTCGTCGCCGGGCGGCGGCGGCCGGGGGCGGAGGAGGAGGAGGAGGCGAGGCGGCGGTCAGCGCGCCGCGGGGGCGCGGCGGGGCGCGGCGGCGGCGGCGGCGGCGCGGGGTCCGGGCCCGGGGGAGCGGCGCAGCGCCCGGGGGCAGGCGGCGGCGCCGGGCCAGCCCCATGGCCGCGCTCACGCCATGGCGGGGCGCCGCGGGGGGCGGCGGAGCCGGGAAGGGAGGGAAGGAAAGGAGCGGGGAGCCCCGGCAGGAAGCGGCGGCGGCGCTGCCGCGGCCGCCGGGAGCGGGGCAGGGCAGCGCCGGACCCGGGAGGGAGGGGACGGAGCCGCAGCGGCGGCGGCGGTGGAAGGAGGAGACGCGGGCGGCGATGGCGCCGCCCCGGCCCGGCCCCCCGAGCCCCCGCGGCGCAGCGCAGCGCCCCGGGTGCGGTCCCGCCGCGCTCGCCCCCGCCCGCCGGCGCCGCCCCCCGCGCCCGCCGCAGCCCCCGCGCCCCGCCCGCCACCAGCGCCTCCCGCGGCCAGGCCCGGGTGGGGTGGGATGGGATGGGATGGGACGGGACGGGATCGGCCCTCTCGGCTGCGAGTCTGTCCGACCCCCGCTCGGCTCGCCCGGTTCAGCCTCCCCCGGCCCCGCTCAGCCCTGCGCAGCCTGACCCAGCGAGTCCTGGCGCAGCACTCCCAGGCGGCGCTCAGGATCACGGAATCACAGAATCAGTTAGGTTGGAGAAGACCTCTGAGATCACCGAGTCCAACCTTTGGCCGAACACCGCTATGTCAACTAGACCATGGCACTGAGTGACATGTCCAGTCTTTTCTTAAACACCTTCAGGGACAGTGAGTACACCACCTCCCTGGGCAGCCCATTCCAATGTCTAATCACCCCTTCTGTGAGGAAATTCCCTCTGATGTCCAGCCTAAACCTCCTGGGTGCAGCTTAAGACTGTGTCCTCTTGTCCTGTCACTGATTGCCTGGGAGAAGAGGCTGATCCCCACCTGGCTACAACCTCCTTTCAGGTAGTTGTAAAGAATGATAAGGTCACCACTGAGCCTCCTTTTCTCCAGGCTAAACATCCTCAGCTGCCTCAGCTACCCCTCACAGGACTTGTGCTCCATTCCCTTCACCAGCTTTGTTGCCCTTCTCTGGACAACTTGGCTCACCTCATCCTGACCTCTCCAGCCCAGCTGGGTTTGGTTCAGTTTGACCCAGGGGAGCCTGGATCGGCACAGCTCCTTGTCATGGCTGATGAGACCCATAGGAAGAATTTCCATACCACGACGCCATGTGTCCAGTGGGGGATCTGGCAGCCAGTTGGTAAAAGAAGAGCCCAGGGAGCCAGTGTTGGCCCCACAGCAGCATGTCCTGAGGTGATGGGGCTCCTCAGCCCATACATCTGGTTTCTCACCACCCTTGTGTTCTTCCCACTGCACCTTCCCCTCGTGAGAGCTCAAATCGACATGTAGCCATGTTCAGCATTGCTATGGGATCTGTGCTGGCATTCTGGTAGCATCGTGCAGCTTGTTTTGTAGGCCAGTTTAAATGTTTTTTTGCTGCAGTGAACAGTGCCACAACTGTAAACACTCTCTCAACTCGTGACTATAGCTACACCTTGCCGTCTGCCCTCAGGACTTGTTTGGTTCACAGAGGAGGGGGTAACAGGAGCTCACTATTGAAAAGAAAGTTTCATGAATCTGAGTAACCAGCAGTGAGTTTTGGTTTTGCTTTCTCCACCAGATGCTCTGTGATCAGGCAATCCTGGGAGAAGAAATGTGTCTGTCCCACCCAAGCTCATCACCTTGACCTTCCAGCTTCCATAGGCCCCTCCCGTTGAAGCATCCCTTTCTCATTGCAGGTAGGGAGATGTGCCTTCTCTGCTCTCATTGCATAGGGATATTCAGTCTCAATGTGGCTGCAATTCCTGAGGGAGCCACTTGCTCATTTGTCTTTCAAGTCTAGTCTGTGGGATTTAGTCTTCAAGGGACCTTCAAGTTTTGGTGTGGAAATTGTGTTTCTGCTCCATTGGGTTTCAGTTTCTAAGTTCTGCTAATTTTCTTTTCAGGAACAGAAATGGACACTTGGAGAAAAATCTGTGGACTGCTAGTAATGCAATGAAGGCAAGAGCTGATGAAAGCTTTGAGGCCTTCCTTCTGGGCAGTCACTCCCAGGGAGAAGCGGCATATCCTTTGGAGGTGGTACCAGAATCCACTGCTTTGGGGGCATTACAATGTTATAGTGATGCTCCTGCCACTGCCAGAGGTTTGGCCACAAAACCAGACAATATATGAGAGTACAAGCCTTCTTTCCAACCCTTAGCAGCCCATGGCATGCTCTTTTGGGTGGAAATGCTGCCTATATCCCCACCCCCTTCCCACCCATTCATTCCTCTGCAGAGCATAGTTTGTCACCCCCTCGGCTGTGCTAATGCACCCCCCGAGCTGAGGAGTGACACTGCTGGATCTGCTGAATGGTCCCAGCTAATAATACCCCCCAATACCTCTTTATTTTGGAAAGTTATTCAAGGATCCAACTTGCAGAATGGCATGATAAACATCTTGGCAAAGCTGAGTTGGCAGCAAAAGGAAGTGTCAGGGCAGGAGTAAATGGTTAGGGGCAAGGAAATGGCAGGAACGTCTTCAGCTGCTGTACAATAAAAGACCAGAAGTAATGATTTGACTCATTTCTACCCATCCTATGTCTTTTTTTTTTTTTCCAAATGATGTTGTGATTGCACAGACCTCTAAGATCCTTAAAACCTTTCATGCCAAAAATTTCTGTGGTCAGCAGGAACATCAATGCACCTGAAGTGGGGAGTGTGGCATTTAGCAATTGGTTACTACAGAAGCAGAATAAGGGCAGAGTTATGGCCGTATGAAAAACCCAGGGCACAATCTTGTAATTAAAAGGCCATCATAATGCATGTACCACTGAGGAGGACCGGGTATTAATCACTGTCTGATTAATACTTGAGAGCTTGTCTGTGTGATCTGGATGTATTTTTATGTGCTCGCGTTGTGTATGCACGTATTTGGCCCAGTGGTGAGAAGCAAATGTGTCTGAGGCTTGGAAGCTGAAGTTTCACTTGATCTGGCTTCTTGAGTCATTTCCTGTGGATTTGCAAGATCTCATATTTGATCTCTGCTTTCACTGTCCTACTAATTTAGAAGCTGCTGAGCGATGTATTCTCTGAATGATTTCTCTCCCTCTTGGTATTACTTTCATGCCGATAGATGCTCAATTTTATTTCTCTGATATTCAGGTTACTGTGGCGGTTCTTGCGAGTGGTGCATTCGAGATGACTGACTTTTCTGAATGAAAAGACTCCCTCTCAGAGGTGTGATTTCTGTTTGTGCCTTGTGTTGTTTGTATACAGAGTTTCTGCTCAGACACAGAATAGTGCTTCCCTGTGATGTGTTCATTACAGTACCTAGAATTAATTAGCTATGGGTGGCAGAGCTTCAAGGCAGCAGCTCCTGCATACTAACGATTTGCATGCTGTGACTGTCCTGTGTTTTGTATTCAAAAGAAACATTTATTTTGCAAAGTAATGCTTTAGCTGTTGCAGAGAATCTGGCATATGGACCTCGTTTCTGCTTGGATTGAAATGGACTTCCCTGAGTGCTGTTACACCTTTAGCTATCACTTATTTAGGGTGAGAAGTAACTGGAATTTGAAGTGGCAAACTTCAGGATGGCATTTACTGCATGCTTGCAACGTAACCTCCTACCTTCACTTACTCTTGCTTGTAAAACCTTTGAGCTGAAGTCTTCCACACTGTTGATTTAGGAACCTAAATATGAATGTTGGTACCCTGTTGACTGTGCTGAATTCAATGATTTTTCCACTGACTCACTCGGTGACTTTGAATGAGTGAGGAGTGGAAGTCAGCAGTCCTGAATCATGCCATCCTCCAGACAATTACCCCCCTCACCGATAATTCTTTCGAGCAGCAATCATATTTTAAAAGCAATGATTACATCTGTGTTTTCCCCCATTATAATCACTCAGAATTTAAGAGCCACAGAAACAATCTGCAACATTTGCAGTCAGCTTGAAATCTTTCAGTTGACACTTTTTGGGAGGTCAGAGACTGTGGAAATACTAAGGGTTCTTTTCAGCAGGAGTGGGATTTCAGCATGCCTTTGGAGAATTGGTTTGGAGAATTGTCAGGATCATTTCAGGCACCTGCCAGGGGAAGAGAAGGTGGAGAACTCCTTGCAGTCTTCCCAGGATGTCGTTTTGGAGGGTGGTAAGATCAGAGCAGGAAAGCAGAAAGGACCCTCACTGCCAGATGAACTGGTTTGCTCAAGAACTGACTATGCCACTGTTTTCTAGTTTTTATTTCTTTGTAACTCTGTGTTTTACTAGGGCTGAAAGTGGCAACAAATCTTAGGAGATCTCTTGTGCTGTTGCCTGTGTGATTTTTCAGGACACCAAGGGATCAACCTGGGCAACAGCAATGACTGTGCTGGTGTCTGGGAAGGCATTGACCAGTGCATGCAGTCAGCCATGAATCACTTGTGTGGGACAAATCTGCTGTCATTTGTAGCTGATTTCACGAAACCATGCGCTCTCCTTCACCCTCTCCCAAAATACAAACAAAGTTTATTGAAATGAGGAGACTGTGAGGAAAAGGGGTCTTTTCAAAACCCTTGCTTTCTAACTGGGCACTCTGTTGCCCTCGTAATATTCAGCAGTATGTGATTTATAGCTCCCCTGACACGATGGTTTGGTGTTTCCTTTGTGTGCATAACTTCCTTTTGATATAAAGGGATGATAACAAACCTAAACTGTAATCTCACTAGCACATGACCCATTGTCTTTGTGGTGCAGATGGCAGGAAAATGCTCTGATCTTGAGTTCAGCACTTCAGCCTTCCCACCCCCACCCCAAATTCCACCCTGGTAACAGGGTGGGCATTAGCAAGTTTAGTGAGACACCAGTGTTGGTGGGGGCGATTCCTTCAGATGCAGTGATGCAGGATGATGGTTTTGGGAGTCCCACTGGAGTTGAGTCCCTGGTATGGACTCAGCAAGAGATGGGTGCACAGCTGCTTCTTTATCTTCTTCTTACCTTTTTGTGCTGAATGACTAGAAGGAAAAACTGCTACAAAACCTTCACTTACCGCTGTCAGTCCCCCAGCAGAGCTTTCCTTCTGTGCATTTCCAACTCAGCGTGCCCTGGCCCATCAAATCAAAAAAATAATGTGCACGAACTCTGCAACTGTCACGGCAACCTCAGCATTAGTCCTAAAGCCGGGCTACTTTTGGCATGAGGGAAGGGCTGCTCTTCTCTTGAGATGCCTTTCCACCCTTGAGAGGTTTCTGCATTTTTGATACAGCTGCTTCCAGAGCCTCATGGGAGCTGAACAAACAGATGTCAAATACTCTGTTCTTACTTCAGGGAGCACAAAAGTGGATGGGTCTGGGATAAACACTGGAGCTGTGCACACCTTTTCCCCCCCTCCTCGGGGATTATTTGAATTAGACTTGAACCCTTAAGTGTATTTCAAAAAGTTGCCTTCTGATGGCCAAAATTCACTTGGGTGTTCCTCCCTGTCTTGCACAGCTATTGTGAGACCAACCCTTCTGAACACTCATGTCCCCTTTATTGCAAAACTCTTTGATTGGCCTCAGCAGGTGACACAACGGACAGTTGACTACTTACTTTAGCAAAACCAGTTTTCATGGCTTGACCTCCTTTTCTGACCCAGTGTCTTGCTGTGAGTAGAGGGTCCTATTCCGTGTCTGAGCAGTTGTAATTGCAGGATTACCCAGTCCAGGCCCAGACGTGGGAGAAACCCCCCCACAGGCATTGATCAGGAAAGGCTTCTGGAGTTAAATTAAGCTTTTGAAATATGGAAATGAGGACATGGCTTAGTCAGGCGTTCAGTGGCATATGATGCACAGGGGAAATGAGTTATATGCACCCTATTTGTGTCCCTCTGAACCCAGCCCTCAGCTTCAGGGCTGCTCAGTGACATGACCCATGCAGAACTTTAAAGATGCTTGACAATGTTTGATTTCAAAGGGTGCCAGTCCACCCTCTTCTCCAGGCAGATATTTTTCCTTGTGTCAACATCCTCATAACAACTCCAGCTAGGCAAATATAGCACATGGCTTATGAGTGTCCTGGAAGGACTCAGAGGTGGAGAGTTAGAGCTAAAGAAGGTTCATGGTTAACCCCATGCACCACTGAATAGCTTTTCCAGGGATAAATCACAGCACATGATGAAGAGGCTGGGAGGAGAGTTTAATGGTCCTGCAGAGAGCACCACCTTAGACAGCCATCCCTCAAGATATTCCCAAGGATTCTCATGGAAAATAATCCTACGCTCCTTTTATGTCCTTGTAATCACACACATATTATGCTTCCCTGCCCAGTTCTAAGGAGAAAGGTAATTAGTCACTCCACACAAACCTTTTGGGACTATGCATATACTCCAGTATGGAATACAGCTCTGTCTAGAAGGGAATAAAAATGCACGACTCTGCTCTGTGTGTGGTTATTAACAGAAGCTGCCATTCGCAGGAACTGGGTGCAAGGCCTTCCACGTGCTCCCTGCCAGCTGCATCTCCAGCAGCATTGGCTGCCAGGCTTAACAAAGCCCAGAAATGGAAGCCCAGGTTATGAGAGCTTCACACCTGTAATGCCAAAAGCACAGGCTTGACTCCTGCTCACAAAACTCCCTTGTTTTAGATAGCAGGCTCTCCAGTTTCTTAGAGAAAAAAAAAAAAAAAAAAAAAGAAGAAAGGCTGGTTATTGCTGGGTGTGTGTTCTGACCTTAAAAGCTGAAAGTAAAAACTCTTCCAGATATGGGGTGTGCTGAAGTGGCAGCTGAAGGGCTTTTTTGGTTTGTTCTACAGTTAATACCATTGTGCTAAAATTGCACAGGGAGGAGTGGGGGTTAATTTAAGATTTAGTGTGACCAAAAAGAATTATTTAAAAAACAACAAATGGACGACATTCTGAAAAATAAGCTTGATTTCCATAGTCAGGAGTACTTGACTTAAGTTGCAGGGACTGTGAAGGAAGCCTCCTGGATCTATTGCAGGTAAACATTTGCTTTTGATTCTGTTTTTCTCTTCAAGTGTAGAAACCCCAGCATTTACACTTAAATGGATGTGCTGTAAGCTATGTTTAGGAAGAGAATTTCATCCCCTCCTGCACGTACTTTTAACACATGATAATTATTTGACTGCAGCTTTACAAAGTATGGCTGGAGGGATGGTTTGTAAGGGAGGAGTTACATGGCACTGATAACTGCCTGACTCAGCCCCACTGAAGGCAGTGGCAGCAGGATCAGGCCATCCAGAAGAGATATTTTATTTTAAATGTCAGTTATGTACCTTCAGTGGCCTATGGTAAATTCCTGCCTCCTGATTTCACGTGTTGGAGAACACGTGTATGCTGGAGTGATGAATGTCTTCAGGGTCACGTGTTCAATGTGGACAGGAATCTCTGCATTTTATAACCCTTTTTAAAAAAAAAAAAACAAACCAGGGAGCCAGAGAGCTTATGAAGATGATGTTTTGGTGACTGATACCATCGGTTTTGTCTTCATCAAACATATCACAGAGTCTGTGCTCTTCCTTTATTTTTTGCTTTCTGCTTCTTCTCTCCCACCTGATCTGTTCCTTCTATACAACAGGAGCTATAGTCCAAGTTCATCAAGGGGGAAAAAAATTGCCCTAACCACATGTCCAGATGCATTACCTTGCATATAACTGGTTCTGCTTGTGCCGAAGTCATTGCCACATTACCAGTATTTAATTTATTATTGCACAAAATGCTCTGGATAGCTGTGACATTAAAAAGGTTTTCATAAATTGGTTGTTGCTCAGCTCTGAAGAGATTTGGGTCTTTTCTTTGATGTTTCTCGGTCTAAGAAAGTGAAAGCTCTCCTACAAGACTTGATCAAAGTCCTGTGAGATGGCAGTCTGAATTTTGGCCCTTCCTCTCTTGGAGGAAAGCAAACCAGGACAAGTCTTTGTCTTCTTGAAAGAAACATGGATAACTGTCTTCTTTAAAATCCTGTGAGGATGGAAAGCAGAGGTTATTTTCACCTTCCTGTAGAAAGGTCAACTCTATCCCCTCTGCAGATGGACTTAACCTCCCCAAGTAACAGGATGAGCAAGGCACCTTTTGAGAAGGGTCACCAGAGCCTGTTGCTTTGTGCTTTCTGAAGAATGCTAGCAGTGGAAAGGGCTTCATGCCACTACCATACAGCTGTCACCAAAATCACAGCCAGAGGTTTATTTGATCATAAAATCTACTACAGCAGGAAGCAGTGGAAGCTCTGCAGTAACTTACTTTGCTGCACACAGCTACCCCAACAGGGGCTTTGACCTTTAAACAATGGCACTTTGTTATATGGAATTTTCTTATGTTAATTTTCCAAGTATTGAGGGGAAGAGGATCACTGAGAAACAGGAGATCTTGAAAAAAAATTTAAAAAATGTAATAAATCATATATTGTGACTTTTGATATAGTTAGTACATCCATGTAATAACGTCTGGTATGACTAGTCTTCATTCGTATCCTTCACAATCATTTGTAGGGGTGAAGAGTGTTGCTCTTCCATTACAGCAGAAGAAATCACAGCCTGAGGAGATACCCAGGTGTCAGGGAGAGGACTTGAACTCATGAGCATTTGGGAGTCATCTAGGACAGGAAAACAACATCTACTCGAGTTTAATTCCCTGTGCTTTTTTATGTGTGTCTAGTTGCTTGGCTGTGAGTGGTATTTAAATCCCCTGAGCCTCTCCGTTCCCTTGTAATTTACTATCAGAAAGGACAGAAATAAATTCTAACATGTTTGTGAGACATATCAGAATTACTTCAAACTTAGGAGAATTTTGGAGTAAACTTAAATGCTTCAAAGCCTAAATATCACACTGCTAATTATCTTCTTATTAGTTTAAATCATCATGGATAAAAATGAAATGCTGCTGTGAAAACTGCCCCATCAAACTGAACGTGGTTGTAGCTGTTTGCCTGGTGTGGCCTGAGTAAAAGTGCTCTACTGTGCATTTCTACTTTAGAAAAATTCTTTGTGCCCTGATTTCCAAGTTCGAAAATAACTCTCTACAGATGAAACACATTTTTCACCCTTCAAAGAAGTGTTTTCACCTACAAATACTCCTTGCTGCCTAAACAAGAGCCCTTTCCTTTACACTTGTGCCAACATGTAACTTGGATAAAGAATTAAACTTAGATTCTTAGTTATAATGCTTCCCCTGACTTTTTTTTTTTTTTTTTTAAATAATGACTGTAAGACCTGTGCCTTCTTCTTTCTGAATTTTAATCTTTCTAGTGAAGGTGTGTTTGAAGAAGGCACACCCTTCAGAAAATGTTTTGTGGTATCGTATTTGTGCCTTTAGTGTTGAGGACGAGCTTGCCTTTTCAATATTAAATGCACTTTTCAGGGTCTTACATCACAGAGGCCTAAATTAAAACATGCTTACCATAAAGGGGTGCAGCATATGCATTCATCCTGGAAATTGCACTGTGACATGAAAGATATCCAAGCACTACATGTAATTTTGAAGATGAGCAAGGCTTGGCCTTTCAGATGTCCCACGCGAGGGAAGCACCCACATCCCGCAAAATTGTAAGCTTCTGAATCATGGAAGTCGGATCATAAAGCCTCTAATTCCTACTGGTTTGAAGATGTGTGGGACTGTGAAAATTAAGCCCAGTGCTGGATCGGGGGTGGATGTGAGCCTGTGCAGGAACCCCTGTGACCTGGCACCCAGCATGACCCAGGGAGCTGCAGAGCTCAGGGATGGGGTAGCTCTCACTTTCTGCCTCCCAGCTCCTCCTCCACGTGGTTTTAAGGCTCCGGGGTCAGGATCTGGTTGCTCACCACGGTGTGAAAATTTTGCTTAGTGGCTTGCAGGCTGAGAAGGGCTGGTCATGCCCTGTGTAAAGAATTATTTGTTTAGCTCTAAGTGTCTTTCTCTTAATTAAGCCTGACAAAGAAAATGTTTCCCCTCTGGTATGGTGGTATAGACCAGGAGTAAGACCACTGGCACCCTTATTTTGGATATATATACCATGGTGAGACCAGCAGCTGGCCTTTAACATACTGTGAAAGTATGCAGCTATGGGTGCACCTTGCTGCAGGCTGTGCACCCCTGCAGATCTAGAGACCTTCTTTCTGGGTTCATATGGGATTAATGCCAAGTTCATTCTCCACATCCATGTCTCCCAGGGGCCAAACTGTAGCTTCCAAGAGCCATCGGCTCCATGAGCCTGTGGGTATACAGAGGGAACTCCCAAACTCCAACCAGAGTGAGACTTCCTGCCTCTATTCAATGTCAATTTTTACTCATAACTGTTGCAGGGACAAATTTTGCAATCCATTCCAAGTATTGGATATTGGCAATCCCTCTCCTAAAGTGCCATGGTTGGAGAGTATCCTGGGCTAACTTTGGAGGCTCTAGACTCTCCTGTTTCTAGATATTGCAGTAAATGTTGTTATTTAGCCTCCTGTGATGTTACTGGGCTCTACACAAATGTCCTAGTCAAGCTCACAAGGAAGAGGAAATATGGGAATATTTGCCACCAGAAGACACTGCCTCCCCTGACATTTTTGTCTGCAAAACAATGACTTATAGAGAGTTTTAAACTGGAAGGTGTTGTTGGCTGTTTTCTTTTTAATTTTTTGATTTTTTGTTTCCTGTAGGAGACCCTCTGAATTCCTTAATGTTGTCATTGAGTCCTAGGGATTTCCCTCCCTCTCCTCTTCCAGTTGTGCTAGCTACATCTCCCAAGTTGCCTGCAATGTGAAATTGCTGAGGGAAGACATTTCTGTTTAAACTGAAAGCCATGAATACAAGAGCTGCTCCTCCCAAAGGAAATGTTGTTGTTCTTTTTACTTCCATGTCCTCAAATAAGTCATAATCTTTGCTCTGTACCCTGGTATTTCCACTTGGGACTTCCCAGTTTCCTATAAATTCTGTTTTACTCTCTTGCTGGGTCTGTGGAACCAGATACTAAATCCATCTTACTGAAAAAAAAATAAAAGAACAATAAAACCCTAATTGAAATATTTTGCTGAAAAATGCCACACCATAGTGATTTTTGAAACAAAAGCCCTAGAAATACTTTTTTTTCTTTTCTAAACTAGGAAAAGAAAAGCAATTCACTTTTAGTGGAATTGGAAGTCTTGTGTGGTATGCAGTGCCAGCTTCAGGAAGAGGAGAGCCTGACTTTGTCTTTTTATGTGTATTTGTGTATCTTTGTTATCAATATTGTAGAGTCACTCTTGTCAAGTTTTGCCATGATGTTAAGGAGAAGGTGGCTGTTCCAGGTACTGTGAACTCCTCTAAAACCTCAGTCAAACCTCAGGGGCTCTGCCCCCCACTTCTCTCTGACGGAGGGCAACCAGATGTCCAAGCTCTGTGTCCATTCTGGAGTCCTAAGAAGAATCTTTGGGATATTGTTTTGTCCTGGTTTTTTTTGGTGTGTGTTTTTTTGGTTTTGTTTTGGTTTGTTTGTTTTGGGTTTTTTTGTTTTGTTTGGTTTTGGTTTTTTTGGTTGGTTGGTTGGGTTTTTTTGGGGCTGGATATAGTTTTTCTCCCAGCAAGCCATTCTTACTTTTCAGTGATCTGATGTTATTCCATGCCAAGAAGACAGGAGTCTCCCACGCAGGAGACTTGTGCCTGACCCACCTCACTACCCTCCCCAGCTCTTCCTCCCTTCACTGCTCCTTTCTCCCTTCAGAATCATCACCCAACTAAGTTCCTTATAACTTTGGTGCATTTATACCCTTGCTCTCCCAGATCTTGAGGGATGAATTCCCTGTTGATCCCACCCAGAGGGATCATTCTTTTGTGTGTAGTGACTTTAGGCTGCACCATGCAGCACCTCAATCCGGGAGTCCCTGGCCAAAACCCAAACACCATGTTCCCCTCCACCACGTGAAAATGAAAGTCAGCTTGGCCACAGCGAAACCACAGAGCCGTGGCAGAGCCTCATGTGTTTGTGGAGACGGTGTAAAGCACCCAAACCTTTTCTTCAGATTTTCAAGGGGTGCAAAATACACAGACGTGTCCGTCAGCGGGACCTCCAGAAGAACAAAAGGCCACTGGGATCCCCACTAGGAAAAGCTGCCCTAAGGTCGGTGACACAGTATTTCCACAAGCTTGTGCTTATCTTACAGACAAATCTCCTGGGGAGGAAAAGTCAGACACACACACAGGTACAGTGAGCACAGCTGTCTGTAGTGGGGCTGTAAGGAACCGCCGGAAACCCATGGAGGAAGATGCAAAAGAAAAAAAAAAAAGAAAAGGGGAAAAAGGCGGGGAGGGAAGAAGCTGTTTTTCTCAAAGCTTGGCTGCCCTTGCAAGCAGAGTAACATCACAAAAGAGACACATGTTAGGCAGGTTTAGACTATCAAATCCTTTCAGTGTTCTGTAGATGGTGAAACAGAGGGAAAGAAATTTCACTGTGCATTAGTGCAGTGGTAACATGATGTTTTCAGGAGAGTGCACCCATGAGCAGGCACAGCAGCTTGCCATGCTGATAAAGCTTGTTTCTGGTCTGGAATAGGGGAAACTGAGCCATGGGAGCAAACCAACTTGCCAAAGCCACACAGCAAGTGTGACAGAGTTAGAAAGATTAAATATGAACAGATTGCCCTTACCTTTCCTGTTTCATGCACACATGCAAAGACAGTGCCTGCACTGAGCGTTTCCGATGCTCCTGAAATTCTGAAGTCAGGTGGCCTGAATAATATTTACTCGCTTCTTATGTAGAAGTTATAGACGGAGTAAAAATGAGCCACTCGAGTGTTCAGTTTGCCCCAACAGGAGCAGAAATTTGTTGCTCACTCCATGTTAGCCCATGCACTGTATGTCAGGGAGGCTCAAAGCAGAGAATATGCCCTCTGAGAGATCTGGGGAAATAAGAGCTGCCTCAGTTCAGGGGCTGAGCTGGAAAATGGAGAGAAAAAGAACTGGATTGGGTCAAACCAAAAGGCAAGGTAATTTTTCCCTTTTTTTTTTTTTCCTGTTTTTGTTTGGTGGAAATGAGAAAAACCCCAATGTGTTATTTTGGGTCAACCCGAATCACATTTTGAATGTAATGTTTTTTTTGAGGTTAGTTGCCCCTCTTGTTTCTCACACTTTCTTTTATTTCAGGTCTCTTTTGAGTGGAAAATGCTACTTCAAAATAGCAAATCAAAGGGTTGTGTTTAAGAGGCAGTGAAATAAAATGCTGTGGCATTTTCAAAACAAACCATTTATTTCAAGAAATGTAGATATGTATGTCTTTCCCCCATAAATTTTGGATACAGTTGTAAATGTTTGCCATGTTTCATTAATCTTGGAAGTTCCAAAATTGCATAGTTTGGGTTTGTCTTTTTTTTTCCCCAAGATATTTTAGTGTTGGTTTGTTTTGGTTTTTTTTTTTTGTGTCATTCAATTCCTGCTGAAGCAATTGGCCGTGCAGAAACAACAAAAGGGAGGTGTGTGACCTGAGGAATGGGGGGTCATAAGATTTCAGGGCACAGGACAAGGCTCACAAGAGCACTTGGGTCAGAGGCCAGTCTATAGCTGAAGGCAAAAGCATTACCAGTGCCCTCTTATTTCCCAGCAAAGCTACCAAAGTAGCAGCAGTGAGGAAAGAACAGAGGCCACAGGGGATGGATGTGTGTGGCTTCATGTTGCTCGGTTTTAAATGGCTGTGCCACTGGAGGGTTGGTTTTCTAACACCCAGATCACCAGCACAAACCTTTCACCCCAGGCTTTCTCAGTTTGCTAGCAGGTCCTAGGGAGGTAGATGTGTAGGGTTGTGCAAGAGATGTTGGGGTCAAGTTTTATCACTATGCACCCCATGCCCTGTGGGGATCTGCAGGGCTCTCTCCTTCAGCTGGTTTGCCCTATTAGGTCTACGGATGTGTAGGTGCACTTGGAGCTACTCCTCTGCTCCAGCTGTGGGGCTGCTTGCTCGCCAGCAGGCAGGCCAGGGATGTATGGAGGAGCAAAATGCCTTGTGCTCACTCCAGATAAGAGAGGTGATGCTGATAGGCATGAGGGAAACATCCCAAGCAACTGACTGAAGCAGGAATGTGGTTTGCAGCTCAAGTGTTTGCCTGACTTGTTGGCACTCTCGGGCAGGGGCAGACGGGAGCTGGTCCAGGGGGACTGTGCTGCACGACCATGTCCAGTCCTAGAGCTTTTCTTTCCAGTCATAACATCTACTGCGAAGGCAGTAGCCCTTTAAAAACAGATATATGGTGACTGGCAACTTAGGTGAGAGGCCTTCCTTTCCCAACCAACAAATAATGCTGTGTGCTTTGACTAGCAGGGGACAGACATTCGAAATTCAAGCTGTTTTAAGTGAGCAAATTCTTTTCCGATTTCCCCAGAGCTGGCCAGCTGTGGCCTTCTGTGGTTGCTCCATCATGAGATGTTTTGTAATGAAGTGGTGGGGTCTCAGCAGGCCTTATTCTGTTGCTGGAACAATGGAGCATGGACTTTCTTTATATCCTGAAGGGCATCAAATAATGAGAACAAGAAAAGTTGTCCAGCTGTGCTTCATCTGGACTAGTTTTCTCTTTTAATTTTTTTCAGTCAGCCTTAGTAGACAGTACGGCTGCTCAACTCACTTGTCTTCTGAGGAGGATACTTGAAATGTAAATAGAAAACTGGTTTTAAGAAGTGAAGTGTGTCTAGCACGAAGAAGTAAGAATTAGTCCTGCTGGAATAACCTTCCTTTTGTTGGGATTATATTACGGAGGGATTTGGTCTGCTACTTGGGCAGCTCCATGCTCAAGCTGGCTGTTGTTTTTAACATCTAGAAATTCATTCCTAACCTTACTCACCTCAGGTGATTTGCACTTGAAAAGATCACATAGCCTGGTAAATTTGGGAAGGATAAATAAAGGAATAGCAACACCAAACTGCCTTCTGGCTAGTAAGGGCTGTGGTTACTCAGGTTTCTTGGCAGTGCTGGGCTATTCACTACTTCAGTTTAACCCCCTTCAAAGTCCATGTAGAGGTGGAGAATTGCAGGCTAATCCCACTGGCTGGTCCTGCACCTCAGAGCAGTGCCCAGAGGTGGCTGTCACGGCTCAGGGTGTCACAGAGAAGGAAGCCAAAGCATCTGTCAGGCCCCCCTGGCCTGTGGGAGATGCGCCTGTGAAGGTGCAGGCGGATATTTGCTGCTCACAGCCTGTCTCCAGCTGTGCGTCACAGCAAGGTGAAAATGAACCCAGCAAGTGGCTTAAAGAGCAGATTTTGAAGGGAGCAGATCAAGGGACCTGTGGGGCCTGGCAGTGGGAGCAACTCAACCAGCACAGCTGCAGCTGGAGGAGAATGGGCGGCTCCACTTGTATTGTCCTGCTTGGAAAAGACTGGCTGGCAGGTAAAGCCCACTGCAGCAGGGGCCTGGGAAAAGGGGGCTGCAGATGATTCACCTGCATCTATTGAAGCAAATCAAGTGGGCTTCATGGAGAACAACTTATCTGCTAAGCCCGTCATATTTGCTGTCGTATTTTTTGTTGTTTTTCTTGTTGAAACCACTACAGAGAGCAGCACTTTTCCAGGAGCCTCACTCCAGCAATGAAACTTCCCTGTGGCTTCCCGCCGGCTTGGGGAGGATTCGTGACTGGGGATGCTTTACCTCTTCCGTGCCAACTCGACTGGAGCCATGTCTCAGGATAGTTCTTTGATATCCTGTACAAAGGCTTGTTCCTCATTTGTAATGAAATAATATGTTTCTGCGAAGTTTAATCTGATTAAAATACAGAGAATTGGAATGGGGGACTGGGTACGTGCATAGTGGTATTTATGTATCCATTTCTTTTGTTAATAGATAGGCCTGCCAGTCCCACAGAAACTTAAACATGCACTTAATGTTCCCAGTGGCTAATCCCATGAAAGTCTACTCCCAGAATATAGTCAAGCACACATCTGTATAAGGCATGGACTGCACGGCCCTAATACTGATATGCTGACTTAGGGCTGTTGGTTGTGAATGTTCTCGTGTCTGGAGCGTATCCTCAGACTCAGGGGTGCCTAAATCCTCACTGTCTGGATCTGCAAGATGTTAATAGGAGTTGGAAAATGGAGGGTTGGAATGGAGAGGCAAGAAGTTACATTTAACGATGTGAAATAATGGTAGAAGCCAGGCACAGAATTATGAAGTAGTGGCTTTGGCTAGCAATTATTTACTTCAGTCTTCCTTCTGCCTCTGTGAAATGCTGACTCCTGCGCCCTCCATCTAGTAATGGCACAGTTGCCACCACTTTTTCCAAAGGGACATTTTTGTTTAATATTTCAAAAGCAGGCCTGGAACATCCACAGGTATCAGTGTCAGGCAGGGGGACAGAAAGCTCAGAGATAATAGGGTACATAGTAAGGCATGCACCTTATCCCTCAGCAAAATTGGTGAATTACTATCAGTGCCACAACACTGTTCCAAATTACTGCAACAAGTTTAGGACTTTGATACAAGACCACCAGAATTTTGGTCTGCAATCTGATAAAAAGCCAACTGTACCAGAGCAGCAAAGAGATTAAAAGCAAAACAAATAATTAATGAAACTGGAGGGGGGAAAAAACACCTCCAACAAATGAAAAATTACAGACTAGAATCTTTTATGCTAAAAACTCTCAACATATATTCCAGTATTGTTTTGAAGGCAGATCTGTTGCCCATGTGAGACTGGAATGGCATACCAGTGTGTAGGTACTGCTGTGCAATTATGGGATCTCTAGAGCACTCATGATTGTGAGTCCTTTCTTCTTACAAGGACCCATAGGCTTGGATACTTGGGGAGATGTGCTGGGTTTGGTTTTCAGTGTAACCTGAAGCAAAAGTCAGCTTGAGGCTGCCAGATTGTGCCTGGTTTCAGATCAAACCCCTGTGAAAGTAGTGAATTGAGTAGGGTTTCCACTCAAAACCATAAATCGGTCTTGGTTTGCTTGAAACTTTGCCCAGATTTTTTTTCTTTTTCTTTTTTTTTTTTTCTTTTCCAAACTTGGCCTGTGTTCTAGCTTTGTAACAAAACCTAAAACAAACATCTCTGGGTTTCGGGTTTAGTTGTGAAAGTTTAACACAGAAACCATTTTCCTCCAGGATGAAGGGGGGATGCTGGCCTGCGTGCTAAGGCTGAGCTTAGTTTTTTATTCTTTTGAGAATGATGGTGACAGTTTTTAATTTCTACCTTGAAAGCAGCTGGAGAAGAGGCTTTGGCTTAACATCTGATCTGAAGGACAGAGCAGAGGAGGGTAACCATCCCACCCCAGCCTGGTTTTCCCATTCGCTGTTAGCAACGGGGAGTGCAGAGAAGTTCCGCTGTCTCACTGTGATGCCACTTAACTCAGACCAGAGCAGCTTTTGAATCAAGGTCAGCTTTTGATAGCATGGAGGCCAAAGATAGCAGGAGGACAGATTTTTGCCTGGCACATGGTAAGATCAGCAACTGGGAACCATGCCACCACAAGAGAAGGAGCTGTCAGAAATTGCAGCTTCCAGCTCACGCTGAATTCCCATCTCACCGGGAGTGAGGCTTGTTGTGTAAGGAAGCAAGATACCATCTATTAATTGCTGGCAGCATTTTGTCTTTCTGTGAGACAGAAGCTTCCGACTCCTCTTGTGTTTCTCCCAGCAAGCTGGGCCTCACATTTTGTAAAGAAAGTCCAAGCTGGCATGCTCCCCTTGCTCTGGTCTGCATGGCAGGGAATCCAGGACTCCAGCATTTTCCCATTAGCCTAGTGCTCCCTGTGCCACATTGTGTGGCGTGAAACAGAGATTTTTTATTTCTAATTTTTTTTAGTCAAGATTACTAATGTGCACAAGGTCAAAGACTACAGGAGTCACCATTTGCCATGCTAAAAAAGGTTGCTGCTGTCTCTGATGAGCACAGATACACCGTGTGGTCCTCACAGCTTTTGACCCAGAGGCGTGAATGCCAACACCAGAGTTCTCTCTCGCTGTGCCTGGCTATAATCACAGGAAGCTCATTCATTACGCAGGTCCTGAAGATGTGGAAGTCTTGCTAATCATTTTAGATGGGAGGGGTAAATTAATCATTTCCTTTTACACTTGTTGATAGAGCAATTCATTCTGTCAGGAGAAAATTTGGAAGTGGGGGGAAGTTTCAGTAAACTGTGAGTAAAACCTGAGATTTCAATCAGATGTTGTGGTCCAGCTTTGCTGCTGCTTTTCTCTTTAATCTTACTTCCCCTGTCTCCTCACAGCAGGGCCTTTTCCAGGGCTAAGCCACACTTCCCAGAGCTGTCCTTTTGAGATAACCGGGATGGATGGTAGGTAACTTTTCAGCCAGGGAATGGACAGGGAACCTAGGGAAACATATCTGCTATCCTCATTCAAGGGACTAGATAAGATCCTGGGAGAAAAGAGCCTAAAGCAGTACAGCTACTGTTATCTCCAGACATTAGCAGCTAAAGCAGATTAGGGACCTCCCATGCTTTCCATGGAAAGTAGTAAAGGAGTGTCCCAAGCAGCTGGGACAAATCCTTTCTGCCTCTGCCTGTCCTGTTGGGCACTGCTGAACTCACTGCTACAAAAGGATCCAAAATAACGCTCCTTTGGCTGCTGCCCTGGGCTACCTTCATGGAATGGGGGAAATAGTGTGTACCTCCAGCACTCTGTGTCCTTCTCCTGGCAGGGCAGTGCCTGACTCTTGCAGGGATATTTTAGCGACTTCAGAGGCAGCTGCTGAAATATTGTTGAGCATAACATTGGAAAATGAGGAGAACTGAAGCTGGGTTTTTTTGTTTTGGTTTGTTATAGTATGGTTTTTTTTGCTACATCAGGCTTTAAACTGTTAGTTCTAACAATAACATTCCAAATTACAGTCCAATAATACCACCAAGTGTTTTAGGGATATTGATGTCATGGTGGTTTTAGATGCTGTCTAGGTCCTACAAATTTTGGTGGGGTATGTACATAAAGGAGCTTCACAATAATCCATAATGCTGAGGTCTGAAACCAGGGATCATTAACAAAATGTATGTGTCAAACCCATTTAAACATCCTACATCACCTGGATACAGTAGTTGTCACAGAAAATGAATGGTACCTTTACATGGCTCTTGTATTTGAAGAACTTGCCGCTTATTTTGCCTGATTTCTTATCTGTCTGTTGCAATCTCCTTGTGCTAAGTACAGACCTCTCTAAAGCTCCTTGCAGGGGCTATTTGGTAGGGTGGGACTGCATATTATTTAAATTAGGAGGGGGGAGGAAAAAAGCAATTAGTGTTTCCTTCGATCACAGAATCACCTTTCAGTTGCACTAATGGGAGATAAGGTTTGTTAGTTAATTGGAAGGGCTGAAGCCCCAAGGCACCAGATGCCTTCGCTTTTAGAGGCTACAAAAGAAGAGAGAACTGTGTGCTGCGGGAGTTTTTAGTCTGCCAGGCTTGCATGAGTGTGACTGCATTTTCCATTTTACAAAACAGAGCTATTTTTGTTTTTATTAAGTTAGTACAGGTGTGAAATGGTCTCTTTTAGATCTTTTCTCCTCAAAGCAGCAGCGTTGCTTTATCTGTGTTGAGGCAGTGAAAATGTTACATTCTACCAACCCAGCTGTGCACCACACTAGTTTATGGAGCTGACAAAGGGGTTTTAAGTTAATCCAGCCGATTTGGGAATGCTCTGATATGGAGCTGACCTCTAGCTTTTTGTTGATGACAGGCAGCAGCGAGTAGCACCATCAAAGGAACTTGGTACTTAGGTGTCTGTAAGCTGATGTAAGTGCTCCTTCTCACTCAGGTTGTACTGGTATGATGCCTTGGGTATTTATAGTTAAAGCTGTCATTGGGCAAAACATCACCCTGGGCTTGCAGAGACCTTGCCAAATCAGGTAGTACCAGCTGGACCGAGCTTGAAGTGAAATGATGAAATGTTGGCTACACGCAGATGCCTGTGGGTTGGGTGTTGGTAGCCCTGCTGCTTGCCAGGACCTACTGCTGGAAGGCAGTAGCCACAGCTGCTCCTTTGACAGTCAGTGGCCCAAACCTGTCTTGATTGTGCCAAACTTTTTGGCTTCTGCCCTTGCTCTGGTTCCTCAGGTCTTGAGTGCAGCTTCTGCTCCTCAGCTCCCGCTCTCTTCCTGGGAAGCTCATGTGGTAAAGACCCTACTCTGGCAATACAATGCTTTTACCTATGCAATTCTGGCCCTGAAGTGATTCTTTGCTGCCGTGATAGTACATATGCGACATTGTTACTGACAAAATGAGGTAGTTCAGTCTTCCCTACCTCCTCATAGCACTGCCACCCAAATCGCTGTGTTGGTAAAACAAATGGCAAAGTTTCAGAAGAGAGCTTGAGCTGGTCTAATGGCAGATTACTGCTAGGAGAGGGGAGCATATCCCATTTCTCTGTCCATCCCCTTTCTGCCCATAACTGTGATTAGCCTGCTTCCCCCTTTGTGCCAGTCTTCAGCCAGTTTGGGATCTTTCAGTTGCAAGCACTGAATCAGGGGCTTGATAAAAGTGAAACCTAAAGTGAAAAAGTAAAAAACCTAAATCCGCACATACAAAAAAAAAAAAAAAAAAAAAAAAAGGAGATTTTTTGACACTGGTAAGCAGAGGGTAGAGTCCAGCACATGGGATGGGACAGAACGCAGAGTGAAAATGAGACGTGCAGTGAGAATGGAAGTGGGATAAGGAAAAAAAAAAGAAGATAGGGAGGAGGAAGAGGAGAGCAATGAGCTGTTATTTAAGCCCATCCACTGGATTGAACTTCACTTTCTTTGTGTAGCCCAAGTCTCAAGGTGAGAGACCTGTCCTCTGCCTTGCATCTTTGGCAGAAACCTTTGCCATTTTTTTGCAAATGGATCTGGCAGCAGCAGCAACAACCACAGCACCCATGGGCCTACAGGAACATGGGATAGATATGATGAATCAGGACTCCCTGCTCTGGGCACTGGGATGAGGCTGTTGGCCTCAGCTTACTGAGCACTGCTGCTGGACACATTCATATACAACAACCTGGAAAGAAGCAGGGAGTTAAGCTCTGAGGCAGGGAGGAAATGAGCTGAAATGAATGTAAGAAGCACTGTTTTCAGGCTGCAAGACATGTAATGACTAACCTGAACAAAAGCTCTCTATCCCAGCAAGGTGTTAATTATATGCCTTGTCTTTCTGGATATGTGTGAACAGGGTCTCTTTGCCCACTGGGAACAATAGGTGTAATTATTATTTAGTTGGAAACAGAGGAAGCCCAGCTGCCTTTAATGCACAGGATCAAATGAAGGCCAATAAAGTGTATGCACACGTGGCCTGCACTCTGTGGCTTAGTGTAACCTACAGAGTTTGCCAGTGTAATTCTAGGGTGTGGAAAGAAATCAACTCCCCCACTGCTGGCAAGGTGCTGGTGTAGACAGAGCTGTGCTGACAGATGAGTGTTTCTGACAGTTTAGCATGTCTGGGTACGTCGGTGGCGTTGCCGGAGGCTGAAATTCCCTTTGGTGGCACAGGCCGTGTCTCTGCGAGGGGATTCAACCCACGCCCCTCCATGGCAGTAGTACAGGCAAGGACAGTTTCACTTGTTGTTGTTACTGCGAGATACCTCCTAGCCTATGTTTTTCATGTGTCACTTTGCTGATGTTCCAGACGTATTACGGGGTGCAAGCACATGTTTGTAACAGTAGAGCTCTGTGTTTCAGGCTCTGGCTAAGGAGAGCCACAGTGGAATGAAGTCTCTGAGGCTGAAGCAGGAAAGTATTTATGCCAGAAAGTGATGCAGAACTGCTCAGGTCTCTTGGAGGGGGGCAGGGGGCTGCATCATGAGGATTTTATAGAGATAGAGGACAACCCACTAGAGCCTGTGTATATGACACCCTCTCTCCTATCATTCCACAGCTAAATTAGAAGATAAGTCTCAAAAGTCACCATGAGACTGCCCAGGTAGGGCCTGATACTTCTCTGTCTCAAGCAGCATCTGTTCAGTTCTCCCAGTATAGGACATCTCCTCTGCAGAACAATCCCGTGCACAAAGCTGCCCAGCTCTGCTCCCTGACACAAACCCTGGATGCTGCTGACCACCTTGTCAGCACGCTCTTGTTATAGTGTGTTCGTCCAGCTTGCTCATTTGCTCCTTCACTTTGGGAACCAGAGGATTTTCCCCCTCCTGGCTGAGCACACGAAGTGTGGACCATTATGTCAACATCCATGCTGGCTCTGATTTCAAGAGCTGACTGTCATCAAGCATCAGTGCCACCAGGGAGCATTCTGCTAGGTATGGTCCAGACAACTCCTTGGACTGATCTTGCTAATGACTTATGTGCAGCTGTAGAAGAACATGGAAACCTTCTCTGCCAGAATGCTAGAGGAGTTTCTAGGTTTAACCCTCCATGGAGTATCCTAGGATTTTGAATGTGAATAAAAAGGCGTCTTCTGGTAAATGAGATTACTTTTAGCAGGAGGGAAAATGTAAGAAAGTTAGCATTAAATTTATTCACAAGTACGGTAAATGTTGGTTGGAAAAAAGCACAGGGACCACCTTATGGATTACTTAAACAACCACAGCTAACCAAAATCTAAGAGTGCAAACGTAGAGCACAGATCTTTCTGCTACCTCCTCAAAGCGTAAGGACCTGGCAAAAAGGTGCTTTAATGAAAGTTTCTTTCCTTCTGCTAAGTGCATGCTTTTCCTGAAGAGGTGCCATGCATAAAGAAGAAATCATGCTAAAGGCATAATTTTGTTTTCCAAGTCAATGTTTCATTTGCCTCCTCTTAGAATATACTTTTCTTTGCTTATGATCTTGGCATGGCTGTACATATTTTCTATTCTCTTCAGGGGTGGTTTGCTTTGTTGTCATAGCAATGCCTTCTAACTCCTGCACTCACCAGTTTCTTTTCAGGCTCCTGCAGGCTGCAACCAGTCCCTCATTGTGATGATCACATCTCCGAATAGCTTTAACGCCTCTTTTTTTATCTCCTAACTATAGGCACATTCAGTAGCATGATTCCAAAGAATTCTGGCCCAAACAGGTTTACAGCTTAAAAAAAAAAAAAGAAAAGAAAAAAAGGCAATAACATTGTTTGTAGCTGTTTGTAGCTGATGATCTAATATTTCAACATTTTTATTTATTCATCTTCTTAGTTTTTCTTGGATATGAGCTATAATTGCCTTGGTGGTCTGGCTATTGGGGATGAGATGCACCAGGCTCATCACCTGGAGAGGTCCCAGTTGACTGGAAGCTGGCTAATGTTTTCAAAAAGTGCAAGAAGGATGACCCTGGAAACTACAGGCCTGTCAGTCTCACTTCAGTGCCTGGTAAGGTTATGGAGAAGATTATTCTGGGAGGTATTGAAAAACACCTGAAAGAAAGACAACACAGTCATTGGTCACAGCCAGAACAGCTTCATGAGAGGAAAGTCCTGCTTGTCGAACCTGATTTCCTTTTATGACAAGGTAACCCATCTAGGCGATCAAGGGAAACCAATAATCTTTCTGGATTCCAGTAAGGCTTTTGATATTCTCTCACAGGATCATTCTGAACAAAATGTCCAGCACAGTTGGACAAACTCATTATGTGGTGGGTGAGCCATTGGCTCATGGTTTGGACAAAAAGGGTAATAGTGAATGGGGTAACATCAGACCGGTGACCTGTCAGTAGTGGGGTTTCACAGGGCTTGATCTTGGACCCTGTACTCTTCGACATCTTCATAAATGACTTGGATGTAGGACTCAAAGGGATACTAAGTGTGCAGATGATAAAAAATTGGGCTGAGCTATTGACTATCTTGAAGGCCTGAAGTTTTGTCCAGGGAGGTTTAGGTTAGATATTAGAAGAAAGTTCTTCAGAGAGTGGCACTGGAACAGGCTCCTCAGAGAAGTGGTCACTGTACTAGGCCTGACAGAGTTCAAGAAGCATTTGAAAATTCTCTCAGGCACATGGTGTGATTTTTGGAGCTGACCTATCCAGGGCAAGGAGTAGGACTTTGATGATCCTTGTCGGTCCCTTCCAACTCAGGATATTCTGTGATTCTCTGATCAATGTGGCTTTAGGACTGTTTTTCTCTAGGTTGTGATCACGATGGGAATGTGAGGCTGGGACCAGACCAGCTCAAACAAAATTGTCCCCTTTTTCTGTGCAGCTCAGCACCTTTCCTTCCACAGAGCTCCATTTTGGAACACTCTACCTTCTCTTGTGTCCAACTCCACCTTGAGTGGTTGGTGGGGCAGAGCTGTTCATCTGTTCACTGTTAAGCCAAGCAAGAAAGAGTTAAAGGTACAGGAGTCAGGAAGGCTAGATGAATTCCTTAAACTCCATCCCCTCATCCAGAACAGTCTTTTACTATGAATCAGATTATCTCAGCCTTGGGATATTGCTGGACATGGGCAAAGTGGGATGGGGTAAGAATTCAACCTTCGTGCCCAGCTTCGCTATGGGCTTCTCTGTCCTTGAACAAGTCAGTCCCTCCATCCTGCACATCAGCACATCCAGGGCAAAAGAGAAAACATTTTCTGCCTCAGGTGGGAGGGCAAAATCTTTCCAAGCACATCTAGGCTTAGGTGTCCCCATGGAAGGGATGATGACAGATACTATGTAGGGAGAGCACAGACTTTCCTTGTCAATTCTGATGTTTATGAGAGATTACAGCAGGGAGAACTGTGGGTTTGAGGGTACTCAGCTGAGGCAGTGATGCTACTTTGAGCAATGTACCTAGATTTGTGTGACCTCCTTGTGCTACACCTCCACAGTGTGTTCTGCAGCTGCTGGTTTTAATGTGTATGGGAAATGCTTTCAACAGGATGGGATGATCTCACCATCTTCCACTGCACAGCTCTCCCTCATTTTCTTGATGCAAGCTGTGTATCTACAAGGATACATGAGGCTTCCAAAGTAGTGAGCCAAAGGAGCCATAGCCTACATGCTCACCCCCAAATATTCCCTTGAGACAGATTAATACAAGCTTGCATTCCACCCTTACCACACAAAATACAAATCACATAACAGAGATGGTTCCTGCTCCAAAGAGCTTTGTTCATCACACAGTGGCTGTATGAGGTTGCTGGCTTATATTTTGTTGCTGTTGGAATTAGTTTCAATATGAATCAATACCTTTTTTTTTGTGCAGTAGGTGCAGACGCTATACAATTGAAACCAATTTTAAAGGAACTTGCTCTTAAATGAAACTCCTCTTGGGTTTCAGTTCCAAAGAGACTATCAGGCAGGTTTTTTTGCTGTCTTGTAAACATTACATTCAGTTTGGATTGTTGTTGTTGTTGTTTTTTAAACCAAAGACATTAGATTTTTTTTTTCCTTTTTCCCCAAAGTAGGAATATTTAACTTAGAATCCTCCAACAGCTTTGGAATGCAGCCTCCACACAGACTTTAATAGCAAAACCCACTTCTTCTGACTCAGGGACCATTTGATGAAATGTCTAGAGAAGCAAAAAGCAGCAACAAAAAAAGCTTTACACAGATGCTTCCCTGTGACTAACAGAACGTCCACCCAAAGTGGGGAGAGTATAAGTACGTTTGTCATATGTGGGTGTATTTTTCCCATACATTCATTTTTAAAGCTATGCAGTAGAGCACTATAAAATTATAGTTTTACAAATAAGCATTATTTGACCGTCACTGGGCTGAGCTGATGACTCACTCTGTGACCTCCATGCAAGTCATTTGATTTTCTTGTTCCTCAGTAAAACTATCTGGGAGACAGGATGGGAAAAAAAAATTAAAAAATAGACAAACCCAGAAGGCATTCCTGACAATGTGTTCCCTACCTAAGCTTTGTGTGTTGACTGGAAACACAGCATTTGAAATAAGAGCTTTACAGCTGTTGGCTTGGTGTCTGGGCCCAGCCCTGTAGGAATTGTGGGTGGCCAATGTCTCTGAAAAGCATGCTCTAAATATGGCTTGTGGTGTCTGACCTATTCTAAAAACATTAGCAGTAGAAGACTTGGAGGCAGCTGCCAATATCATTATAGTGTCCCACCAATCTCATTATAGTGTCCCATTGTCATTGTGGTGTGAGTCTTTTCAGTCTCCAGAAGCACTGGGAAACATTATCCTTACAATACAGAGCTTACAGGCAAGTGTGTCTCTTGACATGGTTTACCTCCTGATACTAAGTTTCTCTTTGACCTGAGAGCAACCTGCACAGAAACACTTTTTTAAAATTTAAAATAGTCCCATTATGTCTAGAAAGCAGCACATCTGTATAGTGTTTCCAGGGCCCAAACTATTAATTCATCCAACCCATGCAGTATTACCAGCATTTTGAATGCTTTCTTGATATTCGAAAGTTGTGGGGCAAATCTCAAAGAATTACCAGGTTTTGATCTGGTTTTAAAGATCCAGTGTTTGCTGGCCAAATCTGGGTGCCTTTTCTGGGTTTTCTTTAAAGCATATCTATGTCAGGTTTTTGAAGCCTTCTTTGCAGAGGATAGCAAGAAGGAGAAAATAACTTCCTTTAATGACATTGGGGACCATATGTAATCTCCTGGCTCTAGGAGCTGGAGCTTAAAGGGTGAGGTTTGGAAAGGCCTGTCGGTTTTGCCTCTGTCCTGTTTTACATATGTTTCTAGTTTATTTTTCTGTTGCCATTCATTGCTTTTTTGTTTTGCTTTCATTATGCTTTTCCCTCAGTTTCCACCTAAGGGGCCTTGATCTATTTTGAGGAGGACACAGCAGTTATCTTAAAAAGAAATCTAATTAACTTTATTTTGACTCCTTCTTTCTGGTTGCCAGTTATGTGAACCCCTCCTTCCAACCTGCTGTCTAGTGTAATTGCTGCCTAGGAACAACTATGTTAAGCTTTCCATACATCCAGAGAGACTTATGAGGTGTCAACTCTGAAGCATGTATACCATACCTTGAAGGCACAAGCCTTGCTTCAGAGCTGACTCATGACTGACAAACCAAATCTACTGGATTTAAGTGCCACAGCCAAAGAAATAATTGCCCTTCTTAGTTTGGATTGCCTGTCCATCAGGTGCTGGCATTTCTGCAGCAGGGTTGGAGAGCTGGCCTTGCTTCTCTCTGTCTTTAGGCCCAGTTCAAGCTCTGTCATTTAGATTATGTGTCTGATGAGGATAGGACAATGGTACCAGGTGAGCAAAGCCAGTGTTTCCCTATGCTAGCAGGAGTATCTTGCTGGCTCCTGATGCTGTAGCTGTCCTTATCCTTGCCCACTGTGGTCAGCTGCCTGGGACAAGACAGGGATCTGGGATGGGTGAGACCTGCAAAAGGATCTGTGTGATGGACAAACTTGCCAGGCAATGGAGCCATAGTGAAGTCAGCCCTGGGAGGGTGACTCTGAGGATGTAAGCTGCTGAAGCTGAGTCACAGTCCCAGGCATTTGAAAGAATGTGGGGCTGGAATGAAATATAGCAACAATTAACGAAAGCAAAATCTACTGGATAAGAGCTTCCTCCATTTCATTTTCCTTATGGATGTTATTGATTCATCACTCTAGCAGCCCTGGCTCCCACCCAGGATGCAAAGTGCATAATATAGGTTGTCTGGAGGCAGTGGCCATGGAAGATAAGGAACATTTCTGTTCAGTGTTTTGTACAGGAAGCTCTCTTGTACGTATCCTACCCAAATTGCTCACGTAGAACAGCAAAATGTATCATGGGGAAAGAGTCGTGCCTGTTTGGATTACTGTGCTATTTGAAGGTGGCTATTACCAAGTGGGTTGTATCAGTCACTGCAAGTAGTTGTTCTGGGAGCAGATGATGCAGTGAAAGCTGCTTCCTATGAATCTTTATTCCATTCCTCTGTTCACCCAACCCTTTATATGCAGCTTCACCCAGTGACTTGCACAGCCCCACACCACCACCTCCGGTTCCACCGTCACAAAAGTCCCACCTGCTTTCCTACACCACAGTGCCAGCTGGCCAAGCAGCAGACACTGGCAGTGAACTGGGAAAGCTCCAGTAACTGGTGTATAGACTGGCTGGTATGTGCACCCTGCTGGGTCACCCCATCAGCCAAACGAGTGACTCTGGAACTATAGGGTCTGTCCTAAAACAAGGGCGTTCATTTGGGTATCTCTTCTCAGCTTGGTGCTGATTTTCATTAAGCTTGGTGAGGTTGCAGAGATATTATTTTGCTACCTCTCTGCCAAATTTAGATGGAATTGGCCAACAGGTTTAAAAGCATTTGAACAGAGGAGGAAGGTGGGAAAGGAGAGGAAAACAGACAGAAGGATCGCATAAGCCTCATTTCATTAGGAAGCCAGGCTGAAAAAAAAAGAGTTTATCATCTAGCTATTAATTTTTTTGATTTGTTTTAAATACATGAATACAAAGAGAGCTGTTTTTTGGTCCAGACCAGTAAATAAACAGGTACCACTTAAGTCTGAGAGATGGTTTTTCTGTTACCTGTGTGAATGAAAGGAAGAAGGAAAAAATCCTGAGGCTTACATATTTGGAAGGGGAAAGTGGAGGAGTAGAAGAGATTATGAGCAGACAGAAGGGGCAATGGTGATCATATACAATTAGAATAATTTTCACCATGGTAACAAAAAATAACCTCCCCTAGAAGGCACTTGAACCTACAGGACCAATGTAAACAAAGAGAGTGATGAAGTATGTCTTGTTTAGAACATAATTCATTGCAGCTCCAATGAAATTCTTAATGCAGGATGATATTTTCCCCTTAAAAATCACTTTTAGAAGATGGAAGCTGTTAAACTCTTTTAATCTTCACTTCCAATGGTTGCCAGCAAAATCTGATCCAGAAAGTCAATTAGAAAGAATTCTCCTGTGTGCCAGGTTTAATTATCTCCTTGTTGTGCATTGAATCACTATGTAACTCTTCTCTTTAACTTCCTGCACAGAGTTTAGGATTGTTAAATCTACTTTTCCAAAGGTATCAAACAGAAAAAAGTTAGTGCCATTCTGACTGCCTTGCAAAGGAAGGGAGATACTTAGATTTAAACAGAATCTTAGGGAAAACTTTCCCTCAACAGTCATGGTTTGCTGATTAATACAATTATGTGTAAATAGAAACTTTGCTTGGTTCTTGTGTGGAAGAAGCTACGCATGAAAAAAAGAGTGCATCTATACCCTAGAGTCTGAGTCTTACTACGCTAAGCCAGCTGTCTGAAAGGAAATGGTCAGAATCTTGTCAATCGTTAGGAAAGAATTTGTTTACCAGATGTTCATAATAATCCTGTGAGTATAAAAGATAGGGAAATCTGACTCCTTACTGAGGACCAGGGCTTGCCACTCCTGTTTCATTGACATCAGCAAGACTCCTCATGTCACAGAGGGCAAATATTTTCTGGGAGCAGATTCCTGTTCTGAGCCCTCCTACGTCATTTACATACACACCATCGTTACAGGATTGCTCAGAAGCTGCTGTGGGTGACCTCTTTCTTCCCATCTCTCCCACACTTACAGTCACATATGTGTAAGCTCTCTGTCTCAGAACCCAATTACCAATGCGTGTGGTCTGGGCTGGGTCTAAATAATATGTGTGAAAGGGACAAGAGACCTGCTCCAGAATCTCCAAAACATCTCCAAAACAGTGAAAGGTGAGTGGTACATTTGAAAAGGGTCGTTCAGCCTGGGAAGCCACCAGAGACTGAGAGCCTAGGACACTCATTCTCTTCTCCACCTTATTGGACCTACAGAAAGATAACACCACTGTTATTTTAATGGAGTTGTCCATCCAGTATCTGCCACAGGCTTCAAGGAAAATCCACTGAGCTCAGCCCACCAATTCAGACTGCTTGAGCCAGGCTGTCTTGATTGTGCGGGAAGGGGATTAGGCAGCACTTAGGTAAGGTGATCCTACCTACAGAGTCAGGAAGGTGATAACCCTCTAGCAGATGGGAGCTGACAAGTAAGTGGGAGGTGGACACATATCCCAGCCGACTAGCTGTTGCCATTCCAGCCAGGTCTTTTAGTCTTAACTTGTGACTGCCATCCAGGGCTCAACTGAAAAGGAGCCTTGCAAGAGACCCATTTTAGGATCAAATGGTCGCATTTAGTTAGGTTTGGAGGGATGCTTGGTCCGTATGGGGGATTAAGTAAGACAGTGGCTTTACCTAGAGTCACCATAAGATGCTGCTGCACTCTCCTAGCAACAGGAAATAGCAGGAATCCTGTTAGACTGCTGGATTTGGGAGTTTTTCACTGCTCAGAAGACAAAGTGAATAGGTTGGGCTAAAGGACTTTGGTGTCACAGGAACAGAGCAAAAGGAACTGGCCATGGAAAGGAAGCCTGGTGTTGCTCAGGGCTCAGTTTTGGGGCCAGTCCTGTTTAATATCTTTATCAACAACCTGAACTGAGGTTGTAGCAAGGTGGGGATCAGTCTCTTCTCCTAGGTAACAGCTATAGTACAACAGGAAATGGCTTCGAGTTGTGCCAGGGGAGATTTAGGTTGGGTATTAGAAAAAATTTCTTCACCAAAAGGGTTGTCAAGCGGAACAAGCTGCCCAGGGAAGCTGCAGAGTGACCATCCCTGAGGGGGGGTTTGAAAGACGTGTAGATGTGACACCTGGGGACATGGTTTAGCGCTGGATTGGCATTGTTGGGTTAATGGTTGGACTCGATGACCTTAGAGGGTTTTTTTCCCAATCTAGGTCGTGAATCTGCGCGGGGACTCCAGGACAGAGGGAGCCCTGAGGGGAGGAGGACAAGCGGCCCCGACCCCCTCCTCCCCCTCGGCCGTGGCCGGGCGGCCCTCGAGCGGCCCCGCGACATGGCGGCCGCTGCCCGAGCGGCGCCTTCCCGCTCCAGCCTCCGGCAGGCGGGACCCGGCAGCTCCCGGGCGGCCCCGCAGAGCCTCCGCCCGCCGCCCTCCCCGCTGTCCCCGCCGGCGCGATGGCGGGTCCGGCCCCGCGGGGGTCCCCGGCGGCCCCGGGCCCGGCCCTGCCTGAGGGGAGGGCGACATCTTGTGGCGCCTGGCGCGGCCGTCGGGGCGGCCCCTGGGTCGGGCCGAGGGCGGAGGGGGCGGCCCGCGGGGTCGCCGTCGTGGCGCCCGCCTCCTCTGCCTGAGGGCTTCGTTGTGGTGGCTCCGCAGGGGTAACGCTGAGCTGCTGGTGGAAATCACGGAGTCGTAGCAAGGTTGAAGGAGGCCTTCAAGGTCATCCAGTCCAACTGTCAAACGCAGCACCACCATGATCACCCCTGAACCATGTCCCCAAGTGCTGCATCCAGATGCTCTCTCGAACACTTCCAGAGATGGTGACTCCACCACCTCCCTGGGCAACCTATTCCATTCCAAAGCCTAACCTCTCCTTCAGTGAAAAAAATTATTTTAATATCTAGTCTGAGCCTCCCATGCACAACTTAAGGCCATTTCTTCTCATCCTTTCATTTGAGACATGGCAGAAAAGATCTACCCCCACCTCACTACAGCCTCCTTTCAGGGACTCAGAGACAGTGATAAGATCACACCTGAGCCTCCTTTTCTCCAGACTAAACACTCCCAGCTCCCTCAGCTGCTTCACAAAGGACATGTTTCCTAGACCCTTCACCAGCTTTGCTGCCTTTCTCTGGACGTGCTCCAGCACCTCAGTGTCCTCTTTGAAGTGAGTGGCCCAAACATGGACAAAGCACTCGAGTTGTGGCCTCCCCACTACTGAATACAAAGGGACAATCGCGGCCCTTGTGCTGCTGGCTATGCTATTTCTGATACAGACCAAGATGCCATTGGCCTTCTTGGCCAACCAAACACACTTCTGGCTCAAAGCCAGCTGTCTGTCAACCAGCACCCCCAAGTCCCTTTCTGCTGAGCAGCTCTCAAGCCACTCTTCCCCCAGCCTGTAGCACTGCATGGGGTTGTTGTGACCGAAGTGCAGGACCTGGCACTTTGCCTTATTGGATCTCCTACTGTTGTCCTCAGCCCATTGATCCAACCTGTCCAGATCCCTCTGCAGAGCCTTCCCACCCTCAAGCAGATCAACACTCCCACCTAACTTGGTGTTGTCTGCAAACTGACTGAGGATGCACTCCATCTCCTTGTCCAAACCATCAACAAAGACGTTAAACAGGACTTGCTGCAATACTGAGCCCTGGGAAACAGCAATACTGAGCCCTGGGATTTGTTTTGCTCAAGTCCAGTATGAAATTACACTGCCTTTTCAGATGTGGGTGGGTCCCTGTTTCATCTTAGTGCCTTTAGTTGCATAAGGAAGAGGGATTTGTGGCAGAGCATCCTTAAGTGCTGTTACATCCCACCAGGTTTCCACATGGATTCTCATGAAACCACAATGTGAGGGCCCACAAGTAAACAGATTAGTTATCAACTACTGTTCCAGTCATGCGTGTGATAGAGATACGGTTAAGGGAAACTGGCAGTGGTCTGGGGATTAAGACATTTTGTTTATATTCCTCTTTCCACTACTTAGTTGTAAAATGACATTGGATAAATCCTACCACCTTATAAGGCCTTGGCTTTCCCGTCTGTAAAGTTAATAGCTGCACTTCAATACCTTTCAAAGAGAATAATAGGATTTCTCTTTACTAAATTGTTCCACAGCCTAAGAAACCTTATTTTAAAACAACTGTTTCTTACTGGTTCTTTAAGAATTTCAAGTAATTAATTAGTTAATTGATTTGTAAAGATGATTGCTTTTCTTTTTGTTTTAGTGTTGAGATAGCAACATGTATTTTATTTCAGGGGAGGGGGTGGTTTGCTACTTTATATATTTTCAGTTTACTAAGATGGATAAATAAGCAGATGGCTCATTCTGATATAAGATTGCAGGCAGAGTTTTATAGACTATGAATTAATCCTGCACAGAAATATTTTAAACATTTCTGCTCTTTTTTTTTTTGTGTATGTAGAAATAGCTGCTCTACAGTCTTTTGTATCAGTCCATCCCCATTCCAAACAGTACTGCCTCTTGTGAAATATTATCTCTTGCTTTACTCATCTATTTATTGTTATACAATAAAATGAATGCCTAAGTCAAGAAATCTCAATACTCCCCACTAAAAACAGTGAGAGCAAGGCTGGTGGTCCTGGAGAGCCTTCTCTAGGTGACCTTACTTGAGTGGGGAGGCTGGACAAGGTGACCTCCATAGGTCCCTTGCCACCTCAACCAGTAGTTCTGTGACACCTCTGAAAGTCAGGCCGTGGATTTGCCTGCCTTTTCCATGCTGGGACTGAGAATATTGGTCTGGGAAAACAGGACTGTTTATGCTCTACCCAGGCATGTTACGCTCAGGGGAATTTGAGAACAGCTTCAACTGACAGGATGCAAGTCTCAAACTTTGCTCCTGTCTTTGTCCCCAAAGAGGACTTGACAAAAGTGCTGAGGTCATGTAACATGTTCTAGTCCCCGTGCATCAAAAGGAAGTCACTGCCACAGAAGGGATTCACTTGCCTTACAAGGATCAAGGAAAAGGCATCTGATGAAGTTCCCAAAAGAAGGAATAGTATAGGGATGAAAGAAGGAATTTTCTCCTTGTTCTACCATCCATGGGATAGAACTTGCTGGCACATCTGTTGCAATAGCAATGGTGATCATATCTTTAAGTCCCTGCACGTTGTGCCCTCCTTTCATATATCTCTGCCTCACACTTTTATGACTCAGTTGTCCATTCATTCCTATTTCGTGAGAAAGAGTGTGCTGATTGTCTGCATCTGTAAACCTGCCCTCATTCCAGCTTGAAATGTGGGGCCAGGTGGGTCTCTGATCTTTAAGGAGACTTGCTCCTTGCTAATCATTTACTAGTTTTAATAAATTGATTTGCAAG
This sequence comes from Pseudopipra pipra, assembly GCF_036250125.1. Taxonomy (NCBI): domain Eukaryota; kingdom Metazoa; phylum Chordata; class Aves; order Passeriformes; family Pipridae; genus Pseudopipra; species Pseudopipra pipra. The sequence goes on along the minus strand of NC_087551.1, from coordinate 9,144,793 downwards.
GGGTCTCTTTTTGGTATCGTGATTGTCACCCTGTGACACAGGTCCAGCCAGGAACATGCCCATGTCCTCTGAAGTCACACAGAAGAAAGAAAGAAGCAGAGAGAGCCACAGAGGTGATGCTCACTGTAACAAAAATCTTCAAAGCTACTGATGGGTGGGACTGAGGGTTGGTTGTTCTGGTGTCTGCATAAAAGGAGCTGGTAATGTCAGTCAATCAGACAGTTCAGTCGTGCATCTCTCAGTGGTCACTGCTCATCACAAGCACCGTGATAATCAAAGACCTAATGGGCTTGGGGATGGACTTTTGAATAGCTTTGTCTAGAAGCATTGTGCAGCTTCTGGTCAGATAAGGGTTTGAGTGGAGGGAGTGAGCATTTGATCATTCTGCTTTGCTGTTTGTAGTAATAACACACAACCAGTGTGACTGACCCTCAAAACAGGCAGCCAGCAGCTGTGTGGCTTGCACTGGGATGAAAACTGCTCTAGAAGCACTGTTGTCATCATTAGCATGTTTGACAGGGAATAATGCTAGGGAAGCCTTTCCACTGTCCTTGTGAGGGGCTTTGCTTTTATTCTCCAAGAGATTATGAATGGTCCAATCTGTTGGTCTTTTAGTCCCTTCTGTGTCCTGTGTCCATGGGGATTTCCAGGGACCCCACAACTCCAGAAAAATGCTCTGTTCTCCCCTCTATAGAGAATAAAATGATTTTCCTTAATTGTTCCCAGTCAGCCCGTCTCATTCTTCTTGGGGGTTCTGGATCTATTCCCTTGACAGCTCCTTGCCAGACTGCTGTTTCTGAGAACGCTCCGCCTTCCTTGGGCTGTAGTCTTTTATTCCAACCACTGCTAATCAGTACATACATAGCTGCAGAACATGAAGTAGGCTGCTCAACACATTAACTCCTTGGTGACTGGATAAGTATGGGGCTGGAACTCAACATTCTCCTCCTTAAAGGATATGAAACTGTGGGACTTCCTATTTTCCTATGGGTGGTCTTTCTGGAGAGGAAGCACTTTGCTAAAGACTGAAAGAAAACCTGACTGTAAGGAATTACCTGAGGAATATAAGTTCCCATAGGAAAGAATAGAAAAGAATTTCAGTCTGTAGTCTCAGCTAGTGAGTTACTATGGGGAAAATTTAATTGGCTACGTGGATAATCATATATAGCATAATAGAGCAAAAATAGGAATCCTGCACTTGGGATCCTTCATTCTGCTTCATATTTTTTTTCTTCTTTGTGCTTAACAAGAAAAGTTGAGCAAATCTAACAGGAGTGACAGAGCTCAGCTTCATCAGAGTGCATTTTGAGGAAGGTGATTCCCTTACTTCCCAGACAGGGATGTGTGTGGCTGCATTCTGTCCTCCATTTTCTGCAGAAACTATCCCACCCGAAATCCTAGTGTTGTCACAGGGCAGGATGATCTTCAGCTACTTCACACTATTGCTACATAAAGATTCATTTCTGGCTGTTGAGGATAAGGGCCATGGTGCTTGGTAATCAGCATTTGACTTTGTTTATTCATTTAATTATTATGACAGCTTTTGGAAGCCATCCTTAGATGCCTTAGATATTTCAGTGTGATCAGGATTTCCTCCCCAGTGCAATTGTATATCCTCATGTTGTTTCTTTTCCTCTTGCCTTTTGGTGTTCTGAGTGATCTAAAAGTTCCACTGCCAAGAAGAACAAGAAAGATGAGGCCTTTTCCCCATTCTTTGATCTCTAATAAATTTGAGCCAGTAAATAATATCTGCTAGCAATTCTTGTGTGTATCATATCTCTCAGGAAACCACACTGAGACTTCTATAATAGTTTAAGGAGAAAAGTGTGCTGAAAGTAGCCTTTCATTGTCTGTATTTGATCAGGAAATACATGACCTAAAATTTATTTCTATTTTAGTAAAAACAAATCAGTGGCTTTTCAAATCCCAAAGCAAAGGAAAGAGATAATACAGATAATAATAATAATAAGAAAATATTTGAGTTGTTTTTGTTAATCTGTGTGTGTGTTTATAGACAGAACCAGCAAGATGATACTGATCCAGATTGATGTGTGACTCTGTTAAGGCAGAAACAGAAGGCTGCCTTTCAACAAAGGGAAAAATAAGGATAATTCCACAAAACCTGATATTGTTGGGAAAAGAAATTTTCAGGATCCAGAGACTTTGGTATGGTAATGTGCGGTGATTAGGCAGGGTGAAAAACTCAAAAGAGATACTGCAGAAAGTCACATGTAAGTGTATCTTTGTCCAGTTCTCCACAATTGACTTTCTATCAATGTGTATATAGGGGAAAAAAAAAAAGATATTGGACCCCGGAGAAGGTGCTCTGTTTGTGGGCATATATGTATTTATAAACATACAAATGCGCACACACACACATACACACCCACGCTTATATACATGTGAATGGACATGTTTATGAAAGACATTTGGCCTTCTCAAACTGCCAAAAAAGAACTGTAATAATAAAAGTAACTTACACCATAATTGTAAATTTGAAAAACACTCAAACAACTTCAATGGAGATCGAATGTCTTGGGCCAGGGTTGGTAAAAGATGCCTAAAGAGTAGCGGAAGTTGGATTTAAGAAGTCCAGTGTGTGGAATATCAAAATGTTATTTGCTTTCCTATCTTAGTCATTTAAAAGAATGCAGGGTACCTATGTCCTTTGGGCTGTAGAAAAGAACTGCTTTTCCTCCCTCTCCCAGAAAATCAGGCCATTGAATCGAGGTGCAACTAGCAGCAGAGGAGGCCTTACTGGGATGTGTTGTTCTTCTTTGTGCTTGAAAGGAAAAGTTGAGCAAACCTCGCAGGAATGGCAGAGGCCAGCTGGCCATGACTGACTTGTAGCTGGTCTTGCCAACTCTCTGTGTGAATTCAGGAAGGAGAACTACCCTCTTGGCCCTAGAGCTGAAGGGTGGCACGAAAATTATGTTGAAAGAGCTACAACCTCTATGAGCTTTTAGTTCCTTATCATCCTACTCAAGGAACTTGCTGTTTCTGCCCAACTTCGGGAGAAATAATCCTGTATATCTTGGCAACAGCTTAGACTTCCCCCGAGGTCTCAGTTATACAAGACCCTGTTGCTTCACACACAGCTTTGTCTGTGCTTGTGGAGGACTGTCAGGGCTTGAGCGGTCTCTGGGCTGCGGTCACTAGATGGCAACATGATCACACACAGAGGCACGTTTCCTATTCCCTTCCTTGGAAGACACACTCTCCTGTGGAAGGACCGAAGACCGGAAGATTGCATTCAACTTCCTTGATGCCCTAAAGCTTTCTAAGATGGCAGGCAGTGAGTACAGCCTTATAGGAGACGTGCTGTGTCAGATACAGCATCTGCAAGTTACTTCATATTGCTGATTTCTCACTGTCTTCAAGGTGTCCCATCGTCTGCCTTTAGGGATTTGTAGTGAAACGAAACTCATCACATACTTTTTCCCCTGGTGGTTCTTAGCACAGTGTTGTGAAAACATATTTTTCAACTTTCTGTTTCAGTGTACACATCTCTGTCTGCACGGGAGTGCATTTATACAATGATTTTTACCTTGTGCCTTGCTATTTAGAAGAAGAGTGGTCCCTCTGGGCATGAAGGCAAGTAGGATTCGTTTTCCTGTAGGCTGTTGATAGTGCGTTGCCAAATTCTATCTTAGCTCAGTGGAAAGGGGGACAGCACATCTCAATTTCACTTGCAGGTCAGCATTTCTCCCAGGGTTGGTGTATCCTGTTTGCTGGAAGAGCTGCACAGTCTCAGATCCTTCTAAGGGGACATTATGGGTTAGCAATGTCCACTGCTGATGGTAGAAGTGTGTAATCCACAGACTGACACGAAACTGCCATCACAATTGTGCAAAGGTTCTCGCGACAGCTAACAATTGTCATCTGCATTAGTCTTGTTCCTGTCCTTCTCCAAGCTATGGGGTCAGAATATTTAACAACTGCAATGTTCAGTGATAATGAAATTAATACATTGAGGCTCCTGAGATAACTCATGTCTTTATACAAGATTAGCATTATTTGTTTGGCTGAAGGCATTGGTGCCTCTGTTTTAAGATGTGTCAGAATATTTATCAATATTTTGGAGGGCTACATACCTTGCAAACACTCTTAGGCATGTCTCCACTTTCCAAAAGAATCATCAAGGGAATGAACATTCATTAGCTGTGTGTTTACAGTAAGTGGATCACAAAATATTGGCAAGACCTGTACATCTGTGTGCCAACTGACTTGGGAACTTTAGTGGCTGAACCTTTCAGAATGATTGAGATTGATGGGAAATGATTCCAGGGACAGGACTCCTGTCTAAGTCTGTTAGCAGCTGCAGGAGCAATATCTTGCACAGGTGAATTAGTCACCAAGTATAGATAACTTCTCTGCCATCAACCCACAGCGTTTTGTAAAGAAAAATGTCATCCATACTGTGCAATGAACACACTGTTTTCTCTCTGTTGAGTGGTTTACCCGAGACTTTTCTGCAACTTCAGTGCCCACAAAACACATATTTGTTAGCCTGGCCTTCAGTGGGTAGTGTAGGTACAAAGCATCTATTGCTTTCAAACTTAAGCAAGTGTATTATTCCAGGTATGTGAGAAATCTTAACAAGCCGACATTTCCTGGTGCGCTGACCTCAGCCAAAGACATCATCTTCACATGCAGTCTGACAGAAAGACCCTTTGCAGGGGACAGATCCCCAGCCATTTCACTCACTTACTTCCAGCATTGCATTCATCCTCCACTGATGCTTCTTCCACAGTTGCTGAGAAACAAGAAGCATAAGGAAATATAAGGGCATGTGAAAATGCAAAGTCTACCTTCCTCCTTCCAGCAGGATATCTTACTTCAGTGTTGCTGTAGTGGTGGATTCACTTAAAGGCTGTATCTTCTCTTGCTCTGCTGAGTGGTGTCCTGTGTTTCGCCTTGAAAATTGTTTCCTATGCCAACCATTCTTTGGGAGGAAGAACTACCAGTTGCAATAACTAGTCAATGTACTGTTATTGCCTGTTCAAGTTATTTGATCTTTTTTTTTTCTGACATCTTCACCCTGATTCACCTTATTTTTCACTCCAGCTAACAATCATCACTCTCTGCAACTCCCTGAAAGGAGGTTGTAGCCAGGTGGGGGTTGGTCTCTTTTCCCAGGCAATTATCAGCAAGACAAGAGGGCATGGTCTCAAGTTGTGCCAGGGGAGGTTTAGGTTAGATATTAGAAAGAATTTCTTTACAGAGAGGGTAATCAGACATTGGAATGGGCTGCCCAGGGAAGTAGTGGATTCTCTGTCCCTGGAAGTTTATAAGAAGAAACTGGATGTGGCACTTTGTGCCATGGTCTAGTAGCTGCAGCGATAGTGGATCAAGGGTTGGACTTGATGATCTCGGAGGTCCCTTCCAACCCAGCTGATTCCATGATTCTATGATTCTATGATTCTATGATTCTATGATTCTATGATTCCATGAATAATAGGAATTAGTAATGGAGAAATGAGCTCTTTACTCCTTCCAGGCACAATACTAGCTTAGTAATTCAGTTGGAACCTTGTATAGGAGAGCAGAGTTAAAACCTGATCCAGAAGTCCCCATTTTTGTTTTACTTTATTTATTTAACATTTCATTATAGCCCCATATGAGTACATGCCTGATAGAAAGCGTAAATGCACAGAGCCAAATTTTCCTTGGAGGGCCCTATTCTGCACGAGGTGTTAAACAGCTGCACAACCACAATATCTGCCTGGAGAAGTCCCACTGCAATAGATGGAATTACCTGGATGGTGTAAATAAGAGCAGATTCTAGCCCCAAGGCTACTTGCTGTTATTTTGATTTTTATTGCTGGCCAACAGATGAATACTCTTTCCCACAACAGCCTGCCAATAAAATAGCACTGTTGTTATGATTCTGGTTTTTTCCTGTCTTAATTAATTGAAATTGTTATGAAAATTCAGTGGTCATACCTACCAAAGTATTTGGGAAGCCTTTTTACCCCATTTTAATTGTTGTCAGCGCTGTCCAAGGTAGGCACTGTAAATAGGAAAAAGTGTGATATCTTTTGTTTAAATCTTAAACTGAAAAGACTTGACTGACCTCCAAATAATAACTAAAAAAATTATCATGGCTATTTATTTATATCATGTAACGGATTTAGGATTCATGAAGTGTGCTGCTGTGACCTCCTTTAAAAGGAAATAATAATGCATAGCCTACATTTGCTAATTCATCTCTTTTTAGCTGAATTCAAAGCCTGAAAATGATTCTCAGCTGTAACAATGTGTCTCCGTGACACTAACTCAATCTTTCTGGGTGTTGCATTTATTAGAGGAAATGCTCAGTAGACTACAAGAATGACTGCAGGAGCTTTTCCAAAGTAACTTAGGGGAAAATCTTCAGCATTTCCCATATTTATTCAGCAGAACACAAGTGAGCACACAAAACCATTGCATGTTGTTATTCTCTTGTGGGGTCAGGCACATGTAATGTACAGTGTAAAGGAGGGATACATGTGCTTTAAAGCTGAATGTTCCAGGAATAGTTTAGTGTTTGCTGCTTTTGGTGATATGAAAACAGAGAAACATCCAGCCCCCAAATGGGCTTGTTTCAGAAATGTGAGCAGGAACAAAACTGGGCCATAGGTTTCAGATGGCTTTTCTTAACCTGTACTTCAGTGTTTGCATGCTTAGATGTCTTTCCATTAAATTAGCAGGGATGCTCCAAGGTAAGCTAAATTCAAAATGCCAGGGGGTTTGTATTTTTTTTTTTCTTCAGTAAGTCTGCATTTCATGGATAATAAGCTTTCCTCAGGCTTTAATTTTTTTGGCTGTGAAGGTGATTCATCCCAAAGGGAGCCCTGCTAGTACTGTGTGGAAATCGGCTTCAGAGCTCATTGGTGTTGGGCACTTCAGACAAGCTTTTCGTGTGTGAGGAGCTGATCTGCTTATGGCCTACACAGCCACCCCTGACTTACTGTGCTAACGTAAGGAAGGCACAGGTTTGGTGCTGACAGGCAGCAGGGATGATGCTGAAGCTGCTGCCTCGGTTTCCCCGACTGGGGACACAACAATTTGTCTTGCAGAGACTGTGTGAAGTTGTTGAGTATTTGTAAAGCCATGTGGGGAGGAACATTCCCACCCTCTAACAGGCAGAGGAGCATTAAGAGGCTCTCAGTCAGCCTGGGAGTCCTGTGCAGCATGAGAAGGCTGGGCTATAAAAAGATACTCGGTTGGAGTGGAGTAGGACAGCTGTGCCCTTGTGGGAAAGAGGGTTCTGGAGATCTATCCCTTTATTTGATGTTCAGCAGGATTCTGGGGTTAGCAGGCAGCAGAAGCTGCTCTCTGAAGGACCAGTGAAGTGTTGTTAACTGCTGGCTGTGTGGGAGCTGATAAGGATGTGCTTGGTGGTGGGCAGTTTCAGGGGTGAGGAGGAAGCAGTGGATGTTACACCCTCAGGTACTCCAGGCGAAGCTGTGCTGCTTCTTGGGCAGATGAAACTCTTTGCAGGAGGTTGTTAGGGTTCTGTGAGTGGCTGTCTGGTTTTGGGGCAAACTGAGCTTGCTCTGTGCAGAGATATGAAGGGTGTTGGCTCAGATGCAGGAGTGAGAATAGTTATATGTCTTTCAGGAGTAGCTTGATGCCAGAAGTGGTGGTGTTGGTGTTAAGCAGCCCTTGAGCAGTTAGCTGATAGATCTGGTGCCTCTAGAAGTGAGACCACAGGCAGAGACAACCTGCCCCTGTGTCAGTGGGGCTGAAAACTCTGATTGTGACTGTACTGGACCTGATATATGTCTGTGTACTGTTGCTTTGCTTGAGCTGTCAGTGATTCCATTTGCTGGCTTGGGACTGGTGTTGTTGCAGGGGTCAGGAGGCCTCATGGATCTGAGCTGAATCTGTGTGCTCAGTTTGCCTGCTGTGTGCTCCTTGGTGTATCCCTTATCCCTCAAATTATTTGGAGTTTGCCATTGCTGGGTGTTTGTTAGGGGAGATATCCCTGTCCTTTCATAGTCTTGCTATATGAATTATACTGTTTACTGCAATATGTAACTACAAAGATATACAATTACACAATCTTTCTTCCTACTTTAAATAGTAACCTTTTACCATTAAGCTGCCTAGAAAAAGCATAAATCTTCATGGCAGATTTTTTCTAAAGAAAGCTCAGTTATTTCTAAGACGTGTTCTTTTAGAGTTGTCAAGAGCTGGGATAATATTAAATACATACAAACAAATGTGTACTCAATTTAATAATTGGGTGGCTGGTTGTATACTAAAGCAACCTCAGGAAAGATGCACGTGGAAAGGCAAATTGACTTTGACACGTTAAACATGTTGGATAAAAGCTTATTGGGGGCTGTAAAGCATTCTGGTAATAGCAGTGGGTAGTATTATGAATAATCAGTCTTGTTTCTAGATAGCAGCTTCATTGTTAGGCAGAACAAATGATTTGGCTCTGAAATATCATACTGTTGCTGCACTTTCTTCATATCTCTCTCTCTCTCTGTCTACATATATCTCACAGTGATTGAAAGCTCTGGTGAATTTTACTTGATTCCCCCATGTGGCAAAAATTTACAATGGTATGAAAATTATGAGAGAATGCTTTTACTTAAAGATCCAAATGATAAATGAATTAATTGACAGGCAGATGAAAATATACCTTCTGGTCATCTGAAAAAATTATATACTGTAAATCCAACTGTAGTGGCTTTTAGCAAGTGCCAAACTAATGTGAAAAAATGTGTCTGGACTAACTTCTTGCAGCTCTACTAACACACAATGCAGGCTCCAGCATTTTGCTTTGTCTTAGCTGAAGGGTAGAGTGTATTCTATCCAGAAAGCGGTTGCCAAAGTTTGCAGTCCTTCTTTAGTTTTTCTTGCAAGCTTAGGCTCTTGTCCTTCAATCCCATAGGATCTTCCATGTTCTTGTGAACACATGCAAAGTCATACATGCTTGTAGGAGACTCTAAAACCCTGGAGTCCTCCCATGCCATCCACATCTTCCACTGCCTTTTGGTGGCAGTCACATCCTGGTCCCAGGCTCTGATTGCTTGAGCAAGGAAGGAATTTCCCAGATGTCATGATCTAGCCAGAAAAATAAGTTTATCTTGCCTGTGTAACAAGCTCCAGCCTGTAACAGGAGCAAGGATAACTGAAGTCTGTAGTCCATAGACTTGGAAGATGGCAAAGCTGGAACAGCCTCAGGGAAGAATGTTGGCAGACAGAGGGGAGGCAGGAAGGGGATTTATATCGGTGCCATTCCTGCTGCTAGAGTTTTTTTTAGAAGACACAGTAGAACTTTTCTACCTCTGCCTTTCTCCCTGGAGAGAGTATCCCAGTTTTATTATCTGTATGATACTGTGATACTGTCTCTACTATTGTTCTGTGTATACTTTGGATAATCCTTGGAGGCTTTTTAACTATTTAGACAGGAGTTGTTGAGAATGTTGTCTCTGTTCCATTCCATTCCAACTCTTCCTTTCTTTCTGTTAACCAAATTTCAAACATTTCTAAGTATCCTATTTCTCTGGCTCTTCTCATGTCTGTTTTCTACCATCTACAAACTCTGGCTTGTTTTTAATTCTATTTTCGTTATTGCTTAAAAACAAGACTGGACACAACCAAAATTCCCCGTGGCATCCCCTGAGACACATCCTCCCCACTTTCTGCTTGTAATCCTTTGTTTATGGTATTTCAGCCAATTCTCAATTAAGGATCATGTGACAGTGTTTATATTCAAACTGAATGCAATTAATAAGTGTCAAGACATCATGAAATGCTGTGTGAGTTGTGTGCTAAAAGACAAATGTTCTATATCTAGGCCTTTCCCTTCAGGCAATTAATTAGATAATATATGTTTGAAAGGGTTGAGTCTGTCAGTCAAGCTACAGATCTGTAAATCCATGTTGAAATTCATATGGCAACACTCATCAAAACACTTAAATGTGTGCTTAAGTCTTTTCTGTGTTCAATCAACTACATAAGCATGTGCTTAAGATTTGGGTCTCCAGGCAGACCCATTGAGATTAATGAGAGAAATGTTTTTCATCTCTATGCACCAGATCTCCATCTTGCTAGCAGGAAAACTGAAGCCTTCATTTACCAAGAGCAGAGTCATTTCAAATCTGACACTTCAGTAGATATTTAGTGCACTTATTTAAAGCACTGGAGTTATTTAAAATAATGCTTAGGAATGTAGTTTCTTTCCTGTCTTCTACATGTAGTTAAGGTCCTTTAGGGTGAGTATAGGACTCATCTACAGACTCTTATCAGAGGTTCTGTTTCACATCCGTAAGTCGTGGCAGTCTTTTCCATTGACCCCTTAATAGTTCATCATGAGGTCAGCGTGGCCTTTATTAAATTTTAGTAGCTGTTCTTTTCGATCCTGTGAGATGGAAAATGGGAAACCCTAAGAAATAGCATGGCCTTTGTCACTCATACTGCTGACACTGCAAGTTTCAGAGAACTCCTCATTTCCCAGAAGTATTTGGGCATTTACCTGGGAGAAAAGTATCAAAGGACCTTTGGACATTGCCTCAGCCTTGAGGCACTCAAGAGCAAACCTATCTCTTCTAGAGATAGTTAGGCTGGACTAGTGATCCTGGCTTGCTTAGATAGGCTGTCTCTGACATGGCTGTGGAGATGGTGGATGGTTTGATAGGGATGCCCAGAATATTGTGCACTTTTGTGGAGACTCTCCTTCTATTGTTCACAGAAGAACAATAGAAGGCTATAACAGCTGCCATCTGACTTATATGCTTTTTTTTTTTGGTCTGAAACTTTTCCTTCAAGAAACTGCAGGTTGTAAACAGCCAATGTTTTTCTGGAAGAATAAGAAATGCAATAGGTTCAAACAGGTAGAAATAAATTTAGCCATTCTAGAGGGCAGAAAAAGAAAAGAGAGATTGACTGGGACAAAAACTAAGGTTTCCTCTGAAGTCAGTTAATTACAACTGTTGAAGAAAGGTGAAGCTCCAAGTCCTGGGCAGTTCTGGGAACTGATATTAAGAATACCAGTTTGAACATGGTGACCCACATCTGTGATGCCTGCAATTCTATAAGGTAAGCTACTATTATAGGACAGCCACTCTGAAATCTCAACTCCTGTTCTGCCAAGACTCACATGTTTCTCTAAAAAGATAAATTAATATATTTAAAGGCAATGACCACTACTTGGCCTGCCAACAGAGCCTTGGCTACTATTAAAATGAAGCTATAGGGATTTGCTTCTGCTTTCCAGTAGTTAGTGTTTCTGCCAAAGGGTAGAGGGAACCAAAAAATTTGAAATGGGTAAAACTGAAAGCAAGTTTCAGATCTTCTTGCTAGTCCTTTCCAGGGACTGTCTATATTACCCCAGGGTGTTGACATTACAGTGCTGAAAGAATGGATGGTTTAAAGCCTGAGGGAGAGCATGTTTGCATCCTCCAGGAGTCCTTTAGTAGAATTCCAAGAGGAAAATGTGTTCATGTGACACAGTGCTATGCTGTGACCAAATCAGAGTGAAAGTGCTGCCTGAGAGTTCAAGAAGCCATTAAGTGAGTCCAAAATGTAGTTGTAAAACAAGACAACAAAATCCATAGCCAACAGAATGAGGTGACAGGGTTGAGTTAGATTTGAGTAACCTGTAACATAAATTAAGGGTAAACCAGCAGTGACTGGTGGTGTAAAATCTAGTGGGTGAGTCCACACTGTTGGCTGTTGTCATCTGATATGAGGCAATGGAGTTCAACCAAGGCCTATTTTAGCCAAGGTGAGCCTTTCTGGGAGCTCTGAGCAAGCCCTCAGGGTTGTACCTGGCTTTGTGGTGTCTGCTGGTGCCCCAGCACGCTCGGGACAGATGTTGTTTTGTTCGGTTGAGCGCTGTTAGCAACAAGGCTGGAGGGCAAACTACCAAACCCCTTATGGCTGGGAAATAGGCAGTCAATTGGCAAAGGCTTATGAATACGTGCAATTTTTTAGCGTTCATTGAATCTGCCCTGCTTGGAGGCAAACCCACCTCATGTGATGGTGAGTAACCCAGTACGGTTTTCCTGGCAAGTGGTGACTCGATGCCAGCATTATGAATAATCCAGGGCAAAGCAAGGTCAAGTGTTCAGGTAACACAGGTGTTCTTAAATAATCCGTGGACCATGAGTAACTTCTGTGATTTCTCACCTTCTTCCCCTCCCCCTTGTTTTTCTGTTGTTTTCATTACAAGAGCTGCCAGATCCCGGGCCTAACTCCTGCAAACTGAAAGCAGCCTTCTCTATCACGCACAAGTGGATTGTCAAAATGGAACAGCAGATTGTGTTCTCATCATCCTTAATCACAGGGACAGACAATATTTCACAGCTTTTCATTCCTGAGCACTTGGAGCCATTCTAATAGAAGCTACTATAACTAGTAAGCAACATTTAGGTGGCTTCCTTTTATTTTTTTTTATTTTGGTGGAGGGGAAAACTATAAATACAACTTAGTATCTAGATCAGTACAACCTCCATCAAGAACAGGTCACATGCGGGGAAACCCAGCCAAGTGTCATCATTCCTGAAGCAACCTTGTTGCAACAGGTTGTGTTTTACTTAATCTATTCCATTGGCCTAACTCTTTTGTTCTCAGGAGATGGCATATTCTTGTTTTCAATTGTTGACCTGGCTAACTTTTTTCAAGTAGTTTCTCTTCAGATTCTGTAATGAAAGCTATTCAAATAACTTAAACTCAATTAACTCTCAAGATAAATGAAAATAACTATGCTAATAAACTCATGGGGAAATTGAGGTGATCACCTTGAGGCCTGGCAAAAATCCTGTTCACACTTAGTTGGAGGCCACCATTCTGTCAAAAACACACTGGGAAAGATCATGGGTTCAGGGCCTAACTCTTGATCTGAAAAGGTGGACTGAATGTTGAGGCGAAGCATTCAAAAAAATCCTTATTCTATATCCCTACACTGAATTTTAAGATCAGTTTTACAGGGCTTTGTGTTTTCCTACTACACAACCTCTGCTCAATGGTGGTCTGCCTTGGTCTCCTGAGCCCTCCCATGTCTTTGGATTCTTCTCTCAATGTGTGTTTGGGCTAATTCCATTACTAAGAAAAAAATCAGGGTTTGGGCAGAGTGAAAAACTGTGAAGGCATCTCTGGGAACATGGGGTGAAATGACAGCCAGAGAGATGCTTCTACGGCCTTCATGTTTGCTTTGAATGTGTTATTCAGCCTTTATAGAGTCCATCAGACCCAAAAGAAGTTACTGAGAAGGAAGTGTTGATTTTGGTTGAATTACAATGGGAAATGGAGCTGCTGTACAGCCCAGGAAGAGGAACTGAGGCAGGCAGAAGAAGAGAGAGAGAAGAAGAGAGAATTTATCTTGATTTGAATAAATTTTTGAAATCCAAAATTTGCAGAACCTTTCTATTCCATAGGGAAGAGTGGAAAGTGTGAAACTTTCATCTGTTCCTTACATAAGTAAAGGACTTAGTATGCTTACTCTTCCTTTTTCTCTTCATCTTCTTCCCCTTCCTCCCTCCCTCACTCCTGTGCTATCTCATGAGTCAGAGTGGGTGTATCACATGTAATTAGTCTAGATTGCTGTTCGTGTTGGGACAGCTACCTTGCACAACCATCTTTCATCAAGAAAAACTTGCCAACTGAATGACCTGCAGCAGATAGCCAGGTGACCTATTCCACTTGAGAGACTGCTGTGCAGTTTGATGCTTGTTGGATTAGGAAGTGTGACCACAGTAATTAGCAGGAAGTTTCTGGATCTGGATACAGCACATTAAATGCAATCTGGCCCTTGGAGAAATCTGACCTCGGTAAATGAGAGTGGGCAGGCTGGGCTGGGGTGCAGAGATGAGATGGGCAGGAGAGGACGTGAGAGAGATGGATTTAATGTCACAGAGCTTGTCACAGGCTGACGCTGGACACGCTTTTTTCAGAGGCTGCAAAAAGAATTGCTTGCAGCTCTGTGACAGAGAAAGGTACGAGTTAAAACAGATTGACTTTCCTCCCCCAGCGCACACGTGCTCCTTAAATACCAGGGGAGTACAAAGGGAGCAAGTCTTTAAAAAAAGATTTGTTCTGTAGACTGCAAAGATGTGCGATTATTAGCAGTTCTACAATTTGTGGGAGGCAAATGTGCATGTGGGGCTTTTATGATGTGCAAGTAAAGTAAGAAGATAGAGAGAAGGAAAAGGCATGCTCTCCAAATGCCCATCTTTTCTATCAACAAATGTTCCCTCAGAGGCAGAAGCTTGGGTGTTTCTTTTTCCCTTGGTGTTCTGTGTGCTTGTATTAGTCACACCCATTTATTTTTGGCATAATTCATGCACTATTTGAAACTTGGCAAGAGTAGGGATGTTATGGCCAACAGTCAGTCTTGCTTCAGGAGTTTCTATGAATATGAATGCCTGAAGTTCACATAAGCTTACTCTGTTGCTATAGCAACAGATTTGTTGTGAAATCCTTGTATTTTAAAGGCTAGATTCTGTAAATTAACTTCATCTTCACTATGTTTGATGATAGTGATTTGTACATGTATTGTTTTCAGTGAAGTTGCAAATATTAGGGAAATGAATAAATTCGAGGATTTAATGAAATTAGGTTTAATCACAAACAATTCCAGCACTTAAGATCAAAGTAAACTAGTTTTATGTCCCATCCAGAGAGGGGCTGAGTGCCCTCAGCTCAAGCAGAGTTCAGAAAGAGTTGAAGGTGCTGAATAACACAGCTCAAGGTGCCTCAGAATGGTGCCTTACACATGAATAGTGCAGACCCTGCCGAACATCCGACACCTACAGGGATGTGTTCAGTTGTAAAACAACAGGATAGGAAGTGTCTCATAGAAGCAGAATAGGGAAAACCTGCTGGACTTTTTATTTTTTTTTTTCTTTAAAGGGGAATATTAAAATACGCTTTAGTTTTTCTGCTTGCTCAGGGATGTTTGAGTCTCAGTTGACAGTGAGCCCTGTTTAGGCAAACCCCTGCACTGAAGTCCATATGTTCTGTGTGGAAACAGGGGTCATTTCAGGTTCAGGGTCTTACTGCCTCTTCATCAAGGGCCATCAAATACACATAATAAACTAACTTGGGAGTGGAGAGGAAGTAGGAGCTATTTTTTTTTCCTTCCTGCTGTTTTCTTTCAGTGGACTAATCATGGTGTAATGTAACTGTAATAAGTTAACAACCCCAACACCCCAGTCTTGCCCCACCATTCCCCTGATGCAAAGGGGCTTTCCAGATAGATTAGATCTTTTTAAAAGAGATAGTGGAGCCTGATTTCCAGTTGTAAGTCCTTGGGCCTCCCAGTGTTTGCAGTTGTTGGAGTAAATGGAACCCCATGCAGTGTGCAAAGCAAAATCTGTGTGTGAGTTTTTGCAGGATCCAGGTCCAGAAACAGCTAACACCAAACATCTAAAAAGGGAAATGAATGCCAAATTAATGACTTTTCTTACTCTTTGACTTGGGCGCCTTTGGTATTTCAAGGGCTTAGAGGTTTATGGGCTGTTGGATCATTCCCATTCTGCCAGCGGGAGTGTACTAGGGAAGGGGGCAAGACCCTGCAGGCCAAATGACCTTTTAGCAGTATCTTAAGGGGATAGTTCTCTTTATGGAAGTGGTCTAACTTGAAAAACTGTATTTTTATACATAGCTGGTTTTGGTTAGACCAATACATAAAAGTATCTGAAGCACAAAACTTTGATTTTGTAGTTGTAGACTTTAAATATTAAAAATGACCAAAATATATTTAAGATTTGTTTAATCTTAACTTAAGAACTGTTCCCACAATTCATGTCAAGTTTTCACTTTTTATGATGATTCTGCAGTCAAGGATAAAGTAAAGCTGTGAGATTTTGGGGTGGGAAAAAAGAGGATGCTGGTGGCAAGAGGAAAGGCTCAAGAGTCTCTGGAAACATTTGTTTTTTATGCGTATCTTTGCTGAAGGTTTTGCAATGACCATGTACAATAAGCAATGTACAGTCTTGCCAAAGGAATTATCTGATTTCCCTTTTAGAGCACAAAACACACTTATTGGCATATTCAACAACAATCCAAATTGCCAATGACATTTTTTTCATTGCTGTAGTCTAGTACAGGATGGTGGGTTGGAATAACCTGTCTTTTGTAAGAATTGCTGCTTTTCTTTTAGTAAGGAATGGATAGGAACTATATTTTAAGGACAATCAGAAGCTTTCTAAGAACAAGATGGGCACCTGATAATTAAAGAAATATATGAATGAAGCAAAGCATGTACAGTTCCTAATTCATACAAAGAAAGATTCCCAAGCAGTTTCACAGGGCACATTTGGAGATAGAGAGGGAAATTACAGATGAATCAGAGTCACTTATGATGATTTTTCTTGTCATCTCTGAGATCAATGAATATGTATGTCTGTACTGCAGAGCTACAGCGTAGTGCAGAGCCCAGAGCTGGCCTTAGGTACACACAGCTTGTGGATTCACCCTTGGACTCTCCTCCTTTCCTTCTGTCCATCTCCTCATCTTGTTAAGCTATGACCCATCATCTGGTAGAGTTATACTTCCTGGGCTTAGCAAGTATCAGGTTCACTTCTTACCTGGCCACTGCCTGCAGGGACTGTTCTACTGTTTTGTTACATCTTTCCCATGGAATGATTCATAGAATCATAGAATCATAGAGTTATAGAATCATAGAATCATAGAATGGCCTGAGTTGGAAGGGACCTTAAAGATCATCTTGTTCCAACCCCTCTGCCATGTACAGGGACACCTCCCACTAGACCAGGTTGCTCAGAGCTCCATCCAGCCTGTCCTTGACCACATCTAGGGATGGGGCATCCATAACTTCTCTGGGGCAACCTGTTCCAGTGCCTCACTATGCTCAAAGTAAAGAATTTTTTCCTTATATCTAATGTAAACCCATTCTCAGTTTGAAGGTATTCCCCTTTGTCCTGTCACTCCATGCTCTTCTAAGAAGTCCCTCTTTATCTTTCTTGTAGGCTCCCTTTGGGCACTGGAAGGCTGCAATTAGGTCACTCCTAAGCCTTCTCTTTTCCAGGCTGAACCAATCCAATTCTCTCAGCCTTTTCTCACAGCAGAGGTGCTCCATCCCTCTAATCATCTTGGTGGCTTACTCTGGACTCTCTCCAACAGGTTGATGTCCTTCCTGTGTTGGGGACCCCAGACCTAGATGCAGCACTGCAAGCGGGGTCTCACCAGAATGGAGCAGAGGGGCAGAATCACGTCCCTCACCTACTGCCCATGCTGCTTTGGATGCAGCTCAGGACACACTTGGCTTTCTGGGCTGTCAGTGCACATGGAGGGGTCATGTCCACCCTGTCATCCACCAGCACCCCCAAGTCCTTCCCAGCAGGGCTGATCTCAATCTGTTTGTCCCCCAGCCTGTGTTGATCCCAGGGGTTGCCCTAACCCACGTGCAGCATCTTGCACTTGGTCTTGTTAAACCTTGTGAGATTCCCATGAATCCACTTCTCAAAGTTGTCCGGGCCCTTCTGGATGTGTCAACCACACCACTCAGCTTGGTGTCATCTGCAAATTTGCTGAGAGGGCACTTGATCCCTTATCTACATCATTAATGAAGATATTAAACAACACCAGTCCCAATACAGACCCCTGAGAGATACCTCTTGTCACTGATATTCACTGGGACTCTGAGCTGTTGACCACGACCCTCTGGATGAGACTGTCCAACCACTTTCTTATCCATCTAACAGTCCATTCATCAAATCCATCTCCCTCCAATTAACAGAGAAGGATGTTGTGGGGCATCATGTCAAAGGCTTTACAGAAGTCCAGATAAATGATATCTGCAATCCTTCCCTTGTCCACTGATGTAGTCACTCCATCATAGAAGGCTACTGGGTTGATCAGGCAGGACTTGCCCCTGGTGAAGCTCTGCCAGCTGTTCCAAATCACCTCCCTTTCCTCCCTGTGCCTTAGCGTAGCTTCTAGGTGGATCTGTTCCATAATCTTCTCAGGCACAGAGGTGAGGCTGGCAGGGTCCTTTTTTCTATCATTTTTAAAGATGGGTACAATGTTTCCCCTTTTCCAGTCACTTGAGACTTCGTCACAACTTTTCAAATATCATGGAGAGTGGCTTGACAACTCCATCCGTCAAGTCCCTCAGGACTCTGCGATGCATCACATCTGGTTCCACAGACACAATGATGTTTCCCTCCTTTTCCATTTGTGTGCAGTGAATCTATGCAGGAGACTGATCTGTCTGCAACTTAATCACTTCTATTTTCTCTCTTTGTTGGGGATTATTTTCATCTGTGCTGGCTCTTTAAACTGGTCCACATGTACCACCATTAATCACAGTGCAAAGAAGGAGGCTGGATTATGTGACTTGTATTACAGAGATGAAGATGGGATCAAAACAGTCTTGAACTCAAGCTACAGTGGAACCTTCCCCTCAGGCTTGGATGCTTGAGAAGGGAGAGAACTTAGAAAAGGAAGGACAGGGTTGCAGACAGAGTTGAGATCTGCATGTAAAAGCACGAGGAATTTAAGTCATACTGCAGAGACACAACCCACACATTGCTGGTATCTTTTGTCAAGATAGACAGGTTATATTTTAGAAGCTGGAGCAGGGACTGAGGGTTTGTGAGGGCAACCTTGTTTCAGGCCAGCTCTGGCTGAGATACTGAACTGGTCAGTTCTCCTTAAGGTTACATTAGCTTGCACAGAGACCTGAGCTATCATTGTGGGGATTCTTGAACACCCAATGTGTGTTAGTCACAGTTCCCAGCCAGAAACATCCCCCAGAGTGCCAGAGAGATGGACAAAATGTGAGGATTTCAGTATTGTTCTTTTTTAAGTGGTGTCCAGTTGCTGTGTTCTTGGTGCACAAAAAAAGCTGGAGGTCAGGATGAGTCTAACATAGAAAGTCTTACACAAGCCTGTCTTCAGTCTGCCTGGGGTGTAGGTACCTGCCTCTGGGTGCAGGAGGAAGGCAGATACTAAAAATTGGAGATGCATCCCAGGGCATCCTTTGCAGTGCTTGCTGCTTGCTCAGTTGGCTAAGAGCTGTACCTTGCTGTGCTTCCAGAGCAGGAGCATTTGCTGCTTGGAGTCAATACCAGAGAGGATTAGTAGTTCAGCCCTTTGCTGGGACAGACTGTTCCACATTACACTGTGTCCATTAGGTTTCCACACAGACAAACCGTTGGTTTTCCAAGGTGCAGATATTGGCCTTTCCTTGAAATGTCTTGATAGGCAGCCTGGCTACATTTCCTCAAAGATGGGGGATGGCATGGGAGACTTCTGGCTCCCTTAAAGGAAACAAACACAATGGGGCTTCAGTACAATGACAAATTACTCTCAGGATCAGGAGGCAGGCTATGCTCTGCATGTTCTAATGTGCTGTAAGTAGCTCTACTGGCTCCTATCTCTGGCTTATTTTGACATTTTCTGGCAAAGCAGCAGTGTGTTCCCCCCCTCCTTCTTCCCCTTCCCCATTATTTGTTTTGTATGTTTAATTGGCAAATTGGAGCAAGTGTGGAAGCTTGGAAGCTTGTTTAGCCTGGAGCTTGGCTTTCTAACAAACAGCTGGCCCCAGCTCCTGGTCCAGATAGTTTGTTCTGGGCACTTGAAGGAAATGCATACTTTGCAAGTGGTCCATTGAATGTCACTGTGATGCTCTGCAGAAATTCAGCTCTAATGAGGTTTGTCTGGTTGCAAACAAGATGAACAGAAAGCAGTTTGAAATTGTCTTTTTTTCTTTTCTTTTTTTTTTTTTCCCCCTGGTTTGGGATGCTGAGCTCATCTCTTATTCTAACTTCATTTCTTAAGCACAGAGGTATCTTGTCTTCATTCACTCCTTTAGATGACCAGGGAAATAATACCAGTTTAAGGGGCTTGTTAGATTCAGCTTATTTGTTTCTTTGCTTTTATTTTGGGACAGAGAGAGCTCCATGGAAAGCTGAGTTACCTTAGGACTGTATTAATAGGAAAAGTACTGCTGGCTCACCATTTTTAGGATATGCTAGGTCTGTAAAGAGTAGTATTACACAAGACTTGCTCTCACTGGACTTCAAGTATTATCCTTCATTATACTTAATTATCCTCTGTGAGAGAGCTGAAAAGGCTTCACTAAGGTTATGCAAAAAAAGAAGTAGTTGAGCAGTAAGAGGTTACTTCACCCCCTTGTGCTGCTGTCCTGCTCACTGAGCAAGATGAAGCAGCAGTACAAGGAGTAACTGAACAGAAGTGGTGATCAAGAGAAAATGGACTGCGAACACAATGCCTGTAATTAGTGAGACTAGTTGGGGTTTTTTTCCACATGACTGTTATTGCTAATGAGAAGAGTTATTTTCTCCAGTTCTTGAATTGCAAGTTTTAAGGGGGAATAGAAGCAGTTAAAAAGTACTAATCAGTGAGCAAAGGGAGAGAGATGTTATCTCTCTTAGGCACAGGCTTATTTTTTTTCTGGGTTCAGACTTTCTGAATCAAGTTCTGGGCTGACACTGCTGGGGCAGAAGAGGTGTGCGAGGAAGAACAGAGTCAGCAGCTGAAGTAGCACAACCAGGAGTCAGCTCCCCATACCTGGCCTATAAACACTGCAGGCAGGTGGCTGCAAGAGTTGTGGAGTCAGGAGTGTGACCTATGGAGATTCCAGGTAGAGCCACTGCTGCTCTCAGTTAAGAAACGTGCTATCCCAGGTGTCCCTTTGCAAGGTAGGTAGTTATGATTCCTGAAGGAGTCTCCCCTCTCAGCTTCCATCAGTTTGACACCTGTGGGCTCAATGATAGGGGTCAAACTCCTTTCCTTTCCTTCCCATTTGCTGCCTGAGCTGTACGTGTGGTCACTGCCTGAACTGGTGTAAGTCCAAACGAGCCCACTCAGATTTAGTCTTCACAGTCCGGTTAAGTGATTGTTAACAAGCCTTGCCCTTTTACCTTGAGTTAGTCTTACTAGGACTTGCTGTTTGTTTATTTAGCTTGACTTGTTTAGAACAGCACTTAACTGTTGCTGTCTTGCTGTCTTACTGTCTTCTAGCAGAGGTAGAATGGTGGACAGTGACTGAGGTAGGTCTTCTGTGATTAGAAGAGAATGTATGAAAGCAGTAGCAGTTATACCATTGTTCATCTGTAAAAGTGTCACCACGAAGGGTGTATGTAGATTTACTTTTGTGAGTTTATGAAATAAATCCCACATCTGAAATAATTAAATCAAGACAAAGGGTGTCAACCAGGTTTGGGAATAATGCATTTAATCATGTTGTCTGACCTGTGGTAAATATGCATGTACAAGCACTTACTCCCTGAGCTGGTAATATACTTTGAGCATAGCTAATTTCTGTTGTTGAAAGTGAATCTAATTCAGATCACACAAAAATTGGGAAAAATCTGTGGCAGGCAAGCTGTCTTTTTGCTTTGCTTAATAGCAGGCCTAGTGGATACTAGTTGATATCACAGGAATATGGAGACAGCACACCAAATCTCTTTGAAGTTCCATTTATAGTTCTCCTAGAAGCAAAGGGAGCCTCGACCATCAAAAACATCTAGTCCAGGGTGTATTTTGCAGAGCAAGAGTATACTTCTTATCCTTGTAGAGCATTTCACTGTGCAAGGAGACAAGAATCCTGGTGACTACTCTTCTCCAGCCTATCCGATAACGCAGAAACCTGTTTCTCATCTGGAAGGACTGCTGGAAGACTTTCTGTCACAGGATTTCAAATTTCCCATTTGCCCAAGAGTGGAATCCCTCCAAATTCTTCACTGGTGAAACATAAGCCATGGTATGAGCAGGGAACTGTATCACTTGGAAATCTGATGCTCTGATGCTAGAGAAATCCATCTTTGACTAGCATACCTAGTAAGGAGTGGCCTGTGCTGTCATGTTCTGCACACAACCTTACAAAATAGCACTTAAAATTCTTTACAACCTCAAGAGCACTTTGCAAGCATCAACTAATCCTGGAAGTGCCCCCTCCTGTTGTGAGATACTAAAATAGGTGGTATTATTCTCAACTTACAACTAAGAAGATGACCTTCACGTAGTTAAGTGAGTTAACTCCAGGCCACCCAATGCAGGTACAAACCTTGGCTCCTGCCTCTGTGTTTGACCACACCCTTAACGCTGGTATTTCAGCCTGTGGCTTGGAATGTGTCAGCACTGCAGGTGAGAGACCACGGCTCCAGGGAAAGTCAAAGCTCTGCAGGGGCCAGTTTGCAGTACAAAACCAGTCACAGTCCCATTAAATACCTTCATGTCCTGGTTAGATCACAGGAAGCAAAGGTCTCCAGCCAAGCCTGTGTCCATGACTAACTGCTTTGAAGAAGTAAAAGCGCACCGTATCCTGCTATATAATAAGCCTCCAGCTGGACTCTAATTAGGCAAATGCTATTACATATCAGCCCAGAAATTTGGGCTCAGCCTTGGAGTCAGTTCTTTTCCCATAGAAGCCAGATGAAGTGGCATCTCTGGCTTCAGGGTGGCTCAATTGCTGTGTCTTTTGGGTCTGAATCACGGTTCCAGTCATTATAAAAACTCTTCGACTGAAATTTTTCAGTGGCACCATTTCTTTCTGGAATCAGTATAAAATATAAGAGAAAATAAAACAACTTTGGCTCCCGATTAATTTTTTTTCCTCCCGGAGAATGAAGGAATCTGGGCACATCAGCTGTCTGGCCTGGAAGCAGCTGGCAGTGTTTCAAGTACATGGACGTCTTTCCAGTTTTCGAAGAAGCTGTGTGTGGGTTGCCTCCAACTGATAGATGAGCTTTGGAAATTCTGCCCTTGTTTTTAGATATTTTCAAATATTTGGAGAACAATATTAAAATAAATGACTGACAAAATGCTGATTACACTTTTCAATATTTCCATGGTTGAACAATAAGGACAGCACATGAAGAAAGAGCTGAAAGTTACATTATCATTGTAGGAGCAGCAAAAGTGTCAACATTGATTTAGGAACAAAGTCACACAGACGATTTTATTTGTTCCTGATCCTCCTCTGTGATACTTCAGTCTGTTTACACAGTGTTACCCAGACTGACATTTCCTATGTGTGTCCAAATTAGTTTAATTTAAAATTGCAATGCATATTGACGACAGAGAATTACAGCTCATGTGCAGTAATCTTCCAGAAATTCACCATTGCTACTGATTAGCTTTTATTAACACCACTAACTACAGAATTCAGACAGAATATTATTTCAGATCACATTAAACTGATGATGAGTGCAACATTTCTATTGTTTGGAGCTGACACAGATCCACTGGAAAAATTATTCCCTGAGAGGTACAGATGGATTTTTCAGCAAATCAGAACACAAAATGCATTTGTTTCAGACTCAGTATTCTAGACCAAGAAAATACCCTGAAATGTGTCACATTGTCTCTTAAAAAGGTATGTTTCCAAAATCAGGGGGGAAAAGTATTCTGGATAATAAATAAATCCTTTCAGCTTCAAAGAGTCCACTGTGGTAAGGATGAATGAAAACACAGAGTTTAGGAATATGAGGAAAGTGGTTTAAGTAACAAGGCTGAATAGCAAAGCCCATCAAAGCCATTAAGGCATAAACCAACAGATTTTAAAAAGTGAGAGTTGAAGATTATTTAGCATGGTGTGGAGGCTTTGCAGAACCCATTTCAAATGAGGATGGAACAAAAGAATGAGCAATTGCAGCTTTAGGGGAGATTTATTTCAGTGGAAGGGAAAACACTTGCTCTCTGATACCAATTAACCAACAAGAGGACGGCGTCACAAGCCCCCGATATTAAAAATGTAAATCCCAAGCCCAAGGGTGCCTGAAATGCAGGTCATACAATTTGAGGAGAGAATGCATAAAGAGATAACGAGACTTGTATTCAGACCACATCGGCTGCCTGATTATCTCCTTGCCTTCTGCCTATTCTGCTCGCTCACAATAGGAGAGTGTCAGGAGAGAGGCGCAGGAGGCTCCACGGATGAACAGGATCACCTTGGGAAGTGGGCTGAAGTTGATCAACTGTGTGTCACAAAGGTTAGGAAAACAGAAGATTAAAACCTGATATGGTACTAGGAGGTAAACAGGTGAGGGAGAAGCAACATAAAGGAACTGTGGCATAGTTTTTGCGCTCTACGACCCTGGGGCTTTGTGTGGGGCTTTAAATCAGTGGTTCCCAACAGAGGGCATGACAGGAATCCTTTGGAAACTCTCAGAGAGATAGGATGCATTTACTTACTTTCACAAGGGGTCATGAACTCAGCTGAGACCATGACATCCAGAAGCAGGGTTTCAGGGTGTCATGAGCAGCATGGGAATCCTGCTGCAGATGTGTGGTTTGCAGCTCAAAAGACAGCATGAGCCAGATGGAGCAGAGGGATTCTGGCTGGGAAACTTTGGACCGGCTGCGTGCCATGTTCAAGGAAGCTGAGAACTTGAGTGGGATAGCGAAAAAGCTAAGCATCCTTATTAGCACTGATGCAATTAAAGGACCACATTGCACCCCTGAGGACCTGCCTGAACTGAAAGTCTGGGTCTGGAATCTCTCAGGCCTTGGGCTTGATTCCAAGAGGCAAAATAGGCTACTTTAATAATACCAGCTCATTTCCATGCTGCCAGGGCAAGAGGTGAACAGTGATGAGTAGATGAGCTGAGGTTCTAGCACTGGGAGAATCATATCCTTATTCACCCCAGGTTACCTGGGTTTAGTGTTAAATATAAAAGACTTTTAATGTAGCTTCTGTGTAATTGCTGTGGCTGATAGTAACAGTCTGATGGTAGAGAAGAAGGGACAATATTGCAAGCTCCAGAATGCAGCCTCAAACACAAGACTCCACTGCTATAAAAGAACCGTGGATCACGGAAATGCTATTTTTAATGGCTGTAGGTGTTTCTTCATTATATTAAGCAGACATGTTGCCACAAGACAGGGTTGCCTTTGATTTATGGTAAAGAGATTGTGATAGGAATTAAATGAAAACTCATAGGAAAATTAATCTAAATAAGAATAATTGAAGAGATTCATGGTTCATTTGCGCTTATATTCATCATACCTATTGTCTGAAGAAATACACTTATTTAAAGCCAAATGACAGATTATAATTTACTAACTTTGCATTCATGACATCACTGTATTGTCTATTCCATAATCAGAAATGCTAAGCCTGAACAGTAATTTTCACAAAATACTATTATAGAGTTATAAATGTCATTAAACAATAGACCGAGATAGTCCTTGTAACTTCAATCTCTGGGTTAAGAAAGTATTCTGGGAATGAAAGTATTCTATTTAAAACCAAAGCCTTGGCACTGTCTGTTCCATTACTGCTATGCAGTAAGTAATTTAATTTACATCTATTTTCCACTTATTTTAGGGTAATCTATAAATTTTATTTCTTCTTTGCATTTTAAAAGTCTTCTTCTCCAGTTTTGGTGGAACATAATTCAAAGGTCTACAGCCCTTTCTTGGGAAATGGGAAATGTTAGAAGTGGATTTACAGTGCTGCTGGGCAATCTGAAGTTTGTAAGAGCAGAAGCTATAGTGGAAGAGGAAGCAGATACTTTGGATCAGAAAGCCTGGCTGATAAGACTGTGTTGGGTTATAACAATTGCATTTAATTTTCAAAAAAATTGGATATTTTTGCAGAGCCCGTAGCAATTTAATTTCTAGGAGCATAATTTTTACTGCTCTTGGACATTGACCATAACATACTACATAAAAGCTCACCAGACCTGGGATCCCCGCTGCTGGAATCACACCTCTCCCCCATCGAAAGTCACTCCGTGCATTAGCAGCGTGTCTCAAGGACACTTTGACCATGTCAAAAACTGAAGCAGGTAGTGAGCAGCTCAAGGAGGCTTGTTAGAAGAAAATCAGATCCTTCAGTCCTGTTTCTTACATCCCCCCCAGCATGATGGTGAGATGAAAAAGGTTTGAGTGGCAGACCAAGTACTTTTGCAATCTCTGGTTAAAGCCTGTCGTTTGTCTTTTCTAGAAGTGCTTCTCCTTCAGAAACATTTGGAGCGTTGCACATGCTGCCGACGACTTAGGTTATTCTCCATCGTGGCCACTAGAGAGAGCGAGTGGCCAAGGTAATGCTTTGCTTAAGTACTGCCAAATGTTACTCGAGTTGAAAAGAACACAGCCACCCTCCGGACCAGCCTATCAAGCGCCGTTAGCTGGCCTGTCCATTTTTACATCTTTTCTCTTTCTTAATACAGAGGTGTGGCTTGGAGCCTTCATCCCAAATAACTAAATCTTCCTATTTCACTGACCAAAGTTAAGCTATTGATATCAAGACATACTTTTCCCTCTGTTGAAGCCATAAATTTCAGTTGTTGCAATGCTCTTACTACGGCCCATTGTTCCTGTGTCACAGTAGCTCTTAGCAGTCTTGCTGGAGAGATGTGAGGATTTTTGCCAGTGGTCTGTAATTTTCCCCCAGACGGGGTAGAAGGAATGTCTATATTTCTGCCAGTGCTGGGGTAATGTGTAAGTCTTTTAAGATTTCTGTAGTAGTTGTATTTGCTCATGTTATTACATATGTGACAAGCTATTATTGTTTACAGCCAATATTGGACAGGGGTATAAGAGGAACTCCTTTCAGTGGGGCTAATACGGTTCAGGGGTGGATGTTCTTGTTCTTACTGACAGGCCCCTAACTGAGAAGCTGAAGAAATGAGCTGGGAAGTTTAAGGGAAACCATCACTCATTGAGATCTTAACACACCCTTTAATGCCCAGCTGGGAACTCTGCTTATCTCAGAAACCACATTTTACAAATTATTTACCCTAGCAAATAACCAGGCAGGCATGTTAAGAATGGCCATAGCACCACACAAGAGTGGGCTGTGAAACAAAGGGACTTGCCAGTGCCTGAGATCCTGTCTCAAAATTGTAATTGCTTAGGGAAAGTGATTCTCTACTTCATAAAATGTTATGTACTGCAAAGTGAGTGACTCATCAATATGGGGATATTACCACTAACTCTTAATGCAACTCTCCCCTCTAAAGGGCAGAAAAGCTAGTGCCTGATTCTGTTTCCTTTAGAAATTATGGGAGTTTTGTAGATGATTTAAATGAAGACTGAATCAGACCTTCGTTATTTTTATGGGCTAAATGTCCTATGCATTCAGTGCTTATGCCATTACAAAGACTTATGTTTGTAATAAGAGACATATTGCTTTGGATATATATACAGCCATGAGTATCGAACACAAAAAAATATTTAAGCACGTTGAGCCAAATTTGTCCCTGTTGTAACTCCAAAAACTTAACAGAAATACAAAAGGGATAGTATGGGAGTACAATAGCAATATAAATGACTGGTAACAAAATAAGCTTTTAATTGTCTTAATCTAACCCCTTGTCCCTCACTCCCAAATTTACTGGTAGCAAACACGAGTATTCAGAAAACCAGCCACCCCAGTTGCTGTGAAGGAAATACACTGGTATGACTATGACCAATATGCTGTGATATGACAGAGGATTCCTTATGGGTCCTGATGCATGGGGAACCCAAAAATCAGTTGTTATTAAATATGTGCACGTGTTTTAGAAGGGTTCCCCATCACGTGTTTTGCAGTGTCCCAATTCCATTCCTACAGACTGAGCAGCCCTGTTTGCCCTCTTAAATACCCTTCGAAGTCCTGTGGTTCTTATTGTGCAAGTGAGGAACTTAAGCATAAAGAAACATAAGGATGAGGTTCACAGAGGACCTTACCCTAAAGATGTAAGTCCAGGGAGGAAAGTCCCAAAGCTTACATGAACTGCTGAACAGAAAGTCTGTTAGAGGCCATGTGCAGGAAAATCAAGGCATGGAGATGCAGTAGAATCCGGGTCAGCTGAATATGGTCTGTGTGAGTTCAGGCAGAGACAGGGGGACTGAGCCTGCCTGATGTTTGGCGAACTCTAGAGCACAGCTCTGCCCAGTCCAACAGTGAAATTTTGTCAAATCTTTTGTCCTTAAACCTGAACAGCCTATGGATTTGAGGCCTTGGCATCGTCTGTGTAGAGGAATTGTTCTTAACTGTTTTTAAAGCAAATTGCCTTTGGTTTTTTTTGCTGATCTATAAAGAAAATATGTGCCAGGAGTTTAAAGCTGTATGTACAGAAAAGGTAAATCCTCACAGGGGTCATGAAAGTTAAGGTGCAGAGCGGCAGTTCTGAAATTTAAAAAAAGTCAGCCTATCTTATTTTGAGGGCTCAGTGGGGTTTGGGTATGACATCAATTTAGTTAAGCTGCTGTCTGCTCTCCCTGGAGGAAAATGTTATGTCTCCATCCAGATACTGGCATATCCTTATTTTTATGCCAGCTATGCCAGAGTTACAAAGTTTTAGTCAAGCATGATGAGACATGACAGGGCACACTTTATTGAATAATAATGCCTGCCTAAGTGCATTTTCCATCTTCATTTAAATGCAATGCATTTGAAGTAAAGCAGCAATTCCAAAACATGGTTTTGTGTGTCTACAGGAATGAGTACCTTGTTACTGTTTATATGTTATGCAAATTAAGAAACAAGAAGCAAAAGTATTAATATCAGAAAAACACCTAAATACTGCAGAAATCAGTCCCCAGAAGAAACCATAATAACTTTATATTCGGATGGATTTTTTTTTCTCAGTGTTTTCCCTCCCTACTGTATTTTTAAAGCATTTATATTATTTAAAATGGATCTTTATACACTAGAGGTCTTTAGGAACCTGCAGGAGACGAAAGCCTGTAGCAGCCCTTCCGATGCTGACAGTTTAAACCTAAGAAGCTCTGACATTACTGGGAATCCTTTTGAAGTGCCTGCAGCTTGAGGAAAATCCATCTGTTCCAGAAAAGGAGACTTTTCAATTAAACAACATCTTCCTTTCGATCAAAGATAGATTTTTAAAGACTTTTAAATTGGCTTTACACTGTTGGTATTAAGCAAGGACTGGATTTCACCTCTTGCCTTTCAGGGCTGGAGAGCCGAGCCCCACTTGGGCTTTATGCCAGATGGTTAGCAGAGTGGAACCAGAGGGATGGGTTATTTCTTTTAATGGAGGAAAAGGAATTGGCAGCAGGAATGAGCTTATTAAATTGTCTCGGTCTGCTTTTATTAATGTGTGTGCAGAGTCGGCAGGTAGACTCACAACTGAGAGAATTTCACCAGCAAAACAGCCTGTTTCTGGTGTGGGCTCTCTCGTGGTGCTTCCAAGCTCCTGGCTGAGCTTAATAAACCCTTCTTCATGCCAGGTACAGAGGCCCTTTTGTTTTCTGATCCCAAATTTTATTTCTGTCTTCCAACTTACTTTCAGCTCCGTGTGTGTTTTTCTGAGTTGTGAAACCATTAATGTTTCTACCGTAGGCACCTGAGCCAACTCCTGTCTTACACATCCATTGTCTGTCAAGGCACCACTGGAAAAGAGGAAGTGCACCTCGGAGTTGGTATTTCCATATCTGCCTTGAAGGCATCTATGTAAATGTTACTGTAGAGGAGCATTTAAATTGAGCTTCTTCCTGGTACCTGAAGGACAGAAAGATTTTCTCCCCACTACTTACCCCCTATTTTGCTTAAGCCCATTTGTCTCCTTCCTTCTCTGCTGTGATACTTTTATTTCCCACCAAGCCTCTTAAGGAGACAGTACCAGGAGACCTTTCCTCCAGCCCCTCTCCTGAAAGACAGAATTCATGCATGATAAGCAGCCAGAAAGGGAGGGCATAGGAGAAAGATGGGTTCCCCTACAGCTTAGGACACTGAAATTAATAAACATCTTTTTTCTTTGCTGTTTTCCCTCTTTGCAGTAGCTTGAGAGTATTTGACTTGGAATGTGCTGTGCAATGTTTCAGTGGTCAGCTGTTGAATTGGATGTAGTGGGGTTTAATAGTGACTGTGTGAGTAGTAGTAGTGACTGAATGATCCATTGAGCCTGAGTACTGATGTAGGTTACCCAGAAGGTCAGCTTGTTGTCATAAGCCTCTGCTAACAGCACCAAATAACAGGATTTTCTGGGAAGATCAGATTCTGTTTCTCCTGTGCTTTGTGCTTGGCTTTTTATCTCCGAGTCTCCTCAAGGAGAGCTCATCCTGCAAATGCTCTGCATCTGAAGAATCGCTGCTGAACTGAATATGGAAATCTGTCTCCTGCCATGTAACGGAGGAACAGGGTCCTGCTTCCCTTCTGCCTTGCAGACTCCTAAGTCCAACAAAAGAGAAGCTATCACTTTACAAGAAGACAGTGGCAGAACCCATTGGCTCCATTTTACAGCTGAATCTGGGCTACTGGCCCTTTTAATTTGCAAAGAAGTTTGCTGAACAGTTTGCTTAAGTACTCTTAAAGTTGGACTCTTCAGCATTGTAGATAGTTTGTAGTTTTATGGATAGTTTTGTGATCCTTGTATAAGGCATCAGTAGATCATCTCGTGGGTCTTTCATTTTTCCCAGTTATACTTTGTGTTTTGCCTTCCTTCCTGTTAAATGACCATTTTCCTAGCCCTTGGCTATGAGCACCTCACGTTCCTAAGCTTTGGTTCCCACACAGGAGCAGGCAGAGAAGAAATTCTCTGGAGAAATTCTAGGAAGTTACCTGTCCAGAACTGAATCAGGACCTTATTGATTTGAGAAAGATCTTTTCCCTCCTGTTAGAGGGAGATCAGGATCTCAGTTTTACAGCAGATCTCAGTTTGCACTGACGGAAGGATCTGGTAGCACTGGTATGCCCAGAGAACATCAGCAGTAGAACAGAACAGTGCTCTTGCAGAAATTAAGAATATGCTGAATTAAGAACATACTTTATTCCTGTTTTGTCTTAGCTGCAGACCATGGCAGAATGGTTTGTCAATGCACAGTTGCTGATATTTATTGCATCTGACTGCACTTCAATGAGCAGAGGACTTCCTGCTGTCCCTCCACCCCCACACGCTTCTCCCCATCCCCTGCCTTGTTGATCCCAGGGGTTTGAAGCTCATCTGTGGAACTAATTTTTTTTTCTAGTGGGATGCTTGTCAGATCCTGTCAGCTACAAATTGCTCCACTGAAGGTGCAGAAATAGAAATCCTTACCTGTTACTTGTGGTAGTGGCTTTTTTCCCTTTCTGAATCCCAGGACATAATCTGAAGCAATTCTCCCAACAACTCTCAGTGTGATTTAACGTACTGGGTGTTTTTCAGGTCTTTTATCTGCACCTTCAGGTCTTTTATCTGGAAAGTGTGTCTGGTGCATGGATAGCAGTGGAGTACGCTCGTTAAAGTGGAAGACATCAGAGTGAAGTGAGGAGAAAGACACAGAAACTTCATTACCATGGTAGGAGGGTTAATATTTTAAACAGTTTTCCACTCAATTTTTGTGCGTATTCTGTGTTCCAAGTGTATCTGGTCTTAGGACAAAAGAACAGAAAGAACTGTGCTATCTACTCATTTATTTTTCCCTGGGGTGAGTTTCAGCAGAGATAAAACCTGATGCAGCACATGTATGAAAGCCAGTTTGGTCAGCTTGCACAGAGATGTGAGTGGCACAAGGCCTCTGTGAGCACAGAGGAATCCTGAAGAAATGTGTTTGCTTACAGCCAATATACACAAATTCAAAGCCCACACTGTGGATTTGCAGCAGCCCATGAAGTGTCTGACACACCAAATGCATGTGCTAGGAATCCCCAGCCTTTTGCTCTTGCACACAATCCTGGCAGCAGAGCTGGCAATGCAGCTGGTATTTGTCTTACACGTGTAGAACTGTGAGGAGGGAGAGAGAGAAGACTCTAGTGAGAGAAAAAAAAAAAAGAAAAAAAGGCTTTGGAAAAAAAGTTACAATTATCCTTGTGTTGGATATTAAAAAAGATAGGCAAAAATTACTTCAGTTAGACTTATTCACAAGGGCATATTCCTTTTTGTAGGTTCTTATGATAAGTAAGAAATATATAAAAAAATTATGTAAAGACCATTCTAAAGACTTATATTGCTTTCAGGGACTTCTGTAGGTCTTCTTCCAAACAGATTTACTCTGGATTTTGCTTTGCTTCTCTTCAGTTCTCAGGTAACAGAAACACATCTGATTCAGATATTAAGGCCTGGAAACTCATTCATAGGTAAAAATGCATCCTTGTTGACAAGGGTCCAACTTCAGCCCTTGTAGTGAGACTGTTGCTCACTTAATACTGCTGTTGTTGTCTCCAAGGCTTTGCAAGCAGCTGCAAGACCTGAAAACAATCCAGATTTTTTTTCCCCTCCAGTGTTATAACTCTGCCTGCAAAAGGGATCATATACATTGTCCCTAATCTGTTAAAGGTAAAGCCAGGTTTGTTAACCAATGACCAGTTTATTGATTATCGGTTTAGCAAAGGATAATTGAAAATTAATCAGACCTGTTTGAAAGGCTCCTAGAGGAACAGATAGTAAAGTCTGAATTTACTGTTGGAGCAATAGCTTTGCTGCTTTGGTGTAGAGTTTTTGCAGGTACCACTAGAAGTTGTAAAGCCCTAACTAGCAGCAGATCCTGTTGTTCTTGTGCAAGTTGCTGCGGGGAGCTTGGGTACAAAGAAGTCTTCTGGTCTGCTAAGAGAAAGACAGAGTTGTTTCTGTTTCACCTTGAGAAGAAAGAAATCAGACAGATAAATAAAAGATAAAAAATTGGGCCTTTTACGGGCACATTTGCAGAAGTAAGGAGTGCAGGTCAGTGCATCCATTAATCAAAGGGCTGGACACCTCTCCTATGAAGACAAGATGAGAGAGTTGGGATTGTTCACCTGGGTGAAGAGAAGGCTCCCAGGAGACCTTATTGTGGCCTTTCAATACCTAAAGGGGCTTATGAGCAGGACGGGGACAAATTTTTGATAGTTGTAATAGGACAAAGGGTAATGGTTTTAAAGTAAAAGAGGGTAGACTTAGACTAGATAAAAGGAAGAATTTTTTTATGACAAGGGTGATGAAACACTGGAACAGGTTGTCCAGAGGGGTGATAGATACCCCAGCCCTGGAAACATTCAAACAAATACCAGAATGTTTACAGCAGAGTCAATAGAAATCTGCAGAATTATGCTCTTTGAAATTAATTGCACTCCAACTAAATTGTGCTCTGACAGGCATTTCAGATCTCCTACAAACCCCACAACTATGAAAATCCTGGCTCATGAGTATGAAGAGGAAAGTCTCAGCCCTCAAATCCTGTCCTTATTTGGTACAGGTAACCATATCATCTGATGCAGTGTATTTCTGCTGTCCCTGCAGTCAGTGTTGCAGCTACCACTTACTGAAGCAGGGCACCAGCTCAGGATCTTCTTGAAAGGCTGAGGCTGAAAGTTTCTTTCTAACATGTCTTTCAGGTCTCCCTTTGGACAAGCTGCCAGGTTCCCAGCACCTCTGCCCTCACTTTTTGCATCCATGAAACCATACCAGAATACACTTTGCAGCATTCCCATAACTCATTAATGAGCTAGAGAAAGGTTAATGGTGAAGGTGGAGCCAGGGAATTTTTGTGCACACTACCAGGTCACTGTTTCAGAATGGGAAGTGTGTTCACACAGGTAACCCTAGTGTAGAGAATCCAAACTCTGTAAACAGGAATAGATCCTCATTCCAGGCACCTGACTTCAGTTTTTACCAGTTCATTGAAGGAATAAGTCTCCCTCTGTTGCCTGTAGAAGCTGGACAGAGAACTTTGTCTTCCTGAACTTGAAATTGCTCTTTCCAGAGGCTCCAGCACCCCCTCCTTTTCTGGAAACTGAGTAGGTAGACAGATTGCCAGGTAGATAGACTGCAAGCTAAGCAGCAACTTATGGGGCAAAATCAACACTATTGTACCTCTCTCGTGGAAACTTTCTGGCAGTCAGTGCAAATTATAGGAGAGGAATAATTTTCTTGGAAGCTTGCACATAACAATGGCACATTGCATCCTTCTCCCATTTCCAAGTGAGTTTAAGTGTAGCCTGGGGTTGGCATGTGCTCTATGCACATAAAGCAAGCTTACAGTGACTTGATGGAGGCAGGAGTAATGGCAGTGAGGTTCGTGGCTGGTGAAACAGTTAAAATTTTTCAGCCAAACATGAGGGAAAAAAGGGAATACTTGTTAGGAGCCTTGGAATAGCTGAAGAGCCATCAGAGCCAAAAGCTGCAGAGTATGAAGTACAGGAAAGATGAAGATACAGCCCTGGTTGTATTTTCTTAGTTTGCTTTGCTTCAGCTTTCTTTTGGATGAAATTCACCCTAAATAAGTGGGAGGGAGGAGAGTTTTTTTTCAGAACTAAGAGCTAAGGATTGGGAGGAGGAATTTGCTCTCCACACCCCAGTCAGCCTGAGGGGCTGACCTAGGGCTCAGTCCTA
This sequence comes from Pseudopipra pipra, assembly GCF_036250125.1. Lineage (NCBI taxonomy): Eukaryota > Metazoa > Chordata > Aves > Passeriformes > Pipridae > Pseudopipra > Pseudopipra pipra. Next base: position 9,110,621 of record NC_087551.1, on the reverse strand, counting down.
GAGGTGGAGATTATCTATAAAAGTGGAAGTGCCCACAGAGGGTTGGATCACAGATTTCTGGGAATATCGTCACAGAATCATGGAATATGCTGAGTTGGAAGAGACCCACAAGAATCACTGAGTCCAGCTCTTAGCCCTGCACAGGACCATCCCCAAGAGTCACATCATGTACCTGAGAGTACCAAATGCTTCTTGAACTCTGTCAGGCTTGGTGCTGTGACCACTTCCCTGAGGAGCCTGTTCCAGTGCCCAACCACCCTCTGGGTGAAGAACCTTTTTCTAATATCTAAACTCAACCTCCCCTGAACAACTTCAGGCCATTCCCTAGGGTCCTGTCACTGGTCACCACAGAGAAGAGATCAGTGCCTGCTCCTCTTCTTCCCCTCATGAGGAAGTAGTAATTGCAGTGAGGTCTCCCCTCTGTCCTTTCACGTTGATTTCTTATTATACTCTTTTGCTTGTGGAGAAGCCGAAAATGTTTCCCTGCCCATGAAGCTGATCTACAAACTGTCTGTGTTATCCTTACCAATGGACATCAGGCAGGTCAGGTGTCCAAGCCCTACTTCTGAATTGAATTCCTTTAGGCTTCCTCTGTTCTACTCAGGTAAATATGGAAATGCTAAGAACAATGAAACACAGTACTCTTAAATGCACTAGTAATGGATGAAAATAATGCATGTGTATGAAATTTTTAGAAGGCACAGCATCATGCTTTTATCCTTTCCCTTGTTGTATAATGGTGTTTGTGGTTACTTATTCAGCCATCACTCTGGTTTTTGCTTTGGGAATATAATCACCTACTAATGCACTTTATTGCCTTGTATATTTCTCTGCCAAGAACATTATTCCTTAAATAGAGGCTTTGTAATAATAACCTCTAATTTCCACAACTTCACTGCTAATTTCCACAATTTCTACCTCACAAGTATCAAAACTCTAAGTTCTCCACAAGTCCCTAGATTGTTGCAGCTTGATGACAGTGAATCCAGTATTTTTCTTCCTGGAGATTTTAGTCCTTTAAAGGGCATGAGTCCCAGTGTCCGTGCTCAGTGCCATCTGAGGTGCACTGCTGGGATCACCGGAGTCTTGCTGATGTGGAGTCTTGCTGATGATTACACTGCATACACGTTATTCTTTTCCACAATTCTCAGCCACTGCAAACTCCAAGCTTCTTAGGTGTTCCAGAGCTGAACAGGAGCAAGACACCTCAGCAAGTGTTTATGTTGAGACCAGAGGGCTGAAGCAACCTGAGCAGTACAGGTATCTACATCTTAGAGGGCTGACCTTGTGAACTTTTTCTGAGGAAATAAATTCCTCAGTTTATTTCTTCACCAGCGTTTGAGGATAAAGTTAAATAGGGAGCCTTCTTTAGTGACTTTTTCACATCTTGTCTCTACAATTGTTTTATCCTAGAATCCATTTATTTATTATCGCTTTCTATGCCAGAGCCAGAAAGGATGCCAGCCCAACTGTCCTCAGTTGTCCAGCCAACCTTGTTTTCCTGAATCACTCACAGGAGTTTGTTCTCTCTGTTTTTAAATATTGTTGTATTATTGTGTCTTTATTGTTTTTTTGTGTTTTTTTTTTTTTTTTTTTTTTTTGTTTTTTTTTTTTTTTCTGAGAAACCTCCTTTACAGGGTGAGGAAGTGAAATGCCTGCAGGATCTCCAAAACTTCCAGTGATTTCCTTCAATATTTTGACATTTCAGGTATTGCAACAGAGATGTTTTGCTCTTTGTCACAGCAGCCAGGTTGCATAAACAGGTTGGGATGCAGTCACAACCTCCGTGGTAGAAAAGCCATGTGGCAGGGAGTTTAAGGGATGTATGCCTCTCTCTTGGAATCACTATCTCACGCAGACCTGCTGAAGGCCTATTATTGTGAAGATTACAAAATGGAGATTCATCTTTTCCACTTTATTGCAGGTCTTGCTATTTTCAGAGAGGGAAGAACAGATGTTTGGTCTCCTGAAGAAATTCCAGCATATATTGTTGCATTTTGTCTGTCTGCTGAAAACACAAAACTTTATGACTGGGAAAAGTTGCTAGTCCAGTCCTGAGAAACAAGTACAGTCATTCACTGGACATGAGTGACATGATATCTCTCATTACTAATATTTTAACCCCTTCTGGTGCTTGGGACAGGTCCCAGGTTTATGCTTCTGCCTGAAAAGAAAATTGGTCCACTGGACAATGTCCCACTGCCCAATAGTACTTGGGTAAATGGGCAGAAACAGCTGCCCATTTATATTCTGCCATTGGCAGAATATGGGACTAACAAGCTTTCTTTTTTCAGCTAATTATCTTATTTAGTTTTACAGATGCCATTTGGCAGCCTCATTCTCTCCTGAGCTGGCCTTGTTTCAGTGGGAGGGCTTCTGACCTGACTACGGGGTGTGCAGCTTGTAAACCATTTGGAGACCCTTCTCTGTGAAAGGCACTTTATGATACAAACCAGGGTTTTCTAAGCTGTGGTGTGCACAAAGTCATTTGTGCAGAGCAGCAGCTGCCATTACCAAATTTGTTACTTGCCACCACCAGTGGTCATGATATGCAGCAACCCCTGTACTGCTTCCCAGAAAAGAGCTCCCTAAAAAGGACAAAAATCCCACATCAGGGTCTTTTTGTAAGCCATTGATGTTTTCCCTGGATTACAGTTCAGGAGAACACTGTAAAAAAAATTATAACCACAGTTATAATTCAGTGCATCTCTTCAGGATCTGTCTTCCTTGCAACTGCTCAAAAAACTTGATTTTGTCCCAGTTTTATAAGTTGGTTATAACAATCAAAGTTCTGTCTTTTCTTTTAAAGTAGCACAATCCACTGGTCCAGGGCAACGGCATGGATAGAGATGAAGTTAGTTCAGCTCATTTTCCCCCAGTGAGATTATAATTTCTTTCTCTGCACCATGAGTTATTAATCTTCCTAAAAAATATCCCTTCTACTATAAAATGGAGTCAAAATATGCTGGATCATAGCAAAATTAATTGGAAATAATTTTCTTTTAAATAAGTTGCATATGTGTTTCCCTGTTTAGTATTCACAATGTACAGCAGAGATGCTTTCAGAAATGATCTCATTTTAAAAAGAGATAGATTTACACACACCACAATGAAAGCAGTCACTGGCAGTATTGTATACCATATCAAATCAGTGACTGTTGGTACATATTTGAAGTTAATTTGACACTGAAGTAAACAAATCAAAGTGTGTTTATAGAATAATTAGACCATATTCTCCGTATTGTGGCTACAAAATTTTGTCACTGCTATTGAAGTTCTCTGTGGTTTTATTTGGTTTGTTTACAGAATTCCTTAGCAACACAAAGAAAACTGTCAGAATTACCTAAGTATAATTGTCATGGTAAAACCTGTCTTTGCATAATAGCCACAGACCAGCTATATAAATCATAACCAGTGGTGTTGCTTGGTTTCATATTTATGATTCTGGAAGCATAAGCAGATATATTTGTGAGTTAAAAAGAGTTTGAAGAAAAATTGCAAAGATTTATTTTACCCAACTGAAAATAGAAGAAAAACCCAAACAAAACAGCAAAAAGCTCAAACTTTTTGCCAATATTCTATATATTTTTCTACAACATAGAAACATAATACTTTTACATAAATAATATATTACCACATGGCCGCTCCCGCGGTTCTCGCGCGGCCGCGGGGCCGCTCCCGCGGTTCTCGCGCGGCCCCGGGGTCCCGCGCGGGGCCGCCCCGGGGTCCCGCGCGGGGCCGCCCCGGGGTCCCGCGCGGGGCCGCCCCGGGGTCCCGCGCGGGGCCGCCCCGGGGTCCCGCGCGGGGCCGCACCCGGTCCCCTCCCCCCCCAGCGGGAAAGGAGAGAGGGAGCTTCGCCGGCGTGACCTTGTGCCCTCGTGCGAAAGGAGAGAGAGGAGAATTGAAGCCTCGGAATACACAGAGGTTTGCCGGTCTGGTTTGGGGAGGGGGGGGTAACAAGGAGGCTGTGGGGGTCCTCGGACTGGAGGGTGGTCAGGTAAGTAGTGCGTGGGAAGATATGAGGAAACACGGTGGGGGGAGGACAAGATCAGAGTGGATAATAGTTTCCTCTGGGGCTTGGAGATCTTGGTCGGGCTGGGGCCTAGAGAGGGCCTCGAGCCCTAGATGGGTATGGTGGCCAGAACAGTTTCGCTCGTTTGTTTGTTTTTGGTTCACCCGTGGCTACTGCCCAGGTTTGGTATGTCCTGGATTTATCTGTTACATCCTGTAAGGTTGGTCAGGACAAAGGGCTGATCCCGGGTGCTTCCCTGGGATTGAATATAGACAGATGGCAGAAAACTAGGTAGTGTAAGACTTGGCCTAATCGTTTTTAATAGTAAGAATGCAACCTGTATACCCCTATGTGGTTGCGAGCTACGCTGGCGATGGTACATGCCTTTGGTAGGGTCGCCCATGCCAGACAGGTCAAAACTATAGGGTCAGATACAATAAATCTGTGGGTAGGATGAGCTCATTAGCCTTCTGGCAGTCATCCTAGGAGAAGGACAACTCTAATCCCAAACCCGGGCAGATGGAGCTCGCTTAGCCCTGTAAGGCCATCCATCTAAGAGAAGGTCACTCTAATCAAACCTACATCCTGAGGACCTCACTGCCACCGTCCAAGCTCGCTCGGCCCTGGCAGATGAACCTCAGGACTAAAGGGTGGGTTCAGTTCCGCGCATACTGCATCTCACCTAAAAAATCCATTGCGCAGGCTTGAAGGCTTTACCCGCATGCAAAAAGTCCTGTAGCGACGGGCGAGGGTCGAAACGGCAGGTGAAAGATGCACTGGGAGCCGCAGACTCAACCCTGCATGCAGGCGGTTCAGGATATTGGTCATTTGAGACTGACCGGAGATGACAGTCTCTTGAGGCAGCACCCTGAACGACCAAGCAGCCTTTCCAAGGACAGCACTGCTTGCTCCACTCGGAGAGGGGCCTAGAAAAGGTGGCCTAAACAAAGCTCATCTCCACTTTCACCCGGTTGGTTAACCGCAGACCAACGGGCATCTTCCTCCAATGCGGTCGCACAAAGAAAAGTCAAAGGCACGCACCTGCCTCCAAAGGTGTACCTAAATTAACTCTAGCATGTTGGAACATCAGAACCATGCTCGATTCTGCAGATAGCGGACGTCCTGAGCGTCGGTCTGCCCTAATTGCCCATGAGCTGGCTCGTCTCAACATCGACATTGCCGCTCTCAGTGAAGTTCGCCTTCATGAAGAAGGCAGCCTCAGAGAACATGGTGCCGGTTACACACTCTTTTGGTCAGGCAAGCCCAGAACCGAAAAACACCTCTCAGGAGTCGGCTTCATGATCAAAAACTCTATTGTTCCTAAACTCGAAAATCTGCCGACAGGTCACTCTGACCGCATTATCTCCCTACGCCTTCCACTAAACAACAAGCAACATGTTGTCATCTTTAGTATATACGCCCCAACTCTCCAAGCTGACCCTGCTGAAAAAGATATATTTTACACTGACCTGCGCCTCCTTACCCAAAAGGTCCCTGCAGACGATAAGATCATTATCCTTGGTGATTTCAACGCCAGAGTAGGCAAGAATTTTGAAGCTTGGAAAGGTGTATTAGGCAAGCATGGTGTTGGAAACTGCAATGATAATGGTCGACTTCTGCTAGAATTCTGTGCAGAGCAACAACTCACCATCACTAATACTATCTTTCAGCAGAAAGATAGTCTGAAGACAACCTGGATGCACCCCCGTTCTAAGCATTGGCACCTCATCGATTATGTCCTGGTGCGACGGAGAGATGTCCGCGATGTCCACCATACCCGCGTGATGCCCAGCGCAGAATGCCAAACAGACCATCGGCTGGTGCGCTGTAAACTCAATTTCAAGATCAAAATCAAACCAAAAAGGGGCAGCATCCCAAGGAGAAAACTCCAAGTTAACAATCTCCAATCAGCCACAGCAAGAGACAGTTTCCAGGCAAACCTTCAAACTAAGCTCGATAACATTCCCAAAAATTCTGCAGATTCCTCTCCTGAAACAATCTGGCATCATATTAAAAACAGCATCCTGCAATCCTCCGAAGAATCCTTAGGGTTCTCCCTCAAGAAGAACAAGGATTGGTTTGACGAAAACAACCAAGAAATCCAAGACTTGTTGAGGAAGAAGAGAACCGCCCACCAAGCACACCTTGCACTGCCATCCTGTCACGCAAGAAAAGCAGCCTTTCGTCTCGCATGCAGCAAGCTCCAACAGAAACTCCGTGACATCCAGAACAAATGGTGGATTGACCTAGCTGAAAAAACTCAATTATGCGCAGATACAGGTGATCACAAAGGCTTCTATGAGGCCTTGAAAACAGCATACGGGCCTACATACCAGGTACAAAGCCCTCTACTCAGCGCTGATGGTCAAACACTTCTGACAGATAAAACCTCCATTCTGAATCGATGGTCTGAACACTTTCAGACTCTTTTCAGTACCAACCGCACAGTCCAAGACTCAGCAATTCAGTCCATCACACAACAACCAGTAAAGTATGAATTGGATACTGCCCCCACTTTAGGAGAAACCCTCAAGGCCATACAGCAGGTGAAAATTGGCAAGGCAGCTGGGATTGATGGAATTCCACCTGAAATCTGGAAACATGGGGGCCCTGCACTCCACACCAAATTCCATGAGTTCATGGTGCGCTGTTGGGAACTCGGCGAACTACCATCTGACCTTCGTGATGCAGTCATCATCACCTTGTATAAGAAGAAAGGAATTAAATCTGACTGCTCAAACTATCGTGGTATTACTCTGCTCTCCATTGCTGGCAAAATCCTGGCAAGAATACTCTTGAACAGACTAATACCCACTATAGCAGAAGGTATCCTTCCTGAAAGTCAGTGTGGTTTCAGAGCCAACAGGAGCACCACAGACATGGTATTTGTCCTCAGACAACTGCAAGAGAAGTGTAGGGAACAGAACAAAGGTCTTTATGTAACCTTTGTCGACCTCACTAAGGCTTTTGACACTGTGAGCAGAAAAGGTCTGTGGCAGATTTTGGAACGTTTAGGTTGTCCCCCTAAATTCCTCAAAATGATCATCTCACTCCATGAGGATCAGCATGGCCAAGTCAGATATGGCAACACACTTTCTGAGCCCTTTTTAATTAAGAATGGTGTGAAACAAGGCTGCGTTCTCGCTCCTACCCTATTCACCGTCTTCTTTAGCATGATGCTCCAAAGGGCCACAGCAGACCTCAATGATCAGGACGGTATCTACATTCGATACCGTACTGATGGAAGTCTATTCAATCTAAGGCGACTGAAGGCCCACACTAAGACCTTAAACCATCTTGTCCGGGAGCTGCTTTATGCTGATGACGCCGCCCTTGTTGCCCACACAGAAGCAGCTCTGCAGCGTTTAACATCCTGCTTTGCAGATGCTGCTGAGCTCTTTGGGCTGGAAGTCAGCTTAAAGAAGACAGAGGTCCTCCATCAGCCTGCACCTCAGGATGTCCCCCATCATCCTCACATCACCATTGGTCAATCAGAGCTCAAATCAGTCCAACAGTTTAATTACCTCGGTAGCCTCATCTCCTCAGACGGTAAGATTGACGGAGAGATAGACAACAGATTAGCAAAGGCATATAGTGCTTTTGGAAAACTCCATAAAAGAGTATGGCGTAATAAACACTTGAAGAAAAGCACCAAGATCAGTGTTTACAAAGCCATAGTGTTGTCTACTCTCTTATATGGATCTGAATCATGGGTCATCTACCGCCACCACCTGCGTCTCTTAGAACGCTTCCATCAACGCTGCCTCCGCACAATTCTAAACATCCACTGGTCAGACTATGTCACCAACACATCTGTTCTAGAGCAAGCAGCTATCACAAGTATTGAGGCCATGCTGATGAGAACACAGCTGCGTTGGGCAGGTCATGTCTCCAGGATGAAGGACCACCGCCTCCCTAAGATCTTGCTTTACGGTGAACTTGCCACTGGCTGCCGCATGAGAGGAGCCCCGAAGAAAAGATACAAGGACTCCCTGAAACAACATCTCAGCCTTGGCCATATTGATCACCATAACTGGTCTACTCTGGCCTCAAATCGGGAGGCCTGGAGACACACCATCTATAACGCAGCTGATGCCTTTGAGAAAGCACGCAGGATCACCCTCGAGGAAAAAAGGCAACGCAGAAAGAACCGTGTATTGCAGAATACACCATCTAAGGAGTCTTTCTGCTGTGCCTTTTGCAATCGGATATGTCTGTCACGGATTGGCCTCATAAGCCACCAGCGCGCCTGTAGCAAATGTGGATAGAGCCTTCCCAAATCTTCGTTCGCGAAGCCCAGCCATGATATTACCACATACATTCTTTTCATTTGATGTTTTCCATTCATATTATTGTGTGGTTTTGCATCCCTCAGGATCATGTGACTTAAAGGCAGACTAAACTGATAGCAATGTAGTTTTTTTTACATCCAACCTCTTCCTGAAAATAGGCATGTAACTGTGTTTGAAGAACAGACAAAAAGAGTCTAGACTATCCCAAGGCTGAGAATACACCTTTTTTTAGGTTTCTAAGTCAGGCAAAGAGACCATCTGTTATTTTCACTCTCCTCTTTTATGGTTCATGTTGTCATTTATCACTTTTGTTGCCTCTCTTGAATGCAAGGCAGCTGCTATTGGTTAAGTTGGGCCTGCAAAATGTATAGGTTAGTTTGGTTCAACTTGAGGGTGCTTGGCTCTTCTCAGAAGCAGTTCTCAGAATTATGAACTGTCTTCTTCTTCTTATGCATGCACAGGAAAATACCAGTGCGTGAAAATAAGGATCCTTACCTGTATGGAAAGAACAGCTGCTAGGAGAAACAGAAGTAACAAAAGGAGGCAGAAGAGTAAAGAATTAGAGGTGAAGTCTGAGCCTTTTTGAAACCAAGGAGAAGTTTGTCACTCACTTCAGTGGATTCACCCCCCCTCACCCCTGCCCCAGAGTCTGCTCTGGGAATGGCTGCCTACCTTTATTGTATCCCTTTGATCAGGATGCCTTTTTGCCCTTTATTTTAGTGAAAGGATTCTCACAATAAATATATTTGCTGATGGGAGTTGTTCCTCTAAAATGACATAATTCTCCAGCAAATTATTCCAGAATCACATTCTTGAGTGCCTCAAGTGAAAAAAATGTTCAGCTGTTATTTTTTGTGCATGAGTGGGGAAACTTTATTTCGAATACAAATTTACTACCTGGGAATCTTCCCTCCTCCTGTGCCTGCCTTCTGCAGATCTGGGATCCCTTTGTCCCAAGAGTTTATTTTTTTTCAACGCTGGACTTTCTACTCCAGAAAATGATGCACCCAGCTGTCTGCTCAGGTTGCAGGGCTTCACATGTCGACAGCTGATGGTGCAATCTGGTGTCAGGCTGGGACTGGACTTTCTGCAAGTAGCCAGAATCATTCCCATTCCTTCACACAGTATTTTTCTCATGATGGGGCCGAACTCCAGGTGGCATCCCAGGGCACATCAGCGGATGGGATTGTTTATGCATTACAGGTCTGATTCTTGTTTACCCCAAAGCCCTTTCCCAGCTGTAGTCAGAGGAGGATCCAGGCATCCAGGTGACTGGTTTTGTGTTAGTGTTTCTCCCATCTGGATTCCTGGAGCCTAGCTTTGCTTCAGTTCTTCTCTTGCTAGGAGTTTTGGAAAGCGCGTCATGCAGTCTTCTTCTGGAGGTGGCAAGTTTCTAAGGTTACAAGGTAATAGATGAGGACAGTAATTAACAAATTACTTAAGCATCTCCTAACCCTTTCCCTTTTTTGGAGAAGAGATGCTATAAAAACCGAACTGGAATCTCATGTGTTGTTTACTTTGTTTATCAAGATTATGTAAAAAAATCAATATCTAATTTTTCTATTATACTTTAGCACTGCATCTTCCTAGCCCTTCAGAATCATATCCTATTGATTCTACCTTTAATGACTTTGAAATTTTCAGTGATTTGTTTGTGGAGAATACTGTGCTTGATATAGATTTCCCCGTGTTGGTTTAAATGCTGGTAGTATACTTGGTGAATTAATGAAATAAAAATAGCTTTGTCAATAAGCAAAAGTGAAGCCACTTCCAACGTTTGTTCTGTAACCACTGCTTTCTGCAACTGCTGCCTACACAAAATTAGTTGGTGGGATTAAAGAATATATTCCTCTTTTATCCCATGTTTGAGTACTTGATCACAGAGGCATAGTTTAATCCAAACATCAATAGCATCTCATCAATTCAGTCAGATGCAGCTGTCAAAGTGGACTTTTGGTTTGTTTAGAGCTTTGAGATTTATCCTTTTTTAAGGTCATAGAATATTTTCTTTGATTTTTGATGCTGAAATCTTTCTTAATCTTCTAAACTTGAGAAACATCTGTTAAGATTTAATGGGGTGACTTTTGTCTTAAAATTGGAGTTTGTGTTGCAAATCTTTGGTTTTGAAAAATAGAAGAAAAGTACAAGCATATATTCCTTAACAGTTATAAGCCCTGCTTGGTCAGCAGGCGATTAAACTAGTTAAAATGGAGCAGCAGGCAGTGCAGTTGTATTTAAGCAGTGTTTCAGTGGACTGTGATTTCAAATTTGTTTTATTTCACATTGGCATTAGCCATTTTCCTTTACCATGGCACTTAGCTGAGGATCTGAGTGGCAGATTTGTGAGAGCTTTCAAATAATGAGACAGTGATGTAACCGAGTGATGCAGAAGCAGAAAGAAATTTAACCTGCATTCTTAAGCTGTGGAGATTTGGAGCACTTTGGAAGAATGTAGTAGTTAATATGTTTGGAGATAAATGGCATCTAAAAATACATGCCCCTAAAAACATACAGACAGCTGTCACGTCTACTGCCTGAATATATTAGTCATTATCCTCATTAACAGATGCAAAATCATCCCTGTTTTCATAATGTAAGCATTTCGTATCAGGTAATTTGTAGTAATTTTTTTATGGGTCTGGTTTCTTCAGCTCCCATGTGAATTGGTGTTTTGAAGCAGGATTCAACTGAGAACTGCAAGATCAGGTCCAGACATCTTTCCCGTGCCTTGTTTCACTTTCTTACCTACTCCAGCCTAAGATCGTCTTTGCCAGGAATCTAGCACATGATTTTTTTTTCCCCCCAGAGAATAATATTGCCTCATCAGCTTTCTGTGAAGCTGGTAGCCATGCATTGCTAACATGTTTGATGCGAAGTTTTGTCTGCTGTCTTCTTCACTTCCATTTCGGCAGCAGTATTACCTGGATGAAAAACATGGGATGTGGCTTTCCGAATATAAATGCTCTTTTCTCTTTTTCAGCTCACAGAGAAGAACATGTTGTTCTATAATTGCAGAGACAGCACTGGCACAACTTGTAAACCTCTGCAAAGTAGTGCAGAGCTGCCATTCATAAGTACCAAGATCTAAGTACAGCATGAAAAGCATGAGGGCCTGCCAAGTTTCTTGCCACTTCCTCCTACTTCTGACAAGGTTTTCAATTAGCAGCTTGTAAGGGCCCAGCCTGTGGTCCTATTTTCATGCAGTATGCATAACTTAATTCCCCAGAAGAGGCTGGAACTGCAGAGGAAAGGAAAATACACATAAATTTGTAATGTTATATATTGGAAGAAAATTGTTTATTAACAGTGTGATTCGGGGAAGAGGAAAGAAAGGGGGGCACTGGGAAGAGGAAGAAATGCTAGAGTGGGTCTTGAAAGTGATGAAATCTCCCTGATTTTTTTCTGTTAAAGAGCACACCAGCCCACCATGTTTCTTCCCTGCAAACCTTGTGTAGTCCTCGTGTAAGGTTAACCTTAAACAGCAGTACCTTGTGGAAGATAGATGCGCATTCCAAACGAAGCCCCGTGTCTGCCTAAGCACTCCACAGAGCAGAGATGCTAAATTAACACTGCTCTGTTACATTTGGCAGTGTTTCCCAGTGTCTCCATTTGCTGCCATCACTGCAAAACAGAGGAATCCTCACCTATTGGGACAAAAAAAGAATTGGCTTGAGCCCTTGCTGTACAGTCCTGTCTCCAGGTAGTAGTAACCTGTGTCTCAGAGCAGGGCAGGTCAGATGAAAGCAATTGTGTAATATGAGAACAAATACACCCCTTGAAAATTGGTGCAAAAAAGTGGGGCTGCTGTACTCTTTAGATTTTGCTTTCAGTAATCCAAGATGTGTCTGTGCACGGAGTACACTGTGGTGATATGTCAACAGACTGGTAAAAGCACAGGTAATGTTAGGGAGGTCCCCAATGCACAGCAGGACTCTTATGGCCAGGCAGGGAGGAAAAAAGCCCTTCTGAGTCCTGATGGCCACAAGAATGTCTTAAAACAGATGTCCATCTGTGAGCTCTCATAAAAACAGAGTGAGGGAGTGTGGCCATGGCAGGCTGTCCTTTGGGAGCTGCTACTCAGCGTGACTAGAGTGGATTGTTTCCTCAAAGCCCAGGGTGGAACCACAAGTGGGTTTCTCTGTGTTATGCCAGGATGATCCCAGTCTTTTACTACCCAGTGTACATAGAAGTACAAAGGCTTGTGAAAGACACATTTACCTTTCCCTCCTTGTCTCTCTTCCTCTGCTGAGAGCTCCAGTGGGAACAGATAAGCTGATTTATGGCAAGTGTATACACAGCTGCAGTGGAAGCCTTGAAGCAAAACTGGAATAACACAGCTACAGTGCTGAAAGTGCCAAGAAAGATATGAACTATGTGGACAAGAACTTATATCTGTGACATGTTGGTGTGGCTGCCCTGGTGAAAATTGGCCCAATCCCCAGTGATGCAGCAACCAAAGCTGCAGACTTCACCCATTGCACTGCCATAAGACCCACCAGACAGCTTCACTCAAGCTGAACCATCTGCTACCTGGTCCAGTGAAAGAAGTCCTTGCCCGTGGCAGGGAGTTTGAACTAGACAACCTCTAAAGGTCCCTTCCAACCCAAGCCATTCAATTCTCTATATTCTGCAAAAAAAAGAAGTAGTAAAAAAAAAACCCAGCCCTGAGGGTTGAGTAGGATTCCCATTTACTGATTTTAAGGAGCCAACCACAGCCGGTTTCCTTGTACCTTGTATAAATGTTGGAGAGGGAGGATGGGTCCTCCACAGGGCAATTCAGAGCATCTCTCCTCATCTCTTGCCTGAAGCTGGGCTCTGGAGGAGAGTGCTTCACACAGAGGGCTCAGTGAGGTGATCAGCATATTTCCTGAACTGCAGAAATGGGGCTCAGAACACTGGGCTCTCTCTGTGTCCCAGGGCAACATTCTCACCCCACTTACAGGGAGGGTGAGTTTTGGAGAGGTGCTGCTACAGGGAACAGTACGGTTTGGCGATAAGTTTGTGAGCACTTTCCCTGTAGTTCCTCTAGTAAAAGGAGGAGATGTTGTGAATTTCATACATAAAAGGAAAAGTATCACATTTTCCCCAAATTCTTCAGGAAATTACTCTCATATACAACCCCAGAATTTGGCTGCCTTACAGAGACAGAGTGTCATTTGCATGCCATTACCAGGCTGTAAAAGTCTCATGGTGACTGCCTACTATACATTTGCAATCTTTAGGGATCCTATGAGGGTCAGCCCTGAGGTCAGGTTTGTTTAGTCTGTTCCATAACGGTGTAAAGTGGACTTGAATGTGTACTCTGCTCAAATAATACACAATCTGATTGATACTTAAACATCAGTAAGTGTTGTATATATGTTGCAGTTTCTAATGTTCCAGGCAGAGGCGAACCATGTATTTGCTAACAAATTGTTTCTACAAACAACCTGATGTGGTTTTGAAAAGTGAGTCGAAATAGGGAATGAAATGTACCCTCAAAATTATGATAAGAAAATCTTCATTTTTTATTTTCCTTGAGAGAAGTTGTGGTGATTTCTTTTTTTTTTTTTTTTTTAAATCCCCTCTGAGCCCTCCCTGTATTTGGAATTCTTCCTCCTGTTTACTTTTAATTCACTCACCATCCATTCACTGATTGCCTTGCAGTTCAAAAGCCGGGTTCCTTACCTTGCATTGTTCAAAGATGGCTTAATTAAAAATAGATCCCATCTTCTCTGTTGTGCCTAATAGGCATTGTGCTGATTGGCTTCATAGAAGCCTGGATGATATTTCAGTCCTTTACAGATCTTTCAAAAGGAATAATAAAAAGACAGGGAGGAGCGAAAACCAATGTGAAATCTTTTTCATCCTTAATATGTCATGATTTTGTAGGCAAGAATTATTACTCAACACGGGCTTAGGAGAATGAAGAGGGAATAGAAAAATGTTGATATATGAGTGACTTTTCTCTATCTCTTTATTTTTAAAATACTGTAAAAGTATAATCTGTTGTGAAGACAAGCCTCACCATATTTTTCTACTACTTCTCTTTCAACAAGACTTCCATGATGAAAATATAAATAAAAAGTGACATAAAATTATACGGCTCAGCACAAAACTGGTTGAGGAAAAATGTTCTTATTGCCATTTTTATGGCTACACCATAAAGTTATAAGCAATTAGTTATTAAGTTTTCTCCTTTTTTAATCCTGTGTCATGCACAAGGACTCAGAGAGGTATTCCCTCTCTCTCACACTTTGTTCATTTCTGGATCAATAATATGACTGTGATGCTATTTTTTATATGATTCTTTCTTGCATTAAGAGGTTTAATTGTTTTGCTCTATTTAGTGAAGAAATTGTTACTAGAGAACAAATATAAGAGCAGTGTAGTTCTAGGTTAGACCTGGTCAGCATCCACCAGCAGTTTTGGCTTTTTTTTTTTTTTTTTAAGCATCAACAATGTAAAATTAGCTATGCTGTAGTCCAGCAAAGCTGCCTATTGTGCTTTTGGAAGTGCTATTTGCAGATGCACCAGAAGAAGTGATCCTCCTGTGCTGGGAGCAGGATGACTAGCACTGCCTGATAGCTGAGGATCTTCCTTTCTCATGGAAGCAGGAGCCCAGTGATTTGCTGTTCATCTGCTGCCCTTGACCACTCCCAGCTGGGCAGGGTCCACCCTGCAGGGCATAAAAACCCTCAGGAGGAGAAGTCTTAGTTCTGAAAGGGGGTTTTAGGCACTACCTTGTTGTGGAGGTTTGTGCCTCTTACTCAGGCTCACTGTGGTGTTGATGGGCTAAGGGAACACTTCCCGAGACTGCTGCTCTGTGGTGTGACTGTGCTCAACCTTTCTGTAAAGATAGCTCAGGTGTCTCTGAGCTGTGTGTTGTCCTGCAGTGCAGACACATTCCCTGGGAGAGGCTCTAATGGATCAGGTGAGCAGAATTGTGGTCAAGGCCTACTTTGAGAAAATCTAAGGCAACTTGACAGTTTTCTTGTCCCCTTGCGCCCCCTTGTCGTCCTCTCCTCCACCTAAAAATTTTGTCGTCCAAAGAGGCAAAGCCCCTTTCTATCAGCCCTAGCTAGGTTTACCTCTGTTCAGCTCAACTCCAGCTTTTTTGCCTTTCTGTTTGTTTCTGGACATGGCCCTCTGTAGCCTTTATTCTTCCTGGGATCTGGTTCAGGAGGAGAAGGTTGGATTTGACTCTGAGCTGGCAAATTCTGACTTTTCAGTAACTTTCAAAGCATTCCTGCAGAAAGTGATGACATGGGGAGTCCTCTTGCCAAAATGTAATCATGCAGAAAATGCAAAATTGAGATCACCATATAGATTATTTTATAATGTGGTCACATGAGAGCAGATGGCATAGGAGCCAGAAACTGAACAGTCAGTGCAACAAACTCTAGATTGTTGTAATTTGATTCACGTAAGGGAATTGTGTTAGCTTTTTGGCTGTGGTCTTGATGTTCTGTTTGGAAATGTATGATGTCATTGTACCAAGCAAATCACAGCAAAAGGCTGCTTGTATTTATGTTGGCTAAAGGTTTAACCAAGTGTACATGGCAAGCTTAATTTATTGCTACTTTAACTGTGTTTAGTCACTGAAGGGCTTTATTTATGCTGGTAAATTCAAATAGTGGCTAGCAGTGACCACACAGCTAAAGAAATGGCAAGAGTCATTATCACTAAATCACTTTGTTGCTGAGTTTCCTTAATTAAGCAGGGGGGGAAAAACATTGAATCCCTGGACATTCAATAGAGAACATGGTGGTAAAAGAGAGTGATTAATTGAGATATCAGTGCTTTCCTTAGGAAACTAAATTTCTGTACCCTACCATGGCAAAGCGAGAATGAAAATAAAACTCGAGCGTCATCTAAACTGCTGAATTAATTGAAGGCGTATTAAAAAGTTTTATAGATTCTCTATAAAGTAAAATAAATAGCGAGAAAGCTATATTCTTTATGCAAACATTTTTCATTACAGTACGTGTCGGTCCCTTGGTGAGAGCTCATTAACTTTTTAAAAATTACCTTTAATGGGCTACTCATTATCATCACCATCAAATGCTTCACTTGTCCGACATTCTAGCGTTTAGTGCAGATTAAAGCCAAAATTACCCTCTAGATACAGGGCATATTCAACTACACAGGAAAAAAAAAAAAATCGTTCTGTAAAGTCATGGCTTATAAACAGTGAAAATTGGGAATGTTGAAAGCAGCTTTTTTTTTAAAGCTCAGAAATGTGTCTCAGTGTGGTAGCTGTGGTTTTGAGCAATATAAAAAAAATGAAAAGGTTCCTCATTTTCAAGTCCCTCATTGAAAAGCTATTTGGTTAAACATAATTGTGAAGCAGGCATACTGAAGCCTGCTCTCTGGGGCTTGGGCATATCCTTGTTTCGCTGTTGGTTAACTAAAAGACTTGAGCAAATCAAGTCTTCCTTTGCTTGAATTAAAACCTGTTGCTAATGACGTCTCCTTTGCCAACCTCTGCAAGAAAGCCGCTTTAGGAGATAAGTGTTTCATTGTTACTCATCCTGCAAGAGCTCTGTGTGATCTAAAAACCGCTCTAAGCAGGAGCAAAAACAGCAAAAGATCCAATTTTTTTAGCTTGTTTAAATTGGCTGAAACTTCTCAATTTCAGTGGAAGTTCACTCATTTGCACCAGCAGGGAAATTTTTTTTTTCCCCCCTAAGGGTGGTGTTTGAAGAGAGTGTAAATTCAAAAGTGTTAATTAAGAATTACAGACATCCCGGCGTGTTTTGATTTACTGGGGACTTCAGTGCTCAAATATGCTTGTTGTGATGAATAGGGTTGCTATTTAGGTTGCTTTTAGCAAGGCAACCCCAAAAGGTTTTCTATGATGGCACCTTTATTTACACTTTTGAAGAGAAAAACAATATATAAACAGTGCTCAGTCTTTAGCTGGCTGAAGTTTTCTAACTCTGAGGCTGATTCATGTCAGCCATGGTTTTGGACCTCCCTTCCCCTTTCCTTCCCCTGGGTTATCTGAACAAAAGAGCAGTTTACCTCTGTCACCAATATTCCAAGGTGCTCTTGGACTGGAGGCTGAGAAAATGGCACCACCCTTATGCAGAGGAGACAAGGTTCTTTGATTTAAGCATGCTATGGTGCCTTGCTATATTTCTGCTGGTTTTGGGGACATGTCCTGAGAATCCTTCCTTTGTCAGTAAGAAGAATCCTGGTACTGTTAAAATCATCTACCACTTCACCTTTTCATTTATTTCATCCAAGACTCTAAGTTTATTTGTCAAAGCCATTGAACTGCAAACTATGGGGCTGCAATATACAGCCAGGCTCTTCTACCTGGCCAGGGGTTTGGTCGGATTCCTGTATCAACAGTCCTTTGTTTGAAATAAGGGTGTGCTGAAATTGTCTTGTCTACTCACAGTGTTCTTTTTAGCCCTTCATCTGAGAAGATTCTCCAGATATCTCTCTTTTGGCACCTTATGTCTGATGGAGGAAATCTCTGAAGATGGGTGAAAAGCTGCAGACATCCTGGTGCAAAAATAAAAGAAACTTCAGAACATCTCAATTGATGGAGCTGGACTGTTTTCCAGATATCCTGTAGGTGTTGCTGATAAGGTTAACAGGCTGAGACTATTCAAAGCTCGTCCCAAACAATATGACATATATGCCCCTCTTATTTCTCATCTATTTAAGCCTGTAAATTGTAGCATTGCACATATATTGGTAGGTCCTCATGGCATCCAGATTCAGATGTTCTTCAGAGATCTGAAGCGTTTTCCAACCGTTGTTTCTTTTCAACCCACTACTTATTTGGCAATACACAGGCCAGCTGGATAATTTTTGAAAAGCAGGCAAACATCTAATTTTTATCATGCTAGTACATTCTCTTGCTGCTGCATCTTTGCTGCACTTGGAAATGAAGACAGTGTAATTACCTAACAATTATCTTGTCAGCTTGTAGCAGAATGCAAAATTCGGATTGAGGTGCGGAATGAGAATGCATCTAAACGCTGGGCTCTTGTGATATGGTGTGCATTTATTTTCCATGCTAACTCTGGGGTTGGGTAATGAGGTAGATGTGTGTGGTTAAGCTAAGAGGCCCAGAGTCACTGTCCAGAGCACAGGAGATTTGCTGGCCGCGTAAAACCTCGTTGTACCTAGAATCATAGAATCATAGAATCATAGAATCATAGAATCATAGAATCATAGAATCATAGAATCATAGAATCATAGAATCAGCTGGGTTGGAAGGGACCTCTGAGATCATCAAGTCCAACCCTTGATCCACTATCGCTGCGGTTACTAGACCATGGCACTAAGTGCCACGTCCAGTCTTATCTTAAAAACCTCCAGGGATGGAGAATCCACTACTTCCCTGGGCAGCCCATTCCAATGTCTGATTACCCTCCCTGTAAAGAAATTCTTACTAATATCTAACCTAAACCTCCCCTGGCACAACTTGAGACCATGCCCTCTTGTCTTGCTGATAGTTGCCTGGGAAAAGAGACCAACCCCCCTCGTGCTGTAGGAGCGGGGACAGACCTCCTGCACTTCATTACTCTATTTTCCTGGCGCCAGGAATGGAGTGGCCACTGCCAGCATTTTCAGGTGGTTTGACAGCCATGGGAGGTGGGGTGAGATCGTGTTTTTGTCTGGTGGAAGAAAGAACAGTCTCTTTTCCACGGGGCTACTGAGGCAGCATGGCTCTAAGTGTATGCCCAGGGTGTCCATCCCTCTTCTCTGTCAATCCTGGTTATGTAGCAACATAAACAGGAGACAGTAGGACATGAAGAGCAGTTCCCATTTTTCAGCCATTCATATTTGATTCTTGCCTGCCTAGATGCCTGCTGGAGGCTCCCTTAAACACAGGGATGCCAGCTGAGGTAAATTAGGATTATTTGCCATTGTAGACAGCCATGTTAAACTGAGAGGAATCGATTTTTGGAGAAACAGTATTTACAGGGTTTAAATCTCGGCAACATGAAGCATCATTCCTTTCTGACTCAGAATATGCTGTTGGGCAAATCTTTGACTGATAGATGTTCTTCTCCTGTCTGTCAGGAAATACTCATCTCTTTCGTGGAGGGAGAGGGCTCTGGGAGTGTAACAGTCCTAAGCTACAATAGCACTTTTACAACTAGTATTGCCACAAATTCCAGCTGTTCTGCATTGGTAATACACAGCCATAAAGCAGACTTATTTTTCGCTCTGATCAGTTTACAGCTTTTTTCCGTCCTGACTTTACACAGCTTGAGAGACATCTTAGCAAGTACACCAGTCAACACAGAGAGGAACATGAGAAGTGACTTTCGGCTGACAGAGTCTGATGGGCCCTGATCTGGTATCAATACACTTGAAGAGTTTTCAAAACAAATGCTGTTTCTGTCAATGCAACTCTGTTAACACTTTGGCATTTCAAGGTCTGAGCCTCCTGCCTTCAGTTGGTAGTGTGGGATTTTGGAGATTAGAAAGCATCATATTATGAGTTGCTAAGTGGTTTGCATTTCAAAGTCAGCTGCAAGTTGAGATATATCTTGGCAGAAGCATGTAGTAAATGGGCCAAGCTTTCAAATATAATACAGGCTCCTTGTTGCAAAGGACTTATCCTTCTGGTATAGGCAGTTACGTTGCACTGCTGAATGCTTTGCATGGCTAGAGTGGTATAAGAGTAGTCCAGGAGGTATTGAGAAGTGCTTCACAATTCTACTTACTTATGGTTTTTGTTTCACGTGGTGTGGTGAATGTTGCACTGAAATTGTTTTGGTTTTGCACTGTTACGTAGGGATAAAACATCATTCTTCACCATTGCACATGTTCTTGAGGCCTTGACCTTTTATATTTGTTGTGAGTACTGTGAAGATTTGCTTTCTGAATAATTGCTAAGAAAAGAGAGTGAAGAATGCTGAGTGCAGTTTTCACTGATTGAAAAAAAAAATCATTGAATTGTGTCTTGAGAACAGGAATAGTATGTTGCCCTTCATCCAGTCCATGCTGGGGCAGGAAGCCTGGGGTTCAAAAGGAGTGGAAGAAACCCAATGAAAGGCAGAGAGCAGCAGCAAACTCTTATGCACACAACCTGACCCTCCTGCACACAACCTCACCAAAGAGGTTGGGACAGATTGTAACACGTAACATGTGATGAAAGCAAAGGCAGCTTACACTGGTAAGGGAGGAGGAAAGGTGTTTACTCAAGTGTTTAATTGCCTTTTTTCTTCTTTCCCATTATTCAAATCAGCAATTAGAAGTTTGAGTTAACTTGCAATAACTTAAATCAAAATTCCCCTAGTGGAGGGTCTCTTGCTAGCAACAGTAAGTGTGCCCAGGACAGTAGCTCTTGGAAAATGCAGGCCAGGTCAGGCCTGGAATAATTTGAGTGACTCTGAGGCTCAATAGGGAACCTTGGTTCTGGTATTGGGAATTTGGGCTGTAAGTGGTTCAGCAGTTACATCTTGGGTGTGTGTGTGTGGGGGGACTAGGTGTGAAAATGTGTAAGCAAGCGGAAAATAGAGTTTGAAGCTACTGAACAAGGTCCTTGAGGTTGGGAAGACGAATAGGAAGAGATGTGTATCGGCTTTATCACAGTCTGAATATATGTATTCTCCACAAACTTCAGCCCTCATCCCAGTGGGCCGGACTGTATGGGTTAACATTATTACAGTCTGAATTCATGCTTTTAAAAACTTCACTCCTCCTCCTGCAACAAATATAACCAAGCCACAACAACTGGAATATATATGCATTACATCTGCCACCCCTTGCCACTGTGGACTGCATTATTTGGGTTAATGCAATCTGAGCACTTACTATAAATTTCATACCTTGTTCTTGCAAAACACAAAGCTAAGAACATAACAGGATTTTTAATTTATTTACTATACTCTAGCATGCAAGGCAGATGATGAAGATAGTACAAGTGAAGATAACCACCACTGTTGGGAGGTACCAGCAAAATAGGCTCAGGTAGGTTCATGAGTCAAATACCTCTAGGGCTTTTCCCAGACCTTAAATGTGTGGTGAACAGTGTTCTCTTGATGCAACACAGGCATTTCTCAACCTGGGCAATAAAATGGTGCACCAAATGGCTCAACTGTTCTGGATGTTGCTCCACATCCTGAACAATGTTAACTAAGCCTTCTGTTTTCCCTGCATCTGCAATTCCTTTTCAAAATTCTCAATTTTGAAGGACTTTCTGCCCCTCTTCATCCTTATCTGTCTCTGTTCTTTCGGGAACAGTCCCAATGTGGACTGTAAGTCCCAATGTGGCAGCAAAGAGAATTCTCAGAGCTTTTTGACACGATTTTCCACTTCAACTATACTACTGACCTTCACGCTTCCCTCATAGGATGAATACATATAGGTCACTTCTAGATCAAAAGAACTTCCCACCAGCTCATAGCAGAAGGGAATTAGTAATTAGAAATAGCTTTGGTGCCTTTCAGGTAGCAGGTTGCCTGCAGGCCACAGGCCCTCAAAGGAGTTCCTGCTCTGGTGTGGGTCACCCATGGGCCACAGTCCCTTAAGGACACCCCTGAGGCATAGAGTGCCTCCTTCTCTGAGCGGGTCTCCCCCTGTGCATCAACACTGTTTTCTTTCCCTCCATGTGCCTGCTGCTCACCCTTAAATATCTCTGTGATGGGGCACTGTGGGCTCCTTTGAGGGCCTGTTATTTTGGGATGCCATGGGCAGTTACATCAGCTTCAGAGCCAGCTGCCACCTCTACAGAGTTGTTCACGGCCACCTCCCACTCTGGCCCTGCTGCAGCCTCTGCTGAAGCCTGCCATGTGTCAGTGCAGCACTCCTGAGACCATCATGCTCTCATGCACGCACTAATCGAGTGTTCATGCAGGAGTAAATCAGGTGCTTATGAGCTGTGTGGTCATGCATGAAATGGTCTGGTTGTCATGCGTGAATTCAGTGATCATGTGTGACCTGGATGTGCGGTCAAGCGTGAGCTGACGGGGCATCTTGAACCAATTGGATGCCCATGTGTGAGCTAACTGGGTGCTCAAGCATGAATTAATTGTGCCCCCATGCAGGGAATAATTGGATAATCAAGTGTAAATTTTCAGGACACTCATGCGTGAATTCACTGGGCGCTCATGCACGAACTGCTTGGGTGGTCTGGCATAAATTAATTTGGCACTTGGATGTGAATTAATTGTACACCCACATTTAAGTTCCTTGGACACTCGAGGATGAACTGATTGGACCCTCATGCATGACCTGATAGATCAGTAAGGTGTGAATTATTTGAGTGCTCATGCATAAACTGATTGAGCACTCTTGCAAGTATTTATTGGGTGCTCATGCACGAGCTTATTGAACATTCAAGAGGGAACTGGCTGGGCATCCTTATGTAGCTTCATGGGACACTCATGCATGAATGCAGTGAGCCCTGCAATGGATGCCCTCAGGGGCATAATAACACGTGTTCAGGATGAGTATTAATTCCTACAACATGATCCATGGGGAAGGGGCTTGAAGTCTGTGAAGAATACGTGTAGTCAGACAGTGATAAACGTTGACCCCAATAGTCCAGCCCACAGGGTCAAGGGGTAGAGCTTGTAATAGATGGAAGTACAGACTGTGATGATGGTGATAACCCCTGTAGTTTGGCTCCCTGGGGGCAGGGGTAGAATTTTACTGAGTGCATATGCACTTTGTTATGATATTAACCCCTTACAGTCTGGTCCACCAGTGCAAAGGGTAAGAATCTGTGATGAGTCAGGTGTTCTGACTGTAGGAATAAGGCTCAGGGACATGGTTTAGTGGTGGACTTGGTAGTGTCAGGTAAATGGTTGGACTCAAGGATTTTGAGGGTCTTTTTCAATCTAAATGTTTCTATGATGTGAGCCACTGTAGCGTGATTTGTGGCTCAAGGAACAAAATTTTAAAGAACATGTGTACAGAAGTTAAACCCTACTGTCCTGCAGGGAGGAAGCATGAAGTTCATAATTGCTGAATATACAGATTGTGAGGATGTTGAAAGTAGAGATAGTAATGTATGTGTGTTGAAACATCTCTTAAATATGTGTTTTGCAGAGGTAAGGGGTGAACAGTATTAAGATTAAATTGTGGGGTTTGCTACATGGGCACCTAATTAGCTCATGCATGAGTGCCAGTTTAGTCTGTGCATGGGATGGGTCCCCAACTAACTCATGCATGATCACCCTATTAGTTCATGCCTGTTCACACAATTACTTCACGCATGGGTGTCCAATTAGTGCACGCTTTATTGCTCAAACAGTTCATGCATGAGCGCCCAATTAGCTCATGCTTGAGAGCCCAATCAAGTCACGCTTGAGAGACCAATTATATCTGGATGAGCACCCAGTTTACTCATGCATGAATGCTCAATTAGTACATGCATGAGCACCCAGTGAGTTCAAGCCCCAAGTGCACCATGAGTTCCCCCCAGTGCTGTACTGGACACACGTGGCAGGGTTTGTCATCCAGGGGTTCCAGCACAATCAGTGTGGGAGGTGGCCATGAACTGCCCTGTGCAGGTGGCAGCTGGCTCTGAAGCTGATATGCTGTCACAGAATGCCAGGCCCTTAGAGGCATCTCCCCACAGTGCAGACAGCATGGGGAGATGCTGGAGGGGACATACAGGCAGGAAGATGGCAGGGAAGACAACTGCCACAAACACATGAAGAGTGAGACAGAAGAAACTGTTGTGTACACAGCCCCCAACCTCCTGCATTGCCCGCTGGTTCAGTGAGATGACTGGGACAAACCAAGCGTAAGTTGTGGTGCAAACAAGAGAAGCTGAGATTAGAAAGGAATATTTAGCTGGAGTGGAGTCTAAGAAAGGGGGAGAAAAGGTGCTTTCTTAAGTGTTTCATTGCTTATATTTTATTCTCTCTCACTATTTGAGCTTGGTTAGAAAGAAGTTTGTATTAACGAGCACTAACTTAAGAAAAAGTTCCCCCCATAGAGGTGGTTTTGTGCACTACAGTAATTAGTGGAGAATGCAGGCAGCACCCAAGTTTGACATGGCCTGGAACTGCAATAATTTGAGCAACTCTGAGGCTCAGGAAGGAGTCTTGATTGTGATATTGGGACTTTGGGATGTTGTGGTGTGTCCGTCATGTCTGGAGGGGGTAGACACAAACAGTGTGCAAGCAGGTGGGAAATGGAGATTTCAAGGCTAATGCAACAAGGTCCTGAGGGATGGGAAGGTGACTGGGAAGAGATAGCATGGGATCAGCTTCAAGCCCCTGCCCCAGTGGCCTGCAGCCAGGGGTTCAAAAGCACCTTCCTTGAAGAGTCAGTGTGTCTGGGAAAGCCCAGGAGAGCCACATGCTGCTGAGCTGTGGGATGAGGGGGACTGACTGTGTCCTTTAAGCAGGTCTCCAGAGAGCCCAAAAGCACTTGGCGGACCTGGGGAGCTGAGCTGAGGGTCTCTTATTTTACAATAAAAGAAGCCTGCTAAAATAAGTGCTAACAAGTGCTCAGAGCAAAAGGGAGACTCTTGTTTATTATGAGCAGCTTGTAGTGCTGCGCTGGTCAGAGCGTGCACCACACAGTGCTTATTCCTCCTGCCTGGCCATGGGGCAAAGACAGGAGTTTAGAATTGGTGTATATTAATATTGTGATCTTGTTGAAAGCAGAGTTTCTAATGGATTGATGCTGAAACAGTTCCTGTGTGTTTTTCACGGAAGTGAAGGGTTGAATGTACTGGGCATAAATTGCAGGGTTTTCTGCGCTCACATGTGTGCGCCCAACTTGTTCACGCATGAGGGCCCGAGGAGTTCATGCTTCAGTGCCCCTTCAGCTCACACTTGAGCACACAATTAGCTCCTGCTTGCAAGCCCAGTTAATTCATGCATGGGTGCCCAATCAATTCATGCATGAGAACCCAATTTCTTCACGCTTGCATGCCCAATTAATTTATGCATGAGTGCCCAATTGGGTTATGCATGAGTGCTCAATTAATTTGCTAAGAGTTCAGAGAAGTGCCACTTCTAGGAACCCTGAAACTGAAGCCAGATGCAAACTAAAGCCACACCCCTTAAAGGACCCCTGGATGACTTAATCTGGGCTGAAAACCAGTCCTGTGGTTTGTATTGAAGCAAAATGAAAACCAGCTCTCATTCTACACCTGGGTATAATTAGTACAACTTGAACTTGGATCCTTTTTTAGGAACCAGAGAGCAGCTGTGTGAGATGCTGACTTTCTCCACTCAGAGTTCTAACCTTTCTGTTGCCATATGGGGTTTTTGTTTTGTTTTGAGCACTAATCATTAAAATGTAATTTCCCATCGTATAGCTTCCTCATCCAGCATGAAATGCCCATGGAAGCAAAGATATTTAAAATGAAAGACCCCATTAAACCAGCAGAAAAATTCAGGAACACAGGGCAGTTCCCAGACTATTTCAGTATGAAGGAGCACAGTAATGCATTTTTACCTCCAATGGATGCTGTAAAAGAGGGTGCATTAGCAGTGCCTGGGTATGGTCTTTAGAAAACTAGATTATTTTTGTTAGCCAAGGCCTAGAGGAAGAGAACACAAAAGTCTTTTGTATTATTTCTTAGGCTGTGTTATCCTTTTCATCTTTCATGACTTTTGTGATGATGACAATTCCATCACCTAATTTCCATTTCTTGGAGGAGATGTCTGTTCTCCCAGCATTGGCTCCTCTCTGCTGGATGGTGTAGTTCCTCCACTAATGTCGGAGCAGTGAAATTGCCTTTGGAGGTCAAAGTAGCAGCTGATAATAGTCCTGTTCCCTCAGCCAGCAGATGTTTGCCTTGGGA
The DNA here is from genome assembly GCF_036250125.1 of Pseudopipra pipra. Taxonomy (NCBI): domain Eukaryota; kingdom Metazoa; phylum Chordata; class Aves; order Passeriformes; family Pipridae; genus Pseudopipra; species Pseudopipra pipra. The sequence continues at coordinate 9,084,589 of NC_087551.1, read as the reverse complement.
GTTGGGAGGCACTCAAGAGGGTGTTTTTTCTGTTTTTAGACTCAACTTGTTGATGCTTCTAAACTGACCTTTCTTATCTTGGTGGTGTTCTTATGGAAGTTTTAACTAATGTCTGCAGGCTGCTTCTAGCAGCAACATGAAAGTGTTTCACCAACTCACACCACCTCTTGAATCTATTGCTCCTTAGAAATGGGCCAAATCTTGTGTCATATATGGCCAGATTGCAGCTTGGCACTCCAAAAGCTGCCAGCCTGGGATGGAAACCAAGCAGCTATCACTATGATTTGACTGGAAAATGAACAGAAGACTATAAACTTGTCCATCTGCCACTTTTTTACTTGCTTTCAAGTATATAATACCTGCTGCATGCAGAGAGTTATATATTTGGGTGGATAATTCAGTGGCTTTGTTACTGATTTTGAGTAATTTTTTTTAAAAGTGGAAGCCACTCTCTGTTCGATTTGATATCTGCTTTAGTAAAACAAAATCCCTGACATGGCTCACTTGTAACTGATTTCAACATTTGTGTTATATCAGTTGGTTTTTTTTCCCCAGTGATAGAGAAACTGATTGATTTTTTTTTTTTTAATGGTAGGCTAAGGGAAAAAATAGCAAAAATATCAGACGTGCTTGGGCATCTCCTGATGTGATTTAATATTGTGGTTTCTCCACATCAAATTGAAAGAATGACAAGATAGAGCTGTTTGGACTTGAAGATGCAGGGGATAAATCTCCCTTGGGGGCTAAGTTCTGCTGTTCTTACTTAGCTTGAACTCTCTGGGTGGTGTCCCTGATTTAGAGCATACTTAGCAGGTGCAACATGCCTGGAATGAGGCAACATAACAAGTTATGTAGGAGGTAGAGAGGAGTCAGTGTTTTGAAAAGGAGGCACAAAATGGGTTACTGCACACGGAACAAAGTAGAGGCATTCACAGACTCTGCAGCTCTTTTGGAAAGTGTTTCTGATATTCATTTTATTTCATTTTAATCTGGAAGCAAAGGGATATATTTGTGCATTTGTCCTCCTTCCCAAGTGGAAGGTCTTTACTTAAGCTGTCATAGGTCTCTTTTGAAATGTTTACTCACAACATGACCTAACTGTATCTCTGGTGATGCAGGCTTGGGGACACTGTTGAATTTAATGCTCTGCAGCATCACGCATGCTGCCAGCTCAGGGAACAGGGAGGAAAAGCTCTTACACTTCTTCAGGGACATGAGGACTCTGTGCACTGTTCATGCTGTGTCTGGCAGCTAACTAAGAAACTTCCCATCAGATTGCCAGAGCTGCACTGCCCTCTTGGGCATTGAGTTAGTGCCAGCATAACTACATGGAAGGAAAAGATATTAACTAAGTATGAAGGACTCCAAGCCATTTTTTCATCTTGGGCTGATATGCCTTTGCTGCCTAAGATTAACGGTGCAATGTAGTGACTGGGTGGCAAAATGCTGTGCTGCCCACACACTGAACTGTGAGGTCATAGGAGAGAGTGTGGGAAGAAAAACCAAAGAGGGAGAAGTCTATTATAATTTCAGATAGTAAAAATTTTATTGCACCTTTTACACATTCCAGGGGATGCAAGGCATTTTAAAGTGGACTGTGTAAACTTCTGCCTCCTGAAGACAGGTGTGATGTTGGTGTAGTGTTTGGGTATACCTTTTCCATGAAGGATGAAAGAGCAAACTGACATTCAGTTTGGATCCACAGTTAGTTTTCTCCCTGTTCCCCCCGAGTTAAACAAGGATGGAGAATGTATAGGTCTTAGAAGTCCTCCCCCTGCCTTTTGCTCTAGCTCCTCTTCCTGCACAGACTTAGGATGTAGATGAGCTGGCTTCTGAACACTAAAGAAAATAAAAATAAAAATCTTTGGAACCTATGGTCACGGAGAAGAGACTGAATTTCAGAGGTTTGAGAACTTTGCTCAGCTGATGGGTGACCTTTGAACTTTGCTGTGACAGACACTGGTTTTGCCTTCAGCAATATTTCTTCTACCTCAGTCTTGCTCGAGTTCACAACGAGTAGTAATGGAGCAGACAACCTGGTCCATAAAACCCTCCTTTCTCTCTCATGTTCTTTCCTTAGAACAGCACTGAGAGACAACTGATGCAGGGCCTGAGCCATCAAAGCTGTCAGGCCTGGGCACAGAACTCTTCTAGGAGTTTATCTGGCTAGGTTAAAGAGTTTAGCTGGTTGAGTCTAAGGTCAACTCCTTTACTGATAAGAGTTGTTGTGAAGAAAGCTAGAAGTGATGGCCTGCCCCTCCTTTCCTTTGGGAACTGCTTTGAAGCTGAGGCTTTACTGCCAGCCCTACCTGTGCTCCATTGCAGCCTCGCAGCAGCTGTGTCTGTGATGGTCTCTTACTGCCACAACTCTGACCCAGACCTGGACCTGCTGAGTGGTCTTCCTGGCTTGACATCAGACCTGCCCCAGCACTGTGTGGTCACTGGACTATGACTGATCACTGTCTCTTGCTCTGATCCTGACCTGGACCTGCTGATTTCTGCCCCAGTTCTGTGTTGGCGACATCAGTGCTTGCACCTTCTTTATTAGCCCTCTCTGTTCCCAGCTTCCTGTCCCTTGTAGAGAAGTCAGCCCTCACTGCTCCCTGACAGTTAGCAAAAGTGGAGACCTATTGTAAGGCTTCAGGTTAAGAGTTGTTCCCAAGGGAAATGAGGGGCAGGTCCTTGCTTCTGGCTTTCTTCACAACAGCTCTTATCGGTGACGGAGCTGATCTTGGACTCAGCCAGCTAAACTCTTTAGCTTAGCCAACTAAATCCTAGGAGGGGGATGTATTATGGTCCCTGAGAACAGTATCATACCTGGCTAAGCACCAGTACACCCCTCTGTCTTCTCTGGCACGTTCTGGCTGGATGGCCCAGATACACTTGCAAGACTCCATGTTCAATAATCCTGCTCCCTTGGTCTTTCACAGCTGCATGTTCCTTGCTCCATGTCCAGCATTGTATACAGCTCTTCCTGTTACTAGGATTTTTGTGATCCCAGAGCCCCTCTTGCTCTTGTTTCAGCCCTTATTGAAAAGTTTAACAACCAATATAACACACTTTTAACTTTAATAACCCAGAATCGTCACGTGCTGCCAGAGAGATCCCACTGAATCCCAACCCCTTAGGCCTTTAAAATGCCTCCCAGCCTGTGCCCCTCTTGTGTGTGAGGGTTGGGGTAATTTGGTGAGCATACCCTACTGAAGTGGAAGGTGCTGTGTCCTGAATCTCCCTAAGGCATGAAGCACCAGCTCTTGCAAGAGGCTCGTGGCTGAAATGCTTATCCTCTGCTTCATTGCTGAAGCTGGGCTGAAGACTGTTTTTTTTGGTCACTGGTTTTGGGTGATGGAGGGAAGAGACAGATAATCACCAGGTTTTTAATATAATCTGTGACTGGACCGGGTGCAGACGTGTCTGGGGATGGGGAGTTCCTCTGACAAGTAAGGAGATAATTATCAGCCTGTTTTTTATTTGATGTTGTAAACCCGACACTATTCTCTTGAGACGTCCCATCAGCCCAGCAAAATAGCAACTGTCCTTATTTTTTAGTGGATACCCTATGAAATGTGGGTTATGCAGGTGGATAGAATTACTTAGTTCCAGTATCAATGATATTTTATTTCTCCTTTCCTGCTTAGTTGATGTGTTTACCTGACAGACAGCTCAAACCTTTTATCTTTTGTGGGGAAGAGTGCAAGTCCAAACAGAGGAAGGGGAGTAAGTCCAAACAGTATGTGTAAGGAAAGTAGATTTATTCTCACTCTTGTGGATGGGACATTGACAGAACATGAAGACAATGCTTTCTTCTCGTTCTTTCACTTTCTACCACATCTCTTTAATACCACTCCTACTCTAGGTTATGTTCCTAAATGCCTCATTTTTCTTCATCATAACAGTCGTTTTATCATGACCTCATGTACCTTCTGATGCTCTCAAGACAAGGAGATGATGTTTTTCTTCTGAGACTTTTTTTATGTGCATTTTTAGGCATTCAGGAAAAGTGAATTTGTCAGTCCTGTTAAGGCACAGTTTGAAATATATCTCAAAATGCAAAAGGATTGTTGAATTAGTACCAACAATTTTTTGGGGTTTTGAATTGTTATTTAGAAGTAGATAAGCCCAATGAAAAGACTGGTAGATGAAATATTGAGTATTTGGAAGTGAAGAGGCAAGGAGAGGGACGTAGTTGTAAGAAGGATGTGGGGAGTGAGTCTGTCAGGTAGACCTAGTTAAATCAGCTTTAAATGAATTAGGGGCAGCCAGGGTAAATTAGTCTGCACTGAGCTCCACACAACCACATCCACAGCAGCACCTCAGCTGGTGAGTTCTGTAGCTAGCTCAGGTACCTCTGCACTACAGACATACCCTGAGGTAAAGAGAATATAAATAGGGTTGGAAGGCGAGGGACAGAGCAAGCAGCCAATCTGCAGAGGGCAGAGGAGCTGGGATCAAAACTGCTGCCGGTGCTTTGAAAGTCATGAAAAGCCAGAGCCCTAGTTTGCTCACACAGGCACAACTCCTCTGGGCTTCAGGGAGAAAGTGTCTGAGAGATTCTCAAAGTACGTGTGTGCAGAGCCAGCCTTGTTGTGCTAAAAAACAAGCTCTGATTAACCGTGCACGTGGCAGGAATTTTGCATTGCTGCTAAAGCAATGAAAAGTCCTGAAAGGTTTCCATGACATTAATTTTAGTTCATTTGAGATAATCCATGTGGGGCTTAAATAATACATGAGATTTATGCCATCGAAGATATGTGGTGTATCTCAGCCTTAGTGAAAAGAAATTTGCCTTGTTGACACCAACCAGGCAAACCAGGAGACAGGACAGAACTAGTTTTTCATCGGAGTATTGCTGCCTGTTTCTTCTCCTGGCTTTCATCTCTCGCTCCCTTCTTTTCCCGCCTCCCATTTTTTTGTTGATTGGTGTCACCTCACATGCTTAGGATGTCTGCCTGTCTGCTCAGAGTGTGAACACATTCCTCAGAATGCTGATTTGTTCGTTTCACGCCAGTGTCAAAATGACTTATTAAATTCGGCACCTCCTGATACTCAGTGCCTGATGTGTTGCTATCCAAACATTAAATGACAATAAGCATATGCAGCCGCTGGGCCTAGCAAACTCATTTACTTTGATAAAAATGTCATGGCAATATGCTTTAAATCACTGTCCTTTTCATCCTTGTTAATTGCTAGCTGTAGACCTCTTTCCTGTGCTTAGTGCAAGTGTTAGGATGCTGCTCCTTCTAGCCTGATTAAACATTTTTTTTTTTCCTAGCTGTAGAAATCTCTTTCAGTGGCAGTGTTATTTCATCAAGAGATGGATTTTGCTCTTAATTAGCCAACATGCCACCAGGGATACTTCAGTCATGGGTGTGAAAAAGCCTCCAGCAGAAGATCGTTCTCTGGGATTAAAAAAAATAACGTATCAGTGACTTGGGGATAATTGGCAGCTTCGGTGATGGTAAGTTGGCTCCGGCAGTGACAATATGTTCTGGTGTAATATCAGTACCTGCTTCTGTCTGCTTTCCAGTTGGCTCACTTCAAACTCAACAAGAGCAGTTCTGTGTATAACGATGTATGACATTAAATGCTGGGGGTGGGGAACTGTTCCCCACCTTTTTTTGCCGCCACTGGTGAGCTGCACAGCTTTCACCAGGCATTGTAAACACAGGGTTTATCTTCTCTTCAGCAGAAATACACCTTCTTCTCTGCCCATCCATAGAGAGTTTACAAAGATAAAGAAATCCTCATACCTTTAAAATCATCAGCAAAAACCTCTGCTCCCACCTTAAGCAGCTGATAAGAATCCAGTTGTCATATGCTGTTCTCCCCGGAGGCAGGATCAGCTCTGCTAGTGATGCTCTGGAGAAAGCACTGTCCTCGAAGGCCATACTGGTAGAGCCTCTGCTCTTTCAGGCTGCAGCAATTTGTTCCCAAGCTTCTGTTCCCTAACCATTAGAGGGCTGCAGGTTCTCTGCTCTTAGTGTTTTCCCCTGAATCTTTTCTGTGGCAAGCTAAGCATTTAACTTCTTGATCTGGAAAAGGAGGACAGATTAGCCCATTCTTTTTGGCAACAGTCTTCTTCACATTGACAGACTATTATCCCATCCACCTCAGTCTGCTCTTCAGACTTGCCTATCCACAGGTTTTTCTGCCTTTTCTTAAAACAGTCTTTTTTTTTTTCTTTTTTTTTTTTTTTTTTTTTTGGTAGATGCTGAGTTTGAACTTGAATGTATCTGTTAATTTCTTGCTACTGGTCATATGCTTAATTTGGACTTTTGCTTTACTTTTGTCTTTAAGAGCTAGATTCTTCTGTGGTCAGAAAGGTTTGGCCTACTGAGTGCTTGTCCATATTTTGCATGTCTAAAGCTGGCCTAATTTTCATTGCATGAAAGGGATTTCTGCCAAAAATAGGAGGAAAATATCTTTAAAAAACAACAACAACATCATTGACTCCTCCTCTTTCTAGGTAATGTAAGGTTATTTGTTGTGATACAGATGCTGTGAGAGAATAGAATTTTAGACATCTCTGTAAAGATACCCAGTTCACACTCCTGGGACAAATTTCAAATAAACTGTCTCAGAGCTTGACCAGAAGTAGTATCTGAAAGAATGGTTCAGCCAAGTGGAATTTAAAAATCTTGCATAGAAATAAGAATTTTTTTAATAAAATATTTTTGTATTTTAAAATCAAGTTCTAAAAAGGGGGCAGTTATATATGCATGAGGAAGGAAACCCATCCTACTTAAGGTGTGGAAGTTTGAAATTATGAGAGTATGTAAGTCACACTGTGCTGCTACCTGAGCCTGTTGTAGCATTTACAGACTCAGACTTTAGATTTTATTTAGAAATCAAAACCAAACAATCTCATTTGTTAAATACGTGCTTGATCCAAAGCTTGCTGAAATCAGTGACAAGTTTGGGGATGTGATTCTAATCGTCAAGAAGAACTTCTAATTACTTAGCACATTTTCTAAAGAGAGAGAGAGAGAGAGAGAGATACGATTTCATCAGTCAAAGATGTTCTTTTTCAAATGGAATGAACTCTAACACATCCTTCACACTGTAAGCCTGTCAAATTGTAGTAGGAAGATATGTGATCACGCATTTGGAGGTGCCTGTCTTGTAACAGGGAAGCAGAGGCTGTTGCTCTGGTGTCAAATGAAACAAAGGGATGGTTGGACTTCACAGAGTCTATCTTCTCTAGATAAAAGGCCAGTGACCTTTTCACATTAAGCCTGGAGAGAAGGGTCTGGTTAAGGGTGATATGCAAAAGTGTTGGCAAGGGGGCTGGTTCATTAGGGCTGCACCTCCTTTCTCTCACCTTAGGGAAGTAATTTATGTCCATCACATTGCTGTATCCTCACAAGGATGGTGGATTATTCTTTAAAAGCAGAAACACAAGGAAAAGCATTCTGAAATGCTGAAGTAATACTTTTCGTTTAGAGAAGTGCAGAGTATTTTTCCTTGGATCTTTTAAATATTTTCAAAGTGTTTTAATTTCAAAATTAGCTGCCTATAAGAAGGAATTAATCAAAAAGTGAAACAGAATAGTTGCAGTGAACTACGAAGTCTTGTACAGAGAAAAATTACTGGTAGTTATATTTTGATCTTTATTTTCCTTTGTCTAGCTGAAATCCAAAGAATTAAAAAACCTCAAATTGTTGTTTCCCTTCCCGTCTTCAGTTCAGTCACAAAATAAAAGGCCTTTTTTATGTTATTGCTAGTAGGAACCCAGTTTTCTATAAACATTTTTGTGTGGTACTCCACGGGACAATGCTGGTTATAGGCCAGTCTTGTAGACCCTTCTGGATGTGTTAGAAAAGCTTGAATTACTTCCTTACTAAGAGAAGAGGTTTCATCTGTGTGTACCTGATACAGTAATTATTTACACCTGAAGTGGCAGAAAAGAACCACTCATGCTCATCAACCATTTCAAACATCTTTCCTTTCTACAGGTAGTTTGTCTGTGCCAACAGGTTTTTCTTAGTAAGTCTTTGCACTTGCAGGTGCAAAGTTTGGTTTTGAATAAAGCACTGGGTGTCATAGTGCAAAGTAACTTTGATCGGTTTTTTACCAGTTGGTGTCAGCCTTGATAACCTCACTAGACTTGCACGGTGTGTGGGCAGGAGATTAGAATTTGCTAAGAGGTTGCATCTGTGTACCTGATATAGCTGTATTACTTACACCTGAAGTGGTGTGGAAAAGACCCACTCAGCATCAGCTTCTCTCATGCTCTAGTAATCCATTGTGGATTATTATTGAGATCACCTTGGGAAGGTAATACTATTTTAACACTCCAGCGAAGAGTAGGAAAGAAAGGGAAAGGAGAAAGAAATTTCAGGCAGCAGTTGGCATTCATCTTGTGATGTGAATGGTGAGTATTTTTCAGGCTCGTGAAAAATCTTGTAAAAGGGAAGAATGAGCATGACAAAGGTCTGAAAGACAATAATAGGATGTTGCAGAAGATACATTAGTGTTTCTGGTGACAAAGAAGAATTTTGGTGCTCTTTTTTTTTTTTTTGTGTGTGTGTGTCATTCACATAGCTTATTAATGCAAGTAATACTTTACTTTTGGTATTTTACAGGCCAGCCAGAGAAGAAACTGAATATACTTGTTTGGAGAAAGAATGGAAGGTTCAGAGAAGACATCTAAGTCTGGCAGGATACTGAGATGAGGGTGCTTTTGGAATATGCTTGACTTAAACCAGAGCTGACTGCTGACTAAAGGACCCTGCCTTGTTTATGGAGAAAACTTAAGATTATCCTGTGTTTGTTTCTTCTCCGGTGTGCAATGGCAAGGCAGCATTGAAAGTCTTTTGTGATGGTACAAAAATACACGAGGGGCTCACAATCACTTTTAAGTTCCACTACTACTTCCATAGTTTTTGATTTAATTCTTCTCATTCATCAAACTGTTTGGATGTGATATTTGAGTTGGTGGAGGCGAGCAGTAAAGTGGACTGAAAATACTCATATCAAAGAAGACACCGAAAAGATGTGGAAATTGGGCCGACTCAGGTTTCCATAGTTAGAATAAGAATCCCTCAAATAAACAAGCAGAAAATTGTTCTCATCTCTGGTGCCTGTGAGTCTGTTAAAGTCAAGTAGAACTGACAGAGCTATGCAGTGTCTCTGTTTGAGTTAACAGTGGTGCCATTCAGACAACAGACAGAAACTCTTCTGCATATTCACATGCGTATTTTTGGAAAGAACTCCTCACTTTTGCAGAACCATTATTAGGAAACTACCCCTAACAATTTGTTAATGATGTTGAAAATAACATAACTATAACCCTTTGCACTGCATATTGCTTTAGCTCAAAACACTTCTGATTGTTTCTGAAAGGGATCTCGGGAAAACTCTCCCACCCAAAGAAAGCACAGGGAGAGTTGGTGGCCACCAGTAAGAACGATTTGCTGGTTTGTTTGTGATGAATGGTAAAGAGTTAAGTAAAACTGGAAGATTGTTTGTTTGTGGCATTGCTGCTGTGTGCTGAATTCTGCTCAAAATCTGTTGTCACAGCTTTATCATCCATGTAATCAGGTGTGATATTGGCTCTGTGTAGCCCCTCCTGCCTGCTTTCTCCCAGTTTACTCTGGGAAGAAGCAGAGTAGTAGGAGAAAGAAAGGGAACAGAAGCATTTACTTGGTCTGAAGTGCTGTTAAAAGGACATCTATGGGCCTCGTGGTTCATACGATTTCATTCTGTAAATGCCACTTGAACTAAAATATTCCCTTTCATCTTTCTGACAGAAATATGACACAGTAATTCTTTGTGAAAATGTAGATGATACGCTGCAGTAGTTACAGTGAGTTAGGATTAAGTGGCAAATGCCTACTCTTAAAGGCTTAATTAAAGACACAATAGCTCTGGGAGGTCATTATTGTAATTACAGTGCTGCCTATATTGTTGTAGCCAAGTACATGGTTGTAGTGTCATGTTATCTCTACATAGCATCCTGGTTTGATGAGGCAGCTATTGCATACATTCCGTGGACTATGATTCGCATCAGCCTTTTACTACTCTGTTTAAGCTTGAAAATCTTATTCAGAGCTCAGTTTACTTTTACCAGTTTTATATGGGTGTGATTCCATTAACATAAGTGTGACCACCTTAGATTTTTTTACCCCCCTGTGCCGGAGAAAAATCAGGCCTTCTGGCTTTGGTTACAATATTTAGAAATTAAAGAAAGGGCTGAAACATGGCAATTCTCTTAATGTTTTGTGCCTATGTAGAGCTTAAGAAGAAATAATAGTTCTCATACTGACTAATCCTGACTAATTTGAAGAGTAGATCCACAAAAGAGGAAACCACTGGGTCTGTATAAAATTAAATCATGATATTACACCATGCAACAATCATTTTCACCAGTGTATTTGAGGGCTGTCCAACATACTTATCTTTCCTAGAGGTGAGATTTTTCCCTACAGTATCCTTCCAGTGCTTTGTCCAGTCTTGTATTTAAGTCTTCAAGTAGTATAACTGTTGTTTACCATGATAGGAAACTCCACAACTGGCTAATCTCATGCCTAGAAGTATTTTAATCTGAGTATTTGGGAAGGGGATTACAGTGCTAGTAAACAAAGCAAAGTTAAAGATAGGGTGGGTACCAGTCCAAGTGTAGTGAAGGCAAGACAGTTCTAGGGGAGCTCTATCTGCCAGCAGGAGGCTTGTGTGGACTGCTGAAAGGACAACTTCTTTACTAGTGTTTGTGGGATGAGATCCAAGTGAGCTTGGGTCATGGTGGAAAGGAGTTGGAATTCGTCCACTGAGATGTCTTCTCTGAGAGGACTGAAAAAAATATGAAACCAGGTGTCCAGCCTTTCAGTTGCCTTCTGTAAATGCTGATATTTATTTATTTATAAAATCTGACTATTCAAAGAGGGCCTGCAAAATGGAATGGGGTCGACAGGATAGGTGGAGTTACCCCAGAAGACTGATGTTTTTGCTTTGGGATGTGGGAGGCTGAACTTCGGAACACCTCATGTAAAGGAAACTATTTGAATGCTTGCAGCATGTGGCAGTATCCTATCTCTGAGGTTATGGTCTAAGAGTTGGTCACAACACTTGCTTTCTTTAGCTTATATTGCGAGTGCCCAACAATAAAAACAAAAGTTCTTTTTACATTTTAATCTTGGGGTAGGATTTGCCTCCTTTCAGCTATCTTTAAAATGTGGGTTGCTGTTGAGAATAAATGAGACATGGATTTACTTTTATCCATTTTATCCATTTGTAGCTTGTGCAGGTTATAGTCTTATTATTTTAACTGCTTATTTAAAATAGGAGTCTCCTTAGTTCCCTGACCCCTTCTCTGTTCCTCCTTTTAATTAATAACTCTCCTCATAATATCACATCCACAAATTAATGTAATGATCCTGGATCTGAGCTGTGTAGCATGAGAATTACCAGCTTTGAGGTCTCTGCTGGGATATTGTCTGCTACAAAATATTGGCTTGGCTTGTGTGCATGCAATAACATTACCTTTCCAACTCTGTGCTATCTATTGCTTTTGCTGAGATGGTCTAATTAGTCTTTCTTAAGTTTCTTCTCTCCTTGCTGCAAGTCATTTTTTAGGTTATGTTCCCTCCAAAGTCTTCAGCCTTACCTTGTCAAGGGGTAACAAGCTTTCTGACAAAGATCCACAGCAAGGAAGACATAAAATAAACATTTGCTTTTTTCAAGAGGTTTTTTTTTGAATGCATTGGCCTGTGTTTCTGTACTGGAAATAACTCTTTCGATAATGTCTTTTTTTCCCCTGTGTTTCTTTATTTCAGGGGTAAATCCATTCCTCAGTAGAAGTGGGAAGGTACTAAATTCTTGTGAAAGATGGGTTGGTTAAGGGTTGAAATAACAGCATCTATTGAAAGAGAGGTGTTGAGAGAATTATACATTTCTCTAATCAGCTCAGCTGAATCTGGTGCTCAGCTCTGTATACCTGAATTAATGAGTAAATTTCTAGCTGTGGTGTCCATTCAGGACATATCCATTTTAATGAGACTGCTGTGAAAGGAATTAAAGTTATGTGCCAGTGCTGGTAGGAAATCTATCTGTACATGGTGTCGTAGGAGGTTGGCAGAGAAAATTTGGACGTTATTCCACCGTTGTTTTTTTCTTCCTCTCTCTTTTTTTTTTTTTTTTTTTTTTTTTTTTTTTTTTTTTGGGTGTCTTCTGTGTTACAAGTAGGTGAAAAGACAGGAACTCTCAGCTTAAATGAAAATAATAAGGTCTTTCTCATACCTTTAGTTTGTTATTACCCCTTTCTCATACCTTTAGTTTGTTATTACCCCTGACTATTGATATTGTTGGGCTATACTAAAATTAAGTGATGCGCTTAAGGGTACAGTTTGTTCACTCAGAGAACTTGCAACCCTCTACTAAGTTTCTACTTTTATGTGGAGTGATTGTTTTTAAAGAAATGCTCAAGCTACATGAGCTTTCAGCTCACAGCATCTCTTGCCAGTGCTGTCAGGATCCCTCAGGCTGATCTGGCTGCAGCCTGGCAAGCAGATCAATGGGAGAGGAGATGACCATTGGCAGTGGTGTTTCATTTGAGCCTGGGAAGTATTAATTGCTCTGGCAATGCTTGGAACTTGGAAATTTGGGAAAAAGATCTCATCTATTCTGCAAGTTATTTTGATTTTAATTCTCTGCCCCCCTGCCTCCCCCCACCTCCTAGCTTTTTCTGTCTTTTTTTCTTCTTTAGTGAAATGCTTTCAAGGCTTTTCAGCCTCTAAAAATCGGGGAGGGTGGAACTCTTTTACTTTTATTAGTTGTTGGAGGCAAAAGAGATGGAGGAGGAAAACAGAGGAACACAGGCTAGGAGACGAAAATAATAGTTTTTTTTTTAATAAGGGAAATGCTGTCCCAAATCCCCATTAAACATATGTTTTTCATGGATAGGTATTTCATTAAGAAAACAAAGTTATTCATTGAAAAAAAGCTAAGTTGGGAGAGCACTGAACAGCTCTAGTTGAGTGCTCCACTTGATTGCTGACATATGTTTGGGAGAATGAAGTACATGCTCCTGGCTGGCCAGGACAGCCTCTCTCATGCTAGCCAAAATCTAATGGGGCTACTGTTGTCTCTTGCTATTTTCATAACCAGAGAATAGGAAGTGGCCAAAAGAGCATTCTTGAGTTCCAAAAAAACTGTATTTGCTGAACATATATGCAAACATACGAACCCTGAGGACATGGATATGACCATCACGATTGGCTTCTGGCAGTTCTTCAAAATGTAGGGTGAGCACTAGTAGATGATCTGAAAGCTGTGGCAAAGAATCCTTCGTTTCTCTTCTTTATAGCCACTCCAGTTGTAAGTATATGGTAGGTATGTGCCAGGAGTCATTCTGTTGGATATAGTGCTTTTAACTCTTACAAAACTCCTAAAAAAACCTCTCTGTTCTTATGCTGGCACTGTATAAAAGTCAGGGCAGACCTTATCACTTTCTGTGCTCCGTGATGCTTTGTAGATCACACTGCGTTATTCAACTTGGCAGGAAAGGCAAGTTCACTAGGAAGCAAGATTGAATATTTAGCTGGTGGCATGCCCATGCTACAATTTTTTTATTATTCAGATATTGCCTTGAAATGTAGTTTTTTGCAGACTGCCTAGGTCTAAATTCATCTTCTGGCTGTTCAACCTGTTTGAATTCAGAGTTTGCCATATTTTGGGTTGGTTTATGGGTTGTATAATTCATAAACCACAGATTGCATTAAGGTAGCATGCCTGAGTCTTTGATTTTTGTGAGGCAAAAAATGTGTCTGAGTGTTAGTTGTGGAAATATTTTTTTCCTCTCTTTGGAAATATGCCCATTTTACAGAATTCTCTGAGTAAACAGACTGGGAATTCACAGTAGCTTGAGGACATCCAAGATCCAGCTTTGTTTGAGGCTATAATGAGCCTGATTAAAAGATTTTTTTGGTGCTAAAAATGTAGGCAATTTTGCTGAATTCACTGAACAAAACTAATTGAGAAGTCAGCTGTTGTTTCAACCTCATATGTGTATCAGATGCTAGAGGAGAACAAAGTTGACATTCCCACAGAAGAGAGCTCCAGGGAGATCTCAAGGAAGTGTTGCCGAATACCAGGCTCCTTTGCTGAATGCTTCTACTCTGCCTCATGAATCCAGAGCATAACATTTGGATACACAAACACTTGTTTCATTTCATGACAAAAATCCCAAGTTTCTTCTAGAGCATTTACTCACATCAATAGCCTTTGAATTCCAAGTGCCATCGTGTGTTAGTATTCATGCTGTATCCTGTGGCTCTCCAGCTGCATGTAAGTCTTCCAGAGACAGTGAGAATTTGAATTTCTGGAGAAATTACTTTCAGGGGAAGTAAATCCTGTCCTCCAAATTGCTCCCCAGGGTCTGTTCCCCCTTAGTGCATCTTAGTAGCTTCAATTGCTCAACTCTAAGTACAATTTTAAAAGTAAAAAGAATTAATGAAAACAATATATAGTCTGATGTTAATACCTCAAATCACCACTGCTAATGCCATTAGTTTGCATAAGAGGACTGTGAAATTCCAGGTATGCAAAATGAGGAGCTTCCTGTGCACACAAAAGGCAATTGGAGCTGGATGGTGAGTTTATTCCTTTTTGTCTCTGACTCCAGAGTGTTTCAGGATTTGATACAAATAGTTTTGATTCAAAGAGTTTCACTGCTTCTCCTCATGTCACCTCCTTATCTAATTATTTCTCCAGTGCCTTCCATGCCATTTTCCTCAGAAGGATGTTTCTTCCAGCAGGGTTAGACTTTGGACTCCTCCTTTTGAGTCTTATGTTTAGCTCAGCACTCCACCAGTTCAAATCCATTGTGATTTCTCTGCAAGATTTTTTTTTTCCCCTTGTTTTCTTTTTCTCCTTAATTATTCCAAAGCAAACGCATACTTATGTTTGTTTCGCATTCCAAGTACCTTAACCTTCTTAATTTAACCTGCTGTTTTCCAGGTAGCAAGCTCCCTGCTGCCACCTCACGTAGGGACTCAGGCTGCTACTGATCTCTCCTGCATTCTTTCCAAAACTCATCGTAGATCTAGGCTTTCTCAGGTAAAGAGTGAAAGTGGTCTAGTGCTGGGGAATGTTTTGCAGGGGTGTGCAGTTGTGGAAAAGTGTTATGTGGCTATGCAGGACTCTGACCCAGCTATATAATTTTTAGTGCTGTCTTCTCATGGAAACACAGAATTTTTAACCAGTATTTGGAGAAAAGCTACTCTGTATTCTGCTCACCCCTTTGATATTTGCTGTTAAAATAAGTACAAAGACTATTGGGCCGGCAATTTTCAGAGGATGCTACATAGGATTGTTTTATATGGCAAAATAAGAGATAACCCTCAGATTTTGCTGATCCCACCATTCTGTCCAAATGCTCATTATCACACTTTTTCAACTATGCCAAAAATTGCCCTGGGTATGAAGAGTCATTTCTGAAAACTCAGGATATCACAATTTACCCGTCAGGGCTAAATGAGGGGGTTTAATGAATTCCAACACAAAAATTCCTAGGGTGGTTGTACTAACAGCAAGTTGCTTTAAAAGGACTATTTTCCTCTACAGGGATTTCAGTAAAGAGACAATGTTTATTTTTTCAGTGGAAAATTGATTGTAACTAAGAGGATACTTGGCTTGAAAGTGGGGAATTATCATATCATATGATTAAATGAAAGCTTACCTTGTTATAAGGTAACTAGACATATCCCAATAGAATTGAGACAATGTTTGATTAAGCCAGATTTTCCTACTTTATATTCAAGGAACAAATTAAAGAATAATTGAGATCCTTTTCAGATCTTTTATAAGCTGAATATATAAAGCTGCAGCTCCAGGTGGCAAAGCAATTAGCTGATGAATAAAATCAACCACACTGTCATTCGTCAGATGTTTAAATTCTATAAGCCAGATAAATTAATGTGTTCCTTAAGCCAAATAAACGGTCACGCTCTTCATGTTACCACTGAGTTCCCCTGGGAATGGGCTTGGGAACATGTTGATAAAAAACCTAGGAACTGTCTCATCAGAAGGGTCATAATTAAGTTGCCTGGTTTTGCATGTCTAAAATAAACGTTCCCTTTCATTGAAAAGATGACTGTAATGATGTGCTGTGCTTTATCAAATGGGAGGATAAGAATGGGAGGATAAGAATTTGAAACCAAAGATTCATGCCTCTCTTGCTGGCGGTGGGATTTTGGCCTCTGTGCTTCCGGTTAAAGACTGGGAATGGCACAATCACAGTTTCCTTTGCTTGTGCTACTACTCAGTTTGGCTTTGTAAATGATATTGGGAAAATTGAGTGAGACTTATTAATCTGAAAGGACCTATTTATCTATCAGCAGCTGAACTGGAAATGTGTTTTTTAACCTTAGCCTTTTTATTGTTGAATTTAGAATGTGGGATTATAGTGTAAAATGTATTTCTCCTTATACTGAGGAGTCTATCTGAAATGGGCATGTAGCTGCTCAGTCTGTTTGATAGTCAGTGTCCAGCCAATACTTTTGAAGAGTGGGCTGGCAGAAATTCTCTCTCTTCATATAGACCTGCTGTCATAAATGATTTTGCAAGTTTTGATTATTTTTGTGCTTGTTTCCTTCATTACAAACCTTGGGTAAGTTCTTCAGGTGATTATTAACACAATACCAGGGAATGTGTGATAATTGGGTAAAGGTAGTCTCGCACTTTCACCTCTAGTGAGACACTGCTCCTCACAGTGATAACTCAGTACTGATGTGGCTGTTCAATGTAGTGTCGTGATTCTTGATATCTGGTTTGAGGCATGAACTGACTTTGGGGGTGTATCTGCTTTCTCTGAGTGTTTTATAACCTGCCAACTGGTTTATAACTAACAGTGAATACTGCTGTTCCTTGAAACTCTTCCTTATTTTTGTCTTTAAAAAAACCCAAACAACTATATTAAAAAAAAGAATGCTTTGTAATGGAACATATATTCTGTTCCAAATGCTTGAATTTTGCTCAAGCACTGATTTTTTTCTCCCCCCACTGACTGAATGTTCTTCCTTTTATGTATTGTGAGTTAGTTTTTAAATGCTTCTGATTTTCAGACATTTAGAAACAAGAAATAATGGAAGTTATCCTCTGCCTAGGATTTAAGAAAACCTGGAAATGCACTAGTGAGTGCATGACTGCATGATGAAGCAGCTGTCATAACTCCCTTCAGGCAGAATGGGTGGCCATTTGAAGGCCATTTAGGCTCAGCAGTGGTGACTTTGATTTGATCTTTTGGGTCTATCTGATGGACTTGAGTTCTTTAATGGTGAGCAAAGATCATTAATCCACATTGAAAATTGTGTTCTTTAACTTCTATTTAAACATTGAGTACTGCAGGCAGCTAAAAGTATCTGTAGGAGGTATTTATTTTGAGAATAGTAAGATGTTGGCAATCAGTGTAAAACAGCAAGTGTTGACAGACTTTATTTATGGGTGCATTTCACAGAAATTTGGTAGAAATTTCAGTGAACTTGTCAGTTCAGCATCTGCTTTTGTGCAGCTCAGAGTGACACTGAAGTCTCAGAACTTGCAGTGGAAACATTTATGTCCTGTGACAGGGAGAAAAGGGAGATTAAAACCACTTGGGCTGGTCTGCAAAAGGAATGAGAAGCAGAAAATCTCTTGATGCAGAGATTACTTGAGTAGTCTACTCTTTTCTTTGTGGGCCTTTTATGCAGAAACATTTATTCTGAGGCCTTCTGTAGGTTATTAGAGCAGCATGCATTGTTTAGAATTTCTGGTCAACTGAGAAAGAGGGAAGAGTTCTCAGATCAAGCTCTTTTTGGTGCTCACCCCAGAGAAGTGACTATCCTGGGGCAACTGTTCCACCAACCTGCCTGTAACATCTGACAAAAGGAAGGGACTTCTCATGCTGTAGAAGCTCTGAAGAGTGGGGTCTTGCAACTTGTGTATCGTTATGGCAACAGTTTAGTCTGACCTGCTCTGAACAGGGAGGAGAGGGAAAGAAATAAGGATTTGTAATGCTAGTGACACGGTTAGATTTTAGTGTCTGAAAAGAGAACTTTCTGTCCAGCATTTTTAAATAAATTAATACAAAATTAAAATAATAAAAATAAATAAATAAAAAAATAATAGACCCCTTCCAAACAACAGCTAATTTCAGTGACCAACAGTATTAAATCATCTATGCTATTAAGATGTATCATGATAAAGGTTCATGATCAGGAAACAGTTTTGTAGATGAGAGCAGTGAGAAACCCTTTTGAGTAGTGAAAAGTGTGTCTGAGTGATGCTTGAGGGAGCCTTTACACTGGTTGATTTTTACATGTGTGTGTCACAGTTTTACTTGTATACTGAAGACAGCTAAGGCCTTTGTAGCCCTGTAACTTCAGACTACTTCCCTTTGAAGTAAAGGGGGGCTACTCACAGGCTTTATATTCTGCATATGCTGAAGTATCTGCTGCCCTAACATCTTTGTAACTGCTGGGATACTTCAGCTGGTGTAGTTGGTACCAACTGTGATGCTAAGATTAGACCAGGGCATCGGTGTGAATCAGTCTGTGCCCCAGAACCTGAAATAGAAAGTGAAGGGAAGGGAAAAATGGTGTGATGACTCAAGGTTACCCAAGAGGAAACAGGGAATGGGAGGCACACAGCAGCCCTTTCTGCTTGTCCTGCTCCTATTGGAATTTCATCAGCTAAAAATGCATCTGGAATCTTGATCTTTATAGAGCATTTCCAACAGCAGGTACCTAGGACTGATATTCATATTACATTATGAATAGAGGCATGAGCTGGACCAGCTCTTGAATATGCAGCTGTGATTTTGTTTCTATTTTTGCCATCTAGGGTAAACTGAAAACACTTACTGTGAATAATGGCAGCCACAACATAAGGCCTTTACAAAGTAACTTTGTTTATGTTCAGTTTGGATTGTATGTGAAAGATGTTGTCTTACTTTCAGGTTTAAAAGGAGATTTTTTTCTTAGAAAGCTTAGCTATGCTTGTAAGTAGATGAGAACACAGAACGTGGTCACCATCTCAGCACCGATAATCGCTGCAAAGAGCAAATCGGTGGTTTTAAAATTGGCACAAATGCGAAAACATTTGGCCAAATGTAAACAATTTCCTCTCACAGGACTTACTGAATTCAGGATAAAAGCGTAAAAGAGTTTTTCTCCCTTCACAGGAGAGCAGTTATACAAAAAAGATTACTTTGAATTTCTTGTTCATAAAAACAAGTGAGTAGAAAAATCTTTGTTTGCCCAACGTGGCCGAGTGCAGTTGTGGATTTGTGGGTTTGAGGGAAAATGGATGATAGCCCCCATATTAGTGTTTACTCATTTTTCACATCTGCTCTCAGTCAGTTGAGTGATATTTATTAAAAAAATATTTTCAAGGCATGCCTAGCATGAATCTTCTGACTTCTTGCATACATGTTAGTTGAGATAATGTTCTTGCTTAACATTTAAGTAGTTCAGGTAGTTTACTGAATCTGAGCTTCCTTGTCTTTACAAAAAGAAATGGAAGCAGAATCCCATTTCTCCACTTAGGCTACTAAGGAGCTGTGAAATGTTTTGATGCTGGATATTTATAATTTGACTATGCAGGTCAGTAGCCTACTTAAAAGCTTACAGTACGCACTTGCCCTTCCCTTAGAGAAAAGTTAATATAAAAGTTAATAAATGTAAAATCTTGCATGGTGTACACTAAAATGATTGTCTTCCTGTATTTATCTCTTTATTTGCCTCCCATCTCCTTTACAGTCTCTGTAAGGGAAGTTGTAAATGTTTGGCTTGCATGTAACTTGAGATGTGCACAGAGCCAAAATCTGTTTTCCTTCCCCCAAATGAATGACCTAAACATCACCAAAAAGTTTTCCCACATTTTGCAAAAGTGCATCTTTTAAGCAATATTTTGATGACATTTTGGAGACCAATTTAAGCCCCAAATGAAGATACTTTTTTTTTTCTTCTCTGACTCCCTGAAAGTTTTCTGCTACTAGAAAATAGTTTAACAGAAGCTGCAGTGCAGCTGTTACCAACTGAGTATTAAAAAATGGCAAGAAAATGGGGCCCTGTGTTATCATATGAATAATATATTAGCATGAATGGAGGTAATAAATAGCATTGTTTTGGAAGGAGCAATTATATAGCTTATGAGTAGCAGAGAAAAGCAGGAACCTTAGGGTGGTCTTCTGTACTTCTTTACTGCATCTTCTGAGAGATGATGCAGTAAGTGGTTTGTATTCACCTTTGTATGCTATTTTTATATATATCCTCTTTGCTTATTGCATGATTAAAAGTGTATCTGTGTGCCACAGGAATGATGCAGAAGACTGCAGTCATAATAGATTGAGTTATATGGTGTTTTGGGCAAATTGTTACAGTGTTAAAGGATCCTTCCTTTTACTGCCTCAAATATTTTGTGTATTGTATCCAACGGCAGAGTTGTTCCACAGCTGGTGGATTGTGGGGTTAGGCACACTTTGCTTCCACTGAGGCAATGACCTCCTTCATAGTTCACTTTGTGCCCCTGTCTTCAGGAAGAAAATACCATGGCAAGTTCAGTCAAAACTCATCAGCCTGATGTAGCTTAAATTAGTTTAATCTCAGCTTAGCTTTTCAGCAGAGTGTTTATCATGGCTGAATATGAGAGATCTAAAGAATAGTTTTAAATTATTTTTAGGCATTTCAAGCAATCTCTACCTCCACTATCCACACTCACATTTTTTTAGAAAAGGCGAGGAGCTCCAATATTGAAATTAAATAAGTTTGAAATAGCTGGTTATGAGAATTTTGGCATAGGGAAGAAAGGAACAACTTCAGAAATACTGAATTCTGTTGATCTGTTACAGCTATTACATGTCAGCAGTTTTTTGTCAGAGAAAGGCTGATGAAGGCTAGATCTCTTCTCTGTGGGTTTTGCTCTTTGAGTTGGAACGAGCTGCTTGCTTAAGGTGCTGTCCACAAAAGCAAGTGTGTCTCGAGTTAAAATATACACAAAGCTTTTGGAATAGGCAGCTGAGAGATTTGTGTGCTCATCCCAGAGGTCTGACAGGCACAGGGGAATGTCCTGCAGTTAATTGCCAGCTCTTGTGGATTTGGCTATTTAGCAGTGCAGCACTAAGGGTTGCTGAGTATTCCAAGGGAGTCCTTCCCTTAGCTGGTACAGCTCTGGGTTTGTCTCTGCTTTAACTTCTACTTGCCCCTTTGTAGATGTAGAAGGATACAAAACCACTTCCCTGTGATCAGGTGGAAAGTTTGTTGACAGCGATGCCCTGTACCAGAGGGAATGAAGGGATGCAGCTGTTCCTGTGTCCTTTGTGGGCATATTGCACTTAGAAGGAAAATAACTCTTCTCCAGCTCTGTGCCAGTCAGCACACAGCTGGACCAGGGGAGGTGAGCAGCTGGGTTTTCCCAACAGGACACGTTTCCTACTGGTGGCTTTGTACCTCTCCCTGCTGCCCTGACTCCCTGCTCCTCCCCTCGTTGTGCCTTATCACAGTGTAAGGCCCTGGGTATCAAGATTGAAATTTGGCACAAGGAAAAGCAGTGGTCTCCAAATGATGAGTGTGTGCAGTTCCCATATAGCATCCTGCTTATCCTACTCACTAAACTGTATAACAAATAATCTGTGGTGGCAATGGGATTAACACATTTGACCCTTAATGGCTCTGAAGGAATAATCGTGATGTCTCGGGTCAATAACTGTGTGAACTAAGGAGGATTTGCTTGATGCACCATAACGTCTTCTTCAGAGCCATTCATCCCTTTTGAGGGTCTATGAACCATTTGAACTTTTAAGTCTGTGTTCATTATGCTCTGTCCTCAGTGTGCATGTGGTTAAGACCTGGTATGCGTTAAAAGTAGACTCTCCAGAACGTTGACAGGTCCCCTGATTCAATTCTAAGATACCACATTTCTGTCTGATTCACAAATATCTTTTTTAATTGAAATGAGGCCTGCAAGCAATCTGAGATGATACAGTAACAGGCTCTGGGATAGCTATTGCTTCTACAGTCCAGTAGGAATTTCTGTTCTTTCTTGCCTTCTCCATCCTGAAGTTGTCTGCTCTATTTATATGAGCTGTCAGTCTGCTGGTTTTCCATGGAAAGGGGAAGGAAAGGGGAAGGGGGGAGTTGGACAGAGTTAGCTTTTGGGTTTTGTTTGAGGTTTCTTCTGCAAAGCTTGTTTCTATAGTGAATTATTTCTTTTAGTTTTCTTTCACTCCCCCATCCCACCCCTTCTGTCTGTATATCCCCCAGATAAGGGCAAATATGTCTGCATGTCTCCCAAATAAGAGTGAGTTTGACTTTAAGGAAGATAAGCTTTTCTGATGGAACAGGTTAAAAAATACTTTTACTCTGAAAAATAACAGCTATTTTCTCTGTCTGTTTGCAGATATAGTTTGGGTATGAGAGAACAATTTAAATCAATGCGAAAAGAATCCATTGAATTAGTGTAAAATTATCTGTGTAAAATTCAGGAAAATGTTATCTATTTATAGGAAATGCTGTTGGTCTTAACACATGTTGGAAGAACAAGTCTATCCAGCATAAAATTATTTTTCCACTCATTTTTCTGTTGTGGTTGGCATTAATGGTTCTGATTCCATAAATACCTGTGTCTGCCACCTCATTTGATGTATTGTGTATTTTGGATTAAATACTTTGCAAATGAAGGACCTGATCCTGGAATTGCTTTCTGCTGGGGTGGTATTTGGTTGTCAATAGCATTTAACTTCTCAGATTTCTCAGGAGGGGAATATTTGTGCTCTTACTAGAGACGTTTGCTGCATTTGGGATCGAACCCTCGCAGGAGTCATTCCCACTGTTTGATGTGTGAGTACAGCAGCCAAATGGCAAATGTTACCTGACACAGACCAGTGTCACCACCACTCTTGGGGTGGTCCTGTGCAGGGCCAAGATTTGGACCCTAATCCTTGTGAATCTCTTCCAACTCAGGATATCTTACAGTTCTATGCCTCCAGGTGCTGATGTACAGCATTTCCTGTGGAATCTCGCAGAATTTCTCGTGGGTCTCTATCCTGTGGGTGAAGCAGACCAGACCTCTGATTTTAGTGTCTCGGGAGTTCTTCCTTTACTTCTGGTGTGAAACACTCAGCCACGTGCTAACAGCGAAGCGTGGAGCAGTGGGGTGTCTCACTACTCAAGGGAACTTTGTACTGGAACTGATATTACAGCAGATAAAAAAAAAAAATCCTCTGCTTGAAATTTGCCACTGTCACTTTTATTTTGTCTGGTGTCAAGAGAATGCACAGTGCCATCTAAGAAACATATGAAGTGCCTGATTTGTACAAGCTGGGGGTGAAGAATTTCTCAGTCGAACAGTGTCGTTTCAGCCCGTTCTGTTTTCCACAGAAACCACACGGGAGCAGTGTGGTCCAGCCTTTGAGAAAGGCACTGCTAGTCTTTCCTCTGATGACTGAACTTATCTGTCAGAGGATGTCTCAGTCTGAGATATAAGAACACAAAACTGATGACAAGCAAAATATTTCACAGAATATCCGTCTTTCACTTTGCAAATGCTCCTTTGTGAGAAATCAGATTGTCAGTAAGGGCTACTCAGAATACTTACTATATTGAATGAAATAAAGAATAAAGACTGTATTTTTGTGCTGATACATTCTGTGGTTGGATAATATGAAGTAAAAAAGAAGAATAAAAATCCTATGATTATGATGAGTCCATTAGCTATAATCAACTCACAAATAGAAGATACCAATATTTCATTACATGTCTCTTCCAAGAAGAGGAAAAAAAAAAAAAACCCTTGGGAAAATGCTTCAGGAACCTTTTGGGTGAAGATATAGGTGCAAATATTTAAATGTTACAGGCTTTGTATATACTTATAATTTTGAAATTACTTGAGATTGAAAATCTCTGTGCAGGCTTTGCATTAAGATTAATAACTTCGCTTGTCAAAGCTGTGCACTGAATCCTTTCTGAAAGATCAGGTGTAAGTACAGCACAGAGGAAAAGGTCTTTGTAGTATCTGGCACTCCTAGGAAAAGAGAAGCAAAAGGTTGCTGTTGCATCTAGCCCCATCCTATGGGGTCATAAGATGGGGGCACCACAGTGTGCTGTAAGGGAAACTCCATTTCTAGATCCAGAAGCACTGATTGTTTGCCTGAGGCTTGTTACAGAGAATGAAAGATCTCTCCTGTCCAGTCAGCCCTGGGGCTATCCTTTTCTGTCTCTCTAGGTGTTGGCCTAGAGGGACTCAATGCTCAAACTCCTGGCAACACCTACACAGGCTTTCCAGAGGAAACCGGCCTACAAGCCAAAAATAAAGTGTAGAAAACAGATTTGAGAGTGGTTGCTGCTGTTCTCTCCTTCGCTAGAGGAAGGCAGACTAGAGCAGCGATCAAGACGATTTTCAATTGAAGAACTTGGGAGCAAATTTCAGGTCTGAGAAGGTGTGCAGGCACTTGCTGGTTTAGAGCCTTAGGGAACATTACGGAGAGAGTAGTGCAGGCATCAGATTTGATTTCCACCTGGACTGAAATTTCAGAGACTTAGAGTATGTTTTTGTTTTTAGACTCAAAACCTTTTATCTTGTTAGTTGTTCCTCAAAGCCTGAAACAATAGCATAGATTGCCTGGGGTGCATCAGGCAATGCATCACCAGCCAGCTGAGGGAGGGGATTGTCCTGTTCTGCTCCGTGCTGGTGCAGCCTCACCTTGAACATTGTGACAGTTTTGGGCTCTGCAATATAAGGAAGATATTAAGCCACTAGACAGCGTCCAAAGGAGGGCCATGAGGATGGTGAAGGGCCTTGAGGGGAAGCCCTGTGAGGAGTGGCTGAGGGCACTTGGTCTGTTCAGCCTGGAGGAGGTTGAGGGGAGACCTCATTGCAGTTACAATTCCTCGTGAGGGCAACAGGAGGGGCAGGCACTGATCTCCTCTATCTGGTGACCAGTAATAGGACCCAAGGGAATGGCCTGAAGCTGAGTCAGGGGAGGTTTAGGTTGTATACCAGGAAGCGGTTTTTCACCCAGAGGTTGGTTGGGCACTGGAACAGGCTCCCCAGGGAAGTTGTCACAGCCCTAAGCCTGTCTAAGTTCAAGAAGTATTAGGACAATGCTCTCAGGCACATAGTGTGATTCTTGGGACTGTCCTGTGCAGGGCCAGGAATGGGACTTTGATCCTTGTGGGCTCCTTCCAACTGAGGATATTCTATGATTCTGAGTGAAATTCATGTTTAGCTACTCTAATTTATGCCTCATCAAGATCACCTGATCCTGAGTGCTTGGCAAATACCACAATTAACATAACAGAGCACTTTATTCTTGCTATATTTGCCTCCTCCCAAAAGTAGTGAACAAGGTCAATGATTCTTTACTGACATAAGTGATTTTTACATCAGTGATCCTTAATCCCTCTTTGTTTATGTGTAGAAAGAAAGACCTCCTATTGTTTTGATATGACTCCTAAGTTCACTTTTTGGGCTGGTTGTATTTGGCTAATGATAAAAAGGGCTGTGAAATCTGGTGTTTGGTATTTTCCAGGAAGCCCCATCTCCTGGAGTCAAGGGTGGAGATGTTTTGTTTTGGATACCCTCTTTATTCCAAAAAATGAAATTCCAAGGGGAGGATTTTGGTTTCTATAGATTTAGGGGCGAAGTACCAAAAACTTGAAGGAAAATGACTGAGCATTAAAAAAAAATGGAAAGCAAATCAAGAACTGTCAGTCCTCTTAGAACCTGCCCCCCCTCCCAGGATAACATTGCAAAGATCATCTCCTCTGACCATAGCAATAAATAACTTCTGTCAAAGCACTAGATCCTAGTTCAGCACTTTCACTGGGGCTGGTTTAATTCTGATGTGCAAAGTACATCAGGGAATTTGCAGCATCTTTTCTTGCTTCCAAAACGTTGAGGAAATACCAACGTATTTCTGAAACAAGCCAACAAATACATTTATTGTATTTGCAAAAGCAGCAATGGTGGCGTACAAAGGAGTTATGATCTCGACAGTTCTAAATCAGGAGATTCTGAACAAGATTCTAAATGAGAATATTCAGAATTCAGCCTTTCCTGATTTAGGAGAAACTTTATACTAAAGAAGGTGGTTTTAGGGTATATCCTCATGTTGCCCCTGTTCAGAAAAGGAGTTGTGCGAAAATCTGGCTGGAATAGGGATCTTGTGATCATTATTTGGAATGCCTGTTTGCAATAAATGTACTTGCAATAGTCAGGAATGCTACCTGCAGTGGTTCAGCTTGCCTGCAATACTGGCCAGTTTTTGACAGGTTCTCACAAAGCTTTTTTTCAGTAACACCCTCCCCCCTCGTTTTTTTTTTTTAATTAAATCTTTCACTACTTATTTTTTGCTAATGTTTTCAAAGTGCATCTCTAGCAAAACAACAATCTCAGCAGTCTGACACTTAAAGCAGTGTAAGGTGCACTGTGTTGACTAAATTTTTGCTGCTGGACAGCTATTTTGTGGTTCAAAAACTCCTTGATAGTTTGACTCTAATTAAAAATGGAGCAGACCCTCAAGGCATATAACAAGATCACTGGGAGAGAGCAAGAGTTTCTTCAAGGAAGGGGGCCTCTGTAATTTCAAAAGTACAATATTTTCTTAAGAATGATTAAAAAAAAGGATACGATCAAGGAGAATGCACAGGAGATATGATGTTTCATTAAATGTAGATTACAGTGATCTTTGTCACCTTACTTTTAAAAAGCAAGGCAGGGAATCAGCACATAGTAATTTAATAAAGATAGTGTGAAATTCTTAGTGTGTGACCTCATCAGCTCATTTCTGGGGTAAAGCTCAAGTTGTTGGGGCAGGTACTTGACTGGGACCATACTATTCTTCCACTCTAATTTGTAAGTATTGCACCAGTGTCAAGTGCAAATCAACTTGTCCAGCATTAGTAAGATCTCCATTAATTTCCTTCCATTTGAAAATATCTCACTCAAGTTTTAATTAGATGAAAAGCATGGTAGATAATTTATTAAGAATATGGAAGATGTGCAAAACATATGAACTTGATATTTTAAGGGTTGAATCTTCACTTTGAAATTGGCATAAATCCACCAAAAATTGATGGAGGTAGCTAGATTTACACCAGCTGAAAGGATCTGTTCTCAATTTTCCTCACAGCTTTTATGTTTTTTTTTTTTTTCCCAGCCTGGAAACAAATACTGAAAAATAATATACTGCAGCGTTATTAGACTGCATATATCTCAGTCAGCATCAAGAAAATAGTTGCATAACTGCACATAATACAGGTGTGATAATCAAAGGTGAGAAGGGAGAAGGTGTCCCTGTGTACCTTATTAATTCTGACTGTGGCTCTGAAGTCTCAGTGCGTGGCTCAATATCACGCTTTGAGCAGGATGCACAGGCCAAACAGCATATGGCTAATGCAGCTCCCCAGGCAGGGGGTCTGGCTTTCATTCAAGTGGGATCCCTTGTGGACAGTGGGAGAGTTGAAGGCGAGGGAAATCAATCCAGCTGAGTCTGCTGGCAGAGAAGGTGTTTGGAGCTCTGAAACTTCCCCAGAAGTGGAGCAAAGCCATTGAGTGCTAATGCCGCGTTTTGAGCTTCAAAGGTTGTGGGAGAAGGGGAAGGGATCTTGGAGGCACATGCAGAGATGAAGAAATTGTGGGCAGGAAGGAGGAATGGAGGGATACGCTTCAGTAACAGGTTTGTTTGTCA
The DNA here is from genome assembly GCF_036250125.1 of Pseudopipra pipra. Lineage (NCBI taxonomy): Eukaryota > Metazoa > Chordata > Aves > Passeriformes > Pipridae > Pseudopipra > Pseudopipra pipra. The sequence continues at coordinate 9,056,928 of NC_087551.1, read as the reverse complement.
CTTTAAGGTCGGCTTAGCAAGAAGGAAACTGTCTGGAGAGGGAGACAGTGTGTGAGTCCCAGAAGACAGTACGAATAAGGGAAGAGGTTCTTGATGTGAGATGACTTGACCTATGCCTGAATAGTGTCAGAGGCACAGGAATATGTACAGGTGTGAATTGTTTTGCCAGAGTCTCTAGATAAAGCAAAGAGGCACACACAAATGAGTGTGTCTAATCACTTGGGCTGGACATTCCTTGGGACATCAGCTTTTCAGCTGGAGCATCCTTGAGGTTGGGAAAGAACATTCCTCTACTGATGAGACATCAGGGGTGTCAGCACTGGTGTGAGGAGCAGAAAGCAGCTGGATTTTATGGCCCTATGTCTTTGACAGGATTACAGATGCCTGTCCACAAAGTGCTTCAGAAAGAACACTTGTTGCAGCCAGCTCAGATGAAGGGAAGTGAAAAGCACACAGGGCTGTGTGGGATGGAGCCAAGGTGCAGCAACCTCAAAGGAACTTAGTGATGAAAGTCTTCCAAGGCTGTGTGGGAAATGATCAGCTATGGTTCAGGGAATGGACAAAGATGTGAGAAACCTGCGTTTGGTTCCTGGTTTAGATCCTCTTCAACAAGTCATTCCATTCTGGCTGTGGTGTGTTCTTCTCCACCTGGAGCCTGAAGGTAAATGCTTTTCTCCTGCTCCTTTGTTTGGGTTGCAAGTTCTTTTCTTCCTTTACAATGAGTGTTAGGTTCCATGGCTCCACAGCTGATCCCTCAGTCTTAGTGTCATACAAATCATTAATACCAGTTGTTGGGATCAGTTGTAATGTCAACTGCAGGGAATAAGCCTTTGGAACAGGTACTTCTGTGTTGGACCTGCCTTGCACCCTTTCTAATCCTGAACTAGCTTGTGCCCCTTCCCCTCCCTCTCCCCCATGCTGGTCCAATGCAGTGGAAAACAAGGATCCATCGTGTTTGTGAGTCACCTGCTTTTCTTTCATAGGGTTAGACTCTTGACAGGAAAGGATATGACAATGAACTGGCAGAGTACTGAAGACCTTTGAAATGCTTTACTTCTTGCGTTTGTTTCACCTCAGCAGCAGGAGTCTTGCTAAATATAAATTCCAGCTGAAACTTGGTCTCCTTCTCTCTTTTCAAATCTGTCTGTTTAGATCACACTATTTCAAGAAACAGCAGATGAAGTTTTGCTGTTTTAGATACTGGAGAAATGTATGCAAAACAAAGTGGCAAGACAGACTGGAATATGTCTTTTCATAGGGAAAATTCTTCACATCATTTCGTTTTAGAGGTAAAATAGGACTCATGAGAAGATCCCGAGGATCCCTAAGAGGTTGTAGCACTGACATACCACGCTTTATTTAAAGCTTATTTCCAAAAGTAGGAAGCCTAGCTGGAAATGAGCAATTGCACGTAGTTGTGTTGCTGGCCTTAGTGAAGTCTGCTGAGGAAAAATGGCATTTCTCAGTAATGTGTCATTTACTTAGTCTTTTTACTCCTTTTACTCCCTTATGTAGCATCTCACAGTCTGTTTCAGCAGGTATTTTCTTCTGTTAGATACCTATATTAAGCTGCTTCTAAAGTAATCCTCTTGGTGTGGAAATTAGTATAATTCCTTGGTATGAGTAATTGAAATCTGGTAGGACAAGTTTTAATGACTTTAAATGTATCTATTTACATAGATTTGTCTGTGTGTGTGCAAGTGCATACATGTAAAATCACACTTTTACATGGCTGAAATCTTAAGTGTACTTAATAAATGGGGAAAAACATTTAATGCTTTATTTTCATCAGTGGCTTCATCTGAAACAGATTATCATTAGTTTTGTGATTTTAATTGGATTGAGACTCCTTTTATAACCTATTTTATCACATTAGCCCATGAACCTGTGGGCCATGGAGCAGCAGTGGAAAGCCTATTCTTCTTTCTATCCCAAATAATTTGACTATCGTGTTCATTGTAGGTTTCAGGTTTTTCAAATCACTGGAGTCTAATGTGAAGCTTTTTTCTCTTAAACTTCAGAGACTATGAAAACCTGACTCCCAGACCTTCTGTTAGCCTGAAATCTTTTTTGGTTTGAAAGATTCAGAGTGGCAAAAGAGCTTCAGAAACTACATTTGGTGCTGAGTATCTGTGGCCACATGGCTTTGATCTGGGTAGAACAGTTGTGAAGGGGCTGTGTTTTTTTGCTTAGGATTTCGAGCACGTTACCATTAATCAAATATTCTGACAGGGCTCTATGAGGAGGCTGATACATGCTCTGCTTTTTAAAATGTACATCTGGCACACTCCTGTCATGGCCCAAGATGTGGAGATGTTCATCAGTGGCTTTTCTGGTGGCTCTGCATGGAAAGCTCTTGGACATCACAAGTAACAAAGACAGTTCAGGTAAAAAGAGAAGTGATAGGCCAGCTAAACAGAAGGTTTTGTCAGCTTCCTAGAAATATTGCAACACTTGCAACAGGAACTAGGAATTCCCGATGCTTGTTTTTCACTCTGGGTAAACTGTAGTTTAGAGACCCCAGCTTCCTATTGGGATTGTAAGGACCTCAGATCTTAAAATGGAGAGGAGCAGACAGGGACAGACTTTCACACTTGAATTCTATCTTCATGTTGAGAATGTTTTCATTTAGATCACACTATTTTTAAGCTCCAAAGTAGCATATCACAAGAAAACATACTTCCCTGAGCAGACACAAGCAGATAGGTCAAGGTGGTCCTGCTCTGTCCTTACTGGAGTTGTGTGTGGTGATTCTGAGGGAGACGGTTCCTGTGTCAGTGGATGAGAAGAATGACCTCTGTATCAAATGCCATCCAGCAAACCAGTGGAGGAGGGTTGAGAGGGCATGTAAGTCTACAAAACCAACACAGGTGAGCAGAAATGCAAATGTCTCATCTTCTTTTTTGGATTAACCAGGTGCAGATAGCAGCAGCTTGGAGTTATAACTAATGTAGCAGGGTGCAGCCCAGCATGGGCAACTTGGCAGGACTCCAGCATTTCAAAGGACACGATTGCTCTCCCCCCTTCTCTGCCATGCACCTCTTGAATGTTGAGTTAATAGAGATGCCTGCCCTGCCGGGAATACCTGGAGGCTACAGGGTCTGACCATTGGTCTGCAGTGGTTCTGTGGTGGGTGTTTGAAGGAGGAAGTACAGCCTGGGGCATTGTAACATCTGGTCATAGAAGAGCATCTCCCTCCTTTGTGGTATGGCTGTGAAAAGGTTGAGTGGGCTTTGTGAGGAGGGTAAAGCAATTGATAAAGCAGCTACTGCCAACTATGCTGTGTAGTTGGAGGGAAAGAGCACTCCCCAGCTGAGAAGCTGTTGGAATCTTATAAACAGGGGGTGGTTTGCTGCAAGTTAGCAGCAGTGCTGTGGAGAGGGCTTGGGGTTAGGCATGCAGTGTTAAAGGTCTGAGGGAGGAAGGGGGCAAATGTAGCTGTGCTTTGTCACTGCCCTGTGACAGCTGCCTGGGGATCATGTCAGCCCCCTACAACAAGGTGGAGCAGCTTGAACAATTCCAGCCTGTTCTTTGCCTTCACAATTGTCCTCTTCCATGAAGGAGCACTTTTGACCCTTTCATATCCCAGAGTTGTACGAAGGGGATGTCCCCTGTACTAGGTTTTGCCCTGCTGGTTCAATACTTCAAAATCCTTCCAAAATATTTAATTTCCTTGTCTGGTGCTAGAGTATTTGATAGCAATAAAGTCTTTTAAAAAAATGTTAGAGGTTTCATCTTGATTATGAGGGTCATCTGAATATTGCACCCTGACCCAAACCTGGCTGCTTTCTTGGTGTCACTACAAATCTACTTTTACTTTGTTTTCTTAGATGCTCAGGAAAGCTATAACTTAATAAGCTTAAAGCAAACTAAGGCTGTTCCAAAGTAGAGGTACTAGAACGAGGCTGTATTTATACTGAAGTTTGTTTGGACCTGATGCCTTAACCCCATCAAACTTGACTGCCATTCTAATCAGGGTGAAGCCAGAAATGGCTATAATCATAGTGTCTGACCATCCTCCTTGAAATTTTCTAAAGCTATAGGGAAGGGAATATTGAGAGGCTGCTTAAGAGGATTTATAAACCCTCCTGAGCCTATTCTTTCTTTTTGCTTTTTTATTTCAAAGCCATGGCATTTGCCTTTCTTTTTTTTTTTTTTTTTCCCAGGTCAGAATAAGTATTTCTTTCTCTATAGCAGACTTCTTAGCAGAGCTTCAGCATTTAGAGGCCAATCCTGTGTTTGCTGGAGCCACTGATTTCTAGGTATGTAGAAGGGAGTCCTTCATGCCTGTCTTTGCCTTCTCTGCTCTGAACTTAACTCTTTAAACACAGTACTCAAACTTCAGTCTGAGTTATCCAGCCACTATTTGCTCAAGGCACTTACCTCATCATCAAGGGATTTTACACCTCTCAGTCTAGGAATTTTTATGCCTCCAGCACTTTGTTTGAAGGGGGGAAGCACAGTTATCTCTGTATTACACAGGGATAGCCAGTGTACAGGGAGAGTAAGTGACTTGCCCAACATTCCTCATCTGCTCAGGGACTGGGAAGAGTGGAACCTTTGGTATCTCACTGTGACTGTCCCCATCCCTGTCTGCTGTTCCCCTCCCTGCCCTGTACTTGTGGGAATAAATACTCTGAGGGGGGCACTTCGTATCTTGGTAGAAGTGAGTGGTTGTTTCCAGCAATATGAGAAACAGGCCTTCCAATGCACCCTTGTGAAGTACCATCATTCTGGCATATTGGATAATTTGGATAATTTGCATTTAATGCTGCTGTTGAGGAAAGAAAGTTGTCATTGAGGATATTACAGTATTGCACACATGATGAGGGGAAAAAAGGCTAGTGGTAAATAATGAAGCCACCTGGTAGGAAAAGTATGAAACAGAATATTCATTTTTCTTTGATGGGAATAACAGATGACAAAAGTGAGGCTTTCTTCAGATTGTTTGTTTACAGAAGATTCATATCCACTGAGGCTGTATGTTAAATTCACTCTCTGATGTTACTGTTTGCTGGATGCATGTGGCCACTAGAGTACGTTCTTATGATCTTACCATTTATTTACCTTGATACAAAACTCCAATTACTGTCAGAGATGCTTCTTGTTAAATATGGTAAGATCTCTAGCTTCTAAGAGAGTGAATATGTATTCTTTACTCTGGGGCCACACTGATCATGATGCTAAGGAATGAAAATACTGGGGACTTTGGTGCAAATTAATTAAGTATCTAAAGATAACAGTGTAATGAAAATAGTTTGAAAAGTTTGGGCATTAGAGACAGATGAAATTTGGAAGAGAAAATAATAAAGTTCAGTGTTTATCTTTCTATTTAGGAAGCCTTTTTAAAGCTTTGGTTTTTCTTTTATGTATGTGTAAAGTCTAATGCTTCCAAAAGCTGAGGACCTATCACTTTTATTAGAGTTAATTCTTAGTAATTTAACAAATGCCTGGGGTAGTTGTTGCTGTGGTCCCTGTAGACACATGGAGTGCTTGGAAACTTTATGTTGGAAAAGTCCCCAGCTTTCAGTTGTCATTGTGATCTGAGAAAAAATCAGAGAAACTGTAACATGAGAGGTAAAGAAATTTGAATAGAAAGGTCTTAAGGGCAAAAGTCTCATAAGCTCAGTTGTGGGGTGGACCTGAAGAATTTGTGTCGTTATCCTCATGTGAGACATTAAATCACATCCCTCAATAGTAGTCTGAGCTAAAAATCTTGCTGGCAACCCCAAATGCCTTCCTTTAAATTCTGACTGCTAATGACAAATTATTTCTGAGAGGACTCTGTACTACTGGAACATCTAGACCTCAGGAATTCCAGTGTCATACTGCCTCAAAAAACTGTCAGTTGGCTTAAGAGTAATGATGAAGATGGATCAATTCATGAACAAACACTGAGATGAGCAGGAGTTGGGGATATACAAGTATCTACATTTTTTTTTTTATTGACTAGAGATGGTTCTGAGCATCCCAAATTCCAGACTCAGTAATAAGGAAAGAAAGAATATTTAGATAAGAAGGAAGAATGAAAAAGGGAAATATACCTTTACCAAAACAATTTCATGTAAGTCTCTTTGGATTAATTCCTCTTTATAATTGATTTTTCAAGCAAAAGGAATTAGTTAGATCTGCTGTATTGCATCATCAGAGTTCTCTGTGGTGTTACATAGGCAATTCTTAATATAAAATGTTAAGGAGGCAGCTACTAGAAGCATAATGTGGGGTGGAACTGGTAAAAGAGAAAACAGTTACACTAAAAGAAATACTACCATGCTGAAAGCAAGTTGCAAAAGGAAGGTCTTCTGAGTGAGTTTTGGCACTGGATTTGGTTGAAGATTTTTCTTTAATGATGCTGGCATGAAAATTGGAGCGTGCTCGCCTTGATAGGGAAAAATGAGATGCACTGGCAGTACAGAGGAGGCCTTAAATCTCCCATGGGAAAATTAAGATAACCGTGAGAAAGCAAATGGAAGAAAAGGAATTAAATGCACTAGTGAAAAATGTAAAGCTACACTCATAAATATCCTGTTTCCATTGGAAACTCATAATTTAGAAGTAGGTAAGTAGGAGGGGGACTGGAATGTAATAATTACTATAAGATGATTGAAAAATGTGAAGTATGTCCATAAATGGTGTTCTTGGATGAGAAGAAGTTCTACCCTCTATAAACATCCCCATGTGCTAATACAAACCAAACTTGTTCAAGAAAAGGAATTTAAAGAAGAGTTCCTGGGATACTCAGAGTTTATCTCTTGTGGGAGTATAGTTTGTTTAGCCTGGAAAAAACAAGGCTAAAAGGGAACAATATTGTTCTAAAGGCATGAATAAAAGGTAGGAAAATGCTACGTATGAAGTGAGAGTAAAAAAAACCACCACCACGAAACAAACTTGGAAGAACTTAAAAATATGGGTTTAAATACCCAAGGGAAGGTGAACAGACATAGAATACGTTTAGTCTGGAAGCTACAAGGTGGTTACTAGTTATGAGAAAGGACAGTCTCTGAAACAGGTTTAGCAAGAGCAGGATGTGTTTTCGTGGCCCTGTGCCTGCTTCAAGGCCTCCAGTACCATCTCTAAGGATGAAATTCCAATGTTCATGTAGCCCAATCTTTGAAAATAATGTAGTGCTTTCATCTTTTTCAGCTAAAAAGCTAATAAATAGCTAAATTCGGCTCCATCTGGTTATTGCAGGTGTCTTGAATCCTGCTTCTGGAATGATGTAATCCCAAATGATGACATTTATGTTCATGAATGGTCTAGTCTTGGCTATTGGCTGACATTTTATGGTCCTGTGGCTGGGTCAACTGTCCCTGTTGCCACTACTGTATTTGAGGCTGCCTTTTTACTATTGAGTTGTACAAAGATTTTTGAGACGGTGCTTTTTATTAATTTCAAAAAAAACCCCAAGAAGCCTGAAACAGTTGTAATAACTAATTTAATTTTATTAATCTTTCCAACAATGTTTCTTTTTTTTTTTTTTTCGTCTCATTCACCTTGCTCAGCACCTTTCTTAAAAAGCTGGTGTGTTTGTGTGACAACCGGAACTCCAGCAACATGCTGTTGCACATCCTCTTTATACCAGAGGCAACTGACTCCCTCTCCAGCTTTCTGCCTTGCCTGGGAAAGATCAGTACCTGGATGAAGGCCAGTCAGTTGTAACCGAATCCCTTCCACAAGAGATAAAAATGCCCGGGAATTTGTCCATCCACAGAGCAAAAAAGCAAGATTTGCTGGCTTTCCCACAATCAGCCAAGCTGCCATAAGTGGGTGGACAGAGAGAAACTCTTATGCTTAGTGCAAGAGTGATAGTTTCCTGGATAATGTGGTGATAAACACAGCACTGATACCTAGAGCTGAAATTTTTACAAAGCCTGTCATTCTGGCATCTACCTCTCCAGGCAATGGGAGAAACTGTGTAGGTTTCAGAGCAAGCAGAGGTTAAGTAAATTCCAAGTTATTTTGAAAAATTCCAGCCAAGGTTGAAATAAAACCTTAGATTTGGTTGAAAGTTTTTTTCCTTGGGTATTCAAGGAGTAGGAAAAGCTTTTCTCTCCATGGTGAATAAAATAGTTCTGTAAGGTGACAGGTAAGAAAAATGCCAAATTGTTTCTAATAATAATTAAAGCAGTCACTAAGCTTTACTGATTTATTTTGTTGGCCTGAGCTGTATTTGTGCATTTGTTTTATTTATCACAGAATACTGTAATAACAATATCAAAAGAATTTACAGTGGGGTATGTTACTTTACTTTCATCAAAAAAAGCTACAGCAGATGCTTTGAATTTACTGCAGATGGTGGCAAATATTTGTCTTATTATAAGGTTACACTACTAGAGTGTCATGACTGTTATTATAAGGTTACACTACTAGAGTGTCATGACTGTTATTTAGTAAATCAGCTCATGATTCAGGTGGTAATATCTATTAGCTGTGGCTGGCAAGGCTCAAGTGAAATAGCAAATAAGCCAAATACTCAGCCAGTTCTTGCTTTTGAAGCAAGTGTTTTTTCTTTGGAGAAACAAGATTTTTTTTTTTTTTGTTAACTCTCTCATATCCCCCTTCCCTACTTGATTGTGAGAATTCCTGCAGCACTGCAGGACTCCCATCTCCCCAGAAGTGATGCCTCAGCATGAGCAGGACTGTTGATGTGTGCTCCTTGGGGTCCCCCATCAGAGGGCTGTAAGGGGTGATGTTTAACAAGAGCTTTGCCGAATCCAGTGCTGCCTTCTGCTCCCAACTGGCACCTGTATGGATTTGTCCAGTGCAGGAGCACTGAGCCTGCTTGAGAGGCTGGCAACACAACAGCTTTTTTTCTCAGGAGCTCAATAGAGCTGAGCTTTCTTCTTGAACAGTAGCGCGAGTTAGGGGATGCAGGCACCTGCACATGAGGGCTCTCTATAAATGAATTTTACATGGAAGTGCAGGGACGTGGCTTTGTCCCCTGGGACTGAGGAAATGATGGTTTTGTGGGAGACCCATCACTACAGTCTCAGAGGAAACTGCATTTTGGTTGCCAGGGCTCTGAGCGCACTATCAGCCCTTAATAGTCAGCATCACCTGGGGCCTCCACCACACCCCCATCCCAGGTGTGTTATTTAAGGTCTGTCCCTGTGTAAGCTGAGCTTTGTTGGAGAAGTGTTGGTCTCTAGTTCAGCTGCACCTATGCCCCTCTCTGGCTGTGGATACCCTTGATCTACAGGCTGACTTGCTGCATTGGACCTGTCTTGTCATCATGAACATCCCTGGTGACCCCTAGGTAGAGTCTGACCTGATTGCCCTCAGCAGATCTGATCCTGGCTCTGACTTGTGCTCCCAGCCTTGGTCCTGCTTCATCAGCATGAGCTCTGGGATGACCCTGGCTGCCATACAGGGACTGCCTTGCCCACCTTGCCCAGGTGTAGTGAGGCTGGATTTTTGCTGTTGAGGCCTCAGCTGTGGGATCCCCCTCAGATCCTGGTTCTCTGTCCCCTGGGGAGAAGCTGACCCATGTGGTGCTCTGGTGTTGGTCCAGCTAGCCCTACCCATTAAAAATGTCACGTATATCTGAGCCCTTCTGCATCCGTGAACACAAAATAGAAAATATGAATGAGGTAGGTTCACGTGTTTTCCTCCCTCCTTTATTTTTTCATTTTTTTAATTTTCCCTCCCAAGATATGTGAGAGGAAGCCAAACACGAAGAAAGTTGCTTTTATTCTCTCTTATCAGCAGAGCTGTTGCACCTGGTGCCGAGCTTAACACATGAAAGGACGTTGCTACATCCTGTGTGAAATGACGTGAGTGCCAGCCCATGAGGTAATTCCAAGCGGATTGGGAGCAGGAAGCACAGGCCCTCTCCTCAGATATCTAACTCCCCGGGCAGGCTCTAGAGGTTTGAGCAGGCTCAGATAAGTATTTAAAGTTTTTCATGCTTTTATCCCAGCTGATTGGAACATATAAATCTCTTGGGCGTACAGAAGGCATAAAAGATCTGCTTGAGGTCGTTGAGTTTGTCCCCCGGAAGGTGCGATGGTTTTCCCTGGTGGGAAGTGCATCCATACAGCCCAAGGATGAATAAAAGATTTGCTCATTGTGGAGCTTCATGTCATAACTGTTGAAAATCACAAAATCTTTTAATTCAGACACTTCAATGGGGTAAAAACTGTCTTATTTTGCCAGTTTGATCTTCTGTGTGAGATAATTGATAATATCTTGTGTGCCAGAATAGGTGGTAGGGAACAGAGGGAATAAGAGGAGACTAGAATACGTTTAGGATAAGATCAGAGAAAATACTCCTACTTTAAATTAATAACTGCATAATTTGAGATACTGGAGCATTTGCAGCCATTTGCAGCCATTGAGCTCCTTTTGGGAGTAAGGGAATATGTAAGAGTTAATCCAGTTCCACAAAAGGTAATCTTGTTATAAGTTAATGCTAGCAATTTCTAGGTTAATGAATATCCATGAGGAATTGTCCGATGTTTATGCTATCTAATGCATGTCTACATTATGAGGGGAGTGGGATTCACTACTCTTGCATATTTTTTAACAGAACAATTGCCATTAAAAAAATATATACTTTAGAGAGTTTTAATTATGTTAATTATCACATATTTTGTTAATAACATTTTCTTTTGAAGATGCCCATTAGAGGTTTTAAAGTGTTAATTTACTAGAAAATCAAATGAGAATGCTGTTTGAAATTTCCTTTTAAATTAACTTTACTTACTTTTATGTCCTAATTAAGTGGAGATAACAGTATTGATGGAAATATTACAGAACTAGAAATTAGTGCTTAGATATTTTACTTAATACCAAGACTTTAATCTTAATGTAATGTATCTTTTGTTCTAATCAACATATAGCCTTTGCATTTAATTTACTGATGTGTTTTGATCAAAACATCTAAATAGGAACATTGAAGCAAAGTAAAACTATCTTAACAGATAACCCTCTGATACTCTTGGGTTCCTTCTGAGAAATAGATTCCCCCCCCAGCAGCTGTAATCTCTGCTGGAAAAAGTGTTGAGGGTTTTTTAGTATTTTAGCATTACCTCATCATGTATTAGGTAATACACAGTGATCCCACTTAAAACAAACTTTCCATAGTGTTTGCAAATTGGTCTGGGATGTGTAACTCCCTTCAAGTTTGAGTGCTTTAATGCCAGGTCCTACAAAAGCATAGAATTTGCCTATTGCATAGATCTTTACATTGATGCACAGATACACTGTATTGATACAACTGTTTCTCTGCGGTAAAAGGAATGACATTTCTATGTATCATAGTTTTTATAGCAACAGAACTGCACTAATAGTAAGAGGTATACCGGAAAAAAAAAAGAAAAAAGTAAAAAACTTACTATCTAAGCAGTTATATTCCTGCAGTGTCAATGTGTGGATCAGACCTCAGGGAAAGCTGTAATCCAGCAGAATGAAATGAGAGTTCTGCCCTGATACAATGGAGTCAGACTTTGCTGCATATCCCAACCTGTCCTGAAGGGATTTGGCAGGGTTTTTTCCCATTGTTCAGTACAAAACAGAGAGGAAGAAGTGGTGGATTCCTGCTTAGCACAGGGACAGTGACACTTGTGGGGTGCCCAGCAGGAGAACTGGACAGATTTTTGTGAAGTTCATGCTTCCTGTAGCGTGAATGCCGATGGCATCTGTTCATTGAGTTCTACCTCTGTGTTCACTTAAAAGAGAAAAGGGCCCTTCTGCAATGCTTGATCTTTGTGTGACTTCGTTCCTCTAAAGTCCACGTCTGACAGCCTTATACAGGGGTAGAACTGATCTGAAACTTTGGAAAACCCATTCCGTGTTTCCCTGTTCTTCATTTATCACTATATTTTTGCCATGGCAGGATATGTTAATGTACTGATAGTTGGGCTTGTGGCTTGTAAAGCTGTTGCACCATGTGATGTCTATGACAGGCTGAAGAAGATCCAAGCAGAGCAACATGAAGGGTTGGTGACCAGAGGGGGGTACTTGTCGTACAAGCAGTGCAAGCTATGTAAACCAAATATCCAATTTGCTCAGAAGGGGTAATTTAAGTTACTTTTAAATACTTAGCTTTTATGGTCAATTGGGTACTGCCACATTACTAGTAATAAGCCATAAATCTATTTGGTATAATATGAAATCATTTTTTAAGACTCTCAGACTGAATTTTCAGGTAAAGAGGAGAAATTGAAATTTATAATCCATACCATTTTTTGTGTAATTGTTATTAATAAATTAGCAAGAAAGAGGCAGCAGATGGAATGAATTGTTGTAGTTCATTAATTTTATGATGGCTTTCTTTGCATGAGCCAATTACGTCTGTCATTGTGTCTCTAAACTGCAGTAGTGCCCAAAGGAAAGGGCACAGAGACAGGGACAAATCATCTAGGGGATTTCCTGCTTTCTGAGGTGGCCAGGGAAAATTCAGTCTCTATTCTCACTAACAGCTTTGTTGGAGATAACAAGCCCCAAAAGCTGTTGCAAATGCAGTCCTTCAAAGGCTAGGTGAAGAGATGATTAGTCTTATTGAGTGTACACAAAACTGGAATCCTCTGTCTGAATAATTATCAACTTATGATGATGATGGCAACAAATCCTGAGTTGGGTCTCGGTGTGCCTTCAGGTTCTCAGGATGTGTTCAGGAATGCTTTCCAAAGACGCCATGCTGGAAGTTGCAGAAACAAGTGCCTATGTGGTTAAGGACAATAGGAAAGAAAATTATACTTGTGGTGCCTGTGGCTCAAGAAAGCTTCCTTTATATATGGCATTGTGACCTCTTTAATTAGAAAACACTCTGCTATCTCCTGAGCCCCCCTGTGGTAATATGCTGATAAAGTTTCATGTGGAATATAGGTTGATTTGCTTTACCTTCAGACCTTGTATTCTCAACTTGGAGATGGTGGTTGTTTTTCTGTCGGATGTACGCTTCACCTAATGACTGTAGTTTATTACCCAGTAGGTCATATCCTGTATATATTTTAAGAACAAACACCTCTGAGATTGTGACTTGGTGGAAGGAGGTGACATGTGTCATTGCTGTTGTTTTCACTACAGCCTTGTGGAGAAACTAATTACCTTTTCATCTTGGTAAATTCAGAGGTCAGTTTACCACTACTATATCACAACATGACAGGGAACATGGGTAATTAGGTAGGCTGTGTAACCTGGATATTCCATGGATCTCATTACATCTTATTTAGAAAGGCTATAATTTGATTGGTGGAAAATTAAGGCATCTCCTCATGGGTCATTTTATCTTTCTGCAATAATAATTCTTGGCTTGATTAAAAATTGATCCAGTGTCTTAAAGTGAATTTATTATTGCTGCAATCTATCACCCACAGACAGATAATCTGGTTCCCATCTTTATCTGATTTGAAAAATCTGTCACTTATTATGTGTTGTTTTTTTCCCAATCATTTAAATTGATGGTTTGCTGAGGCAAGGCGTGCTACCACAGGCTTCTTGGAGAAAGCATGTATGAGACTTTAAGCCAACATTTTTTACTGCAAGGAATCTGATGCTATGTCAAGTATCGATTGCAACTGTGTTGTGGCATCATTTTCTCTGGGGGAAAAAAAAAAACCAGCAGAAATTTTGGATGCAGAGCAATAAGAAGGACAGATGAGTCTTATTGTTGGAGAAAATGGTCTGTGTTCCAAGTGCCTGGGTGAATTTCTGCCTCGTATGCTGCAGCTCCTGCTTGAACACAGATCTTAAATTACTGAGCTTACATAGAGGCTCGTCCCAACCTGCTGCCTTTAGGGAGTCCTGAAACCACCTTAGCCATGGAGCTGTGTGCCCAAACCCTGACCTGTTCGGACCAAATAAGCAGAAAGAAGCAAAAGTTAGATGCATGAGCAGCCTCACCAGAATCAGAGTTATAGGAAATATTTTTCCCTCCGTTGTCTGCTTGAGCTTTGATGGATCTTCTTTGGGCTTCAGTTTTCATCTAATTTGCTATTGTAAAAGCAGAGTGTGAAATTCTGATCAGGGAAGAGGGATCTTCAAATCATTTAAAAATTGTCTTGGCAGAAGAAATGTTGCAGTAAACATTGCATTAAGAATACTAAAAGGATTTGACACACACCCATCTTTAAAAACAACAACATTTATAAACCAGATGGAGTTATTGGAAAAACACTGTATTTGTGGTATAATCATTAGAGAATCACAATGATTCATAGGCAAGTTTTAACACACTTTCTTTCCAGTTGTCCAAAATATTTTAAAAAACAGGGTCACATTTGTTTCTGACCAGAACCCTAGCAGATCCAGTGTACCCATACCTATACTTATAAGTGAACGCTAGCAACTATGACATATGGTCTGATTCCTGCAGCTACCCCGGAGAAAAAGAGGATGAAAGAGGATTGTGCAGTCAGCCAGTCAAGGGGTGGGTGTATGAGGGAAGGAAAGGTTATTAGCAGTCCTGTTTTATGGCTTAGACTGAGGCAAAAAATGCAAAAAAATAGAGGCACACAATTTTTGGTTGAATTTCTTGAAGCAGAGTAAAGCCTGAGGCAGCTGTTTCTCTCAGCCAATTTCCTATGACTTAAACATGGTGGCTCTTATCAGATAAACTGATGGAGTTCAGTTCTGGAAGTTTGCATAACTCGGTATGGAAGATGATCTATAAATTTAGACTGAAAACAAATAGTAGAAAATTATTGATGTGATAAACCTTTGGTTATGGAATAGAAGGTGGCTGATGTTCTACCCTTTGGGAAGTTCAATGGGAATTTTGCTGCTGACTTTTTTAAGACTGAAATTTCACTTTGTGTACATTATAAAATGTGTTCTTTCTATCCTAGCATAGGCTGACTCCTGCCAAACATTAGTACCCTGATAATCCAGGATTCTAAAATGTTGACTTTTTTTGGTCAAAACAAAGGACTAAGTAATTGACAAATTAGCATAATTAAAAAGAAAATCACTTTTTTCCTTCAAAGCAGGCTTCAGGGCACTCCAGACTTTTTTGGAGGGAACAAGTTTTTTTTTTAAATTAAGACTTTTTAAATGTGATCTGCAAAATTGAATTGGTTCTGTTATGTTGAACAAGTATATTTGGCTCCCTTTCCAGGCCTGCAAAGAGTGCTTGTAACCTGTGACTCCAGATACTAACCAGAACAAGAGGTGGAACGTGCAGAAGTGGGGGGAATAAGCTCTGTAAATGAAAATTTCCTGCGTAGCGTTGCTTTCTGCATTTGTACAGTCTTGATGTCCTGCTTCAGTTTGGGAAGGGGCTGCTCTGAAATGTGGTCTTTGTAACTTGTACTGATTTGTTGTGAGGTCCCACCGTCCAGAGATGTGTAGTCTTTGGAAGGGCATTGTGACAGGTTGTGATTTTTCTCTGTTTTGAGATGAAGCTTGAAGCTGGGACCTCAGGGCAGGGCAGGAATTGGTCCTTCATGGAGCAGTATTTTACTCTAAGTGTTACCCTGGGCCTTGGTGCAGTATCTTGCCTTTGGGGAAAGCGGCAGCTCCTGGAGTTTGGAAGTGGGAGCCTCGAGATGGTGTGAGCTGCCTCTCCACGGTGTTCATTTTGCACTAATCCTGCTCCCAGCTCTTGGCTTTTTCATGAGGTGTTTGGAATCTGCCTCCAGTGAGTGACAAGCTGCTGACCTTTGGCCTGGGTAATGACTGAGAGTAAGGGAGAAGGTTGTCTGAAGAAGAGGCTTCCTGTTGCATGATCCCTCATCGATTTGCTCTTGTCGTGCTTTCCCCAGAGACCGTGTGTTCATTGCTTATTGCTTGTCCATATTGCCTTTAATTAGACTCGACTGCAGGATTGGAATGTGGATAAAAGCAATAAGGTGTTACTTACTCTGTAACATGTTACTAGCAATATATGAAAAACCATCCAAAGGGTAAAGCTGAGTGTCATCTCAAAACAGAAGGGGTCAGGCTCATAGACGTGGGGTAGGTTTCTCCTATTGTGTTTCACTGAGGGTAGCAATAATACATGCTGTTTGTTTGGTCTCCTCAAAAAACAAATTTCAGCCTAAGCTATGCTTAACTTTCATAATTAATCAAGATTTTTCTGGAGACAGAGGATTCTTATATATACTAATAGATTTATATTTGGACTAAACATCCCTAGTGCCTAAAAAAACGTTAACATCCATAGTAAGTGGAATGTTATCTTGTTGTTTTAATACGGATTTGGTATCTCCACCCAGGAAGTAACACCAGCAGAAAATAGGGTCAACAGCATGATATGAGTAAGGATAACTGAATAAAACAAAATTGTGTAAAAAAACCCCCCAACAATAACCTCAATTGGATTTTAGTGTCCACATCAGCGTTGGAGTCCATAATACGTGTTGGAAGTTCAGGCCGTAGTTCTGCATCTCCTTTTGAATTATTAATAAATTTTTCTGCTGCCAACTTATTATAGAAGGATTTTTTTGCACTTTGTGCCATTTGGGCTGAATCTGGATTTTTCTGACACTTAATGCAAGTATATGTCTGGAGCTAAGGAGTCTTGCGCCAATACTTGAGATTCCCAAGGCAGAGCTGACATGCTTAAAGGTTCTTCTCAGTCACCTCTTGCCCTGCAGGCTGCTCAGGGCCTTGTTCCCATGGACCAGCAGCCTGGGTTTAGGGTGCTGCAGAGCAGTTCTGCTTATGGTGTTTAAAAATGTGTTTCACATTAGAAATCATAAAATTACATTTTGTTAAATGCAGCTTTTTATGTGAGATTGTCTTGGGTTTTCTTCCTCAGTAAAGGTAACACTGGCTTTAATCTTCCTGTAAAAGTGCTTGTGCCCATTCCTAGCAAATCTACAGTGTGTTGTGTTGTTTCCAAAGTGTGCAGGCTTGCCTTGTGGGTGTGGGCACTTGGAAGAAGTCAAAGGGCTTTGGTGTAAGATTGCTGTGCCCACACTCTCCTGAACACAGAGTTACTCAGCTTCCCAAACTCACTTGCAGGCTCTTGGGAAATTGCTTTAGAAGATGTTGGTCTGCATTTTTGCTTTCCTCTCCCATATCTTGTGATTTCCTCACTGAAGAAATACCCAAGGACATCCATCTCCTGTCTTGTCTAATTAGACGAACCTTCTCAATCATTGTTGGGTCATTTGTCCCATTCATTTCTTCTCACAAGCGACAAACAAGGAAAGGTTCCTGATATATTCACTGCCAGCAGTGATACCAATGAAGGAGAGAGAAAGGGAAATGGTTTACAGGGTATTGGCACAAATGCTAGCACTGAACACTGTGCTGTATCTGAAACCAATTGGTTCTTTTTCTCTACCCTTCCCTTTATTTATAAAGTACTCTCCTTCTCTTTATTTATAACTCTGTTTACAAAGTGTGAGAACTAATTACCACGTTGTGTAGTTTCATTTACTCATCCCTCACATATAAAGTATTTTCTGTGCTCAGAAAGTGCCCAATTGCGGTAAAATCCAGTAATCTATGTACAAACAAAGTGATCCGAGCACAGATGTACAGTGTGTCAGAGGCTGTGTGCCACCAACATTCCTGCCTGAGCAGAGGCAATTGCACCGGGGCATTGGTAAAGCTGGCTGTTTTTCCATGCAATATTGAATACTGGAAGAGATGCCAACTAATTTGAGGTAAAATGAAGTCAGTGCTGGTGATCTTAAGTTGTTTAATAAATCAGATGTAAGTTGGTTTTTTTTTTGAGGGAAGGCAGGAGGGAAAGAAAAGAAAGGGAAGACTTTGTTAATTAGAAAACAAAGCATGGGAATTTGTAACCTGTAGTTTCACAGGATATCCAGTTATTTTTTTGAGGAACAGCTATTATAAACCCCATATAACCATCCTGAAATACCAAAATAAGTGTTCTGTTGGATCAGCAGGTGTTCTGAGGAGTCTGATACACACAAGGAAAAACTTTGCATCTCCAGAGTCCTCGGAAACATCTCTTTGGCACAGTACACCACCTGATGTGTCTTGCTGCGATCCTTTGAAGCCTTTTGTAGGTGTTCTCCAGGATCCTTCTGGGATGCATATAAACTAGTAAACAGTGATTTTGTGTATATACAGCTTCGTTCCAAGTGTTAGATGGGACAGAAGATATTCTTGTTGGAGAGACATTCAACATGTGCACGTTGGTTGTGGATTTTTTCCTTTCTCATATGGTTCTTCAAGAATAATTTCGGTAATACAGTCAAACACGAGTACAGTGTGTCAGGATGTAGCAGGCAGCTGGACTGTACAGGAGGCACAAATGAGGGTTCAGTGTCTTTCTCCTTATCAGTTTAAGCTCTGCCTCTTCTATGATGTTTGGCTCTAATAACTTAACACTATTTTGTGTGTACCTCAGAAGGTGTGCTGCAACTCCATAGCAGAAGTGGAACACGGTATGAAAAAGATGTTGGAAGAGAATGCTGTCTATCATCTGGGTTAGCTTTTCCATGGCCTTGTGAAACTGAGTCTTGACTGTTTCCAGCAAGGGAGATTCCACCTGGGCAACCATATTTCAATGTGTAATTGTTCTCATTGTGAAGAATATATATATGTATTTCTATAAAATTTGCCCTGGAGAAACTCAGTTCTCTGCACAGGATTTGGTGTGCTCCTTGTCACTGTGACTGAAGGGTCATTTTACAAACTACTTAGATCTGTTTGAAGAGAAGTATGTATATTATAAATTAACGCATGTATTGGAAATGCACATTTTAAATGAACATTCAGGAAATCTTTGAGAATGAAAACAGGCTTGACCATGATTTGAAATTATATCCAGGTCAGCAAAAATGCCTGTTCCTAAAGCAACCAAGTTCAGTTTCATTTACTAACCATGGCAATGATGGAATGATATTGCCTTCTATGTTACAAAGCTTTGATTCACCTGTTGATACCAATAGAAATATTAACACTGTTTTGTGGGCCTTCCTTCCTTAGCACAATGCAGACTCATTTTGTGTACGTGCTCTCCTGTCAAAGGCATCATGACAGTTGTTAAATCTAAATCTGTTCTTCTGTATTGCTTTGAGTTAAGAGACATAGGCAAAGATGGAAAGAATAGAAGGGAAAGTTGAGCACTCAGGGAGAGAAATGAAAGCCATTCTGGGGAGCAGAGGCTACAGAATGGGAGACTCACAGCAGCAAGGAAGAGATTTGTCTGAGGGGACAGGCAATAAAACCACATAAGAAAAGTGTGGGGAGTGGGGCAGAAGAAGAAATGGACAAAGGCAACTGTAAATTGATTCCTTGGCTTCCTGGAGATGTGCAATCCGAGTGATTAACTGCAAAATCTGTGATTTGATAGATCTGGTGCGAGAGAAGAAAGATCACATCCCACTAATGAAGAAATGCATGGTTTGATTAATTATTTTTTTTCCCCTTGTAAGTTTTGATTTTTGTCTAAATACATCACTGCCAAACTCTGCGTTCGCAGGACTAGGTCATTTTGGATGTGTAATCCTTGCCATTGCAAGGTGCTGGAAGGCACAGTGTCTTTCTAGTTATAGTGTTCCCTTTTTTTATACATTTCTGAAAGGCTATTGTGATTGCCTCACCTGCAAAAGAATTGTTAAACTTGATTTTAAAATATGTCAGGAAGGAGTATTTGTTTAGAATTAGATGACATTTGATCAAAATACTGCAGGTATAGCAAGGTAGGAAATGGTTTATATTCTAGGCCTTTATAATGAGGATATGCTCCATCATGTTGTAGGGGATTTTTGAACTTTGCAACAGCAGACAGGATTTCTACCTTCTCTGAAATGTGAAGAAGAAAATGTATTTCTGTTCTCCCTGGGGAGAAATGGATGGCTACTCAGCTGGAGATG
Source organism: Pseudopipra pipra (assembly GCF_036250125.1). Lineage (NCBI taxonomy): Eukaryota > Metazoa > Chordata > Aves > Passeriformes > Pipridae > Pseudopipra > Pseudopipra pipra. Next base: position 9,037,186 of record NC_087551.1, on the reverse strand, counting down.
TGCTATTACTTTCCTCTTCTTTTTCCCAAGGAAACTGGGTATTTAATAACTGTTTTCATACAAGTCCTGACTCTGGTTAGTAGGAAACAAGTGGTTGCATGACACGAGCCCTGCTTCAGAATGCTGCTAAAGTCCATGATTGAATTTCTGGGTTGGGTTTCACATGAGTTTCCATGTGATGCACATCACCAGCACAACTGAGCACCTCAGCAGTGTATTAAAGCAACATGTTCACTATTTCTCCCTCGGGGAGAGAAGAGATGATATGAAATATAGTCACAGAGTCACAGGACTGTGAAATTTCTCTCTCTTTTTGAGGGTGCTTATTCCCTGGGGAGCACCAGGGAATGAGAGCCTTGTATTTGTCACAGAAAGTCTTGCTTGCACCAGATAAGTTCTTAACTAGAGAAGTCACCCATGATATTTTGTCCTACATAAATATTTTGTCGTGTCTTGTGCCTTTGGTACCATGTACTGATGGCAGTGAAGGCCTTGGTGATAAGCACCAAGTAGTAAGTAAAAAACCCAGTTGTCTGTGAAAGTAGCAAGAAGCAAAGCTGCTCGGATGGACTCTCCAGATCAGTGTTTCTGGCTCAGGGCTGCAGTCTGTTGCACTGGCTGGTCTTTCCAGAGTGTTTAAGGCATCATGTCTTTGCACTGCTTTGAAATCAGTGTCTCAGCTATTTACAAAAGCCTTACATTTTTCGTTTTTTGCAGAAGAGAATTTCATGGGGATAAACTTGCCTGAATTGGCAGAGTCACACAGCAGCTTGTATCCGTAATGGAAATACAAAACAATTTTTGGCAATCTGGTGCTTAACTTCCTGACCTTTGGCTTCAGATTAGTTTGTACTGAGCTTGTCATACAGTTGTGGTTTTCTGTTCAAACTGTGATTTGAGTGACTCCCCTCCCCCAGCCTTAATGAAGATGTTTACCAGAGTTGCATCTGTCTGGTGTGACTTGCAGACTTGGTTTAGTGGAGGAAGGCCCAAGGCTGGCCTGCCAGAGGTGAGATAAATTGGGACTGAAATCCCCTGGGAGAGCCTGAGGTGTGAAAGCTGTTTTGCTGTGACTAGCTCTCATCAGTAATGATAACCCCTCAATTTTGTGCCACCTAAATTCACCCAAAATTATATGCTAAATATAAATATTCATTTTATAAATATGCATGTTAATTAAATATACATTTATTTTAAATGCATGTGTTAATTATACATGTTACATCAGATCACAATTAAGTCAATAGAAATTGGAGATTTGCATATAATCATCCTTGTATACTAATCAGTTGTCAGTCTAGAAAGCCATTTTCTGCATCTAGATAGAATATAGACCTTGGACCAGTGATCAGTTCAAAGATTGTTTAGCAGCGCCAGTTCTTTTGTTTTTATGGATTTTCTTCCTAGAAAAGAACAGGAAAAAACGTGACTCCTCCTTCTCAGTGCATAAAGGATGCCCTGTAGTTTTATCATGTTTTACATTTCTACTTCCAGGTGCCCTGTAGAGTCCAGATTTTGGCTGGATGAGGTTACTCTGATGTGTCAAAACCGTCGTAAACCTGCCACAGCAATTTTGTTTGATGTTTGATGCAAATTCAACCATTTTTCTTCTGCTGAGATAATTAAATGTAACTTTGACCCTAGATCTTCTGGGAAAAACACGAGAAATTCCCCATGATGTACTTGGATAGTCATTACCTTGTCCTGCCTGTTGATTTCTGCTGGTTCTGAGAGCTGGGGTGCGTATTGTATTTACTGTATTAAAAGCCATTTAAGATCACCATGACTTTGATTCTATATCCATGTAAGTGAATCTGGGCATTTATCCTGTTCATAAATGAATATATAAGCATCCCTGAGAAAACACTTGAGGGCTGAACTGTTCAGAAATTGGTGTTACTTTGCGAGTCTGGTTTCCCTGAAGCGTTTCTCTAATGGAAGCAGATGACATTTAGGACTCAGTTTTGCACAGATGTATTCACTGGTACCAAACTTTACCACAGCAGTTGGTGTGTATCCAAGGCCATCCTTGTTCAGCAGTGCACTTCAGTCACCACACTGTACAGTGCCATCCAAGCCAAAGGAGTCAAGTGCATGTGTTCTGGTCAAGGAATTTCTTCCTGAACTGAGATTCAGACATCAAAGAGGAGATGAACATCCAACTCCTCATGGCTTTGGCAGTGGAACATGGCAGCGTGTTATTTGGCAATAAGGACCCCACCCAGAGGAGCAGTTAGACTTGTTTTGAGCACCACCAAGGAACTTGGTTCATGGAAAGGAGTATATCCTAAGTCAAGACGGCTTTTGTGTCAGAACAGTTTTGTAACTCCTTTTGGGGGGTAATATGAGAAAGTGTTGTGGTGCTTTTTACCCCAGCATTCTCCTCACATGCTCCCACCCTCTGGTCAGTGTCACAGATGGAGCTGTGGTCAGTGCCGTGTCTCTGTGTGCTGTCACTGTCTTGTTGACTTTTCCTCCGAAGCTTTAAATTCACTTTTCCTTAGAAGCATTATCATTATAGAGTGCTATTCACTCTGAATATTTTTCAGATTAAAACCCATCAAGGTATTAAAACAAACCCTGTGAAAAGTAGCTATTTCAACAGTCATTTTAATCTTTAAAATATTCACTTTCAGGTATCCAGGACACCATTGATTGCTTGCTATATTATGTAAATTTACAGAATAAAATAGGTCACTCTTCAAATTGTCTTCTTGTAAGGATGTAATTAAGCTGCATTAAGACAATTACTGTATTTTAAGTATCTACTGAATTTTTAAAAAACAATGTAGTTTTAGGTTTTGACAGGGATATAATTTCCTATTTATTATGTTTTAATTAAAAACACTGGTAAATAGGATTAAAGCCAATTGTATGGTAATTTGACATAACTACTGCAATTCTGAAGTAACACAGTCTACAGTACAGCAGCAATAGAGGGGGGATAGGGAAAGAAAAACTCAAATTATTATTCAAATAAAAATTCTGGTAAATAGGATATCAGATACCTCTGGATTCTGCTCATATTTGGGTCTGAATCTCTTCCTCATTAAAGGAATGGTGAGCTTGGTCTTAACTTTTAGAGTTCTAGAGATTTTGTAAGTGCTGGTGTAAATTTTTGAAGGTTGACTGTAGTTTTGATGCCAGAGGTGTGATTTTCATCTCAGTGTGTCCTAATGTGTTCTGGTCAAGGAATTTCTTCCTGAACTGAGATTCAGACATCAAAGAGGAGATGAACATCCAACTCCTCATGGCTTTGGCAGTGGAACATGGCAGCATGTTATTTGGGAATAAGGACCCCACACAGTGTGTCTGTGTTTTGGCTTTCTGCAAATGTAAAAAGTCAGATGAACTGAAAAACTCAAGGACTAGAAGATGGAATCAACTTCAAGGTGACTCCTAAAGGTTCAAAAAGCATCTAGAACTTATACCCACCTTTCAGAAAGTGGTAGGTAGAAGTTGGTTACCTTGGCATGTCCAAAAGGTTAGGAAAGAGTAAGAGGAAAATCAAGAAAGCATGACACAAGTGTGGGTTGAAATGTTGTTCAGCACAGACACCACCAGCACTGTGGCAATAGAAGGAACAGACAAAAAATTTGCAAGATATCAAGTAAATTTTGGCCTTCCAAGGGTGTGTCAAATCCGTGGTCTTCAGCTGTATGATGACATGAAAAGGAGCTTCCCAATCTGTCTGTTCCATGCAAATTCCCAATACAATTATAAGTTTTTTTATGTCTAATTTAAGACCACTCTTTCTCTGTCCTAAGACCAGAAGCTGTGGAGAATAGATGATTCCTTCAGAATCAGCCCTTCAATGATACGCTTCTTGTGAGACCTCAGATTATCCTCTCTTTGGACAATTAGATTATATTTGTAAATATTGCTCATGTTTGGCACAGGACCAACCTCATATCTTGTGGTGGTAACTTTTATTTTAAAGAAGGAAATACAATAGGCAAATTTGAAAGTTCCTTTGAAGCTCATGGTGTTGTGGCTGCAAAGGAATTTACTCAAGTGAAGTGAAAGGGGATTAAAGCAACTGTAACCTGGCCAAAGAGAAGGCTGAAAAGGTTAAGGTGAAAGGGAGCTGCTTGGCTGAAGGGAACCTGTGAGAGGTCATCCTCAGGGAGGGAATTTTTGGTTTGGTCATGTTTAATGTTTTCTTCAGAAGCTATAGGGCACAAACTGTTGAAACTTATTTTTGAAATTGCAAAGATAGAAGATGTACATCTCATCATAAAGAACTGGAGAACTTTGTAATTGAGGAAGGAGAAAAATGGGATAGTACTGTTGCATCAAATTTTAAGTCATGAGCATAAGAAGTAAAATAAACTTCTGCCACAAACAGGAGATGCTGCATTTGGACATACTGGTGGAATCAGACCTACATGTATTAAGTGTTCTTCTGATCACAAATTTATGGCCATTATTAATGGTTGTGTTTAACACAAGCCTGGGAAGTGTCATGTGAAATTTTTTGCTGTGGGAAAAACATGGGTGAAAACTTGTGTACTTACTGTTCGCTGTATTTGGTCATCCATGTTCAGGAAGGAAGAATTCAAACAGGAACACATGCAGAGAGGTGAAGGAGGAGAAGGAGAAGATTCCTTTTACATGGAAAAGCTACAACAGCCTACGTAGTTAGTCCAGTTAAAATCAAGGACATCTGACCTCTTCATAACAAATAAGGTGAAGATTCAGGATAGGGAATTTATTGTATTTATTATATAGGATAATAAGTATTAAGAATGAATAGCTGTTAATAGGCTAGGAGTATGGTTTTTACCTCCATGAAGTCTTCATGAAACATTTGCTCACCATGGTGCTCTGACAGGTGAAATGTCTTCTGAAATTTCCCATCTCCTCAAGGCAGCTGTGAGGAGTCAGCAGCTTTCTGCATCCACTTCCAGGTTCTAGACTTTTGGATGGGGGCGTCCACTTGGAGCCCATTACCCTCTGCAAAGGGATTAAGTGACACATAAAACTGAAAGCAGCACCTGGAATTGAATTTGGCATTGCACCAGAAAAGTGTTGTTCCCCCACATCTGATCTGCCAGCTCTGAGGACAGGCAGGTTCTAACCCGGTCACTGTGATGACCACTGGAAGAGTGGAAAAAATTCTCTTCCCAGAAAGCCCTTACCTAAAGCATTTGCAGGATGATCTGCAAAGAAGGGATTTAAGGGAAGCAAAACCTGAATACTGCTTGTCTGTCAATTTTACCCAATTTGCACTCATGAATACAGATTTTTTCTTTCCTTTTCTTCTTGCAGCACAGGTGCACCCCTGCTGCACCAGGCATATTATTTCAGGCTGCTGTGAAGATGTGGCTGCCAGGATAAGGTCTTACAGTTAAACTGTACATCTCTATTGTACAACATACTTAATGCTCATATCTGTAGATATTCCCTTTTAATAATTATATGTACGTATTTACATTTAAAAAAAAAAAATCCAGCCAACTGCCCACTGTGTGTTTTGCCATTTTTGTCCTCTCCTGTCCTTCATTCCAAACATCCCCAGGACTCCAAGACAACATTTTTAAATAAACATTGGGCATTTAAGTAAGACTTCTCTGTAAGGAAAGGTATTGTGACTCTTACAATCTTAACACACTAATCCCTCACTGCGCCTTCCTGGAATAAACTAACTCTGTTTATTAATCTGAAATAAACAGCAGCAACATCTCTGGCACCATTGAAAAAATGAATGCTGCACGCTTTATTTTAAATGTAGTCAGTGGAAATTTTGCTATTTACCTAAACCCAGATCAGGTGAATAATTTAAGCATGAAGATGTGAGTTAATTGGTGGGGTTTTTTTTCTCCCATCTTGGTTTTACTTCATGGATATGGCTCATAAATTTGTATCCAGGTATGGAGTGAGATATATTTTGTTTAAACTTGTATTCCAGGCGTGTCCGTGGAGGTACCAAGTACCCTGTAATCATCTGGCATGTGTGGGAGTTGCAAGAGTTCAGTGCTGAGCAGAAAATCAGGCTCTTTGTGTTTTGAGAATGCTAATCCATTGCTAGGGTTTCCTTTTAAACCGAAAATAAACACAATGTGTGTGCTGTTAACTTAGACAGGTGCTAGAGCCGACAGCTCGAGGTTTAAGGGCAGGGGTCAAGCAATCAAAAGTGGTCCTCTCTTGCACAGATCATCAAACAGGGAGTGCATCAATGGGCTCAGTGGCCAAGGCTGGAAATTAATCAGCTCAACCCTCAGTGTTTAGCCATGCTGATTATACACCGGCAAAGTGAGCAGGAGCTGACAGGCCAGGGGAGCCAATGTAATAGGACTTCGTTCCCAACAAAGGCAGGGAAGAAAGATCAATTTGCAATATTCTTTTCTGTACCCATGCAACAAAGCAGAAACATGAAAGCAGAACATTAAGGGATGCTCCCTATGAACTGGACAAATCAATAAACATCAGTGGTAAGGGGAGAAAAAAAAGTTTCTCGTTCTGTTGTGTACCCTGAGGCCTTTTCTGTCTTTGTGAAGTGCTGGGTAGCAGTGGCCTCTGTCATGTTTTCTTTCACCTACATGATGTCATCTGCTTCAGTCTCAAGGTGAGTGCTGGTTTGCGCAATCAGAGCGAGTATTTAAGGAAATTATTCCATCTCTTTGGGAAGAGAAGATAGGAAGTAGTACTCAGCAGAAGTTGCAGTGGCTGCTCCATACGTAGCTCCATTTCTGGATTAGAGCTGGGGCTAAAAACTGGGATTTGGTGCTTGCACCAGGTGAAAGGTTTCAGCAGTTTCAAAGATTTCAATTCAGAGCTCTTGAATAAGTACCAGTTGCCTTCATACGGAGAACCATATGCAAAATCTAGTTTGATGTATAGGAGTTTAACTTTTCTTGGAAAATTAATTCCCACAATCAGTAGTTGGAATAATCTTAGTAATCTGGGGAAGAAATAGAGAAAGATGGATCCATTTAAGGACACAAATATTGAGTTCTAGTAGCATTTGGGAAAGGGAACTACAACTGAAAAGAAAAATGTTTAGTGCAGCCACAGCCAAATCTGGTGTTTGGCCAGTTATTTTATCATCTTAAATATTTGTCTGTGAGAGCCAAGCCTGTAAATGACAGTATTACCAGCAGTGTTACAGCTTTGCACTGACCACTGCCACCTGTATGTGAAATACCTTTTAGCTGCATATTCAGTGTGTGCTGGTGGTGAAAGTATAGTTTTATTTTGGCTTCCTGGTGGCTTTGGTGGAGGAGTCCTGGCTGTCTTGGTACTTCGTTTTTAAAAGCAGATTGTGTAGAATTCTAAAGCACACATGCAAGCATGTGATTCCTCCCCTTACAACAAAGCATGTGCTTTGGAGTGCTCATTGTATGAACAGGCTGCTACCTGCTGGGAGGGAACTGGTGCTGACTGCGGGGCAGGTGAGGGCCTTGTCAACCTGGGTACAGTCTCCTTTCACCCAAGCAGGACAGATCTTATCTGAGGATAGTATCCATGGTGAGATCCAGCCCAGGTGCTGGTGGTGACAGTGGTAGCTGCAAAGTGTTTTGCTGATGAATGATGATAAACTATGAAACACTTTGGATTCAAGAAGATATTTGTGTTTGTCAGCAATTTTATTAAGTTAGTCTGTTATTTAAGAACTGTTTTCCCGAATTCCCAAATAGGGTAAGCCAGCCTGGCAGGTCCAGGCAGGAGGAATGCAGAGTGTGCCTTTTTAACACTACCCCCAAAACTCAGCAGATGCTAAAACTGAGCATTGGCAGCTCCTGCAAACAGGCTGTTTACTTGCAGAGCCAAAGCAGGTCATCACCAAGTTATATGTGATATTGTATGTCATGGCTAAGGCATGGGTGGGAAGGAGATATTCTTTTGGCTGACTATTTTCTGGCAGATTCACAGGGTGAATAAATTCAGAAAAGGTTATGAGAAGCCATTAGTTTCTGTCTCTTATCTGTGATTATGAAGTCCAGCAAAGGGGATGGGGGAGGAGGGAGGAGTGGGAACAGTTGCAGAAGCCAAACTTGTGCATTGGATGAGTGTCTGGTGAAGTACTAGAGACTCAAGGAGAGGTGCCTGGTGCTTGCGGGCTGGTGCTCGGGAAAAGTAAATTGATGCGAGTTTTGTAGAACAGATCATCTTTATGTAAGCAAAGGAGCCACATGCTGAACTCCAATCTCTGGTATCCTGGTAAACAAGACAAAAGTTGTGTCGTTGCTGTGTTCCCCGAGGGAGCCCTGGGCTGCCTGGTCTTCCTGGGCGTTACTGTGGAGAGGCTGAGAAGAAACACCGACCTACGAAATGTAGCGAGTCTGGAAAATGATAAATCACTTAATAAATATTAGGGAATCACTTAATAAATATTAGGGAATAAATATTAGGGGCTACTGAGAGAGGTGAAGGGGCAGGTGGGGCTCTTTTGTCATGCTGATGATCTCTTTATCATCAGCAGTGCTTAATCACAATGCTCCAGGGCTTGTTAGTCTTTTAAAAGATTCGACTCTAAACAAGTTACTTTTGCACTCTTCAGAGACTATGCTGAGGTTCACATGGACTTCATACACAGGAAAATCCTTGTATTGTAACCTCTTTTGTTTCTCTGCGATGAGATTTCATGAGCCCAAGGGCTTTCAAGTAATCAGAAGACTACTGAGGACTTAAAATATTTAAGTTTGTTCAAGAAATATTATATTAAGATGTAAGAAATCATGCAAAATGAGCATATCCCAGGAAACAAATCTGCCTTGGGCATTGATTCTGGTTAGAGAATTGAAGTGTGGAGTTTTTTATTTATTTCTCTTGAGCATTCCATTTTGTGCCACCTGACTTAGTGCTTGTGATGATTATTTTTCTTGGGATAGCACACAGACACAGTATTTTGACATTTGTTGAGGGAGAATGTGAAGTGTTCAAAGGTTAGGTGGGATAGTTGAGGTGCCACCTCTGTAAGCAGAAAGCATGCAAGAGGCTTATGGCAGCAGGACCTTTCTGCTAAAATAATCAGCAACAGAATAGTTAAACTTAAGATTTTTTTTTTTAATATATTGTCATCTTCAAGGTTTAAGTGTCTGGAACAGAAAACCAGAGCCGCCATATGTGTTCTTCTTTAGGGACATCTTCACCATGAGAATGATAGATGTTTTCTGTATTTAAATAAAATAAGTTTTCCTTTACAGTAGCTTCAGGAGTTCTGTTTATTTTCCCAACTTGATTAAAGCTGGATAGAGGAAAAAAATATTACATAAATTTCCCCAGTTTTAGTTTGTATAAGGTAAAAAGTTTTAAGTCATATCTGAATACAGGTGTTGAAAAGCTAATGTCACCTGGATGGACTTGAAAATGCTACCTTGTCTTTTCAAATAATGAAAATCTTGTCAATTGACAAGAACATTTTGGATGTGCATGTAGGTAAAAATGGAACAGGAATAACAGCTGATCTGTCTGACCTAACAAAAGTGTTCAGAATTTTTAAACAGATATATGTTACCAACAGTTTCTATTGTGCAACAACCACAGCCTACTGAAAAATCTGTATTTCTTGTCATCAGGAAGACCATTATTTCATTATTTAATTTTAATTAAATATTGCTGTTTTACCCTTGGAGTGCTATTCCACTTTGGGCAGATATCTAGAGGCTTGTAGATATTTTGGCTGTTAGAATGGTGATGGAACTGAGATTAAATTTGAGGAGAATATGTTAGCGATTGCAGAGGAGGGACTGCAGAGGAGGGAAAGGGTCTAGAAAGAAATGAGAGGAAATGGACTAAAAGTCAGTGGTTTCTGCTACCTGAGTTCATCATGCTCAATCATTTCCTGAATTAGCATCCTTCCTGCTAAACTTCTCCTAAATTAAGATATGGAAAAGAAATGACTGCAGGAGGAAATGCCTCAAAGGGTATGAATGGCCACCTGCCTCCTCCAAAAGTCAGAGGTGGTGCTGGGGATTCTGTGTCCCCTTTATGTGGATGCTGCTCCTCACTTATCTGGGGTTGTCACACTGACAATCTGTATAAGATCTGGTTTGAAATTGATGTTGTGGTGTTTTTTTTTTCTCCTTTCCATTCTCTGGTGTAAACCTAAAGTGTACCATGAGTTTTGAAAATCCTATGGAACATAAGAAACTTTCTGCTGAACACACTTGATTTTCTTAAGTTGTGTGTGGAATTTGTTGTTGTTATTGTGGGTATGGGTTTTTTGTTGAGTTTTTTTGCCTCTCAGAGTTAAAGTTGGTCATTGTATTTTCTGTAGAATGCTGTAACATTTGCATTTGGTCATCAAGAAATGCTTTGTGAGTGTTTTTGTTGAGTATTCATTCTGGGTCTTGCGAATATACCAATGCTAAATGCTGAAATATCAACAAAAGTTGGAAAGCAAATCTGATCTAGCTGACTTTAAATGACATACACTTTCTTTTCCAGATTGTTTTAATTTCTTATAGTTGATTTTCATGGTATCCTGTCTTTTATGACTGAGAGTTTTGAGGATTGTTGCAACTGTGTTTCAGTGTTACACCCCACTGTTGGGACCATCGAATTTTGACACTCTTCCAGGCACTGCTCTGTCTCCGAAATGCTCAGAAGAGAATTTATCTTCACTTGAGCATTCCCCAGAAGTTCTGGTTTTCACAACCCCTAATGTTTCACAATTTCCTAATGTTTCAGGATGTACTTTGTGATATATCTGAGATCTGCCTGCATTCTGTTCCTCTCTACTATTACATCGGGTTAGCTTTTTTAAGGGAAGTTGTGGCTAGTTTGTGGTGTGATAGGAAACTTTACATGTGATTATACTGGCTCTTCTGACTTCAGGAATGTTAGGACTCTGGACAAAATCTGGATGATTTTTCTCTTTGGTTTGTGGTAAGAGAAGCTGCAATTTAGAGCTTCTTACAAGAAAATCAAATTCTTAGAAACAATCATTTTCATTCTGCATGTGAATGAAAGCACAGATGAAAAGAGAAAGGAGATTTACTGGAAAATAACTTGAGTTATTTTGTTTTGAATTATTTCTTAAAGTGAAAAGTTGAATCAAAACATCTCAGATGAGTAAAATCCAGAATTTAAACATCACAGAAAAATTAAAAAAAAACCATATTTTTTTTTTTCCCCACAGAAAACATAATCAAAGTCAACAGCTTTGCAGAGTAGGGTTTAAAAGTTGCATTTTGTCAGTGGGTTCTGGAATTTGGGATTTGGTTTTTGGTTTTCTTGGGGCTGTTCTGTGGTGGCTCCTTCTGCCCTTATTCTAATCTCTGCCTTTGGAAATTGCTCAGAGGTAATAGTTACTTGTCTTGTCACTATTGCCAAACCTTATCAGTCCTGTTAGCTTGCTGCTTATCACTGAAAGGAGTAGAAGTTTGCTCTGTCATCTACTAGCTGCCAAGTATCATTCACAAGCTTTTTTTTCTACTGCAAGATGGACATGAAACACCTGCTAATTTCAGACTGGTTAGTAAATCCCTTTGGACCCTTTACAGGAGGCTGTACACAGCCTGTTCCTTCAGTCCCCAGCCAAAATGTGGGAGTGTTTTCAAAAGCTGACAGTGATTTCTCTGTGACCTGCATCCACACTTAGTGGCCCAACCTTTGGGACTGCAAAGCAAACTTCATTTTCCAGGATTTCTGTGGATCCCTCTGTGAAACTCATCTCTGTTATCGTGCCATGTCCTACACTGTGTTTAAAAATAATTGTGTGTTAAGCAATGAAGATCCCAGGTTGGCAGGCTTTTAAGAAGTGAAAACGGACTGTTTTTTGAGTAGCATGGCAATTAGCATGCCAGTTGTTGCTGACTACTCAGAATCAATCCCTCCAAGTTTTGAGGGAGCCCTGCCTGTTGTTAACGCTCCTGCTGAGGCTACAGTGGCTATCTGCTGAGATTCACTGGTACGACCAACATATCTGCGAGCTCTCCGCGGACATTCTTGGCAGCTGCAGGACATAATTACCACATTTGAGAATATTTTTTAGGCATTTGGATCTACGGCTGGCTTTTTAGATTGCTCCCCTACTAACGAATGTGTTACTGGTTTGACACAGTTGACAGCTGGCTGTGCTGGTGGCTAAAGAACTGCCTCTGGGGCTGTCTCAGAATGAGGTTAATGATGGGCTAGATGAGTTCCCTGCATTTCCTATACATCATTTACCTGGAATTGTGCTCTTCGCTGGGCTCTTCCACGATGACAAGGCATCTGACCAAATGGCCATTTGTACTAAATGGTGCAGCTATTCCACTGGGCCAAATTTGGGCTTATTTACTGTTTTTTTTGAAGTAGTGACAACGGGAGCAAAAAAATGTCTGCTCTGAAAACGCACTGCTTTAATAAAGGGAAGGACTGTCAAACATCCATTTTGGGCTGGATTCAGACTTGTTAACTGTCTGAGCATCCCTTTTCTCTCTCAGGTTATTATGATCCACAAAGGAGCATTTGTACTTCAGTGTACTTTTGGTTTTCTTGCTTCCTCCCTACAGGGCTTCTGGAGACCATGACTAATGATGGATTTGTGAAGCTTCTATGTAGATCCCATGTCTATAAATGCCTCACACATAGAAGCTTAATAGCTATTTTTCTTGTGAGACTTCATTTGTGGTCAGCTGTGCAAGGTGAAGAGCAATCATAATGTTGATATGCGGTGCTGATGTTTCAAACAGAGCCACAGGAAAATAATTATTCTATTTGGGGACGACAGCACTAAAGGGATTTTTTTTTCCCCTTAAAGCTTTTCCTTCTTTCTGAGATGGTTGAAATAGTTAAGTCATTTTAAAAACAAATTCCCATCCTCCCTGATTTAAGATCTACTCCTGCAGTATATATGGAGTGGGGGAGATACTGTAGCATTTTTACGAGGAGATAAAATATTGGCTTAATGATGATTTGGCAAAGTTTCAAGATATCCGAGAAGACTTCCTGGAAATTAAAAACAACTCAAATGTAAGAGAAAATTAAGCTAGTGACCCCAAGTACAAAAGGGGATGAGTTCAGACATCCATTCTTCCTTGCTCCTTGATTTATCCTGTCTCTCTCTCTTTCTTTTTCTTTCTTTCTTTTTTTTTTTTATCCCCTCTTTCTACTCAGCTCCCCTTGTCCCTGGCTGCTCTCATTCCAAGGTGGAAGGATAGTTTGGTGTAAATCTGCTATCACTATATCAGCAAATTTATAATTTTCCAGGGATTTTGTTTTTTGAGGATGGTGAAACTTAAGGTGAAGCTTTCCAAGTCGAGCAAATATATGTGATTGGGCTCACTGAGGCCAAACCCCTTTTCTGTTTGTTGAAGATGGAGACACTTGGTTCTTCGGGGAAATTAAATTCTTCCCTATGCTTGAGCCATTTGCACCATTTTTCTGCAGGAAAATATGTAAATATCTGGACAAGTGCAGGATGTCACAGAGACTATTTTGGTCTTCCTATTGCTGCTGCCTATATGGCTGTGTCTGAGCAGATTTCTCAATGCTATTCCCTCTTAGAGACCTGAGCTGATCCTCCTGGACATCCTCAGATGAAGATCTTATTTTTAGGATCTATATGAGATTTTTTTCTCAGACGGAACATACACACTCAGACTCACTAGATCTCATGAGGAGTAATTCCTTCTTATCTCTTGAGCTTCTGACTTCATTGCTGGGAAAAGTGGAAGGTGGAGACAAGTTTGTTGGTTTGGTTTTTCAGGGGGGTTGGAAAGAAGTTTTGACATTTGAACATGCAGAGCCAGACACACCACTGGCATGTTTCATTTAATCACATCAGTCAGACAGTGATAACATTTGATTCCTTCACAACAGACAAACCATGAGAACGAATTGTGCAGAGGTTGAACACCTTATTTTAATCCCTTATATTATTTAGCCTTTTAGAAAATTGCCACTTTTTAACACCTTCATTCTGTTCTCTTCTCTGTATTGCTGGGAAAGACTGAACTGGGACGGAGCATGTGACACAGAAGCTTGTGAAACCTGAGAAAGCAAGGGAATGGTTATCAAGAAGTGGGAATCAGAGTAACATTTGAAGAGGGTGTTGAAATGTGTGTATGGGAAAAGCCTCAGGCCTTTATAGCTGCAGGACACTGTGGATGGCACCTAAATGTATTGGATGACTGAGTCTGCAGGCAAACTGAACCTGTAGCTATTGGGGTCTGCCCCACTGCATTGGTTTAAGCTCTAAAATTCACTGTTGCTCATTCGAGTGATTTGCTGTGGTATGGAGCACAGAGAGGGCTAGTGGACTGTGCTTAGAGCCCCGACTAGTTTTGACTTTGTCTTGGGAAAGGCAGCTGGTCCCGCAAAAAGCTCTGGAAATGTTGTCCCTGAAGGTCAGAGCCGTGTTGCTGTAATCCATCAGCCTGAGGTCTCCTGCCACCGTCTGTAAATCCCGCAGATGTCAGCAGTTCAAGTGCTGATGGAGTCCAGCCTTTTAGAGCCGTCATTCACAGCCTTGACCCTGGTCCCTGCTAAAAGTCAGCACTGGCTTTCAGGTTTCTTTCCTTTATTTATTTATTTTATTTACATGCTAACCCCTTAAAAGCAGAGGTCCAAGCCTTGCACTCTGACCTATTGTTGCTTGCTGTTCCCATTCCAGGCCTCTTAGCTTATGTTCTGCCTGTCATCTGTGTGCTCCAGAACCTTTTTGGAAGGCTGCTGTAATTACCTCAAAGAGCCTGTGGAGCTGGTTTCTTGTCAAAGCTCAAGCAGTGAAACTTTTTTTTTTCTTTTTTTCAGATGCAAATTGCAAAAACTTAACAGAGAAGCTCTTAATTCTTCCCCCTTTCTTCCTCTGTGTCTGCCTTAGATATTTTCTTTCATGGCCTGCCTTTAAAACAATTCCATGTTCAACTGTCTGCTCGGGGTATGTCTTGGAGAACAGGGGGCACTGAGAAGAAGCTTAGAGAGGATGTTGGCTACTGCTTTGACCCTACAGCAAAATCCTTCTGGAGCAGGATGCTCTGGATAGGCCAACTGTGTCTGCTCCATGACTCTTGAGTTGCTTCTGGGCGGCAATGGTAGGATAATGTTAGCGGAAATCTTTAGGAATAAATAGGCTTTGGTGCAAACCAGTTGAAATGTAAAGGAAGGTTCAGAAAATCTACAATAGAAAGGTGAAATTTCATGATGTGTCTCCCTAGATGTCTGGGCATTACCTTTGTGCTTGGTAGCTACTTGGAGAGACATCAAGAATTGGTTATGTCCATCACTCCATTTTTGGCATCAGCAAGATCCAAGCAGAGGCTGTTGGGGTATTTACACCAGTAACTGCCCCTTACTGTACTTGTTTCAGAGAGAAACTGAGCTGATGGTTCAGTTGCCAAGACAAACCATCTAACTTGGATTTTGTGCCTGATTTCTTCCTACCAATCCATCTCTAGGACTACAAGATCTATAAATAAGGATACCAGCATGCTGAGCCTCAAAAAGAGACTTTAGTCTACATTCTATCTCTACATTCTTATGTTTACAATTGTTCAAAAAAAGGGTTGAAAAGGGAAGAGATGGAACCTAAAGACATTAGTGCAATTTCAAGGTCTGGTTGACTGTCTGTTTTTTTTTTCCCAAGGAAATTGTCCAGGGAACCAACTGTACGTCTAAATTGGCAAGGTCTGTGAAATTTTGGATAATCTCTAAAAATGTGTGTCAGCTACATAAAAAGATCTTGCTTGTGGGATTCAAGTAATTAGGTTATAAGTAATTAGTAATTAAGGAATTAAACAATATTGTGGGATTTCAAAGACTATTTTGGGAAACTGAATGGATGTTTCTGTGTGTGTTTTGTTTGCAACAGTCCTGTTTTTACAGTGTGTAGCTCAAATATTACTTGTGCCTGTTTAGGCATGAACTTTGGGGGGGGGTAAGGGGACAGAGGGCTTGTCCCAGGTGTGCTGAATGTGTTCCCTGTTAGCACTGGCTGATGGATCTGTGTGCCTATGTGTCACATGATGTGCTTCCCCATGCAACACACAGTCCTCTTGAAACTGTTCTCCCATTTAGTGGCAAGGGTAAAGCTTGCAAATGTCCTTTTCCTATTGCAAAAGGACAATTTCTTTCAAGGACTCAACTTCCTCGACATGAGGAATCCAGGTGAAGCATCGGAGAACCTCAAATGCCTGGCAGCTGCTGAAAATTTGGCTTTGTGTCTGCAGTGTTTGCTCTGAGTTGTGGATCTTCAGAGAGCCGCTGTGCTGGCTAAGCTGGGGATGTCTCCAAAAGGTGAACAGAAATTCCTCTCATCTCGAAAAAGTGAGGGGAGATGTGGTCATATGCAGCTTTACAGACCTGAGCATCACTTGCTGATGCTATTTAATTAAAAGAGAAAAGCATATGACTGGGTTGGTTTATTTTTTTTTAATTGCAGCACTAGAGATTCAAGATAACAGTCAGGGATTTCATGAGAAGGCTGATGACTGGGGAATAAAAAGCTAGAAGAAGGAGGTAGACTTTTTCTCACTAGACTCCCTATGAATTATACTCTTGACAAGAATGTGCATTACAGATACACACAGTATAGTTTTGTATCCAGAGAATGACACCAGAGACTTCAGATTTCAAAGACTTTAGACGTTTATCTGTTGTAAATGTAATTGTATCTAGAATTAAATAAGACTCTGCAATTTATAGGCACTTTAATCTTGCAGTATTTATGGACATAGGATTGCTTAGAATAATGCTGCTTTATTTTATACTGATGGCATTGTATTTTTACCACTGTAGTAAGGGTTGTTTCAGCTGTGTGAACCTTTATCAGAGTCTGCATGTTTCTAGAGGGTTATAAACTGGCTCGTGTTGTCTCTGAAGTAACATGAACTCTCAGGCTTGGAAGAACGTAGTTAAAAATTTAGGATCCATCAGTGTACCAAATATTTATGCTTATGGATAAATATAGAGGATTCTTTCCAAACACGGGTGGGTGTGCTTGTATGAATGTTCTGAAGAGAGAGTTAAAATTAACAGCAGTTTATCTGATTCTGCTGTTTGTTATGTAAAGAAAGAGGGTGTGCACACAGAACTAAACAGAAATACTTCTACATTCAGCGAAAGTTGCCGTAAATAGACCAAAACCCCTTCCTTCTTCTGGGAACTGGTCCATAAGCAGTGCTATTCTCTCTCACCAGGGCAAGGTGGATGTGTTATTGCCCAGCTAAACACATTTCTGGCAGGCCCTTAGAAATGTCCAGGCAGGAGGGTGCCTGCAGGTGTAATATTTTAGTAAAAAGGAAGGTTTAAATTTCTAGCACAGAAATGGGCTGGTAGAAGCAATGTTAACACAAGAGAGAGTGTACCTCCTTTCTAATTCTAATATGCTGGCTTTTAACCAGCAGTGGTTTGACGTCTGCTGCTGAATAACACTGAAAAAAGAGAGCTGCAGAATCAGGGCCCAAGTTTCTTAGCCATTGTATCCTGGGACAAAAGAGACACGTCAGGTCACTTTAGAGTAAACAGTGGGGTTGGAAAGTGAGGTGAAACGGAGAAAATGTTTTGGATCTTCATCAACCCACAGAAAAATCTCAGCTGTTGAGTCAGCAGCTGAGAAGTTTGTACCAACTTTAGCCCTTTTATCCTTCCTGCCCTGCTGGCACAGCTGCATTTGGATGTACTCCTGAGGCTTCTCTCAAATGTGGGGTTTGTGCAAGTCTCTCAGATTTGTCTACTTACTTTCTTCTACTGCTGCCTCTTATTCCCTTAAACAATAACCTTCCCAAACCCAAAATACACATATATATATATGTGTGTGTGTATCTATATATGTATATACGTGTCTACACCAGCCCCCTACTTGCAAAGACAATTCACACTCTGGTGTGCTGGTGTCTAGGCAGGTCAATTTATAATTGTCTCTAAGTGCTTACTCCTGCAAACAGGAACGTTGTTTATCTGCTGCTTGGTGACAGTCAGAGATTCTTCTGAAGCATCATAGAAAATCAAATAAATTACTTCAAATTTTATCCTTACTGGAAGAATGTACATTGATCAGTGTAAGTGAGGAACCAACACATTCCTATCAGCAAGTAATAGCCTCTGGGAAGTAATGTTTTGAACCAAATAGGTGAACAAACCCTGTAAATGGTGATCAGTAAACAACCAAATTCCCCTGTACTTCAATGTCAACAAGGATACCATCAATTCTCCTGCTGTTCATTTTTACCATCTCTATTATTCTGTGCTGTGCTGTCCTTGACTCAGATGATGGTAGTTCATTGTGTCAGATATTCTTGCTTTTCAGTAAAAGTAAATAGATTTTTGATTTAGGGTGATTTTTGTTTAGTGATAGAAGGGAGTGTTTTATTTTCTCCTTCTCATTAGTTACAATTTGTTAAGATATTTGCATTTGGACAAGAACTTTTTCCTCTCTCTTCACATCCTCCTGCCTGTTCAGGCACTTGCGTTGCATCCTTCTCACTTGAAATAGCTTTTTTTTTAAAAAAAAAAAAAGGGTTTAAAGGCTAATAATCCCTCAAATTATAATTATCAGTATTTATCAAAGTAAAACACGGTGTCATGCTGCATTTGATACAAAAGCATCCAGTTGAATATTCTGTTAGACAGGTCCTGTGAAGTTAAAAAGAGGACCGGGTTGAGTTATCTCACCATGGGAGGAAAGAGGCATGCACAATCAGATATTTAACACTCCTTTGCAATTATGGGAATTTTTATTCTCTCCCTAGTAGGGAACATAGCATTTTAATGCAGTGTTTCAAGTTTGCCTCCAATGGTATCTGATAGAAGTGCTTTTATCCCCTGAAGATACAGTACAAAATACAAATCATCATTGGTTTTATCTCAGCTGGAGCTGCCTATTTTCTAAATGAGTTTACTCTGTGCTACTGCCCATCAGGCACATTTTTCATCCTTCATCCCCACTCTTTTACTATAGCTGGGTTTAAGTCCTTTCTTCTGTCCTTTGTTCCTTCAGCTCAGCGAAGTAAACAGCAGGATTGATCTTACACTGCATTTTGGTATTGTTCCAACTGCTCATCAATAGACATGGGCTGGGAATGCACTGACTGGAAAAGAAGGGCAAGATTGAAATTCACTTTTTGTTCTTTGTGCCTTTTAGTGTGCAGCGGAATGTCCCTAATCTGAAAGCTGCTACACTGACTGCCTATCAACATGCAAATTAATCATCAAGTGACAAGTCCCATATTCACTCGATGTAAAAGTCTTTAAAGGTATCTATGAAAAGAAAAAAAAAAAAAACACAAAGAAAAAATGGAGGAAAGAAAAAAAGCCTTTTTTGTTTGTTTGTTTTTCTAATGCAGTTGCTGGTGACTGGTAGGGGGGAATAAATATCACTGGGTTTGTGACTCTTCCCTTGTTTAGTCAAAAGCCTAATGCTTTGGAAGCACCTTGGTAGAGAGGGGAATCTTTTGTTATCCTTGTAAGCGAGACAACTTAAACTAAAGATTACCTGCAGTTAGCAGCAAAGTGAAGGAAGCATTGCAAACAAAAGCAATATCATGACTGCAAATTATTTGTACCTGCTTTCCTCGGGAAAGACATTAGAAATAAACTTACAGATGCCAAATGCCATCATTTCTCATTTTTTTGAGCACACAATGTTTCCACTTGTAACTTTTCCCTGGGGTCTTGAAGGATTATAATTGAATTCGGGGCTGTAGCAAGAATATACAGTACTACTCTGTTTTAATATCCATTGGCTTTTATATGGCAGTTTGATAAAATGTTTGAATGCAGGAAAAATGTTGGTATTCTTTATGGAAGACTAAACAGCTGGCTGAGAGTAACTGAGGGCTGGAGAAGGACTGGCTTACTTGTATGAGAGCTGTTCTAGTGTGCTTATCTAGGTGTTGAAGAGCAGTATTTCAGACCAGGTTTCACTTTCCATCATTAATGGACTGGTATGCCTGTAAATACATTGCACAAGAAATGGCATCAGCCTGTGTCCCTAACTGAAGTAGTTTAATTAATTATCACAGCACTAAATTTATTTCATCTTCCTGTTCTTACTAGTTCTGCAGGACTTACTCTTCATCATTGCCTGTGTGATAAGACCCCCGACCACAGAGCTGTATGTATTCTGAAATCTTGAAAACTTTTTTTATCTGCCTTGTCCACTATATGATCTGAATATCTGTCTGCATCTTAGAAATAGAAATAAGAAAGGATTGCATCCTGGTCTCACACCAGAGACCTACCCACATCCAATGTTACTCATAATTTTTGTGTTAGCTTACATTTCTTTCAGCCTTCTTGTTCTGCACCCAGGGGTAAAGTATCCTTTGCTATGTAGATGGGGTTGTAATTTTCATCCTTTCATGGAGGCAAAAATGCTTCCTCCTTGTCTATCTCTGGAGGAATCTTTCAGAAAAGGGGAATGAAAAAAAAGAGAGAGAGAAAACCAGAGTTTTTTATGCTGTGGGTCTGAGCTGTGAAGCACACATAACAGACCTGAACCTCCCACAATCTGGGGGGTGAACACTGCTTTGTGCTGAGATGCCTGGTGTCTGGGCTTATGGAGAGCCCCAGGAGAGGAGGGAGCGGTGTGGTGTGAGATGGAGGTATGAGCAGGGAGGCTGAACTCAGGGAAAGGAATTAAGGTCCCAGCCTGGACACGGGTGTGAAGGAAGGTGTGTGTGTCCCTATAATGATCTGTTAATAGCTGGGGCTCTGCCTTCAGGCTCTGAACTCACCTTTGTCTTCCCCCTGTTGCCTGGGCTTTCTGTCGCCTTACTGCATGGAAACAGAAGTGGAACCTGGGCAGCAGGAAGAGTGATACAGCCAGTGTTCTCATAACTACTCTTGGCACCTATTGGGAATGACTTCAAAGCCAGCTGAGAGCCTGAGAGGAAGCTTATCTGTAGGGGCTGGGGCTCTGCCTCAGAGCTCACTACAGAGGCCAACTGGGCTGGGGGAGAGAAAATCTGAGCACACTGAGGAGAGTTTCTTTTGGGCCAAAAGTATTAGTGCCTTTAAAAATATAAAAGAGATTTCTTCTTACTCAGAACAAGAATAAAGGCTCCTGAAGCTTTATCCATGGGAACAAATTCTAGTGTTTTTAATTTGGAAAGCAGTGTCATGTTATGCCACTGTTCGATTTTAGGGGGCTTGGGGGTTGCTTTTTGTTTGGTTGGTTTTGTTTTCTTAAGCCAAGGGGAATGGCCAGCTTTCTCTGACCTACCACCAGTCAAAACCAGCAAAGTTTGCCCCAAGTTTTCAGAGTGTCTGTTTTAAGCTGGAAGTGGCCATCTTCATGCTCCGTATCGCAGCGTTGTCCTTCGACTGGGCTGCAGCTGGGATCCCAACCTCCTTACCATTTGTCAGCACTACAAGGTCCATATGCAATGAGAACTCTTGTCCATATGTGGATATGTGGGAATGTTGTCACAGTGGAGCTGCAGCCCCAGTTCCCCGTCATTCACAGCCAGAGCCCCATCACGAAAGGGCACCCAGCTGCTGCCCAGGGGAGCTGAAGCTGCACAAAGATTTCCTCACCTGGAAGTCACCTTCCATGCAAGACACCAGGCTCTTGACTCTCGGCGTGAAAGGGCACAGGGTTTGTTTGCAAGTAGCCACACCAGGTGGTATCTGTACAGACACAAACCCGGGAACGTGCTGATTTTTTGTCTCAGGGGGGTTTCAGGCAAAGCTTTGACTGTAGTAGCACATCTCTAAACTGTTGACATGCTGGTGAGGAATGTGTAAAAGCAGTAGCATAACCAAGAGCTGCATCTAGCCTTGTTGGAGTCAAACAGTGCTTATAGCAAGACCTTAGAAATGGGCCTTAGTCAAGACTCTGACTAGTCCTTCCTAATGATGATGCACTCCCTGTTGAGAGAAAGCTTATTAAACAAGGTTGGTAGGATAACAGAGTGCTGACATGTCCATTAAAATTAGTGAGATGTCCTTCTCTCTGCTTTTGCTGCTGGCCTGGTCCTTGTGAGCCATCTTTGTCAAGAGCACCATAGGAATAGGCAAATCATTAAGATTTGCATGCATATTAAGAAGGATGTCACATAAATCCAGAAACCTTAAGGTCATTCCCTATGCACCGTTTTGCTTTCCTTTAAGCATATGTGTTGTGGTTTAGGAATGGTGCTCCCCAGTTTAGTGTTCCCACTGAGACTCTCCAAACCATGAGCCACTTGCTTGCTTCCCTTTCCCCTCCCCTTGTGGTGAGATGGAGCGGACAACTGGAGGCACAAAAGGTAAAGATCACGGGTTGTGGCAAGAACGATTTACTGTGAACAGCAATGATAAGAAAACGAACAGCAACAGCAACAATCCTGATGACAGGGGGAACAAGAAAGAGCCAAACGATCCACACAGAAATCTCCCTACTACAGATGCCGCAGTGACTGGAGGAGACCCCTTCTCCCCAGAAGAGACTCCCTTCCCCCTACCCTGGCAATGACACAAGGTGGTACAGAACAGCCTCCAGGTCCTGGCTATGCCTCCTCCTGGCTACTGCAAAAATTAACCCTGTTCTGACCGGAACCAGGTCAATATGTTGGACTAGGAGAGAGAGGCAGGCATTATTAAACATGTCCCTGGGCTAAGTCTGCCTGGATATATATTTTCTTAAACAACTGCAGGCATTTTTCACTTGTGCAAGGGCCCTGTTTCTATAACCTCTGCATTTTGTGCGTGTAAGTGGCCTGGAGCTTCTTTGGCTTCTCTCTGAGATGCATTAGGCCAGGAGTGCTCTCAGTTGTTACAGCTCAGCATGTGGGTATTGATTGCTGCTGACTGTCCCTGAGCTGGTGTGGATGAAAGCTGGTTGGAGAGGGCAAGGTTGGGTTGTGATCGAGTGTGGGTGATGTCCTGCCTCTCTGACAGTATATCCAGGACATCAAGCTTGTCCTGTGAGAAGTAGTCTTCTCCTCTTTTGTATGACTTCGTGAGTGTTGCCACACTACTTTTGTGCAGAAAACACTGACTACAGGTATCTCTACTCGTGTTCCCTTCTCTCTGTGATTATGTGCTGAAGTACTGTCATTTGCAGATACGTGTGTGTATATATATGCATATATATGTGCATACACATATGGGGTAAGTGTGATCCTGGCCTATGCAAGAGCTGGATTTGTGCATGCTTGTGTACAGGTCCTGGGATTTTTCTTTTGTGATTTTACAGGTGGATGAGAGCTTTTTCTCATCTTCTCTGCATGTGCCTCCCATTCCTTTTCCAGGAGAGTTTGGAGGTGATGATGAGTGTTCAGCACCGCTGGACATAAGGTCAGAAGGAATGTTCCTCAATTGCTGGCTGGCTGAAGCTGGTCACATGCTGAGTCAATAAGTTTTGCTCTTCACCTTGATTGACTGCAGAGGTCAGTAACTTGTGGCCAGGTCTGGGGTGTCACTTGCTGTTCCTTTAGTTCATGGAAAACTTAATTTGACACTTGAAGCATTTCACTGATAACAGAACAACTTTATTTCAGTTAAACAGAGTGCTTTTCCAAGGGCAGTTTCCCTGTGGCACCTGGTCCAGCTGGTCTTTGAGAGATGTGTTGGAAAACCTTGTAGCAAGTGCAAATGACAACCGTGCTTAGACAATGCAGGCAGGCAAGCCCAGTGTCTGTAGTTTAGATGTAGCTGTGAGTTTTCCAGCAAAACAGTGTGTTGGATCAACCAGTCTGCTAACATCAAAATGTAGGTGTTTTTTTTTTAATGACCTTTCAGAGCTATGGGGACTGTGAGACCTCCTCGGTTGGTCTGCCTGGTCTTATGCCAGTGCCAGGCTGCATTTGCAGAGTCCAGAGCAGGAGCTGAGCTGCACTGGGAGCTTGGACATTAGACATATAGCCTCTGCATTTAACTGATGTTTTAAAAATGTAAAGATTTTCTTTTGTGTGTGTGTGTGTGTGTGGTTTTTTTCATTTTTTCTCTGAGGGTTGTTTTGTTTTTAAATAGTTTTTTTCCCAGATCATTAGAGGTAGGGTGGGAGAACCCTACAACTTAACACAACTTAAAACTGAAGGAATCTAGACAGATCCTCTGACTCTTTTCTTCCATACTAGTATGAAAGGTTTGATTATATTTGACTTTGCTCACGGAATTTGTCCTTGGAGATGGCAGGAATAGGCCTAAACTTTATGGAGATCAGCCATTTAGAGGTGACTGTCTTCTGCAGCCTCTCACCTTTTTTGGTCCTTTAAGGCTGTCAGTTGTGTTGGAGCTTTGCAGTGTGTCTGGGGTGAGACGGCCACCAACACCAACCTACAGCCTTAAAGGTGAAAACCAAACATTCAGCTACAATGGACTGCAGTAGTGAATTGAAAATGCAGAAAGAAATCTTTTGGCAAAACTAATTTTCTTCTAAAAGTGTCCAATACACTTACCCCCTCTCGTTTTTATAATGGAATGCACACAACAGTACGCATATTGACTTATGTTTTCAGTCAATATCAAGATTTATTGTCCCCTGAGTTAAATGAATCACAATATTGACCTCACTGTAAGCCAATACCTGCTTAATGTATTTTTTTAAAGTATTTTGTATTCATTTTTAGTAATAGGGCCCATACAGTAGTCTATAATATTCATTTGTATTCTCCTTCTTGCTCTTCCCCCCCCCCCCCTTTTTTTTTATTTCCTCGTCTGTCTTTGTTGATGGCTATCATAGCAGTAGACACTGGATTCATTTAGTGAATGAGAAATAAAGATGTCCAATAGCTGGTATATCTCCATTATAGAGACGGAATGAGTCATTTCCACAATCAGCTTGCCTTTAGCTTGGGCCAGGAAAAACAAGGTACAGTGTGTCTGGCAGGCACCAACATAGAAACAATAGCCAAGCGTTACTTGTGTGTTACCACTTCTTTCTTTCTTTCTCTTTCTTTCATTTTCTTTCTGCATTTAAACTTTCCACAGGAGGGGAAAAAACCCAGTATTTCTTTAATATTGAATTCCATTTATCTCCATAAATTGGTTATGGTATACGATCTAAAGGACTCAGCTGTTTTTAAAATAGGTTTATTCCTTTTCCTTTAAGATTATTTCAGATTATTTCCACACAGTATAGGCGAGTTATAAGAAGACTCATTTTGCAGACTTCAGTGAGAGCTACACATTTGCAGTGCATCGTTTCAGATGTGGAATATTGAACAAAGAAATTAAATTTATATGTATCACCTAAATTATTTCAGATTCATGGTTCAGCAAAGAGTTCAGATCCTAATCAAATATGTAGTTTGCATGGGCACTACACCTTTTCTCAATAATAATATGGCAGTTCTATTTACAATGCTTGACTAGATTTTGTAATAATGCTTTTACTGAAATTTACCTTTTGTTTTTTCTGCTGCAGTCTTGGCTACCCATTATACATGTACACCCTTAGAGCAAAGATAATGATTGCAAGTAACTTTTCTAGTGAGAAAGGATGAGAGAGAGAGAAATCAGGGCTCCTGTCAAATATTCCTGCCTTTCAGACTTTTCCAGTGACTACCAAATACATACTGATACCATAAATATACCAAATACCAATACATGCTGATAAATAGGAATCTAGATCTGTATTCTCTGTTGAAAGGAATAGTTTGAATATTGAGGTCATGAGAAATTATCTGAAAAGCTACCTCACTAGAATCACCCCAACAATTGCCTCATCAACATTGACTGCCTCTACTGTAGCATGAAGGAGAAAAACACCAACAGAAGATGTGGATGAGAAGAAAGGGATGAAACAAGAGGAGTAACACGTTATTGGAGTTGATCCCAGGGGAGGAAAAGGTGGATCATCCTCCTTTTGCATGCTGGCCCTGGCTGAGGAGGGAGGAAGCCCTGAAACTGTTTTTGCTCTGGCCTGTTCATCTGTCCATCAACAGATTTTAGGGTATTCTGCAAGGTGACCTACTATAAATTTGGAATGTAGAGGCAAGGAATAAGCAACCTTTCCCCACTTTGTTTTTGCAGTGGGCCACAGCTTCCCCACTTGCCCCTGAGCAAAGCCTGAATTTGTGAGAATTTGGGTGACTGTCTTGTGACCAGTGGAATATAAGCAGTCCTGCTGGAGTAGTACTGAGCTGGAGCTGGGCCACAGAAAGCTACACTTCTGTCTTGCCTGAGCTTAACTGACACACAGTACATTTTCTAGGACTGAGATTTTTAGACAGCAAGGGAAAAAATCGGTTTCCGTATTTTTGAGGTATTGCTGTAGATGGATGCGGGCTTGGGCCTTTTCCTGCACCCCAACATAAAACACATGTAGAGCTGGGCATGCAAACACTCCAACCTGCATGAGCAAATCAGCCACGTTTGTTCTCCTGAACATTTCCCTCATGGGTGATGTGGATTCGTAGATGTGCCCCCTGATACAAACCTAACTGGAGTCCTTCAGAGCCTTTGAATGAGACCCAAATCCTCACTCTGTCCATATTCACATGGCCCAAGGCTGCCAGGATGGTGCCTGAAGCATCCTTAGGATGGGGATGAGGATTAGTTTTGGTTTTGTTTTTCTGTGCAGGGGTTTGCTGTCTTGTGCTGAGTGGTTCTGTGCTGAACTTCGAGGTCAAATCTTGTAACTGACATTATGTTGTTGTTTTGTTGTTGGTTTTTTAAAGACAAAGGAAAAATTCCTGCTTTTAAAACAGCATTGTGCCTTATTTTCGTCCATTACTCAGAACAGGTTTAGGTTGTCCTATTCAGCAATTTCCACTGGTGTTGCACACCTCCAAACCTCCTTCATGCCCTGATGGTTATTGGTTTTGGTTTTTAAAACTCTCTAATTTTGTTTGTTATTTGGAACATGCTCTCTGTGTGCATCTGAAGATCTGAAAAAAGGACAAAATTGTTTCCTAGTACAGGAGTTTCTTCCTTCTCCAGTCCTTGTTGAGAGGAAGTGGCAAACCCTGAGGGGAAAACATTCTCCCCCAAAGCAGTTGTTATGTTTCTTTCAGACATTTATAACTTTAAATTTTCCTTTTTATTTCTGTAGAGTTGCTGGTCTAAAATTTTTGTTCTGACACTGTGGGTACTGTAACACTACTGCTTCTGGGGAATTTTGGTGCTGAAGATAGGGGGCTAGGGAACACAGGAAAAATTGTTATTTGTAAGGCTAACATCTTTCTTGCTGAAAAAGTCTTGCCATCTTGCCATTTCTGTATCTTTTCCGTTTGAAGAGCTCCATCTCCCTGGGCAGCTACTTTCTTTGGCAGGCATTCTTATCAGAAACCAAGTAATCCAGAAAATAGCCAAAGGATATTTTTTCCCTCTAAATCCTTCCTCTTTTCCTGAAGTACAGCTTCTTTTCTTCTTGGTTGAGTGAGTGAAGACTGTGAGAGGAAGTAGGTATGAATGAGATATGAAGTTCCTCTGTTTTTTTCTAGTGTTTTATTTTTTTGGGAAAGAACTCCCAAAGTCCTCAGAAAGAAGAGAATGGAACAGGGGAGTTACACAGGAAGGGAAAAAAGGAATTGTTTGGAGATGACTGCCCCACCCTATGTTTGGGAATGAGATACCAGCTGGGTAATTTTCTTTGGCTGAACTTCCTCATTTCAGAGGTAGGAAGGAATTCTTCCTCTCCCTCACAGTTGCCTTAAAAACTGCATACATGAATACAAGTTTAGAATAATTTTTTTTTTTAAATTTCTTTTTGAGTCCTGAAATTCCTAAGGTTGTGTGAGCAGTGAAGTGTTTCCTTAAAGCAAAGAAAAAAACCACAAAATAAACAAGTGAGGAGCTCAAGTACTCAAGCAGAGCTGTGATGATGTTAACAGAGAGGCTGTGAAGAAGCACACCAGGGAGGGCATAGAGGATTTGGATTGCACATCCTACAGCAGAGCGAGTAGATCTCTGTTAGCTATACATTGATTGGCACAGGAATGCAATTAGACACCAAAAAAGGCAAAATGCTGTGCTTGTAAATGCAGAGTTTTCTGTCCAGAGGTGCGTCTTTGAAAAATCCCTGGCTTGTTCAAACTTTGATCTCATTGATCAGACGTTAGCACCAGGTAATTAAATGATAAAATAGAAAGAGAGAGTCCAATAAAAGCTCCTTTTTTTCCTTAATGATGATGAACTTAACATTCTTGGTATCTGTTTTCAGGCAGAAGAATTACATTTGGTATCTAGTCAATAGTGCATTTGCTTATTAATAGAGCAAATGATTTAAAATTAAACAAATGACCACTCAGATATTTATGAGTAGACATGAAAATGCCTGTAGTTCTAATATGGTGCTCAATTTCTTTTAAAAAGTAAAGTAACTTTCTCCTACTCTGTAATAGTTCCTGGCAGATTGTGCTTTACTAGAAGAAGGAATGGCAAAGGAAGTAAAATAGTCCCAGTCCCATCCCCTTTATGCATTACCTGCTTGGTCTGGCACAAAATGCCTTTTTTTTTTTTCTTGTACTACACCACCATCTGTGTACTGGGGAGAAAAAACTGATTTTTAGTCTCAGGAAAGGATTTGTAGCCAAACCCATTAGTTCTTCTAGGTGTGGGATTCAGCTGAAAAAAACCTTCTCTGGCTTTTGGGAATACTGAACTGAAGGGAGTTAAAAAAGGTAAATACCATTCACTCAGAGACCGAGCTAAGATTTAGGGGGTTAATGTGCATCTGATGGCAAGATGAGAGGGGAGGGGGCCCAAGGTGCCTGGCAGTGGTGCGAGGGCATACAAAGCTCTTTACAGTTTTGAAAACATTGAACCTCTTTTGCTGCTGATAGGTGCTCAGAGCAGTGCTGTATCATCCCTGTTTCACTGGTGTTGGGAGATTTGCTGGAAACAAACACTCAGAAAGCACTCAGGAGTGTCCTGTGCAGTGGAGGTGGGAGTGCGAGGCAGTAGAAGTAATACAGGGAAGTTAAGTGAAAAGCTTTTTAGGTGGACATGCAGGCTGAACAGACCTCTGACACAAAGTGTGATTCTGTTAAAGGATATAATGCCATGGGAGCTGGGTCATACCAGGAAGCCTGATTCCCTTTTATACCCTTCCTGTGTTGTGCCCTGATTCCCTTTGCTACCTCTGCTCTGACCTTTAGAAGCCCCAGGATGGGCTTTCCCCTCCTGCAGACTGACTTTCAACGAGTGCCATGGAAGGAGTTAAGGATGCAAGCTCAGCCTGAAGCTCAGTTTCCTGGCTTATGTTGGTTGTTGCCAAAATCTTAATGTTGTTTTAATGCATTTTTGTGTTCGTGAATCCATTTTCCAGAGCTGCCGATTGCACACACTGACCCTTTTTATGTGACTAAAAGCCAGCTGTAGTATCCTTGAAGAATCAAATGCTCTCATAGTTCTGGAAATTGCTCTGGGTGTGCATGCATGTTTATTTGTGCGTCAGCTCTTTTAATCTTTCTACTGAAAACCTAATATACTGTAACTGGGACATTTTCAAAAAAAGAGAACACTTCAAAACAATTCTAAATATAAATTAAATCCATTTCCAAATGGCTTGTTAAAAAATGCAGATGGTTTATATTTATTATATAATTTTTTTGTTTTATCACCTTGCAAAGTTTTACAGCATAGAATCTTATTTAATGTGGGGGCATTTTAAGCAGCAATATTAGACAGCTGTATGTGCGTCATACTCAGAGATTTTTACAGGATATTAAAGTTGGTTCTGATGTAACCTGCTGTTTTGAGCAGCGTAGATTAGGTATTTTCCAAGTTTGTAATTCTTTTTTTCTAAGTAGGTGCCTTTTTTTTTTTTCCTTCTCTCTCCCTCCCCAAATATACTTTTAGTGCTTGATTCCAATTGTCCTCAAGGTGTAGGGAAATTCAGGCCAGACTGATTGAGAAACTGCTCTCTGAGACTATGTGAATAACAAAGCGTGGCCCAGATATTATCTCAGCCGAAATTAGGGATAATTATAGCAAATTATATACATAGTTAAAATAAATAACAAAGCACAATGTTCATATTCTGGTGATTAATTTTTTTCCCCCAAGTTCTGTTTGACTTTACAATTTTTCCATTGCAATCAACATGAGAATATTGCTGGGGTAGCAGCAGCACCTGAATAAGTGCCAGCCCAATTTTTTTTCTTTTTTTTTTTCCTCTCAGCCTCCAACAGGCACAAGCAGGTTTAATGTTAACCCAACTAAACTCCAGCTCCTCTGCTGGTTCTCACACCCTCCAGGTCAGAGCTAAATCCCCTATTAATTAAACAGAAATTATATCTGAAATAAATCACTTGGTGCAAGAAATCCACGGTGGAATTTTTTGAAAGATGTTTGCAATAATTAAACATTCTGTGACTGGTGACATTTTAAATAACTCTTAAAATACCAACCTGTGTTGATATTTAAAATAGGCTCTTCAGTGGAAAGGCAGTGATCCCACTGAACAAATAATATAAACCACGTCATCGTATAAGAAGGGAAAAAAAAAATCATCCAACAGCAGAAAAACCCCAACTCTGGTCCCTTCTGTTTTCATACGGCAAGAGTCTTGAAAGTGCTTGGAAGATACAGGTTGGGGATAATTCTGGAGATCCTTGTGAAGTAAGAGCCGATAAACTTTCAATATCTGCTGACTCCATCCCAGGCTGTTGGAGGATGTGAGGTGGGTTTGCTGGATCACGGGTGTAGGAACAGAAGGGATCATGGATTTTGGCTGGTCTTTTAGGGTTTTGCTCTCTGCCTCCTCCTGCACTGCACCTTTCCTCCTGATCTGGCAATTTCAGGGACATTTTGTGCAATCAAGCAGAAGCCCAGAGTATTTCGTCAGCGTCCCCAGGCAATGTGCCACTATGGCTGATGGGAACTTGCAGCAGTTTTGCTGCACGTTGCACAGGCTTGTTTCACCCTCTGCCCACTGGCTTTGGAAAAAATACAAACAAAATAACACCCCACCATCACCAAAAGAGCCCTGCCATAGTTCCCTTCTCCCAGAGTATGTGGGGGAAACGAATAGTGAGTCTTGCCCACATGCAAGGAGAGGAGGTAGGGGACTGCTGGTGTAGAAGAAATTGTGTACCTTGATGGTGGTGGATGGTCTTTTTGGCCGGTTGGAACACCTCAGTGCAATGCCTCTTGCAGGCTGGAGAGAGGGAGAGGTTTGAGTGTCTTGTGACAGCCAGGTTGAGGGTCAGTGTAGGCAAATTGGGTTTTGCACTTCCCTCTTGTGCTGATGGTCTAAGTGACCCCAGCTAGAAGGAAGCAAAGGAGAGCAGCTCTGCACTGTGCCCTGAGAAGGCAGAGTTTGTCCAGAGCTGGGCAGACCTAGGGACCCCTCCAGGCCTGTCCTTCCTCTGCCCTGGTCTTTGTGAGCTCCTGCAGTGCTAGAGCAGGCAGAGTTGCCTTGAGGTTAAGGTGCAAAACCATGATGGTGATGAGAAGCATCTTTGTGTGGGAAGTGCAGGCATCTCACATGGGTGTACTTCCATGCTTTCATTACAGGTGTAATGGGTTATGGAAATGGATTGTATCTATCCAGTGACTGAAGACTCTCTTACGCTGTAGCTGTGCTCCAATTCCTGCAAGATGTCTCGTGTCCATCCCCTTTCCCAAGCAAACTGTCACTGCTGCATGTTCTCTTAGCTCAGCTGCCTATTGCTCCCCATCTAGGTGGACCATTCCACTCACCTGTAGTCTCTTGTGTCCTAAAAAGGACACTGTGTGCTACCTAACCCAGTATTGACCTGCTTACCAAAGGAAATCTTGTTTGTCTTGATTTGGTCTTGGTTTTTTTTTTTAAACTGCATTTTACATTCCACCTGGATTTTATAGCAGGCAATTTCAGTGAGAGGCACAGGGAACCAAGAGACTTGGCATGTCTTTACTTGAGGAAAAACTGTCCTTCCTACTGCTGCAGCAGTCTGGCTCCGTGTCTGGAGCTTCCTTGTTTTTTGCTGGAGCTTCTTTCCTGGCTGCCCACAGGGAGTGGAGCTGAGGAGGGTGCAT
This sequence comes from Pseudopipra pipra, assembly GCF_036250125.1. Classification (NCBI taxonomy): domain Eukaryota; kingdom Metazoa; phylum Chordata; class Aves; order Passeriformes; family Pipridae; genus Pseudopipra; species Pseudopipra pipra. The sequence continues at coordinate 9,005,422 of NC_087551.1, read as the reverse complement.
GGCCAAGGAACATGGGCAGCGTGGTGCTCGTTTGGAACAGTCGGGTGGCAGCTCAGACGAGCAGCTTATACCTGCGGGTTGGATTTATGAGCATTTGGGAAACCACAGCTATTCTACTTCCACCAAACCCAGGTCTTTGCCAGTCTAATCCTGTTTTTCTCCTTGAAGGATTAGTTTCTAAGTTTGGGACAAATCTTTCTGGGGGAAGAAGAGGAGGAGTGTGCAAACACAACTCTCGTTTGGAACAAGAATTAAGAAGATAAAATGCGAAGAAGTGCTGACTTGGACTGACCTAATCGCCATGCTGTAGTTCAGGGATGTGAGCCATGAAGCTGAGGCTGGACTGCAGAAACACTTGGACAGGTAAAATACAATAGTTCCTCTCTGTGCTGCTGAGTGAGTGTCCTCCTCCTGGTTTAAGGCCTAAAGGTCTGGCAGTCAGTGCCTGGTGACTGAAGTTACAATGATCCCCAGCCATGGCACCACTGCTCCAAGCCTCTTGAGCAGAGAGCTGGAGGGATGGGCTGGGAGGGTTTCCAGGCTCTGCCGGCCGGGCTGAGACCCAACTGTGATGCCCCTCCTGCCAGAGAAGCTGGGCTGGGGACACTCAGTCTCATGTGCCCATCAAGGTGATTTCTTGCCATTAATTATTGGTACTGGCAGATGTAAATTATTGCTTGTTCCAATTGCTTGATGCTTTTAGGTGGGGGTGGAGAGCTGTACCCCGAGGGACAGCGCCGTGGTTTATTGCTCTTTGTTATTAATGATTCGTGAAGCACCGATTAGGCTGGCACTGTGAGCGCTACCAAAGGGTAGGTCGGAGATCTGCGGGGCATGGGCGGCCACGGCACCTCCTCCCCTTCCGCGGCGGCAGAGCCGGGGCTCGAACCCGCAGTCCCCGGTGCCGCTGCTGCGGCGGGTTGACGGCAGAGGGCGCCGAGCCCCCAGACACGGCGGGGAGAGGGAGCCAAGGGCAATTCCCAAGGGCTTCCCGAGAACCACGGGCTGCCCTCCGGCCGTCAGAACCCCTAGGGACACCACCCCCTCCCATTCTTGCCCCGTGTGCCCTTCCTTACTGGCATGGCAACAAAAAAAAAAAAAAAAAAAAAAAAAAAGAAAAATTAAAAAACCCAAACAAACCGAATTTTAGCCAGACCAAACTGTTTTTCCCTGTGGAAGCGTCGCCCCGCTGTGAAGGGCAGCGTGGGGATCACTGCAGCGCTGGCTGCGTGGGCCGGGGCTGCACAAACCCAGCCTCGCTGACGCTCGACCCCGAGCCCACGCAGGGAGCACTCACCATTATATATATTTGTTGGACCAGGTTTCTGGCACGTTGGGGTGCTTTAAACTTGAGCGGATTCATGTACAAATCAATTCAGAATTGGGAAACCATCACTTCCCTTATATATACATCTCTCCTGCGTTACCAGTTTTCCAGCTGGGAAGGCTGGCAGGTAGACAGCTTCAGGGGTGGCTGCCAATGCTGATTCATGACCCAACCCACAAAGGATATTAATATGGTACCATAAGAACATTTTCCCCTCAAAGACAATGAATGTGTAATTTCTGTGATGCAAGTGGAGGTCAGTCTGATGCTGCTCTCCTGCCAGGAAGTTATACAATAAGTTTATAAGTATACTTGTTGGACAGAGCCAAAACCTCAGAATCCCTTTCAAAGCCAGTTTTTTACCCCATTTGGTTTACTGTGAGCCCCTGGGTTTTGGCCAGCTATAGACATAACATAAATTAATTTTATTCTGCAATTTTAGAAGGCACTGTAAGGTTTAAGAATATTTTTTCCAGTTGTCACGTTTCTAAATATGCTCTTTTTTTCTTGCCATATTCAATGCCAAAAAGCACAGCTTAGGAATGTAGTAGGAACATAGGAATTGCCACAACGGTCCATCTTGTCAGTCTCCTGTCTCTGTCGGCTGCTGGTGCCAGATGCAAATTCTTGAAGCAACTACGTAAAAGAAGTTCTCCTAAAATAAAAAATACTGAGGTGTGGCGGGAGGGAAGAAAAATAAGAGTTGCAGGAGGGAGTGGGCAGAAAGACTTTCAAATTATTTATTTATTTATTTATTTATTTATCTATTTATTTATTTATTCCAACTACCTACAGATTTGTTTTACAGAACTTTAGGCTGATTTATCGTTTTACCTTCTCTTGCTGAGTAACCCTCAACTGTGCCACACATGGGAGGCAGCAAAAAAAGAGAAGGGAGCTTCTTACTTTTTGTTTCAGGAGAAGGGAGCTTACTTTCTGTATCAGGAGGGGACGTAAAAGGCTTTAAAAGATGACAACAATTTGTCAAAGAAAGATCATGGGAAGATGGAGCAGATCATTTAACAGAGGCGACAGCCAGGATGCCTCGTGGAGCGCAGTGCCGGGAAGCAGGATATGCTGAATATCCTTACGGCAAGTTCATCTAGCCTGTCTAATGGCTAGTTATTGTTTGAAGTGCTTGCATGAAAGCACAGCACCGTGTGAGAGCTAGAAAATTCAATGGTACAAGGGAGTTATTTAGCTTATGCCCTTGAGATTAATCACAGGCTCAGTAACTTAACTCCAGAGTGATCTCTTCCTGCTGTAATGTGACTTAGATAGCAACAGAGCAGCCAAGGACTGGGCAGTTTGCAAAAAATCATAATGTCAAATATCTTGATGCCAAACTATTCTGATGTGGAGTGGAATCGCCAGTTCCCGACGTGCAGCTTTGCAGCCAGCGGAGCAGCAGGACTCGCTCCCTGCCTCGGTTAATCCGCTGGAAAACTGTGTTCCTTATCGCCCTCGGGAGCCCGTCAGGGTTCAGTCACGACAAGGCAAGGGAGGGAGGAAGCAGGTACAGATCTCGGGGACGCTGCTGTGAGTTGTGAACGTTCCCGCTGATGTCTGTGGAATCATTTTCCGTGCTGTAAAAGAGAGTGAAATATCCTCCAGGTGTTCGGTGTCGAGGACTGTGATCTGATCTTTTAGCAGGTTCATTAGCTGGACGAAGGGGACTCTCACTCACGGCATTTCCTGGTGCTTTCGTGTGCTTAGTGGAGACTTCAGACGAGCATTTCGGTGCAAAAGCATACAGAAAATTCAGTGGATTAGAAGAGGCTTCTGTATAGAAGTTACTAACCCTGTGCTGGATCATATTCATAAGCGATTTTAGGGATCAACATATTCCTTGTTCAAGAATCTTTCCATCCTTGCTGATAAGTGTGCTGGATGAAGGGCATAATTAATTTAAATGAATGTCTTGTGCTTGTTTCTGAAGCTTATCCAACATGGATCTTGTTCACTGAGAAGGAAAATAAATGCTTTTTTCTTCTATTTATTGCTACTCTGGTGTGGGCCACCTACATACAAGGAGAGATTTTTTTCGATACACGTCCCCCCAAAATGTCACCCTAAATGATCAAGAGGAGAAAAAGTAAAAAGGACATTCCACATACATAAAATATGTAATTAAAATGATGAATTATTGTAAGATAGAATATTAGCCTTTTGACATTTTAATCTGAGCAGGAGAGAGTGAGAGAGTGAATTCGGAGCCGCTCAATTAAATTTAGAATTTTTTACCCTCCATTGTTATGAATAAATAGAAAGATTCTGTAGCAGTCTGCGGAATTATTAATTGCAAGCACTGTAGAAGGTGCATGCACCGTATCATGAAATGGAGTATCATTGTTAGTGACTATATTTCTTGGTAATTAAGGCCCAGACTAATGATGCAAGTTTTCTTCAGCATGATTTTCATCTGATTATGAGGCTGCTTCATTAAGAGCACTCAGACTAACGAGCTGTAGCTGTAATAAAGTAATTTTCTGTCTTGTGCTCTGATTGATAAAGAGTTTCTATAGCTAAAAGGAATTGAAAATATAATTATAATTAGAAATGGTTGAATAAAGTTATTACAGGATTGCTGAAGGGTAGTGCAATTGACACCATAATGTTTTTTGGAAGTGTGCATCTTAAAATTAGACTTTATAAAAGGAAGGGGGAAAAAAAAAGCAACCCGCAACCCCAAACCCTCTGTGCTAATAAATGGGCAGAATGTTGCTGCTTCCATAAAATGAACTGTTAGATTAAAGTAAAATGAGGTTTTCCCACATTGTTCAGAACAAGAAAAACATATGCAGGAAGAATGCTGTTGCCTTTCTTCCCAGCATTCCTCTTAAGTGAAGTAAAGCTTATGAAAGTGCTTTTTACTCCATTTATAAAAATTTTCATGCTGCCATATGTTACAAAAAAGATCTTTTTGATTAAGCTGATGTGTTTTGAAGCATACAGTATAATTTTGGAGTTTCCCTTTAAAAATGTGCAAAGAGTTATGTGAGTTATGTGAGTCTTTTCTATATATTTGCATACAGTAACTAGTGGTCTTTAAATATGTTTTTTGAATGGAGAGGTTTTCCTTTCTTTCTCTCTTTTTTTCATCTCCTTGCATTGGCCAATATCAAAATATAACTGGGTCAAATACAAGGTCTCTCTTTTTTTCTCCAGGGGAAGCAAATCGACTTTTTATCCCAGAAACCTTATTCTTTTTTTATGATGTTCATATTATAAACAGCACAAACTCTGTTAGAGCAATCCTTTGTGTGTATGTCATGGGATATATATGCTATGTTGATAGAAAATACTATAATAAGGCTTTTATTTAGAATTAGCTGATGCACTTTAGTACTCAGAAGTTGTTTGACTTATTTAATTTGGAGGCTTTCTGTATTGCTGTATCTCCCTCTTTGGAAGTCATGCATATATTTTAAAGCTACAGTTATGCACATTTGGTTATGTAAATCTGTCCCATGCAGACTCCGAGGAACTTTATTGTATTGGATTGAACCAAACAGTAGATCATCTAGATGTATATTTATGCTAATTAACTTAAATCCAGCATTTTGCATTGATTGCTCAGTCATAATGCTTTTTGGAAGATTTTTAGAATTTTTGAAAATCATTCTTAACACATTATATGGTGATAAAAGTGTGTTATTGGAATACCATTAGCAGGAATAAAAAAAGAGCAGAATTTTATTGGTTGTTCATTGAAAATGTTAGCTGTGATTAGTTACATAATCCTACATTAACCTGTAAATTAAAATTCCTTGGTGCAATTTGATGGCTGATTTAATTTTGTCTTTCTTTGTTTGCCGCAGGCTAATTCCATTATGAATTCTTTATACAGCCTTTTCCCTCAATGATTAGCAGCTTCTACTCAAGTTCTGATTACTATTGTACACTTAGCACTACATAAAGCTGGGGATTAATATTCCCCTGAAGAATTGTTGCTATGGATCTGCTCTATTCCTTCTAAGAGATGTTTCTGCAGCTTCAATTGTCCATAAATTATGATCTCTAGTGAATTATCAGTGGGAGTGAACTAAGCTTAACAAGCTGAAGAGAGCACTCTAGTTCTGAAAGAAAAAGGGAGAGAGAGATAAAAAGATTCTCAATTATTAATTGCAAGGTTTCCATAATACAGAAGTGGTGATATTTTCCCTATCTTCATTCCTGTGAGCATGTAAGAAATCAGGGTGAGTCAAAAACACCGAAGTCCTAACCCCCTCCAGCACTTAGAGATAAAACCTTCAGGAGGATCTTAATTATGTGGAGATGGAGGTGGAAAAACCAGCCCTATCACCCTGGGTTTTAAGTTTGTATTTTGGCTCTTCTCATCTCTGTCCTCCTGGTATAGTTTCCAGTCTGTCGATAGCCCGATTAGTAGCCTGGCTCAACTGCCTTTAAAATATAGTTGGGATTAATAGGGGATTTAATTGTAGATGTTTGAGGAGCTTTCATATTTGGAGAGGTTTTATTAAGAGACAGCTATTCCAGTTCAAGTTTGCGAGCACTTTGCTATGCTCCCATCTGTTCTCCTTTGTTAGGGCTTTAAAGTCGTATTTCTCGTACTGATTCATGGCTGTTTTCCTTCTCCTTCCCTGAAAAATGCGTTCTGAAGGCTGGACTGCAGTGTTATTCTTTCTTGCTGGGTATGTTCGATTTTCCTAATTGAGAGGATCATGTCCTCCTGCTTTCCAGCCCCAGCCAAGCCCCCTCCTGCTCAAACTTCAGACTGCAGAGTGCTGGGGGTAAAAGGCTGCTGCAGACCTGACTTTGCATGTGCCTCCTTTTCAGAGAAGTCCTTGGATGGCACAAAGCTGGCCTTGCAACCACTGTGCCTGGTTTCTGCCAGGTGGGAGGAGGCAGTGACTTTGCATCACTGCCCAGCAGATGCAGAGCTACCCCACGTTCACTCAAGGTACTGGAATAGAATGTCTTTGGCTGTTCTGTGCTGAAGGGAATGGAAATCTGTAGTTCAGTTAGACTGAAGGAGTGTTTTAGGCTGTCTTGAGCCTTATAGGTATTTTTTTAGGTGTTCTTCAGGCTAAAGCGCTGTTGGACTGCATCTGCTAGAGCTACTTCATGCACTGTGGTACATTAGCTGTAGTGGTAAATCATATTTAGTAACACACAGTTAGAAGGACTCTAGGAGTTAGTGTACTTTCCTGAGCGCTGTCAAATAACTTGTGCTAGCCCAAAAGAGTTGTTTAGGCACTGAGATCTGACAGTACCTCAGTCCCATTCCAGGAGAAACAAATAACTTTTAACGTGTGACTAATAGAAGGTGTTTTTTCATCTCTCTTTTCAAAGCCCTGCTTGACAATATTCAGCAAAATCTGTATATGTTTTAAATTAAAAACAGCAGCTGAGTCCAACTGGTGTTTTGTGCTTGGAGCTAGTGACAGGAAAACAAAGGTGGATTCGTTAGGTGACAGGGTCTGAATTCTCTGGTCTGCTAGTCCACTTAGTGCTGCTTACTGAAACTGCTGGAGATTCCCATCAAACAATTCCCTGTGGAGCCACAGTGTTGCCTGTTGTCTCAGCCCATAGCACAACCAACAGAAGATGATGTATATGGAACAGTCTTTGGTTATCCCCAAATGCTAGATGTTGGGGCTAGGAAAACTGAGGAGATGTTAGGATAGTCCCTGCAGAAGGGCAAACTGGATATTCATGCTTTTTTAAAATTTTCGTTTCTTTCTCACCTGTGTGTTCTCTGCAGCACTCAGAAACTCAGTGTAATGAACAATTTAACCTTATAGTGTCCATTCAGTCTGTCATGTTGAATAACCACTAACACATTATTCTTCAAGAAGCTGATCTTTTTTCTCCCAACGCACTCTCTTGTCTTCATAGTCTCCTGTTGGAATTTTACTTCATTTGCTAGGATTTAAATCTACCTAGTGGTTTTGGGTGTTATGGAGCTCTGTTGTGAAAAATAGTGTCTTGCATCTTTGCCTCCTGTGTCCCCTGAATGATTTTAAAAGTCTCACTATTACAATCTCCTTTAGATAGCAATTTTCCACCTTGAAGATTACTGTCTCCCTACTCTGAGTGTCCCCTCCTGTGCTCAGGAATTGCCTTTCCTTCTTTACTCCTCCCCAGATCTGTTGGATTCTTTTCCAGGTGGGGCAATCAGAACCACCTGCAGTACTCCAGACTTGGATGTGCTGTGACTTTGTCATAATTATGTTTTCCTGTGTTTATTGGCACTGTATTCCCAGTCACCTATCGCTGAACAAGTCTCAAGGATTTTTAGTAGGGTAGTCTTAATGTTTGCTCTCACGTGCAGACAATGATCCTTCTGTTATTCCTGCTATATTGACAGTGAAGGCAATAGAATGAATGCAAAAATTTCCTTCTTGTTTGTTACTTCTGTCAATTGATGCTAAGGTTGTCACAGTAAAGATCTTAACTTATGCTCCAGGCACAATCATGTCACTGACATCAGTGCCAAACTAGATTGTGATGGCAACTACTTCTCTTTTTGTTTCTTTTCCTTTAATTTGGTGATGGTCATCATCATTCTGCTGATTTCTCTGTTTTCTAGCTGAGATCCTAGTTGTAGAATCAGCTCCAGCATTCACCTTGCACATCACTAGTCAAGTCATCATGGAAGTGAAACAGTAATTGTTCTTATTCCTTTTTTTGGGGGTTGTGTCTAGCTGTGACTGAAGCTGGTTTTGCTGCAGTTTGAATTCAGTAGGACTTTTACCCAGACTCAGCCCAGTAGAATAGAGGAAGTCTTGGTCTGAGCTTGTTTTCAGTTCAAATTTGGCTTTCTGGAGGGATAAACCCCATAAGGTTTCTGCCCAGTCCCCTCTATCCACCTCTATTGAGCGCTCGATGTCTTTCCAATGTTATCACTGCCTCTCTCCCCTCCCCAAAGTGCTGCCTTCTCTCTCTCTCTCTCTGCTCTGTCGCATTCAAATGGACTAATTGGTGAAAGAGGGCAGCAGAGATCCTTTTTAATAGTGTGTCTGCCTCAGCTATGAAGAGGAGAACTCCTAAGCAGAGAGGTGTTTGTGAGCAGCCCAGTGCAGGGCTGGGGGGGATGCCTGTGCTGATTCCAAGGGAGGAAGTGTGAGGATGAAGAAGGGTGCAGCACAAGGCAGAGATGCTCATGCGTACCTGTGAAGCCAAGTTAGCAAAAAGCTGGGTCAGTCCTTAATTGAGAAAAGGCCTTGGAATCGTGTTGATGATAGAGCAAATGGGATGCAGTCCCAGAATGCACGAAATAGTCAGGTCTAAATGTGTGTATGTGTTCTATAGGTCTGCCAAGCCAAACTGAACACTGAAAATGATGTTCAGTGGTCTTCTCCAACCCAAAAGGTTTTCTGAATGTGAAGGTAAGCGTGACCTAAAAGAGGAGGAAGTGTGAATTATGTTGGAGAGAAAGCATTGAATCCCCTCCCCTCGCTCCCAAGGGATTCCTTTCCAATTCCATGGAATTCAGAATCCATTAAAAGTTGGTCTGGAAGGTGTCCCTCCCATGTGTGGGGAGTTACAACAATCGAGGTAGACTGGGTGGATGATATCCTGTGGCACGTTTTCCCAAACCATTCTGAGGGGCAATCAGTGATGGAGGTTATGTAACTCCTTGTGTCAGTTCTTTCTGGTGCTTCTTTGTGTTTGCTCTGGTCCTTACCTTTTATATTTGTGTCTTGAACCTTCCAGAAACTTCATCCCACTGCTGCTCAGCTGCATCCAGTCTTGAAATGGATGTAAGGTTCATGTGAAGCCCTACTGACACTGCAGAGAGCAGAGGGGTCATTCTGTGTGTATTCAAGGCTGTATACCCTGTTTATCTACTCCAGCATTGTATTTTGCCTTTTCTCAACAGCAGAGCTCTGTTCACTCTGATCCAGTAACCCTTGCACATGTTTCTGGAGAACTGCTGTTTGGCCACACGCTTCCTGTGCTTAAACAGTTAAACAGTCCAACATCACTTTGTACTTGTACTGCTTATACTGGTTTAATTTTGCCCCTTTTTATTTTTTCTGTCTGTTTCTCTGATTTGTCAAAAGCATTTGAATCTTCTCCCTTCCGCTCTCTGCTACTCTGAAGTGGGCTAAACTTGGTACAAACAAGTTTTTCTCTTTCTTCATTTTAAATTGGGTTGTCAAATCATAATTCATCTTCTTACACCACGAGCAGCTGATGTACATTGTTCTGTAGGTCCCATTGTCCATGTAACCTTAAAGGAAAATTTTTGCTGCTTTGTTGGTGGTTTTACCTCTTCCTGCAGGAAATAAACCTGGAATTTTAGGGCCAGAGGGCAGTTTTTCACATTGAAGCTGTTGTGATTAATTTGGTGTTTTATTTGTTTCTAAGTCAGATCATAATGACAATGTGGCATTTTTCATTAACGGTGTATCTTCCTGTCCAAAAATTCATATGAGAGTGAAAAGTGGCTCCCTAGAAAACTTCACCCACACCCTTGACTGTCTTTCTCAGACATTTTTTAGTTCAGAGATTTACTTCACCTCCACTCCCCCCCTGCCCTCCTTTCTGGCAGTGTCAATACTTTATGAGAGATCTAGATGGCACAGGTACTCCTTGAAAGTTCCTGGTTGAGCACCTAAAAATATTTAAGCAATATGACACAAGAGGCAGTGCATTTCTGAGCAATCATTGCACATCTCACACAGCAGTTTAAGGGCAGCAGCCAAAGGCCTGTAAGCAGCCCCCAAATGTCTGAGTACTTGAAAAGGCCACAGACTTGCTGTGAAGAACAGTAATAGAGACAAGAAAACGAGAGGATGGAGGCAGCCTAGACAAGAAGATTTACAGAGTGTTGTAGAAATAAATACACTGCCAACAGCTTGTCACATGTTCCATTCACGCGTTTACTGAACTCTGCAGAAATAGATGTGTTTAATCAAAGAAGTGGAACTTTTTAAGATCAGTTGGCAAGTGAACCTTTGCCAGATTTGTTTTCTGGACATAAAGTTATGTCTGTAGCAGGGTGGAAAATATTCCTTGATTCAAAGATTTACAGCAAGGATGAATTTACCAGTGAGGTAGATATTACACCAGAGTTTCACATGTATAATCTGAAGATTATCTGTCTGAAAATGAAACTTCTGAACTTTGATTCTGAAGTTTTGTGGGCCTTATAAATGATCTATTTGGCACAGAGATGTTTAGCCCAGAGCACCTTTCTCAGAGTAGTCCTACCGTGTCTGTTTCCCCATAGCTGGTTTAACCCAAAAGTGAGAACCTCTTTTAGTGGAATAGTACTTTTAAATGAGAGTGGCTGATCTGGAGTGCATGAAAATATGATAATTCTCAAGTTATTGCCTCTCCTGGATTTTCATATTCAGTAGCTCCCACACTTCTCTGCAGCAGCACTGATGACCAAAGACCTAAATTCTGATTGCTGTGGACTTGGTGCTAACATTCATTGATAAAAATAGGCTCAGGGCCAAGAATCCTATGTGAATATTTGCAATTCCTGTTAACCTCAGCAGTGCATAGCACACATTAAAATTACTTCAGAGACCTTCACCATCTTTTCAATTAAATTACTTACCTGTAATCTGGTCATTAGTGGTGTTCCCCAGTGGTGTTCCCCAAGGCTCAGTAGTGGGCCCAGTCCTGTTTAATATTTCTATCAATGATCTGGATGAGAGGATTGAGCATATCCTCTGTAAATTCATGGATGACAACAAGCTGGGTGAGAGTGTCAATCTGCCGGAAGGCAGGAGGGCTCTGCAGAGGGGTCTGGACAGGCTGGAGGAATGGGTTGAGGCCAATGGTGTGAAGTTCAACAAGGTAAAGTGCCAGTTCCTACACTTTGGCCACGACAAGCAACACCCTGCATCACTAAAGGCTGGAAGTTGAGTGGCTGGAAAGTGGCCCAGCGGCAAAGGACCTGCACGTGCTGGTCAACAGTAGCTGAACATGACCCACCGTGTTCCCAGGTGGCCTGGAAGGCCAATGGCATCCTGGCCTGTATCAGGAATAGTGTGGCCACCAGGACCAGGGAAGTTCTGGGCCCCTTAATTCAGGAAGGACATTGAGGTGCTGGAGTGAGTCCAGAGCAGGGCAACGAAACAGGTGAAGGGTCTAGATGGTAAATCTTATAAGGAGTGTTTGAGGGAGCTGGGGTTGTTTAGCCTGGAGAAAAGGAGGCTTTGGGAAGACCTTATCACTCTCTACAACTACCTGAAAGGAGGTGGTAGCCATGTGGAAGTTGACCTCTTCTCCCAGGCAACAAATGACAGGACGAGAGGACAGAGTCTTAAGCTGCACCAAGGGAGGTTCAGGCTGGACATCAGGAAGAATTTATTCACGGAAAGGGCTGTTAAACATTGGAATAGGCTGCCCATGGAGATGGTGGATCACCATCCCTGGAGGTGTTCAAGAAATGCCTGAACATGGTGCTTAGTGCTGTGGTCTAGTTGACATGGTGGTGATCAAAGGTTGGACTCGATGCTCTCTGAGGTTTTTTCCAACCTAAATGATTCTGTGATTCTGTGTAATGATGCTATATTAAATGTTAATGTCCTCTGCTCCTTTTTATTGGGTGTTATTCACCATCTATTATCTTTCTTCAGTTTTCAGATTTCTATCTCTGTATTTTCATGTATAAAGATTAAGTAATAATCAGAATCTCCACAGACATACCAACAGAATAAAAGCTGCTGTATTTCTTCAGACCAAAGGCTCAGCAAATCCAGTGTCCCCTTCCCATTGATAGCTGCAAATGGATACTTAGAGAAGATTGTGTGTATGACAGTTCCTTTTCAACACCCTCCCAGTCCTCTAGTACTTTCTAACCAAAGGATTGCTTGATCCTTGTGTGGTGTGTACGTGTGTAGTTTTCACCTTGAACCATTGTGAATATTTTATAATCCCAGCATCCTTTGTTAAGGAGTTCTCCAGGTAGCTCTTTATAGAACAGAGGTGTTACATATCCTTTTGTGTGTTTTGAATTTTGCTTCCCAAGCTTTATTTGATGACACTTTGTCTAGCACTGGAAGATTTGGTAAAGTCCTTCCCCTCAATCTTCTTGAGGCTACGTGCAGTAGTTTAGGCTCTTACCATGTCCAAAGTAATTTCTCTTGCTAGACTGAAGAGTCACAGCACATTCTATTTTGCATAGAAATATTTTTCAATGTGCAAGTGGATGTGGATGAAGTCTAGCTTCCTGCCTGTGGTGGATGACAGGTGACTGAACCTTATATGAAGGCTGCTGCAAAGGAGGTGGCTGAATCCAAGTTTCATTCATCCTTGTGTCTGTCCACTCTAAGCAACTAATTTCTGGAATTAATGAAGTGTTTGCTGCTCTTTCCCATAACTTCATCACAGAGTTTGTGGTTGACCAGTTCTCCAGCACAGAAGCTGAGTATTTTGTTTCTGTTGTGTTCCTGCCTTGAGCTGGTGTAGTGGAATGAATCGTGGGCAGTTAGTTCTTGGGCTGATATTAATCAGCACAGCCCTGTTATTTCAGAAAAGCAGTGCAGCTGAGTTAGCCAAGTCTTTTGATGTGTATGGGAACTGCTTAGTTTCCTATCATAAAAGTGGTTAAGTGTGTGCCTGACTTTAGGCATCTTCCAAAGAATCATGCTGAACAGGACTCGATGCAATAAACCTTCTCCACAACACAATATTCTTTCTCTGATGTTTCAGTATATGCAGTAGTCAGAATGTTTGCACATGCTGTATTATTATTATAACCCCCAGTGAACTTGTCTCCCCAGCTGGAGCTCAGATATACAAGATAAAGTTAATTGGGCTCCCTTTCAAATGGAGAATTTAGACCTCCTTCCGGCTTTTCAGGTAGAGGAACGTGTTTTGGACTGTTGTTATCTCTCCCTCCTCCCTTGGGCAATGCTAAGTCAAATACTGTAAACTGATAAACGTTATTCTAACATTGGTAACACTTGTATAAACTCTAGTGCCGTTCCCTTCTTAACACCTCCCACTTCCTTGCATCCGTGTAAATTCTTTGCCCCAGCGTGGTGCACAAAGGTCCGATACGGATCGTGTAACACACCCAATACAATGAACGCTTTCTTTCCGTCTTTGCTGGACTCTGGAACTCTTTTGCTTTCCTTCTGTTCAGCGCTGAAGCCCAGGCCAGCTTGCCAGTGATTTATTGGGTATTCAGGGTTTCCAGTGATTTACATTTTCCATCTTCCCTTGAAGGCATTCGTGCTGCTTCAGAAGGATGTGGCATTTGGCTTAAATGTGAAATATTCTTTGCAGTGATTTGACTTCTGAATTCAATAGTCTTACCTTCTTCATAGGAGTTTTAAAAGCAGTACTAGCTGGATTTGGGCTTTAGAAACAACAAAGTGAAAGTTTCTATTTGGAAGCATATAAAATACCTAATGGTTTTGGTTTATTTTTTCTTTGCTCTGGAAAGAGAGAAAGAAATCTTGGTGTGATTGATCTTGATGAATTCATTTGGAATATACAATGAAGTCCACCTTTTCATAGTTACTCATCTAATTGGAAGATGCTCTTTTCCTTCTGCTTAAGATGTAGGCAACAAGGGAGAACCCACTCTTCCCTTCCATACATAATCATTAATGAAGGATCAGCTTTTCTTTTTAGGAGTATTTCTGGGAATATTTATGAAGATATTGCATCCTTTGGTTAAAAAGCAAGACCAGACTATTCCTTTCTCTCTCCCTGCCCACAGTTCATTTCCAGGTTGGTTGAATGAAAGTTGTCATTTAGCCTTTGGTTCAGAGAGGCCCGGGATACTTGTTTTAAGGGATTCACCAGCAACCCCTAAGTCTTGTCTTTCTAAATCTGCCCATAATGATGTGTTGGGAGGTCCTCTGCACACTTTAGACAGTCAACTGACAGAAGCAAACTACCCATCCTAAGAAGTACCAGATTCTTAGGAACATAAATTAGAGCTTCCTGCTGTTGTAATTAAAATAAATTCGGTTCTTCAGCTGGCTGGGTGTCTGCAGGGCACACTCCCCTTTGTCTGGAAGGTCCAGCTGACCCCAGGATTTTTATCTACTGGGGAAGTAATGTAGGCATCACTGAGGCTGTGCTTCCCTTTCCCTTCTGCTGAGGTGTGTCTTACCTACAGGCACTGCATGCACAGTTGGAGGATGATTTACACATTCCCTGAGAGAATAAGAGACCAAAATGACAGTGGTATAAGGTTTCAAGCCTCTGAGATGCTGGCAGCTTCATAGGACTGCCTGTCCTCCCTCTGTGCCTGAAATCTCCCAAACACAAATTGGTTTGGCCTCTGCTCCTGAAAAATGTTACAAAGAAGTATCTTCCAGGTGTGACAACTACTGCCCTGGGTAAGACTGTAAGGTCAAGTTAGCTGCTGGTGGACCTGATCTTGCAGTCCAGAGTGGTTCAGTCTCTTGTTTTGTATTGTACTGTCAATAGACTCTTGAGCATGGAGGAGAGGGGTAGCTGGAGAAGGTGGAAGTTAGTACCATGGAGTGGCATCTGCTTTTATTGTGAATTCAACAGCACTGAAATTAAACCACATGAGAACATGATTCTTCCTGCACGCTGGTCCACCCACTGCAGATCCATCGGCTTCCTTCAGCCTCCTGGCTCAAGGGAATGAAAAGATCTCTTCAGGTGCAATGACAGTTGGTTTTATTTAGCTCTAACATCATCTGGCCCAAAGTGAATATCTAAAATCCATCAGACAGGATCACTTGTAGTATTTAATAAAGCTGTTGAACTTAAGCTCTTATAAAACCTATAAAGCAGTTTGTCTTTCTTTTAATATCATTGTTGCATGCTATAATTTTAATTGCAATATTCTTTCTTGTGAGGGTTTTAAGGATTACTTCTTGAGAGGTGTTGGAAAGGTGAGAATGATAATTAAATCTTATCTCAAGTGTAATTTTATGGTTATATTGTACTATTCCTCAGAAGTATGGTTTTGAAATTGTTGTGGGCTGTGAGCAAATCTCTGGGGCATAACTGAGAAGAAAGTGCTAAAACATGACTCTTCAACCCAATTATTTTTATGTCTGCATTGGAATGAATTTTCAGCTTCTGGAACTTCTTTGATCGTTTCACTAGTGTCATTAAGTAATTACAGTAAAAGAAATAGTCCTATCCTTAAATATTGCTATGTTTGTCACAAATTGTTGGAAGCTAGAGAGCTGAAAGGATTCTGTCTGAATTCCCAGAACCAAAACTTTCTATGTGTGTACAACTACAGACTTGCAAAGGCATCTGAAATGTCCCGTGCAATGACTTCAGCTCTGAGCATGACTTATTCCTTCTTGGTGTTCCAGTTAGAATTATTTTATTTTTCAGATAAGATTATTCTCAGCTATCCCAAAAGAGAAATGGAAATCCAGTTTTGTGGTTATTGAAATTATTTGCAAGTCTGGATGAAATTCAGATGGTAGTTTGGGCTGAGTAGAAGGACAAAATCCCAGGAAAGTGTAAAGGAAATGTTTTAATATTGATCTAAACGAAACTTTCTTTCCTTTTAATAACATTTCTCATTCTTAAAGAGTATATTGTTTTTAAAATACTTTCTGGTGCAATATGACACTTTTATTCTACCCTCAAAAAGATTTTCTTATTTATTCATTTTTGCCGAGAAATATTTGATTTCTGGTCATCCTGAGCTGGTGCATTTTAAAACTTTCTTTCATATTCATATAGCTGTAGTTAAATTTGCAAGGTTAGATCCTGGGAACAATTAAATGAAAGGGAGAATCAGAGGGCATTGCTTCTGCAGAAGCTTCTCACAGCATGGAGCTTGCCTCAGATCAGGCAGTTTGTTAGTTCATGCTTGTGCCCAGTTGGACCTTGAGCCAAATCTGCCCTGAAGCCCTTCCACCCCATAGTCCTGATGGTGTCACTTCTCTGTGGGTGACCTGGAGCCAACATTCATGACCAGGCTCGAGCATTTTTCTGTGTGCAGATCTGCAGGGGCAGTTTAAAAGCTGAGATTAAAAGAATGACTGAGCCCAGAAAATCCATCTGCAGCTCTTGACCAGAGCAGGACTTTTGGAGAGGGATTAACAGCAGCATAACCTCTGTCTTGCTGTGAAGGAACTGTACAGGAACTGGCAAAGGTGGATGGTAAATCTCAAATTCTGATCCTAGAAATAATAGCTAGCCAGAGGCTTACTGGTTTCAGACTCGGCCCCGGGTGTCATTCTTCTGAGAACAGGAGGAAACTTTGCGTTTTGGAAGGATTCTGATTGCACAGGGTGCAGTATATGTACCTGAGTGTGAGCTCTGCCTGATTAGGTCCCAGGTAGAAGTATATTTGGAGAGGCAAAACCCCAGGAATAATTCCTACACTGCTATGTATGCTTTGCACAGAGAACAGGAAACAAACCAAATGTTTCTCCTAATCATATTTAAGCATAATATTACGTTTTCATCAAAAGCTCATGTGGAATGTAATTTCTTTTATTCTAACTTTTCTCCTTTTCTCCTGTGTATTTTAGACACTCTCAAGATTATACTTACTGGCAAAGTGCTTTACAAATCTGGGGAGTTTTACATTATTTTTTTTCTAAAAAGATTTTTGAAATTTTGTGTGGCTAACTCGTATTTTTTAAAACTTCCTAATGAAATCTAGGTCTAGGCAGAGGTTGATTTTGTAGACATTAGGCCATATTTCTTTTCCCCTCTTTGCAATCTCACAATTGCATGACTTCTCCCTGACACATTCATAAGGAGAAAAGAGCACATTCCCACCCTCTTGCTTTAAAATGTATCCAGGAGATAATATGAAAGGCTTTATAGTCCTAATGATTTTTTTTCCCCCCCTAATGTTTATTTTAAAAAGTGTTCCTCTGCAGGGGGTTGATCCAAAGCCCATTGAAGTCAGTGGGAATTTTTCCATAGAATTCAATGAAGTTTGGATCTGGTCCTTAGATAGCTCCAGGAGGTAGCCTGCTCATTTTTTGCAGCTGTCCTTGGGGGTGTTGGAGGAGAGCTGCTGCACTGGCAAGTCCATCCAGTGTGGAACATGCTGTTGATTATAAAGCATAACTCCTGCAAAATTTCAGCTGGAAGGGAGTGGGAGGTTCCGCATAATAATCAATAGCACAATATGAGACTCTATCAAGGAATTGGCTTTTTAACAAACACTTTTAAAACAACAAAGGAGATGAGATGGTTTTCATTTAAAGGGCGAACTCCCCTTTATTCTTGGGATTCCAGGCAGATTAGCCCTGGTACGTCCTCGACTCCATGTTGCTTTCTGTTCTCTTTGCAAAAGCAGCACGTGGAATACACACCTTCTAAAACGTAGCAGTTAAATTGCACCTTCTTGTTTGCTTGGTAAAGCTGCTGAGCATCTTGTGAGTGAGAGAGGTTGCAAAAGACAGAAGAGAGTTTTGAGGGGAGCAAGTTGAAGAAGGTGATGGACCTGCTTCTTCCAGTTCTATGTTTTCACAGCACCTAGTGGCATGAAAGTCCTCTGTGACTCCAGTTTCATGTCTGTATCACTGCTTATTTGTTCAGTGTTTCCTTAAGTGTGTTAATGAAGGTAGATTCATAAGAACAGACAGTACACGTGTACTTGTAGGGGGCATTAAGTTAAAAATCCTAATTTGGACCCAACTTTAACCTTGACAGAGATGCTTGGGCTCATTCTGCTGTGGCAGCTCCCATGCACATTCCTGTCAAAGCAAATCTCTCTAAGAGTTTGCACGGACCAGCTGAGTGCAGAGGTTTACCAGCTGGATGTAGCCAGATCTCTGTGCTTGCAAGGAGTCCCATGAAATTTTGCCTTTTTTGAGATGCTGCTCAAGTTCAGCACCAGGTATGTAGCCGAGGGCAGAGCATGTCTTTGTGGAAATGTATTCTTCCACCTTATCCCAAGTGTCAAATGCATATTGTGGTTGTGGTGCCCTTGACAGTAGAACTATAATTAGTTAAGCGCAGTGGTGGTTCCATCCAACACAGGGTGAAAAAAACCCCTTGTTTTTCTCTGCACTAGTCATTTGGTATTGAAATGCAATCACACAGGGCTGTGGATTTTTTCCCTTTTTTGCCCTGCTCATGAAAATACATAACAAAGGCCCCCAAACATCTGGGTCCTGATGTTAAGGCGAGATGGGAAACTAAGGCTAAACAGTAATAAGAAGGTAGATTCTCAATGGTGATAATCTTCCAGAAATCAATTATATAAAACATAATATTCAGAGAAGGCCATAATTCAGTTCCATCTAGTGCAGCTGTTTGTCTCAGACGATGGGAGATAGCGTGTGGCAGGGCAGAGCGTGAGCAGTGGGTGAGCAAATGCTTCCTGTACAGGTTCTCCTAACCTACACAAGCTTGTTGCAATGGGGTTTCCTGAAGTGCTAGCCTTTATTTAAAACTCAACAGCAGGGAGTTTTTGTCCCTTTGTGTCCTCTGCCATAACTTTTCTATTCCTCCTTTGCCTGTTAGTGTTGATGGTGTCCTGGGGCAGGACCACCAAGGTGAGAGTCTCTCTTTCATCTTATACCACTCCCTTTGAAGTTCATTTGGCATCCCTCAGTTCAGGGTTGGAAAAGACTGACTATCCTGGTCACTGACTTCATGACAAAATTTTATCTCTTTTTCCAAATATGTAAATGTCTGAAAAGTGGGAATTGGAAAGACCAAGTGCAACACTTTTACATTCGTATGTAGTCTAGTTTTGAAGCAAAGCCATCATTTTGAAATATTAGTGATTCTATTTACAGAAAACTGTAGTATCTATGTAGTAACTTGTACTTTTGGACTAAAGAAGTTTCCTGTAGCTTAAAGTAATTTTGTTTCTGAAATTTAGCCCTTGAGAGTTTATCTAGTTTTTACTGAGAAACTGTTAAGATCCTTATTACTGTCATTTTTTTCTCATCTGATAGAAAGATTGTCCCATTTTATTAATGTTCTTATTTTTCATGGCAACATTATATACAATAGATTTGTTTGTATCTGTTTTGTATTTCTGCTTCTTCAGTCACCCAGCCTTCCGTAACAAATGTCAAATTCCTCCAAATGTTCAAAATATTACTTCTCCTCCTCTCCCTCTTTTTTTGGCTTGGGTAGAAATTGAATAGAGCTGATTAATGGTTGCGGGGGAGAGAGGGGATAGGAGAAGGGACTGTGTGAAACCTCTAATTACTTTAATCCCTTTTCACATAAAATTGGAGAAAAAAAAAGACATTAATTCCCAAATGCAAAATGAAGAAAGTCACTGGCTCAGAAACAGCAAAACTGCCTGCAGGGCTCTGGGGGGATGGATGCAGGAGGCTGGCTTGGCCTGGTGCTCCACCAGTAGTGTGATGGGATGGTCCTGGGTGGCAAAACACTTGAGGAACCGCTTTTGGGGGACTGGTGGTGTTCGTGCTGGTCACTGATTGACATTTATTTATTAGAGATAGGCTTGATACTTGGGGCAGGGGAATACAGATAGATAAGCAGAGGTTCTGGACCGCATTCTAGGTGGAAGGTCACCTGAGGAGCTGCAGCAATGGTTGAAACAACGCTTCCTGTGGCTGTGTGTGTGCTGTAAGTCCCAGTGATGACACCTGTGCAGATGCTGAGGAACAGATGTTGGTCAGTGGGGTAAAATGTTCCCCCAGTGAGGAGGGGATGGGGTGCTGCAGTACTTCTGAAGGCCTTGTGCACCTTCTACATCTCTGCTCTGCAGCTGAGAGGGCACATGTTGTGCTCCCTTGATGTTGCTTGGTTTTAACATCTACACTGGCAGTATGACCTATGTGTGTATGACAAACCACATTTATTGTATGCCTGCATGTGTATACACATATCTGGTGCATGTATATAATAGCTAAATGTACAGTATGTTTTGGATTTAGCCTTTGTCTTAATTTGTTTCCTTATCACATGTAACTCTCAGTTCTTGTACATTCTTGGCACAGCTGATTATGTTTTTATTTCCAGTAGATGAGTCTTTCCCACCATCACTGTGAGGTGTGAAGGATCAGTGCTCTCAGTTGTGTTTAAATGGATTTAGGGAGCCAGTTGGCATTGACCGTTCTAGAAGTGTGATACATATTTACTTATACCTATAGATACATTTAAATCTCACTCATAAAACCATTTCCCCCTCTGTTGAAGACATAAATGCTTTCTCTCTTTTCATCAATAGCTCTACAAAAGAAGGAAATTTATATTTAATGAGGGCCTGTCTCCTGGTGTTTACAAATTCCTCTGTGACGAGACTACAGCACTAGCACATGGAGACATTTATACTCTAATAGGATTTACCTTTACAAATATCTGAAAACCTTTTAAAGCAGAGATTAAATTGTTTAGCTCAATATTTAATCTGTTACTTCCTCTTTAAAGATGCCCAGTGGAATTTGTCATACACTGAGCTGATAACACGTAATATTGATCAGTCATAAACATAAAACAGAGAAATCTCAGGAAGTCTTCTGCAATCCTTTTCTTTTTAATTAAATTTTGATCTGAACTGCTTTTGATTAATTTTCTTATTTGTAAGTATGTGAATTCTGGGGGCCAGCAAGTTTCTTAAGTTGCCTGGCATTGGTCTCTGGTGAGTGGCTCAGCTCAGGAACAGTATGATTGCATTTTTATGGTTTTCAGATATTTAATAGCTTCTTCCTGTCATTTTCTGAATGAGTGAATAAGGTTTAGCCCTCTGGGAGCCAGCGCAGCATCGGAGAGTGGAGAAAATGACTCGAATCTGTGTACTTGACTGATTGCCTTAGTCTTAATTGTTCTCTTAATTAGCTGCAGTAGCAACTGCATCTGGGGAGAGATCACAGTATTGGTAAACAGCTCCACCTTGGAGCCCTGTGTAATGCCTTTTGGAAACATGACAATGAGCTCTGTATCTCCGCTGAGACACAAACCTGCCAAATCTTCAGCCCCTGAAGTCTTTGGTCTCCTCATGTGATCTGTCACTCTCATCTGTGAGATGCAGGCCCCCAACTGTTTGTTCTTAAACAAATTAAGCTTTAATATGCCAAAAGCCAGCTTTATTGAGCAGAATAAGGGAAGAGGAAAACAAAAGAGTGTTGGTGGAGGGTTGTTCAGACAACTTGAGGGTGTTACCCAGATTAGAAGAGGGAGACAGATGTGCTTTGGGGGGAGTCAAGGCAGGCTTGAAACGTTTTATGGTGGGAAACCCAGGCAGTCTGAGGTCAGAGAAGATGTCGAGTGTCAAAGCAACCTTCTTCCTGTGGGGGTCAGTTCAAGCCATCAGTGAGAACTCCCGGTGCAGCCCAGCCGTGGGCTCCAAAGGGAGTTATTTGGCACGTCTGTTGAATGAAAAATACTGTGTGGTGGTGGAATTGCCCACCAGTCCAGCTTCTTTTCCCATCAACTCAGTGACTCTCTCTGAACTAAGCTGAGACTTGCAAGGAGAGGGGTGAGGTTTAAGGTTGCATTAAGATTTGTGTCATTTAATTTCTTCTTCAGCTTTGTTACTGTAGTCTTGCTACAGTACAGAATGTGCAAAATTAGGCATGGTGGATCACTAAAGCTGGTGAATTTTAACAGTATCTGCTAATTTTTAGGAGTTTTCACTGCTTAATACCTGACTCGAGATAAAGCCATCCATTTAAACAGAGATTAAAATGGGTTTTATTCATCACTGCATCCACACTGTGAGTGCCTATTACAGTGCCTATGGCATTCCAGGCAACATGGCACTGGCAATAAAAAGTGTGAATTAATGGGATTTCTAAGTCTGACTGAGACAGGTTTGGGTCTAGAGGCAGACAATGACCAAAATGTTCTGTTATTTTTAACTAAATTATTCTTTCTTTAATCCTGCAAACAAACAAACCTACAGTAATATTAAAATATTCCATTTTCAATAAACAGCATATTCCTTTTTGGGCTTATCTAAATGAAGAGAATACTGATGGATTTTTTTTTGTTTTGGTGCTGCAAAAAGGAAATGCATGGGAAGGCATGAAAATGTTTGTTGCTGTGTCTCACCTGAGTTTCAAAAGACTTATTTGTAAACTAGTGGGTATCTCTTTCTAAAGTGCCACCAGTGCCAGAAGTTAGGTGTTTTCTACATCTCACAGAGGTTTAGCTCAGAGCATTGTCATTTGATTAATATTATGACGGAAAACTGATTATTATCAAGATTACGCTTAGTCTACACAGCTGACCTTATCCCTCTTTAGCAAGAATTTGTGATTATTTTGCATTGTAGTGGTGCTGGATTTGCAACATTCCTCCTGCAGCAATCTTTTAGATATCCTTCCTCTGGAAGCTTTTCTGTGCTGAGTTACCCTTTGTAGCTCTAAAGCTTCTATTGAACCCCTTACTGAACTTTAGCTGTGAAAGGAAGGCAGATTCAGGCGAATAATGAGCAGATAATGTGTATGGGATAAAAAAGGCCGTTTAGTCAGGTTTGTAGTAGTTAATTCTGAAATTAGTAGTGAAGGTTAAACTACATTTTATTATATTAGGGGCAATAAAATTCTGTAGGGAACTATGGATGCTGGAATCCAGTATCAGCAGTGGTTGAAGTTTTATGGCAAATTAACTATCCTTTGAAAAAAAGCAGAAATTAAATCTAGGTAGCAAATGCAAGCTATTTATTCTAAGCCTGGCTTTACTATTTTTAAATTCTTATGGAAAACTGAAAGGGCAAATCAGATGTTTAAAAATAGTATTATTGATGTGAAAAAAAATGAATGCACTCACTGTAACTGTAGCAAGTATCTGTCTTGCTGTTCTGTGAGCAACATAAGCATGAAAACCATTTGCAGCTGCAACAGAGAGATGTGAGGTAAGAGGACATTCAACAGGGCATTTGAATTTGGAGAAAGGTGGCTCTAAGTGGATTGTCCTTCCCTTTTTCTGCTTAGCCCTTTGGATCAAACATAGGACAGACGTAGAGGTGAGAGGCACTGAAAGAATAAATAAAGTGGATTCTATGCCAGGACTCTGAGATGAAGTTTAGTTAGAGAGGATGTGTAGAAAAACATCCAATTCTGTTTTTTACTAAAAACCCCCAACAAAAATTTTAAGTGCTTCGTCCTGATACAGGCACCCAGTTATTTCTATGTGTACTCACTTCTGGAAGACACTTATGTCAGCTCATTCTCTGGTGATGACTAATGAAAATATTAATACTCTGCTGTTTAAACCAAACCAAAACCCTAAGAGCCAGTGAGCAGACTATTACCACGATTGTACTAGTATAAATCCAGAGTTACCTCCACTAAGTAAAATTAGCGATTTTTGGGGAAACTTTCAACAAGATCATAATGTGATCTAATGCAAATAATAGTTTTAAAAGCCTTAGTTAAGAGCCATGGATTACTGAGTAGTATGTTCTAAGGGCAAAACAGAATTAGCAGCAATATACCTTTCTCTAAGTTTTCAATTTATAAAGGTTTACAATTTGCTACAGTGTTTTTAAGCTAACTTGGGCAAATTCAGCTTTGAATATAATTTGTCCAGAGGGGGTGGAGAAAGCTTTTGTTGGAAATAGACACTTGTGCTTATTAGAAGTTTTTTTTATAAAGTGAAATTAAGAAATGGTTTACTGGAGATGTCTTGTTGCCTGATTAGCTATGTGCCTTTCTTGTATCTCTATCTCAAGATGCCCCTTCATATTAAAGAGGATGATTCAGGAAAGGTTTGTCTGCCCTATGAAACAAAAAGAGCAATCCCACAGCACTGCCTGTGCCTGACTAGTTTCCTGGTTTCCTCAAACCCTCTTTTGGATGTGGTTGTCTGTGCTGCTGATGGAGAATTATGTTATTAAACTCCACAGTGTTTGGAGACCTCAAGGGCCATAATCACAAAAAAAAAAAAAAAAAAAAAATTGCCAGTCAACCCTTGATTATTGGGAATGCTAGCTATGTTATGAGCATAGCCATAGATTTTTTCCCTGCTGTGGTCTGGGAGCAGCAGACCCATGTTTTGTGGGTTGCTGTGCTCCCTGCTGTGGCTTTGGGGTGTGTTCAGGGATCCCCGTGTGTCCCAGCAGCGTCACAGATGTTCTTTCTCTGTTGTGTGCTCATTGTATATCCTAAATAATGGATCGTGCAATTCACCCTGTTCTTTTTCTGGATTATTCTACTATGTTATCCAATGTATTGAGAGTTTACTGTAGCTTAAGGTGACATTTTAAACCAGTGCACTAATAGTAAATGTTAGCTGTGAAGGCAGAAGGTGTAGGTTTATCAAGAAGGGAAGTTAAAAGCTGCTATTTGTAATCTTGTTTTATAAACATGATGCTCATTCCTAGAAGTCCAGTCCCATACTCTGGCTTTCAAGCTTGCTATTGGCTGTTCATCTTAAGCCCTGATCAGCCCAGTGTGTTTGTTCTCCAGCCCAGAGAAGTTATCTTCCTTACAGACCAGGGCAACTGAGGCAAAATGAGAACAAATGACCTCTAAGTTGCCAAGTTCATCCAGAAAGTCTTGGAGGCAGGGAATATCTTGAAGGGCATACTAAACAAATCAGCATAAACCACCTCTTTCCTCTCCCAGTTTTTAAAGAGAATAAAAGGCTGACCTTGTTCCCAAACTTGTTTTGCATTTTTTTTCGTATGTGATATAAATGCAGTTATAGTTGGATTTTCTGAGGCAGTCCATTAATTGCAGGTATCCAACATCCCTCTCATGTATCACTGTGATTCTAAAGTACCCCAAATTCACTTTACGGTAAAAGAAATTGGAATAGATTATGGTTTAAATGACCTCAATATCTTTCTGTCATGTGCTTGACTACTTCTAATAGGTAATGGATACATTTTATTTCACATCATAGCAATAGAATTAGGCAGATTTTTGGTTAATCTTCATAGTGATTAACCAAAAAAGAAAGATTCAGATCTGAGTGAATAGTTGATTCCCAATGAATAATTTATTCAATAAATTGTTTGTGCAGATTGCAGAATTCTCTGATTTATTTGCAGTAGGAAGTTGCTCACAAAGTTCTTCAATTAATAATTTATTGTTTGAAGATTGTTCATAAATACTTGGGTTTGTGCTCTCATGATTTGCAATTCATATTTTATAATTGTTAGTCTTTTTTAGCCTGCTGCCTGGTTGGACAATCAGCTTTCCTAACTAATAAGTGTAACTTGTGAATATTGTAATACTACATTCAGGTGGAAGTAGACACGATGATTTTTTTTGTTGTTTTGTTTTTTTTTTTACTTAAAATATGATATTTTCAATATTTGATAACTTGTGCTGTTCATGTTCAAGGATCAAAGCTGGGACATGAATGCCTACTCATATATTCAATTTCCATGTGCATGTAGCACTGAGGAAGGATGATACAAAAGGTCAGTCAAATCAAACCCCAAAATGACAGCAAAGGCAGCAAAAAAAAAAAGTTAGCAAATCTGCTTTGCTGCATTGAAATGCATAGTCATGGACAGGTTCCCCCCACCTGCCGCTGTGCATTCAGCTCCACAAGAATCATACTCAGGTCAGTATAAAAGTCTGTATTTGTCATTAATTCACATGTTGATAATAAAGGTGACTGAGGTTTTGCTTAAGGCTTAGAGCTGAAGACATACTTGGTAACATACTGGTTTTGTAGTGACCTTTTTTCTGTCTGGAGATGAAAATCTGGCTTTGCTGAAGGTAACAGCAATCATCATGATTTTTGATTTTCTCTTAGATTTAAGAATGAGGACTGATTATTAAGGTGGTGTAATGGTTAAACTTACGTAACCTGCACAATCTGGATTCTGAGAATCCAGAGTGTTTTACTCAAATACTGATTATTACAAATTTTTAAACATATGCTTAATGCCAGTACCTGGCAAAATTTTGCCAATCAGAGCCTATGGAGAATTTTCCTTTTCTATGATCAAATCTCCTGGGTCTTTGAATGTCTCCAGACCAAATTTCAGTTCTGGTGGTGTTGATCAGAAGCCAGAATGCTGTGGTGAGATTTGGTGGGAAGAGGAGGTATATTAAAAATTGTCTTAGTTGCTTGGAAAAGATCTCCTTGGATGTGTGCAAAAAGTAATTCTCACAATGGTTCTGATTAGCTTCCTACTAAACTAGAAGAAAAAGTGTAGCATCTTTTTTATATCCAAATTTGAATCCCTGCTTGAATACTATTAATTTTAGACAAGAATGACTTAACCTACTAAAGTCAATCATTGTTTTGCCAAGAACTGATTTAACCCCCATAATAATTATATAAACAACTGTCCATTCTGGGCCAGATTCCATCCGTTAGTGAAGGTGCATTTGGGATATAACAGCCCAGAGCTGTTCAGTGTAAATGTTCCTGCAATTCTGACCATTACTTTTTTTATTCCCACTGACTTTCCATTGTATTATCTTTAGAAGGGCATAATGTCAAAAGGTTTTTTTAAAAAAAAATAAATATATATATATATTATTTTAGTGATTATGTTATCAAAACCCCTCTGGGATATCCTTGCTTGTCTCTCCTTAACACACTACTTCCCCAGGCCCCCCTTCCCCTGCTCTCTCTGGTGTTTTCTCTGAGAGAGCAAAGTAAAAATTAAATAATAGTTGACATCATTTGGTTGGACTTGTGCTCAGATTCTCTCTATTATTCATGTGATCTTTCTTATTATTTTTCTTTTTCATTCACCGTTATATTTTATTTACTTTAACGAGCTGGATGCTGGACTTCAGCCTGGGACTGTAGGGAGACCTGGCTTGCTTTCAAACTATTGTTTCGCTGTGGTTGAGATTAACGTCATCAGGATTTTCCTCTCTGTTATTTACTAAATCTTTTCTTTCCTTTCTCCCTCCCTCTCTCATGTGTGAGGAGTACCTTGGTGATGGCAATGAAATAGAAGATGCATAAAAAATGGCGAATGCGGGTTTGGAGTCTTTCATTGCCACCTTTTGTTATGGACATGCTAAGTGTAGCAGATCTCCAATTTTACTTGTTCCTCTTTTCAAGTCTGAGTCAGCTTTTAGCAGAGGAAATACGTACATATAAGCGGGACTTATGTGTAAATTCCCTAATTCTCATTTTCTGCAGGAATTTCTGGTCAGTGACACCTCTGTGCAGAGGTAGCCCTCGTTAAGCCAGTATATATATGTGGTGTTAGTAAAATAGTGACAGAGGACAATTAAAGGCCTCTGTATCTTGGCTGCAAAGGCCAGAATGGAATGGAATTGCCTTTGCAGATCTCAACTGCAGAGCAAGCATGTCTTTTGGTCAATGTGTTGAGCTACATGTGCACTTAGGGCTGGCTCAGATTCTCCCACCTGCCTTTTGCTGGCTCTGAGCACTCAAAGGTGCCTATCCACTCAGAATTTTAGACAGAATTTAGGCTGTTGTGTTTTGGAGAAGGGTGTATAATTTCAGAGAAGGGAATATTTGAGCATAGAATCTGGTATTCATTGGATAGTTTTCGTCTGAAAGAGATGTTTTCAGTGTGTCTGGAAAGGAGCGTCTCATTTTTTGGTTGATGGCCATGAAAATGAAGAGGATTTATACCAGGGAGTTCAGAAATATTTCAGTTTTACTTGGTCTGGAGATAGACTAGATGGATTAACAGCAAAAGGAAGCAGATGGGTTGACTGCAATAGCTGGAAAAAGGATTCTTTCCTCCAAGGGTCCTCTACCTATGCATGTCTCTTTGGAAAGGTATCTGTCTGTTTTGGTTTTTTCTGTTTTCTAGGCAGGATTTACTGCATCAGCAGTCTTCAGCATTGGAATAAAAGGATGTGCTGAGACTGTAATGAAGTCCATGGCACAGTTTCTTTCCAAATGAACAAGTACTCAAAAGTTTTTGGTTTTTTTTAGGCTGTTTATAACATGAGAAAATATTTGATTCTCAGGTGGGTTCCCACATTCCCAAGCTGTTTAAATCAAGGTTATTTTGCCTCTGTTTTTGAAGAATTTGATTCCTAGTGTATCTACTCAAGCACATTCAGGGACATTGATACACATCCCCTTTTTCTGTTGAACTACCTTGCTATCTGAAATTTCAGTCGTTGTAGAAGATTATTTTGTATTTTGTTTGTATTTCCTCAGTGTTAGTCTTTATTCTTAACCCTCCTTGACCTCAGAAGATGTTTGTATTGATCTCAACATGTGGGTCTCACTGTGAAACTTAGGAGCTCAGAGCTGACCTCTAGGTGTCTGGTGCCACTCATTCATTTTAGCACAAACAGGGCCTTGGATATCTGTTCTCATTTATCCTTTGGAATTGCCCTTTTTTCCCCAGACGCTACATCTGGGATAGATAATCTTGTACCTCTTCTTTTGGGTGGGAGAACTCAACATCTTTAGGTTTGCCAGTCCTGTGGAATAGCATGACTGCAGATCTTCCAATTAAATATGGGCTGAGTTGGGGATGTGTCGTGAAGGCACCAACCCCAAAAGAACTTTAAGGCTTTAAGAAAAATCAGTCTAATCCACAGACTTCTGGAAAGCGTCTCAGAAGGACTCTTTTGAGGGGTTGTTTTGAGCAGGATGACTCAGTGGAAGATCTGTCACTTGAAGCTTTCCTTTGTGTAAACTCCTTTGCAATGTGATTCCACAAATGTTGCCTCTGCTTGCAGTGTTAGGTAGTTTAGAATACCTCTGTCTGATTCTTCTATGTGCCACTACTGTGGAAGGCACTATTCAAAGAAGTATTTGATTTTAACAGCAGCTCTCTATTCAGTTTTGCCATTTACAATGTTTTCTTTAGTGCCTGCAATTGAAATTACAGATCAGTTGGTCCATGATAATTGATCTATAATGAAGCTGGACCAAACTTGCTACTCAGGAAACAATAAAGATGTACCCCACTAGTTTCTGCCTTCAAAAGATACAGCTAAAGATAAAAACATGGTAATGATATTTGTGTTTTATTGAGTATACATTACCTTGGGCTTGGCACAACGTAGTTTTCAGGTCTTAATGGCTTGGCTTTATTCTGAATACATTGGCAGCCATGGGCACCTCCAGTAGCACCTTGAGCAAATCAGGCCATGCACCAGAATGGTCCATACCATGAGCATCTCAAGTTGTTACAAGGGAGTTCTCCCAAATACTCCTCTTCCTTACTGCCCTGGCTCAGTGGAACCCTGAAAAGCTCGGGTGGTACTTTTGGCCCAGGCCCGCAGTGGCAGCTGATGCCCATCAGATGGCACAAGGCAGTGCAACAACATGCGATGACCAAAACGCACAATTTTTAGTCAGTAATTAATTTAATATAAGTGGTGCAGGGGAGCAACTGCAGCACTTGTTGTAGTACTAGTTCATAAAAAAATACCATTTGCACATTAATTCCGTTCATGGATAACAACCTTTTACCCATATGTTTCTGGCTTATCCTTGCAGCTCATTTTATAAATAAAGTTGAAACCTAACTAATATGGTATTGAGTCTCTTGCTGTTTCAGTTTGTCAGACTTTCCAATAAAAAGGCCTGTATATGATGGCTTCATGCTTTTGGTATGTGTCAGAAATAGTTCTATGCATATACATTACAAAATTAGGATTCAATTTTTGTTGTGTAGCCATAAAAAATTAGATTATATAATTATTATGTTTTCCTTTCTTATCTTTTATATTTTTAATATAATTTTTGAGGATGCCACAGGGCACTCCTGCTGTGAATTAGCTGCAATAAACTCTCTTAAACAGATAAACATCAAAGAGCAGTAATGTTTTAAAATGAAGCAACCTGCATTCAAAATCCAATTGCTTTATGTTGTAGATCTTGAATGCTTCAGCTGCTCAAAGCGAATGGGGTTTCTCAAGGGCACAGAGGAGTTGCATTACTGGGATTTTAATGCAACAGAGATTATTCAAGTGAAGTTGCTAGCAAAATCCATTTGTTTTCATAGGAACAAACTTCCTTCTATTTTTCTTGTTCCTTATGGGGAATATCAAGATGTGAAGAAATTCTCTATTACCAGGAATCCTATAGTTGTATTTAGGCTGTTGTTACTGGAGGAGTTCACAAAATCTTGTGGACTTTGTGGTGAATTCTGGTGAATAATTGATTACCTCCAAACTTTGGTGGGAATATTAAACAAGTCAGTTCTTTTTAAATAGTTTAGGGGATTTACTGTAAATCTGGCATTAACATTGAACCTAGAACTGCTATCAGAACTGAAGTGCCAAGCCTAGATTCTACTCAAATGCTGTCAATGTGACAGAAGGTCCCAAACTTGAATTGTCTGCATTTCTGGATATCTGCTTTGTATAGCTACGGCATTTTACTCCTTGAGGCTAAGACTGCTTGGAAAAACCACCTCCTGATGGTACTGTGAATACAGTATCAAAAAGCAGGCACCCACGTTGCCCAAAAAATACTCTCTGGAAGTTAATAAGACCTCATGTATAGACTGTAGGATGTTCAGAGTCTTAACCCTCAAAGGTTATGTTTGCACTGAGATCCTCAAGAATTCTCCTCCAGTTTTCAAGCTGTCCTTGGTAACAGTTGTTCTTTGCAGGTGCAAAGGGAAAAATATTCATATTTGGGTATGCAGCTGCATTTGATTGCTCTATGTTTTTGATGTTGCTTTAGCAGTATTGCCTATTTTGTACAGTGTTTGGAAGATCTGGGGTCCTGAAACAATGATCGATAAATTGGTATTGATTTAGTTTTACCTTGAAATAGATATGAGGCTGGAGTAAAATCAGAGCCGAATAAAGTTCCCTACTTCTTTTTTTTCTTAAAGCAAAACCTGTGTTGAAAGATCCAACCTCTCCAATACAGTAATTATAGGGTGCTATCCTTAGTGATGTTAAATAGCTCCCTTTAGTGTATCTGTTTGATCTCGAGCTGTGAATTCCTATTCTTTCCGTGGGTGTAACTGTAAACAAGAGGATTAACATTGCTTCAGTGATGTTTTGCTTAAGTGAATCAAAGTTGAAAGGGTGTCTTGAATATCTGTAGAAAGCTTTGTGTGTTGCAGAGTTCCTGTTCTATACGTATGCACAGTGCACCTTTCATGGTAAACTCCAGTGATGCTTTAAAGTTTCAGTTCACTTTAAGCTTTTTATATTTTGGATGTTTTTGTGGAGCATTGTGAGTGGAAGGCTCTGTCTCTGTGGTAATGGGGGACCACAAAGAACCTGTGAAGTTCCAATCTATTATATCCATCCTTTTAGCTACGTAATTTTTTTCAAGACCTACCATGGAGAACAGGACTCTCACCATAAGATATATGCTAAATTTTAGGCTTTTTTATAATGCAGTGATGGGAAGTAGTTACCACACCAGGCATGTGGGGCCACAACAGACTGGAAATCCTAAACTGCTGTCTTCCATTGGTGTTTGGAATGCCAGCAGAGAAAGGACTATTTGTTGAGGGGAAGTGCCATCATGTATGATGGCACTCAAGCTGTGGCTTGGTGCTGGTGTGGGCTGTGCATGTTGTCCATGACACTCCTTGTATTTTTTTGCTATCCCAGTGCAGGACTCTGAAAAGGAAAAAGAAAACGCAGAGAGAAGAGCATAAATATTTTCAATGTGATCCCTACCTGAGGTTTGTGTGTCATGTCATCAGCTGGGAGAAAGTAGAGGAAGAATCAGCATCCCTGGAAACTCGTAGTTCCCCTGCAGGGCTCCCACCTGCTGTTCATCCACCTTCCAGCAGACTAAATCTGACGTTAGAGCACTTTCTGGACACGCATTTTTTTATCAGGACTTTGTTTAATTAGAAAATACGTTCCTCCTCCCTCCCCTGGTTATCTAAGGAAAAGCCTAACGTCATGATTCCTTTTTTTTACCTTCAACTCAGCCCAAGTTCTTGCTGTGCATGGCACCCTCTCTCTGTGACATGATTGATGTATCGAGGGTTTCCCTGTTATCTCCTGCCTTCATCTGATATGGCACTCAGAGCTTGTCAGTGTCAGAAGTTACATCCACCTCTTTAGTTGTGGCAGGAGCCCAAAACACGTCTCCTGGACGGGACTCCTCCATGATTCCTTTCCAGGTTGTCAGTTAAGCCCGTTGTTTTCATCTCAGCATGCCTGGTTGCTCTGATCCAGAGGGGATGCTCTGCTCTGCTCAGAAGCAATACTTTCAGGAGGACAGCAGCAGTTAGGTGGGCCCTACTTTCCTGTCTGAGTCCTGCGGAGGAAGAAGCATTCACGTTCACATGCTATTCGTCATTTCAAGATTATTTAAGAAAGCACCGCTGTTGAACTAGCAGGGGTTCTTTCCTTCTGTGACCTTTGCCAGAGCAGCTGATTGGTGTGCCCCAGCTGCAGGCCATCATTTTCTTGGGAAAGTTTCAAGAGTGTCTGAAAAATGACCATCTTCTTTCCTAGCCCTTACTGACAGAGTATAGGCTTTTCTGGCCTTTCCAACTGCAGTGCGGGAGGGGTTGTTTGTTTTCTTTTTAAATGTTATCCTGCCAGCCGCCCTTTTTAGCAAAGCTGTATACACATGAAGACTTGCTGCGTATTCAGTGTGGCACATGGATGGAGTGGACGCTTTGAACTGCTTTTGCAACAATGGATTCTGCTTGACTGATAATGAAACCATGGGATAGACCTCAGGGAGGTGAGTCATATGTTAATTTGTTCTTGACGTTTCCTTGGTATGTTAAAAGCTGTGATCTTTCAGAAAAATCTCTTATTTTATTTTAATTTTTTTTTTTTTTTTTTTTAAAGCTACTTCCTGGGGCAATGGCAGATGCTGTTTTGGAATGGCACCCAACGAGTTGTTCTAATGTAGTTCAGTGCTTGGTTGGCATTCTGCTATTGTGCAAATATTTTTGGTACTTCTTTTACCGCAAAGATATTTTATTAAGTGTGGCACATTGTTATACACATGTGGTGCTATGGAGCTCCAGAATATGCATGGGACATAATGTTGAGCTGCAGAAACACAATAGCAATGAGTCACTGAAATCCCTTGTTGGTCACAAGAGTTTGAACAACTGCAGTGATAATCTTTTGAGACAATGTACAACTCCAGTGGTATTTGCTATCTGCTCTGTGGTCTCCCTCAGTTAGCTGCTTGATTGGCTTGGCTTTGTGGGTATCCTAATCATGTTGGCACAGTCACTTTGATTAACGGAGACATGCAACTTGCAAATCTCTGGGCTTGTGCCGACCTCAATAAAGTTGTGTGCTTTTTCTCTTTTTAAATTTCAGCAGCTTCCTGAGGGCACAAGAAATGTTTTGTACAGCTCTCCATGATGGTCGGTGAATAATGAAGTGTGGGGTTCAGAGGAGTCCATCTGCTTCTCCCTAACCTGAAGGCTGAGAAAGAGTAAATTAAAAAAAAAAAGGTAGGGAGGAATGCGAGATTCTTAAATCTGTGTTAATTTTTTTCATGGCATTTCAAGTAGGTCCCAGGTCAGTTTAAGCATCAGCTTTAGTCACTTCTTTGGTAAAACCAGAGAGAGACTCATCAATATAACTTCATTTGTGCCTAATCTGGCTGATCTTCACCTGTTACGTCTACAGTACGTTTCTAAGAGGCATGTTGGATGCTCTGTTGATCTTACTTAATTTCTGTACTGTTCTGTCTTTTGACAGAGAAGGAGTTTGCTTTTACAGTCTGGTAAACAGCCTTGCATGTCTTTTGTTAAAATGACTGAAAGCTTAATTCCTATTATTCCTCAGACCATAAGAAATAGAAGTTCAGTATCTCATATTACACTTAAGGAAACTGATGGGATATGAAATATCCCATGGGTGGTTTTAGTAGTGGTTATTCCTCTGCAATATGGTTCTTGACCATATTCCCCAGTCTTGTGCTGCTGTTTTTTAAGGAAATACAGTATTTTCAATGGCCATTACCTATTGCCATGTAGTCCTTGAATGCCATCTCGACCACTGTGAGTAAGGATGTCCTCTAAAAGACAGCTCAGTCAAGCCAGAAGGGTACTTAACTTAGATACTATGAAAGGCAAAGTGTCCAGTGCTCAAATTTGGAATAAGAGGAGATTTTGGAGGGAGAGATCCCCATCTATTCACATATATATATATTTTAATATGCTTTAGCTGGAGCAGTGTTCCCAGCTGTTGAAAGTGTTGTTTTAACAACAGATAGTCTGTAGATCCCTGCAGTTGCATTTAAGGTGGTTTCCAAGACACATTTGACTAGTCTCTTTGTTTCTGAAAATCTGGAGTTTGTTTCTTGGAGCCCTCTTTCCTCTTTAACTCAGGTCTACCTTGTCTTACAGGGGTTACCAGGTCAGATGCGCATTATGGGGGAGTCATCCTTCAAACTTTAAAACCTTCCCATCCCCTCTCTGTGATGTTGTCATTAGGGGTCAAACCTCATGCTTCCGTTTTTCATTGAAGAAAATGTTACTTAAAATATACCACAACACCTGCTTCCTTGACTCTCTTTTTTTATAAGATTTTTATTTTTTTTTCATAGTGGTAAAGAAATGAGGGATCCTGAGGTCACTGTGCCACGTGGGTCGTCAACTGAATGTGCCAAGGAACGTGAACATGAGTCTGCTCACAAGTGAGTAGTTTCCTGGTGGTAAGATTTCACCTATTTACAGTTATCCTCCAATTCCTCAAACATTTTTTATGTCTTAAAAAAAATTCTCATGCTTCAGTTTGGACTTATAGTAATAACTTGTTCTTGTCCAAAATAATTTTGTTTATTAGTTATTACTTTAATCATTCTAGCAATAGGATCTGCATTTCCAATCTTTTAGGAAAAAGAAGAGAATCACATTTTTAGCTCATTTTTCCTAATAGTAAACAAAAGCCCACCAGTTTTATTTACTTGTATTTCATTCTGTTTTTTTTCCATCTCCTCCTCTTTTTATCTCTTCATTCCAAAGAATATTTGGATTTGTAGACATAAATATTTTAAAAATTATTTTAGTTTTTATTGTCAACTATAGAAGCTGCTGTCTTGTCATACATATTAATTTGACACTGTTAATCCTATACAAACACATTTCTGGTACTGACTTCTTAGGAATGCAAGTCTTTTAAGTATATAAACGTAAACAGAGTTTGTTAGCCTGTTAGTGTAGTGCATAAGTCATTATTTCACTTGTCTCTCCTCCGTCACCACTTATTCCACATGGCACCTGCTTTTGTGTTCTAAATTATTTGAGTTGGAGAAAGTTAAGCACAGAGTAGCTATGA
The DNA here is from genome assembly GCF_036250125.1 of Pseudopipra pipra. NCBI lineage: Eukaryota > Metazoa > Chordata > Aves > Passeriformes > Pipridae > Pseudopipra > Pseudopipra pipra. The sequence goes on along the minus strand of NC_087551.1, from coordinate 8,970,142 downwards.
AAATTATTTTGTTTTCAGCTACAGGTGCCATTATATCTTTAAGAAGGCAGATTCTTTGTCTCTCTTTGAATAGTCTAGCTGTAGAATGAGGCGTTTACTTACTTTGAAGGAAAATCCTGTGAGACTACAGAAGAATGTAAGACATTTGGATGATACGATAAGAGAGGATACATGAGTAGATGTATCAGAAAATTATTGTTTCTTTAAGAAAAGATCGAAAAAGGGGGAGATGTGGAGCTTTCAAAATGAACCCTAAAATAATATGAACTGTAAAAACTGTATAAGAGGTTGTGGTGCTGGTACTTAATATCTTCTTCCTTCTCTTCTTCTTGGCAATACTCCTTGCTTAAGTTAATGGACCATTCATGTTTGTAACAACAGTGTTGGAGGACTCCTCCTGGAATGCTTTAGAGCAGAAACCTAGGAAGGATGCTCCCTTCCACTCTGGGCAGGAGTCTGTCTCCTGCCACAAGGTACAGAAAAAGCCTGGAGGAATCTACATGCACAGTTTCAGAGGATGTTTTTATGTTGCTTTTGTTAACTGAAGCTGGAATTGCCCCTTATTTTAACAGAGGATATTTTCCTGTTACCTTGGCTCTGAGTTCAGTACGCAGTTGTATCTCAGTGCAAGGCTACTGCAGATGCTGGATGGGAAAAGAGGCCTTGACGAGAAATGGAGTTGAAAATACTGCAACCAAAGCACTGGGCAGTTTGGGCTGCTGAAAACCTTTCCGCATGAAACTCTGGCTCCCTTAAAGTGGCTGGCAGTGCTCCCGTTGAGTTCAGTACAGCCAGGATTTTGCCTTATATATTTATTCTGATTTATGAAAAGCTCAGTCATCGTGCTATCTAAGCGCTGAGATATGGTATTTAGTTACAAACAATCATTTTAAGAGTCATGCCAAAATCTACACACGCATTAGACTTGGAGATTAAAGAACATGGAGTTTTGGTTGCATGTGCTTCTCCAGTTGTAATTATTCTTCATCCTAAACACTGCAGACCTCCAAGCTTTTGGGCACAGAGGGGCTCCAGACTGAGACAAATCAGAAAGATTATGTGATGTAGTAAATAGCTATAAATTAATGGATTTTGCTGAGGTGCCAGTAACTACCTCAGTTTCCCTGTCAGCCCCAGAGGAATTATTAATTCCTCAGATTTTAGGGAGCCATTGCAGGAAAGAATTTTAATCTTCTGCATTTTTTTAACCATAACTGTTTACCTTGCAGTAACTCATACAGCACTGTGTGCTCTCCACTCTGATGTTGCATTACAGTAATGTACTGCAGAAGAAAGCTTGTTGAGTTCAAGTGAAATCTATCCCAAGGAAAGAGTATCCAGAGCAGCTGGTTTCATTTATATGTTTTATTTCTGAAGCTCATGAGTGTTCCAGTGAGAGATGGAATAATTGATTTAAATCAAATTATGAAACACTATACATTTTATTATAAAATGCACTTTTCTGGCATTCAATTCTGTAATGTATCACTCACAGGTAATGCAGAGTGAGGCTGAAGAGGCTGAAAAATACTCCTCTCGATCCTGTAGTCCATTGCTACATGTTCTTGCCTCGGAGCTGAAGCCAAAGTTGCTGTTTATAAAAGAATCATCATATCATTAAAGATTTGAGGCTCCATTGCTTCAGGTGAGATACAAAACCTTATTCCTTGAGTTTCTTGGTAATAGAACTGCTGCTGATTTTTTGGAGGAGCACCTCAGTTATGTGTTTCTTTTCCTGGCTGAAATAGGTGTACACAGAGCAAATAAATGGCAAGGAGAGCAGAGGTGTTTTTAGCAAGGGATAATATTGGACATTCATTGCAGCACAGGTTAATATGCATTTTAAGAGGTTCAAAATATTCAGTGTTTAATTGTTCACTCAATTGTCTAAGTGTTTGCTGGGGTCAAAGCCCTTGTTAGCGTGTTAAAATCTTGCCGGAGTGTTTGTTTTTTCCTAACAACTTCTGAACCAGCCAATATAAACTAGGTTTTTATGGAGGTAATGAAATTCCTATAAATTTTCTGAAAAATCTTGGCTGAATGAAAAGAAGAGAGAACAACCGGTGCTACCAGTAATGGAAAGGCTACAGGTGGGGCTTAGCCGTTCCCTGCTTAGGTTTGGCCACCCAGCTTGGCTTGCTGGGAAAAACATCAAGGTGACATGTACGTGTTCAGCTCTGATCCAGGGCCAGCACATACCTGCCTGTGCAAGGGCACGGGGGAGGGATCGGCCGTGAGATGTAGGACGGGTATGCAGAGGAAATGTGTCCTTCATAAGCAGCACAACTAAGGAACAAAGGTGCCGGAGCCAGTCCAGAGAAGGGCAACAAAGTTGGTGAAGGGTCTGGAGCACAAGTCTGATGAGGAGCAGCTGAGGGAGCTGGGTCAGGGGAGACCTTATTGTTCTCTACGCCTACCTGAAAGGAGGATGTAGCTGGGGGGGGGGGGGGGGAGCAGTCTCTTCTCCAAGGTAAAAAGTGACAGAATGAGAGGAAATGACCTCAAGTTGTGCCAGGGGAGGTTTAGATCAGATATTGGGAGAAAAATTTCACAGGAGGGGTTGTAAAGCACTGGAACAGGCTGTCCAAGGCAGTGGTGGAGTCACCATCACTGGAAGTGTTCAAGAAATGCGTGGATATGGCAGCTGAGGACGTGCTTTAATGGTGATGGTACTGAGTTGATGGTTGCACTTGATGATCTTAAAGGTCTTTTCCAACCTTAGCAATTCTGTGATTCTATGTGAATCTGGCACAAATGACAATGTGATGATACACTTTAGAGATGTCTCTAACCTCAATGACTGGTCTCAAGCAGCCTCTGGAAGATGACAAGGGGCATGTGCCCTGTGCTCACTGGCACCATGCTGCTGTACACAAGCACGAGGGAGTCACCTGTGACTCACATTCTGCGTTAGGATACAGGACAGCAGATTTGGAGGTGATATTGCATCCTGAGAAACAATTATACCTAGAGGTATATTGCTTCATTAGGAGATGAGTGTTACTAGCTTTAAGGAGCTAGTCATTATGAAACACCATGACAACGGATTTGTATTTATTTACTGGCAGCCACTCAACTTGAGTGTGTATCTATGAGCAGCGCCAAGTTTCAGAAGTTCTGGTGCTTTTTCATGGAGTCCAAGTGCTGGCTGGTGCATGTTGACATGATCATGGTCCTTCTGTCTCTCAGTCTTTGCAGAGGATGCTGTGTGCCTGTGGGCTTGGGGCATTAGGTTACTCACAACTGTGTTGCTTGGATGGGCTGGTGAGTGAATGGGAGATTCTGGCTTTGAAAAATATTTTGCTATAAGCTGTTAAAGCAAATGCTTTATGCATTGAACCTACCTAAAGTCTGATGTGGGATGAAGGACTTTCCAGTTTTCTCCTCTGATTTTGTTTTACATTCCAGTAGGAACTTTTCTGCCCTGCTATATACACTGTGAGCCAAACTTACGGGGCATTTCACAGGTGCTCAGTTTAAGTGTGTTTGGAAACCACACAGGTAACTTTTGTTCAGTCCCCTAAGAAGAGTCCCTATCAGTGCTAATGTACCCTGATTCCCTTCATAGCCTCTCTTAATCTGGTTGGAGAAAGCATTTATCTTGGACAAGACTGTTCTCAGCTCCTGGAACTCTGTAATATGTGTTTATTTGGGGGGACCTTCCAAATAAGTTTCTTGGTGGTCAGTAATTGTATTAGCTATTTGTCTCTGCTTAGGAATAGACTGAGACCTGCTTTAAAAAAAGGTCTGTAGCAGAATATAAATAATCTGTTCTGATCACTGCTTATACCATCACTAGCTGGATTTCAACCTGCTTCCAGTTCAATATCTGATTACTAATACTTAAGCTATCTCCCAAGGTCAGCAGAGTGGCATCATAAATGAAATATAAAGTGTATCATACCAGTGGTTTAAAACAAGTCCACAGCACAGTTCAGTTAGCTGATGGGCCATCTCTGTTTATGTCAGCTGTTAAACTCGTGCACACAGGCACTCTAAGTACTGATGCCATCAAATGTGGTCAACACAGACAGTTCAGCCTGCAAAAGTGAGCCAGAAAAGGCATTAAAATGCTTAGTCTATGACATACTTCCTTATTTTTGTCGTTTTGACATTTATGTGTTGTATCACTGAGGCTTTTGAGAAAGAAGACCCAATTTCTGAGGCAAACTGAGCTGAGATGTTCAGTTTATAATGCTGCAGCCGTCTGGTTTGCGTTTCATTCCGATTGACCACCTGCATGCTGTTAACCTCTGGAAGGTTACTGTGATCACAGTTGTTGTTGTTTGTTTAAAAATTTTGCAGCTCAAGGAAAATATTAGTAACCAGTTGCTTAACCTACACTGTTTACTGATCTCATTGAACTTGCAGATGTAGCTTTGCTGGCCAGTGAAAACCGGGAGTTGTCTGGTGCCAGTAATAGCCTGCACTTATTTTTCAAACAGGAATAGGTTGTGCAATTAAAAGAATTTTTTTTTCCTAAATATGCTCTTTGTCTGTTGGCTATTGTCTCAAATATCAAAATATAACTTAGAGGATGTGGAAGGTAGCTTTAAATGAGCCAAACTTTCACAGAGGCATACTTGAGTTGTGAGTGCTGCTGCAAATCCCCAAGCTGCATGTGAAAATGTACAAGAATTGCAGAGGCAATTCAAGTGAATAAGACAGATGTGTTCACATTAGCATTCTCCAACCAGGAGTATTTAAGTTGCTGTAAGGAAGCATTTTACTAAATGAAATCATTCAAAAATTAGAAATTACTTCTTCAAAAGTACCAGAATTATTTTTTTTTAAATATGCTTCTTTGTTTTCAAACCTTTGAAGTTCATTCAGTTGAGAATTTCCTGGTTTCCTTTAGAGCAAAGAATAGAAATTCACTTGCTTTAGAAGTCTCATTTACTCCTTTGATTCTAAGAGGGGGAGCTTTACAGTGAACACGCTCAAAATTGCGAGGGTTGGCAACACATCTATACTTAATCCATGACTTTCCCTTGAGGTGGGCTGTCTTCTTGCTTCTCAGGTCTTAAAAAACTAACACCTATAGAAAATCGATTCCTTTTACAAATCCCAGAACTACTCCAAAGCAGGAATACGACCAACCTTCATTCCTGTTTGTCAGCTACAGAGCTCTGCTTTATTGCCAACCCTCACCCAGGTCTGTGAGCAGCGACCCCCGTTCAAGCCTCCCCTTTTCTCTGACAAGAGCAAAATGTCAGGATTTGGTGACTCTTAAACTACAACTTCAACTGCACCCATGTTCCTTTAACAGCTTAGCACGAAGATGATACAGTGGATGGTCTCCAAATAGAGGACAAGTGTTTTTATTGCAAGTACCACCTAACCTTTCAATTTGAGGATGCTCAGTGGGTATGGGCTACTGGAAAAGCCTTTTCAGGTAGGACTGATCGGGGGTGTAGGGGTTAAGGGTAGAGAGTTATTTCCACAATAAAAATCTTGAATTCCAATAACAAATCAAAGTGGTTTGGTCTAAGACAGCAAACATGCATTCTGGCTCCAGACCCACTTACCTGAGGAACCTGCTTTTATCTGTCACGCTGGTCGTCCCTGACCACAGTGTGCTGGGCCAACTACATGGACTCCAGGCTATGGGAATACATGATGGTCAACCAAATAGCACTGCAGCAGGAGTTCTGAATTCTAAAAGAAAGAGTATTCAGTTTCCAGCTGAAATTTAGGAGCACTCAATGTCAACACTTTCTTCAAAGAGGCTATGTAGTTGAAAACCAAATTTTCCACCGAAAAGCCATGAAGTAAAACTTTCTGCCAACCTACTCTTAACCTCTCTACTGCTTTACTGGGTTTTTGTTTGCCTGTGTGAGTGTCTGTGGGGACACTTGGGCATGTGGATTCAAATGAGCTGTTCAAATAGATTAAACAACTTTAAACCCCTCTGTGGTCTTTGGAAGTGAATTAGATTAAAGTGAATTAGAGTTATTTTAATTCTGAATGAGTGAGTCCACATGGGCTTAATATAGTTGTATATAGAAACCCACATTAAAATCACATCCTTAGTTAACTCAGACTGTTTCCCTTGTAGACAAACCCATCCTGTCTGTATTTAGCAGGGAGTACAGAGCTTGCTTCATCCGTAACTTGCACTATTGACAGGCAAAGGAGCTAAATCAAAAATGATTTTGTACTGGTATAAATGGTTTCACAAACAATAGGTCGGTAATGCATCTGGCCCGTGACGTGTCCAGGGAAAGAAGCTGGGCCCGAATAGCTTTTAGCTCTCATCATTGAAATCAACAACGCTTGCCAGAAGAAAGCCTTCAGCATTAATTCCTTAAGCTATAAATTATTACAGGGCTCTGATTCCTTGGAATGAAATGCAATAGATAGATGGCAGAGAAATATTATTAATGGATAGTTTGCTACATTCCTAACTGCACTGGCTTCATGAGAATACATTATATTACTATCTGGAACAGCAATACTAGGGATTTATTAGAATGACTGAGTACTCATTGTTAGCTAGAATACCATGCTATATTGGAAACATAAAGTATTCTGCATCAAAGCATGTGATCTACATCTTTTCTTTTCATCCTTAATTTGATTATGAACTATTACCATGCTTTGCCATAAAATAAGAAAGTTGTACATTTTGATGGTTTCTCAAATGCTGATTTTACTTTCTGCACAAATACTTTGTATCTTTTCAGCATAATTATTTAGCAGCCATTACGGGTTAATTATTGTCATTAACAATATGAGTCCTATGAGGGAATATCAATTAAAATATGCACAGCTGAACTTTCAAATGAGTAAATAATTTAGTTTTTGAAAATGACTGGAAACAGCAGGGTAACAGTCAAAAGGGGAACAATTATTTTAATGCTTATTTGACAAATGAGTAATTTTTGCAGCAAATTAGTTTCTTATCGTAGCACCCCTACTGGTAAGAAGAGAGAAACTGTTAACATGAGTTTTAAAAATAAAACCTGCTAAGATATGCATGCAAAGTTAAGGAAATCATTTGTATGAAGAAAAGGTGATTATGATACACATTGTTAGCTGAAGAATGTTGCCATGGGAATCTAATTAGGAATATAAATCACACAAAATTATGTTTATATATAGGGCTGGATACATTAAACTCATATGCACAGTTATACATCAATTTCATTCTTCTTTGTCAAAGTATTGAAGATAGACCTTTGTTGCTCTTTATTATTGACCCCACTAAATACAATGATTGAAATTTAATATTTTGGGGGAATTCCTTATCACTGTAGCCATGGCAAGAAAATTTAACAAATGAAGTATGGCATTTCAGGTGTGAATATATGATGCTCATTAATTTACATAAAAAAAAGAGTGTAGCAAAACTTTGAAAGGTGATTGAATTTTATCCCTGTTTTGGGGAAAATTTTAACATATACACTGATTTTTTAGCTATGTCATCCTAGGTTGTTGGTGTAATGATTGAGGAGGGGCAGGATGAAGAAGTGATAGAAAGTGTATAGAAACTAGAGCTATTGAAGAGGTTTGGGGTTTTTTTCAGAGCACTGAGAAGGTTTTTCAAGGCTTTCTCCATGTGTTGAAACAGAAGAGGAATTTCAGCAAAGATATCTTTTGTCTTTCTCTTATTTGCATGCTCTGTTTCATTTCTGATTTTTGTGCTCAGCCTGATTACTGCCTGTAGTCAGCCCCATTGCTGCTGATGATTTCCCACAGCTATGATTTGGAGTAAGTAGGTAGTTTATAGTGAAACGGTGATCACCAAGGACAATTCAGAATTTCTCTTTGGTTTCAGTAATTTTTTTTTTTTTTTAATCCATCTGTTGAGTGTCAAATTGCACTACTGAGCTGCACTGAACGCTATTGAGACTTGTACTCAAGGAATTTTCAGTGAAGATGACTAAACTTTTAACGATACTGGGCCCTGCTGGGCCAAGGAGTGCAAACTGGGTAGCTCTGGCTATCTTACAAGGCCTTGGCATGGTAAGGAATTGAAAAGAAACTTAGGGAAAAAAAAGTGTTATTTTATTTTCTTTGCACAATGTTGACCAAAGCTGAGTGTAGAAATTATCCAAAACTTACAGTTCAAAATGCCATGACAATGAAAAACTGAATTTGCTGGTTTTTGATAGGAGTGGGCAGTTGTTTCTCTTCTCACCAACTGGTCAAATTCAGTTTTAAACTCTGTTACCACCAAACGTTTTTCACCCCGTCTCTTCTGGTCCAGACTCACATTTTGGGACTTCATTCTAGCTTCTTAGGAACTAATCTTCCTTTTCTACATGACCTCTGTGCAATAAAGGGAATTGCAGTATTCCCAGTACGGACACACGCCTTCTGTTGACATCCACAAATGAGTGTGTAATTAAGGGTGTAGATTTAGTGCTGTCTCATTTGAAAAGCTGCCGGAATTGCAACATCGCTTTGACAGAGGTATTTCCTTACTGGGGTATATCTTTTGTATCTTTTTTTTTCACTGATGTAATTGGACAAAGGGGAAGAACAATATAAGATGTTGAGAAACTTAATCTTGTACGCTAGAGTTAGGACAGGGCTGTTGAAGGATGGAACCAAGGAATGACTATGAGCTAAAGAACAGCCTGTCTGATCTGTTTTTAAGGAAACTTTCCAGTTTTTGTGTAAACATTTATTTCACAGTAGAGCCTATTTAGGGCAGTTTCACCTTTTTTATTTGTCCACTTCACAGGGCTGTTTCTCACCCCACCTCAAGCCACCACACAGTTTCTCCCTGAAATCTCACAGCACAGAAATTCCATAGGAAAACACAATGATGTCATTTCAGTCAGACCATAATTTTCCAGCTGTTGGAAGAAGGCACATTGTGGTGTTTATTTCACTACTTATAAAGATTTGTGGCAAGCAGGGAAATACTTTACTTCCAAGATCATTGTTCAAGTAATTGAAACTGCTCATCTGGAGCTCTGTGCCAAAGTAGGGGGAGGCAGAAGGGACGATGCGGGAGAGCGACTGGGTGCATGGCCTGTAGGTAAGTGCATGTATGGAGCCTCAGAGGAATCAAGGGATATTTTTCACTGTTCTTATGGTGAGAAGGAAAGAGGCATGGAATGGGCAGCTTTTTCAGTGCATCTGTGCCACTGCAAACTTTGGCACCTCTGTTACTGGCTTTGCATTTGACAGGGCTTGGCGTGAATCAAGCAAGCTCTCACCTTGATCTGGTGAGAGTTGTCAATCTGGTGCCAGGTTGTCCCTTGCATTTAGCATGGACAAGGCTTTGTCCTGAGCTGCTGGCTCTGCTGTGAGCCAGAGCTCTGTAGGTGGTGGAAATGGCTTATTGTAGCATCGGTCAATGTGAATTTGAAAACCTCTTGGCAAAGACTTCCAGGGTCAGCGGGGACTTTCAGCACCTTAGATCCTACTGAAAATGATCCTTGTATGTTGCTTAAAGAAACCCAAACCACTGAACAATCAGTCCTGAGCCCCAGATTATCTCCTCTGTTAAGAGTGGCAAAGCTACATTGTGCTATATTACTGGCCCAAATTTTCCTCATGCTTCACAAAAGCCCTTGCATGTGTGACAGTCTCCAGATGCATCCTCTCATCTTTGGAAGTGACCAGGTGTTCCCAGGCAACTGAAGGGAGAGGAAAGGGGCAGGTATCTGAGAGGCCTCACATACTTTGATACACTCATTTCTCGTAAGTGAAGTAGCACAGCAAAAAGTGGGGTAGCTCTGACATGTGAAACCTTTGAGCCAGTCATTCTCTGTACTTCAGTCAGAAAATATTAGCCAAGCTCGCCCTCCAGTTCATCTGAGAACTCCAGAAGGGCTGGATGCAATAACGAACAAAAGCCTTTTGGATGCTGCTGTTGCTCATTTTTTCACTGTGTGGGTCCATTAAAGCATTACTGCCTTTTGGGAACTCAGCTGGAAGAAGAAAACAGGCCTGGAAAAAATAACTGCATTATGTGAGACCACTGGCTACTGCTGGAATTGTGTCAGTTTGTAACATGTTAGGCAGGTTCCCTGTGCATCCGCTGCAAAGCTTCTGCTGACAGGACTTGAGCTCTAGCAGTGAGAGCAGCCAACAACTGCAAAAAAAAAGCTGTGGGCTCTCGGATCCTGCGTGATCCCAGAGACTGTGGGCAGCGTAACTCAGTAGGAGAGAAAATGAAACTGTTAAAGTGTTCTCCTGATGTGCCCTTACAGCTTGTAAAGACAATCATCTGTCCAAATGGGTGATTTCTTAGGTGGAGGGAAGATGTGTAGGTGAGTGATAGGCAAAATAGCTGCAGGTTTGATTTAGCCCCCAGATTTTTCATTAGGGTCAATTACACATAATTTAACTTTACTCTTTCCCTGCTCCACTTGCCTTTTCTGTCGTGCTTGGCACCACACTTTCCACTCAAAATGCCAGACTAAGAGAATAAAAGTAGTCCAGCACAGAAATGTGTGCTAGCTAGACACGCAGTAGCCACCCCTCACAGGCTATTGAAGTGTGTACAGAAGCAGAGCTGAAGTTTGTCATCATTGATTGTGTCTAGAAATTAAAACAACCCCTTGCACTTGACACATAAATATAGTCACTTCAGCTTTTAACCCTGCTCCCCATTACCTCATCATATTTTACCGTGAAGGAAACATATACTATAATGTATTCTTTGTCACATACAGTCCACACCCTTATGTAAACTGCATTTTTAGTCCTCTTCCCATGCAGACACATTCCCCATCAGGCATTCCTCAGACATGCCAGTGAACGCTTTACTGCTTAGCAAATCTGTCGGATTAACACAATTACAGTAAAAGCGCGGGACAAAATAAATATTCCCCAAAGAACCTTTAGGAGGATTTTGCCATTTCTTGGTTAGTAAGAGATGATCCCTCAACAGACATCAGCCTGACCCTGTTTTCGTTTCTCTTATTTCATCTGTCCCAACGGAGCAAGAAAAATATATCACTGTATGGGCAGCAGAAGAATGAGCAGCCTGGTATTATCTGTACTTTTCGATTCAGTCTGCAGGGAAAGCTGAGAGTCAGGGGAAGAATCAGGGAACTTTGTGTTCAGCCAACTTCCAAAGCCTTTGGTGTCTGGCCAGATTTACAACACTTAATTGTACGTTTGCATTGTGTGTTGCAATACCTCGGGGATTTGCAAAGTGGTTCTCGTGCGTCCCTTTTGGGTGCTCGGCTGCTCCAGACATTCCCGTTAGACTCACAGTACAATGTCCAGTGTCCCCACTCTTACTGGCATGGTAGTCCCCTACCTGTCCCAGCCCCAAGGGAAACAGAGAGGGAGGCTGAATTGCTCTGTTGGTCAGCCCAGAGCTGCCCTGAGGCATGTTTTTCCCTGGGATGCTGGCATCAACTTCCACCTGCCCAGTAGGGATGTAGCAGAAGTGGGTGAGAGCTGGTCATACCTGTCCCAGTGTTCTCTTCCAAAGTGCCCTCAGAAAACTTTAGCCATTTCAGTTGTTCATTGTTTGTATTTTCCTTTGAATCCTATTGCAGTGGAATGACAATGCTGCTTTTTTCCTTACAGAGACATCACTATATGTCTTTTTTTCCCCACTACTCTTAACTTTTTGGTCCAGTTTGAGTCATTCAAACTTGGAAACCTCCAGTGAGCTTGGATCTGAATGGAGCTGGATTGATCTGTGCTACTTCCAATACTTTTTTAGGGGATAGGGGGAGAGAGAAAAGGAAAAAAAATTAAGGCAAGAATTGAATTTATAGTACTCCAGATGTCAGAGAAATGAACATAAAAGTGCAGATGCCTTATAGTCAGACAGACTGCTCAAATGTATGCAAATGGGTGAGAAGTTTATGTGAACATGGTTGAAAAAAAGAAGGAGCAAGGGAAAAAAAATCCTTAAATAATCCTGTTTTTGTTGCTGTGAGTCTTGGACATCGAGTTTGGTAAAAACTCATGATTGTGATGACCCAAGGAAAGCCAAGGCCTTGGTAATTGTGGCCAGCTGGGTAGACTTTGATTGGTCTTAATGTTCTTGGACATACCATTAAAGTAACATAAATTCATACCTTCTAAGTTATGGGGCCTATTGATCAAGCTTTTCCTTGCACAGCAGTATTTAGATTATTCTGCAAATCATCTTCATGGCTGGCTATGAGAGATGACTACAGTGTCTTCAGTTAGGGTAGTGTAATTGTATGGGACTTAAGTGAGAGCAGATGTACTTGCACATACATTTCACATATGAGCTTTTTGATTGTTTGGGGGTAACAAAACAATTCTTTCTGTCAAATATGCTTCCAACTTGTGAATTAATTATATCTGCCTCCCTGCAAACTGCTTTAGAGCAGCTGGTCTTCCTGGCATCTTTATTAGCCATGTAAAGAAGCTTCTCCAAAGCATGAAATGCCAAAAGGAAAAGCCTCTGGCTAAGTCATACCATGGATACTTGGAATTGAGTAGTGTGTGTCTGCAGCCAGGTGAAGGAAAGAGCCAGCAATGGTCAGTCTAAGGCATCCCTCTGTGCAGGATCTTGGTTTGCTTTCTATGCATTTCTGCTGTTGAATAAAAGCAATTCAAAATTATAGTTGTAGGCAGACATAATGTTGAGGAAAACTGATACGGTCTGGATAATCTGCTGCTAAACAGCTTGCGTGGGTCTGTGTCCAAACCCCATGTCTTTAAATAACATTTCAAGCGGACTGGGTTTTCTGGATCCCTTTACTTGAAATGCAGAAGGAATTTTTGGATGGTAACTGCCATTAATATTGTTAAGCATTGCTTGGATGTGTTCTTTGGTAATTTTTGAAGGAAAAGACCTACCATATCCATAATCCCATGATGCAATACTAGAACCTTTTAAAAAGTTATTAAACAGGTAGTAAAATTCCTTTTAAAAATATGCTTCTATTTGTACAATTTTCAGAAATGGCAGAGGACAAAACCACATCCTTAACCCCTCTAAACTCCCAAACTCCTCCCTCCCTCCCCCCACCAAAAAAAAAAAAAAAAGCCTTAATTTAGAATAGCTTGGTTTTACTATACAAGAAAGGTGAGAAAAACAATACAAGTTATACCACACACTTACAAATACCAGCTTATATGAGCTAACACTGGCAGTTAACATCTTAGATTTTTCTCAGCAATAATCTACATCTGCAGAACTTATGGGCTGGGTTTTATAAAGTTCACAATTCAAAAGTGTCTCTGTGCTAAAGGGCTTTGGCTCTCTAGCTCAGGGCAAATTTTATATGCTACAGTCTGTAACCGTCTTTGTTTCTAGAGAAGTATATGCATGGATCATGGATTAAAACGTTTTACTACGTGCCATGTGGGTTTTATTATCTGAATAGATCATATCCTAAACAGGTCAACTGCCTCTGATTTAAACGCATGGAGAATGGGAAACAGCGTTTATTCATGCGATGGGTTTATTGCGGGATACTGCAGCTATACTTCACTCCCATCCGCCATCCGAAAGCGAGAGCAGGGTGCTGGGCGTCTGAAATCAGCATCAAAGCTATTTATTTCAATAGGTGCAAGTGTTGGTGTAAAGAAATAAGTCTCAGCAGTCTTTGTGATGAGGCATTATATGGGATCCATTATATATGGCATTCTAATGGAGGCTGATGTAGTGTTCTGTCTTGTTCATCCTGTTTGCAAGATCATCTCTTTGATGAAAGCTTGTCTCTCCACCAAGAACCATACTAGAGATCAACGAGAGCATGAGAGGCACTTGGTATAACTGCATCCAAAAAATAGGAGGTCAGGCATTCCTGGATACTCCAGGTGCCTCTGCAAATGCCAACGATTGTGTACAACGGAAAACACAAAAAAGTATGAGTATTTGGAAATCAGAGGGGAAACAATAGAAGAATAAGTAGGTGTAATATCTGTGGATGGATACAGACGGGGCAAGGCAAGGAGTGGTAGTGTTACTACTACATATTTATTGTTGCAATTAGCTGCTATTAAATATGTTTCAGTATTGCATTATTGTTTTCAGTGAGACCAAACTGACTATTATATAGCTGTGCAACAATTTCCCGAGGGAAATAGGGGGAAGCTATTTACTGATTTGCTTAAATCTCTCTTGAACAAAGCAGTGGAAAATACTTTGTAGGAAATAATCATCCACTGGCAGGAGGCTGGAAGAGGTTACATAATAGGGATCGTATTTCTGTGACAGTGAATGATTCTGTTTATATAATATTCATTTCTAGTCATGTACCCTACACTTTGCTTATTCTTGTCTCATCCCAAGATGATAAGAAGATAAATTCAACTTACTGTTTTTGCCCAAGCTTTCTAGAAAATAGTTAAATGTTTCTTGTCTTAATTTGTGCATGGGACTATCACAATGCATACAAAGTCTTGCTTCTCTTGGAGGCATACATGTTTTTCTGCAATGATTTCTTAACAGACTGTAGTATCTATCTCTAAAAAGGGAGAATGGGAGGGTCTTGGGAATTATGCACTGGTCAGTCTAACCTTGATATCTCAAAGGATATTAGAACAAATTATTAAGCAGTCCATGTGTAAGCACCATCCAGATAAAAAGGTGATAAAAGAGAGTCAACACATATTTGTCAAGAGCAAATCATGTTAAACCAATCTAATTTCCTTCCTTCCCAGGGAAACTGGCTTAGTGGATAAGGTGATAGTGGTAAATGCGATACATCTTGACTTAAGCCAGGCTTTTTGACACTATGGAACATTATATGCTCTCATGTAAACTGGACAAATTTGCCCTGAATAACAGGGAAGAGCTTGATTCTTTGAAAACCCATCCTGAGAAAGCAGTTATTAGTGGTGCCCCGCTAAAAGAAGAATTAACTTTTGCTCTCGAAGAGGCTTAATTATGGGCCTGTTTCTCATCAATATTTTCATTAGTGGCTTGAAAGATGGAATAGAAAGTGAGCATATAAAGTTTAGGCTGAGAGGATACAAAAGTGCTTTAAAATGCAGGATTTGAAGACCAAATGAACATGATACATTGGGAAAAATTTATCAGTATGATGGCATTCAGACTATAAAACTGCAAAGTAGGACGTGTCAGAGAATCTGTAACCACACAGGGACTTGGCAGCATAAGACAAGATGGAATTTTAGTGACTGGCAAGTGGAACAGGAATAAAAGATGTGATATTTATATTAAAAGAGCAACTCCGTGTGTGCAGCGTGTGAGCAAAGCTGTGATATACAAGACATCTCTGTTGAGTGCTGAGAAGCCAGCAGCTGTATTTTTGGGTCTGTTTTCTTTTTTTTTTTAACTTCTTTTGAAAGTGATGCAGACAAGTGGGATGTAATCTAGAAAAATTATCCAAATGACTTGGGACTTAGAAAATATAATCTGTGCTAAAAGATTGAAAGATTTGTGTGTGTTTGTCCAGAAAAGATATGTCTGAGGAAGGGTATAAGTCTTCTAGGCAACTGTTTTTAGAAAGAGGATGCAGATCTATCAGTCACTGTGGCTGTGGAGCGTAGGATCAGAAGGACTATATTTTCACACATGTTTAATAGAAGGCTCTCTGAAAAAAACCAGACTGAAGTCAGATTTAGGAGATCAGTGTTTTACTTGCTCAGGTGTGTGGAAAGTGTATCACACACTCACCTCTCAACAGTGCTACTGACCCGGATCTGTGCTTGTTGCTCTCTCTCCCCAGATTGCCATTGTGTCACTGAATTTAATTTGATACCTGTAGGTGCAGTGCAGCTGTATCCTTATGTTCATCTGTCAGTGTTTCCAAAGGGGAGGAGTTACCTAAGGTGTAGATTAAAGATGTGAAAATAAATTCAGAGATTGGCCTCATCAGTAGCAAAACAAGGCTTTTGGTTGTTTAAAAAAATATCTATCTGGATAGAATTGTTAATCACTGGGACAGGTTCGTAGGGAGGTTGCAGACTCCTTAAAACGCTTTTGAAGGTTTTAAGAAGTTTGATGGACATATGTCATGGCTGAAATTAAACTTCATAGTGCTTCTGGGTGACAAGATAGACTGGATGCTCTCTTAAGATTCCTTTTATTCTGGTGTCTGTATGTTTTCTGTGACATAGTGTTTTGCAACAATATAATATATTTTATATTCATGCAGGAAAACCCACAGAACTGACATAATCCAGGCAGTTTTGCTTTAAGATGAGAAATGAAAACACAGATATAAATTCAGAAAAGTCTCAGGAAAATAAATGCCTGATTTTACTTTAAATATGAATGAACATGGAAAGAATGATATGCTGAATAATGACCCTGCAAAACAAAACTAGCTCAGTTCCTCAGTACTAACTATCACAGGGCATTGATTATCTATCATGTCTAGCTTGTGTGATAACATAAGAATTTAAATTGTAGCCTCACCCAGAGCAAACACAGATGCTTTTTCTCTAGGTGTTAATCTCCCAAAGGCCCACAGTTTTGTAATGTAAACAGACCTTGGAGCCCCAGCCTGGTTCACTCTGTATCAAATAAGGTGTATTAATATCCTGGGTCAAAACTTCCTTCGGGCAGCCTGAGGGCAGCAGCCATCTAAATCCATGTGCACTGACACCTTTCCAGCAACTAGCCTCTTGGAGCTGGACCCAGGATTTATGACTTGTATGTTTTCTATTTGTAAGAAATGTAGCGTTTATTTGACACGTGAGGCTTCTGATAACTCTGCTGTTGTTAAATTTCATCCCGCTTCTGCTGGGAGTGCTTACCCTGCCCCAAAAAGAAAGCCAAGGTGAGAATGAAGAGGAAGGTTGCGGAGAAATCAAACTGTGCTTCCTTCTTAAAACACTGCTTTGAGAAAGGGCTGTGGAGCCTTGGTGACTCAAAAAGATCTCTGCCCTTTCAAAGGAGGGAGAGCTGGAATTAGTCTTGCTATGGCTTCTGTGGGCTTTTATGTTAAGAGAGCTGAGCATCCTCAGTGAGTTGCTTTCTCCAGCTGCTGCAGACACCTTCTCATTTCAGCTCCCACACTTTGCATTTTCTTCGAAGCTCAACCTGGCAGGGATGAACTTAATACACCATGGGTGTAGGACTGTCCCTTTTTACTCCTGATTCACTACTGTATAGACTTTGGCTCTTAGATTGGAGTATGTTGTTAAATCAGTGATCTAGGGTGATCTGCTCCAGGTGCTCTCCAACTCTTCCAGGAAGGCTCCATCCATTGTTGCCATGCCGGCTGTAGGAATTAGCTTAGGTGATGTTGGGGCCTATTTTTGGAGGGTAGTACTGTAGCTGCATTCTGGTGCCTTGCCTTGTTTGTGCTATGAGTGGCCTCTGAAGGCAGAAAGGCAGAGGGCAGCCTTTGTCTTCTCTGTGCAAGGCCTGGGAGCTCCCTTCGCTCTGCTCCGGCTGTCAATACATGGCACACGTCCACAGAAAACAATAGCTACATGAGAGATGGCTGTGTCCCATGGGTGGCCTTTCAGGAGCAGGGAGATTTTGAAAGAAAATGCTGTTGTGCCCAACTTCCCTTGTGTACATGCTGCTACCAGAAGCTTCTCCTATGAATCCCTTTTGTTCAGAGCCAAAGCCAAATTCTGCTACAGTCCATAACCAGAGGAGCATCCTGCTGACTTCTACAAGAGACTTGTCTGAGGGTGGCATAAAGTGGCTCCCAAACAACAAATCCTTTTGGCTCCCCTCTTGTGAATACTGTGTACTACAATGCTAATCTGGAACACGACCCCCCCCTCGCCCTCTGAACTGGCTGTGGCCTTTGAGATCTGCTAATCCTGGAGGTGGGTCCTCTGTCTATGGCCATGGTGGAAAGGTGGGGATTGCTGCAGGGTTCAGTACCAGTGTTTGTGGGCCTGGACTCGGCTACAAAGCATTACCATGGCTGGATGTAGCTGCCAGCTGCAGCTGCCAGAGGCAGTGCTGATCATGTCTTCACATTGTCCATGTCCTCTCAGGCAAACCCCAGGAGGGCGTTACTTAAAAGTAATCTGGATGAAGTCCCAGACTGCTCTTCTGGAGAGGAATCAGCTCCTGTGTCCCTGTGTGGAGGAGGAGTGGGCTGTCCTCTGCCTGCCCTTCCTCAAAGACAAGGTGCAGCACTGCTCAGAGGGAGAAGTCACAGCCTGATTTAAACTCGGCACTTGGACTAAACTGTTGCATCTACCTGTTTGCTGTAGGGTGTCATTATATCCTTAAATCCAGAAAGTGATGCGTTTGGGACTTTCTCTATTTATCATATAAATATTGTGTTACTTTTATTAATTCTTTACTCTTAATACAGAGAGCTTGCTAGCCCTGAAAAAACTCCAAAGAATTCCAGGTCCTACATAAAGATAATTTATTCAAATTTTAAGAAAACCCTTGGAAGATTTGACCCAAAGAAGAGCTTGCACTTGTTTTTTATGGTTATTTTTGGCACTGCTTGTCTGACTTTGAAGTAGTTTAAACATTAGCTCAGTTGGTTAGAGCATGGTACTATTAACACCAAGGTTGTGGGCTTGATCCCTGCATGGGCCATTCACTTCAGAGTTGGACGGGATGATCCTCGTGGGTCCCTTCCAGCTCAGAATAGTCTGTGTGTGTATAAGAAATGTCAGCTCTGGTCTCCCATGGCTTCAGTGAGGGACCCTGGGCACTTAGGCAGCAAGTTACTGTCTGTTAGGTTACAGCTTTCTGGCGTAACGTATTAAATTTTCAGACTAGACTTTCTTCAAGCAGAGTGTTGATTAGCACTTGGAGTTAGACGAATATTTACCAAAGTAGTACATCTTAAACAATTTAACAAAAATGGAAACAAGCAGAAAACCTCAAAACAAAATACTTTTCTGACAGATTGGTAGTTACTGTCCCGGTGTGAGTGACTTTGCCCTTTTCCCAGTCATTGGTGTTTTTTCCCCGGGACCTTTACTGTATACCCCCAAAACTTCAAGCCTTCCAGTTACATGAAGGCATAAACAAATAAAAATAAGGACAAATAAAAGGCAAGAGCCTGATGTGTTTTCAGTTGTACATTGCTCCTAATGAAAGTCATGTGTATGGAAACCTCAGTGATTTTGTCCTGGCTTACTGAAATTAAACAAAGACCGATACCTATTTATAATCCTGAGACTTCTGCCAGTAATATATTTTATCGCTATGGTTGCAAAAAACCAAATAGCCACTAAGGAAGTATTTTTCACCAAAATGAATGAGCTCAGAGGGTTCCATGGAAAGACTTGCTGCTTGTGGCAGAGTAGCGGGGAAATGTGAAGCAAGCGAGGAGAAATAGTTTAAAAGCAAGAAGGGACTTTACTTTTATTGTGGTGCTGATATTTACTGTCCCCTTTCATTTCATCAGCTTAGTTTGCAATAACCTTCTGTCACTTACATAGGCTACTTTTTCTACTGTAGTTTTGTCAGGGGAGAAAAGTAGGATATTTAAAATAATTTTGTTTATTTGTAATTAGAAAGCAAGTAACCTAATTTCTTGTTTTTTTCTTGACTTCATTGCATTTAATAAATACAACTGAGCACTTACCAGAGAGTTCTCAAAGTTAACGTAAACCACATGTACTATCCCACACATAAAGGACATCAAAATTGAATTACTGAATGGTTTTATGTAGATTTATTTATTGTGGCTGAATGCAGCCAGCCTCCTTTTCTGCTGCCCCATTGTGCTCAGAGTTCCCTAGTCAGCATTAACTGTGTAATATGGTCCCTAGGAGGGAATGGCTGGAACACCATAGGCTAGAGGTGAAAGCAAAGCAGGAATCCATCCTCAAATTCTGCCTAATCAAAAATAAAATAAAAAAAAGCCTATTGGAGACAATATGCTTTATGTGACAGGACTGACAAATATAATAGCAAGATTCAGATCCGGTGCTCACCCGTTTCAGAGGTTCCTTGGTGGTGGCAGCTGTTCTGGGCAGACTTCTGCAAACTGCTTGAAAAGTGAGACTCCAATCTTCACCAGGGCATTCAGGGTATGAGCAGCGCTCATCAGCAGTGGTAACGATCCTGAAGGCGCGGTGTTCAAATCCTGTTTGTCGCACCTGCAAAGACTCCTCCAGATGAAATTTTCTTTACACCTGTCATCTTCTAAAAAAAAAAAGAAAAAAAAGAAAAAAGTGATTTATTCCTAGGGAGGGAAACTTTTAAAAGAGAAATTGCATTTTTTTTTTTTTTTTGGTGTTGCACCTCTTTGTCTCTTGCAGATATGAGGAGCTTGTTTAGGTCTGGCATCTTCCATAACCCCACATTAGTACTTGCCTGTCATATCAGGTGTGTAAAACCAGTCTGCCTATTATACAGTGAGCTGTGATTGAATCCTTTATTTATGACTTCTGCCCCACATTGCATTAATTAGAATGCAAATTAATGTTTCCTGGAAAGCTGCTGTTTACTTCTGCCATACTTTACATGTTTCATTAGTCTTAGGACCCTGACAGTCAAGTTATGTCAATTTAACAAGTTATCAGTCAGCAGAGCTGCTGTAATTGTATGTACACATGCACGTAGACATCCTGGTCTGCAACGAGATGCAGCCTGGGTTTTGCCTCCAGCAAAAGGCATTTAAGGTATGTTATCTTGTCTTTTCTTAGCTACTGGGCTCAGCTAATTAGAGGCAACTTTTTTTCCAACAGCATAGCTTGATCCTGTGCCCAAGTCTTTAATTTATACCAGTGCTTCTGAATTTGACTTTATAAGATGTTTTTAACTGAGTAGTCCAGTTTTCACTAGTGAGGAGGTTATTTGGCTGGTGCTCTTGATAGTAGCTGTGAATAGTCCATACCCCTGACTAGCAGGACGTAAGAATCAAAGAACGGTTTGGGTTGGAAGGGACCTTAGAGATCATCTAGTTCCAATCCCCCTGCCATGGACAAGGATGCCACCCACTAGATCAGGTTGCTCAAAGCCCCATCCAACCTGGCCTTGAACACTTTCAGGGATGGAGCACCCACAACCTCTCTGGGCAACCTGTTCCACTGCTTCACTACCCTCTGAGTAAAGAATTTCTTCCTAAAATCTAATCTAAACCTGCCTTCTTTCAGTTTAAAATCACTACCCCTTGTCCTGTTGCTATCTGTCATATAAAAGGTCCCTCTCCTTCCTTTTGATAAGCCCCCTTAAGGTACTTGAAGGCCTTACTGAGGTCTCCCTGGAGCTTTGTCTTCTCCAGGCTGAACAACCCCGACTCTCTCAGCCTGTCCCCAAAGGTGATCCTCTGATGACCTTCACGGTCTTCTTTTGACTTGATCCAGCAGGTCCACATATTTCTTCTGCTGAGGACCCCATTAAGGACCACATAAAGGTGGGTTAAGACTGACTGGACCACAGATTACAGAGGGTTATTTCTGTTTTGTTTTTAACCAAGCAGTTTAGCACAGTCTTCATTTTCGTGTATTTCCCTGGTTACCAGCCTTTAGGATCTGACACTTACTTGTGGAAACTGGCCAAGTTCAGTGTCTCTCTAGGCCTGATGATATCTGCTGAGGTTTGACAGTGTGGCTGAACCTCTTGTGGAAGGCTCCCTTGCCTTTCTGGCACAGACCCACAAAGTTTTGTGAGCACTGGTGTCCTGTGTGGAGCTTCTCTTGTT
Organism: Pseudopipra pipra; assembly: GCF_036250125.1. NCBI lineage: Eukaryota > Metazoa > Chordata > Aves > Passeriformes > Pipridae > Pseudopipra > Pseudopipra pipra. The sequence goes on along the minus strand of NC_087551.1, from coordinate 8,948,678 downwards.
TCTGCTTGCCTGCGTGGTGATGAGTCTAGAGGAGAAACCATATGAGGAACAACTGAAATCACTTGGCTTGTTCAACCTGGAGAAGAGGAAACTGAGGGGAGACCTCATTGCAGTTACAATTTCCTCATGAGGGGAAGCAGAGGGGCAGGCACTGATCTCCTCTATCTGGTGACCAGTGACAGGACCCGAGGGAATGGCCTGAAGCTGAGTCCCTGGGGAGATTTAGGTTAGATATTGGGAAAAGGCTCTTTACCCAGAGGATGGCTGTGCACTGGAAGAGGCTCCTCAGGGAAGTGGTCACAACACCAAGACTGAGTTCAGAAGCATTTTGACAATGTTTTTCAGGCAAATGATATGATTCTTGGGACTGTTCAGTGCAGGGCCAGGAGTGGGACTTCAATCATCCTTGTTAGTCCCTTCCAACTTGGGATATTCTATGATTCTGTAGCTGTGTAAGACGCAGATTCAAGAGATAACATTTTCTGGTTTGTAAAATATCGGTAATAATGTCACTTTGGAGGGAAATCTATTTTGAGGACATAGTTTAAAGGGTGAAAATGGTTGTAGGTTGATGGTTGGACTTGAGGATCTTACAGATCTTTTCCAACCTTAATGATTATGTGATTCAAAAATAACCACTACTTTCTTAACCTTTCAAGGTGCTGTGATGAAAGACTTATCTCTGAATGTATTTAAACCCCAGAGGAAAAATTTTCACGCAAGAAGGAGTTTACGCCAAAGTAATGAAGAATTTGGCCCCTGGCACCGTTATTTTCCTCAGCTCCTGCAGTGACAGAAGGGGGTGGAGGGAAGTAACCTATCCCATTTCTGTTTGAAAACATTTAGCTTGAGTGATGTGAAGATTTCAGTAGATCTGTGACAAGATCAAAGACTATAAATTATTTAACAGTGGTTCTACTTTTGTGGAATTATTTAAAGTATCATAATTGCAGCTCAGCTTCCCAGCCTTCATTTTCAAGTCTGGAATTCTGTTGGGAACTATCATAATCACTGAAGAGTATAATATTACAGGCTGGGTATAAAAATATCTTTTTAATGACTAGCAAATTAGTGAAATGTCTTGACCTAAATCTAGACCAAACAGAAGACAGTGTTTTTATGGAGGGGGAAGAAAGACTAAATTGTCACCACATTGTTATTCTTGTTAAATTCTCCACTACTTAAAATGTCAGTTGATTAGATAAAATTTGTAACACTGTGCATCAATGCAAGTGATGAAGGGCTGTGTGTTACATAGTATCTTGGCATTTCTGCACTTTTGTTTTCCTTTTAATGCTAGCATGAGCATTCTGTGACTGAAACTTGGAAAAATAAAGGCTATTCATTACTTTAGTACCCTGTGAACAATAGAGATCATGAAAGGCATCGCAGGGAACTCCTCTGTGTGTTGGCTCTTCAAGAAGCAAGATGAGCCCTTGGAGGGTTTTCTCATAGGCTTCAAGTAATTGTTGTGTGCATGATCTGCCTGGCTAAACTCTTTGTGTCTGACTTAAATAGGATCTAGAAGAGACAGGAGTTTCCCACTTCATACCATGTGATTTGTAGTGTTAACCAAGTCTCTGTTAATGTAGGAACGGGAATTTATTGTCCAAATTCTGGTTTGCAAATGAACCAAATGAAGCTGAGCCCTCGTTTCCCACAATTCCCGTGTGCAATCAGTTGTCAGTTGACCAATCTTGACCATACAGTGATGATACCATGTGGGTCTCTGCAGAGGAGGACTCTGTTTCAGGATATGTTACCAATTTTCACTCTGATTTGTGGCAAGTCATTGACCTTTCTGCTCTTCGCTGCCCCCAAATTTAGCCAAAAGTAGCAACACCAGCTGGTTTACATGGCAAGCGTTGTGTTGCTGCATCAGCATTTGCAGTGCAGAGTCTCCATAACGAAGAAGGGAAACAAGTGGTGTTGCAGGCAAGGTGTCTGCATTTTACCTTCATGGCAGGGTATAAAATAGGTATTTTTGAGGCAGAGATGACCTTAGTGTCCTGTGTTCACAGAACTCCTCAAGCAATGAGGTGTAGCCTGTAACTCTGAGCACCAAAGGTGTGCTTCAAAGTGAGCAAAAGGAGCCTAGAGATAGCACGAGGCAGGAAGAGAGGTGGTCTCCATTCCTGCCTTTCTCTCCACCTGCCCAGGGCCCACGGTGCTCTGCATTGCAAAGACAAATGAGAAATTTATTCAGCACCTGGCTGCAATGAATGTGATTAGTCTTTAATTAATATTAATTAAAGCATGAAGCATGAAGGAGATTGATAAATTAAATGAAAAAGACTATCCTGAGACTTTGTATCCTGGAAGGACCTGTGTAGCAGGCTGGAAGCCATCTACAGCAAGGTTACACTCAGTACCTGCATGGATTGTGGATGCATGTCAGATGTGGAATGTCTCCCAGAAGACAAACACAATGGGAACAATCATTTTTACTGGCAAATGTCATCTGTTAGATATCAGCCTAATTTTCTGCAGTGACACAAAGCAGACTTCACCCTCGCTGTGTTGAGCATTTAGCTCGGCTGTGTGCAACCTAGGGCTCTGGCCCAGCTACTCTTCCAGGCTGCGTGTTGACATGCACTGGGGATCTGGAGTCTCCAAGGCGTTTAAGCAAGATTGTATCGTGGTGCAGCCATTTCTTTCACTTCTCCCCACTGAATTACATCTTCCTACTCCTTGAAAATACGGTAGAAATATGTTGCTGGAAATATGTTGAAGAGCTCACTCATTTTGTTACAGTTCCTTGCTGCCTAGTTTTGCTGAAGTTGTGCTGACAGACCAGGAAGGGCTTAGAAAAGGACATTAGGAGAACGATCAGAGGCTTGGAAAACCTACACACAGAGGCTCAGTCTAGTTAGTTTATCCAACACCATGACCTAATAATATCCTAGATGCACTGTGGATGAAGAGGTTTTTGATTAGTGGATGGCTTTTTTGTCTCCCAGAAAAGGCTGGACAAAATAAGAAATGAATTTTTTTTTTTTTGGTATTTTTGTTTTGGTTTTCTTTTCTTTTTTTTTTTTTTTTTTCTTTGAATTGTAAGGGTGATTAACCATTGCTGGATATGTGGTGAGGTCTTCATAACTTTCCAGCTTTTAGATTTAAGCTTTTTATTTCTGGAGTCAGGAGAAGGTTTTACTGCCTGTGGTTGTAGGAGCTGATGTTCAAGCAGACTTGACTCTTCGAGTTGTATATGATTGGCTGCAGGGACCTTTCTGGTCCCTTCTAGCACAGCATTCCTAAGCCTGTGTCTTCCAAAAAAGCCCCGTCCTTTGATTTTCAAGAAGAACGAAAGTTTGAATGAAGCAACCACTGACCTTAGATTTTCCAGTGTAAGAAGTCAGATGTCCACAGTCCTTCTACACGAGAATAAATCCACATTAAGTGGTAGAAACTCTCTTCCTCTGAAGAAGCTCTAAACTCCTTGCTTTACCAATAAGATTTTGCCAGGAACTCTCTTGGTGAGACTGTGCTGTATGTAAGCAGACTTTGGAAAGCTCCCAGATACATTCCACACTGTACACAAACTAGATAGTGCTGAAATCTCATCTAGTGTGTGTCCTGGAATTACTACTCATCCCTCTTTATAATAAATGAGCGCTGTTTGGCTATAATCTTTCTAAGCTGTAATGCACTGGCATCCTGGAGTGCAAGAGTCTTATCTTAGATGACTACACTCAAAACATACCCTAGGGACTGTTAGAGAAATTTATAATCATCCCTTTAGAATCCCAGGATTAAATTCTAAGTGGCAAGCAAATAAATAAACAATGTTTCTCCCTAATGCCTATTTATTTACTGTAGATCAATGGAACATTCAAGGATGAAATTGGTTTTCTCAGAGGATTAAAAATATATTTAAAATAGGCTTTATTATGAGAATTAATAGTGTGAATTCTTGGTGGGTGAAGGGTTAGTGTGAGACAGGTTATCATAAACTGTTCCGTTCTGAAAGAAGCATTTAGGGGTAGGAGAAGAGAAATTAAGTTAAAGGGGACCTCATTTTGGTTCATCAGTTTGACATTCCGCTAAAAGAAGTCTTTGAAATTGCCTGCTTTTGCTGGGAACTGGGCAAAAATGTGGAAATGCATTGACACGTGACATGTATGCCAACACGTGGGATTGCAATACCTGTTTGGGGCAGGAACTTCTGTTTGCCCTCTTTTTGTACCTGGTCCAGAAAAGCAGATGATATCTGTGTGCATGAGGCAACCTGAGCAGGTGCAGAGCCCAGCTGCTGGACTGTGCCCCACTCCTATCACCTGGGCATCAGGCAGGTTCCTCCTGCTGTTGGACTAGGCTGTGACTATTGATGCTGTTTCCTTCTCTGGTTTTCCCTGAACCCCTCATCTATCTGAGTCTGGAAGGGAACAAACAAATTGTTTTGATTCTGTCTTGCCAAAAGGAAGAAGAATAGCATCAGCAGAAGGTTTAGGGCTGTTTAACTGAAGTGCAGAATGGTGTGGAGTGCTGTGGATTGGGGCACTGGCTGCTGCCACCTCATAAAAAAAAGTGGAGTGCTCCCTTAAAACACAAAAAAACAACGTTGGCAACCACAGAATGAAAGAACAGTCAATGCAGTCTATAAAACCAGAGTTTTCAGACCACAACATTAGTAAATGTCCAGGTAAACCGAAGACTTGCAAAATGAAAATCTAATATTGAAAATATATTGTGTTTGTACCGGATGTTTTTTTATTCCCTCTCATTTTGTTTGTTGTTCTCCATGGTTTCTGAGTGAGTTGTAGTGTTCTTGAAGGCTAACAGTATTGCAACTCTGTTGACCAAGATCTGGATGTTGAATGTAGTCTCCACTGATGACAGAATGAAGTGTACTCTGTACTGTACACATGGAATCTAAATGCGTATGCATAGAGCTCTTCTATATGCTGCATGCATCTTCTGTACTCTTCCATTTTTTAAATACTGTTTTCCCTGCAGTGCCTGAATATGTCCTTTTTTTTTCTTTAGTCCCATTTCTACTACAAGCTTTATCCAAATTTTTTGTTTTTTTTCTGCTGTGATGTGGGTATCATCTGGATGTTTCACTTCCAGGGCTGTAAAATCCTCCTGATGAAGCCGTGTCTATTGTATTGCTCTCTAGTGCACAGGCAGCGGAGTTTGCACATGGAATTCTTGTCCTTCCAAGGTAGGGGAGAGTCTGTTACTAAATTTCACAGACGCTGTAACAACTCATGAACGTTGCAGGTCATGAGAGAAAGTTCCTTTTGACTAATTCTTTGAGCACAGGTCTCGTTTTCTGATTTAAAGCTTGTGTTCCACAGGAGGTGATGATCCTGCCAGGCTGCTATGTGCCACTCCAGCCAGGCAAAGCAAAGGAGTTAAATATTATTGGGTAACTGTGAATAACAGGCTTCATGTGGAAGACAGAGATGGCCGTGATTGAAGTAGCTACAAAAAAGGAGCATTAGGTTAATGATGGCTGAATTCTTCTGAAGAGGAAAGAAAGCAAGAAATTTAAGTACTAGATAGTGAAAAGGAACGTGGAAAATACATACAGTGGCAAAGAGAGACACTGCAGAGGTCTATAAATGATGCAGGAAATTGTGAGGGCTAAGATACAGTTGGGGGACTGATTATATGTAAGTGATGGACTTAAAAATCCTTACAGGTGTCTGAAGAGGTTTTGTGAAAAAGAGACTTTGCATGATGGGACTAAAAGGCATTGCTAATTGATAACTATAGGCTCTGCTTTTGAAAGGCCGTGAGAATTTTCTAAGGTGGGAGGGATGATTGCAGGCTTTGCAAATGAACCCTCTGCGTGTTGGGGGGACATGAAGTATTTCCCTACACTTTGTTTTAGGGCTGGAGTTTTGGGGTTGTTGTGAGGGAAATGCTTATGGCTGTAAACTGCATTTTTTTTTAACTCTTTTTAATTTAAAAGTCCTTTGTCCCATTTGCTGTATTAGTCTTACAGCTTTTGCTTTAGGCTTATATTAAAAGTTGGCAGTCTCAGCTGGAGGAAAACTAGGGGATAGGTCAGATGCTAATTAATTTCATGCTAATTGTGCCATAATTTGAAATCCAGTGGATTGGTTTTCTGTGGGAGAGCTGGAATATATGGAAAGGCAAAAATGAATAAGGATAATTAATCTCTGTAAAATTGCTTGGGATGCTCTAAGAAAAGAGGCTTTTGCTGTTGCTTTTATTTTTTATTTGAAGTGTTTTAAAGGCGACTGTGCCTTGGATTATGTGAAAGATTCATTGCTGCTGAAAAACACCTCTTTGTTCCTAAGACACCTAAAAGAAACACTTCAGCAGCTGGCTAAGCTCTTGCTCAGGATTGCTGCCCGTAGGAACAGTGATTGGTTTTGGACAGAGCTCCTGTTGCCCTTCCATGGGAGGGTAGTTCAGACCTTTGAGCTGAGTGCCCGGGAAGAAGAAAACGTTACTTATCATAGGATCATGGAATACCAGGTTGGAAGGGGACCTTGAGGGTCATCTGGTCCGAGCTTTCTTGGCAAAAGCACAGTCTAGACAAGGTGGCCCAGCACTCTGTCCAGCTGAATCTTAAAAGTTGTTTATCTGTTTCTTTTCTAGAAGTAGACAAGGCTGGAATGGACAAGGGGTGGATGCCAACCACTTCTCGCTCTCTGCATTTCCCTCCCACTGAGTCTCCAGTGGCTGGTTGGAGAGCTTGATTTGGAGCCAGGCTGGGGGAGTAATTTACTGCTGGCCTCTAATGGCTATAAATTACTACATGCCCAGGAGAATAGCAGTTATAAAGGTAGAGTTGTGACTCAGAGGTGGGTCTCGTGGTCTCTTGCGCACAGAGCACCAAGCTCTGACATCAGAAAAACTACCTCTGTGGTTCCAAGCTGATCCCATACAAAATATGTCTGATTATAAAGCTGAATACTTTCCTTGGAGTTTTCTCCCTACCCCATTGTCAGCTAGTGAAGTTCAACAATGTAGATCTGAACCATCAGGGAGCAGCAACTTCCTGAGAAATCGTCTCTTGCTCTGAAATCCAAGGAACACCAACTCAATGAGGAGGTGGGGGGGGGAGTGGTGCGGTTTTCACCACTGAACTCTTTTTGTTTTGCTTTTTACTTATGAACACCAAGCAGAAGTTCAAATAACATCACAAAGCAGAAAGCTTTATGATTAATTATGCCTGGTACAGGTATAATTTAAACATATTGACTTGTCTGAAGTAAGTGCCAGACGGTGCAATAGAGGAGACAGGAAGTGGCTGGTCGAGATTGCTGAACCAAGCTGGAATAAGGAGTCAGGGAGAGGAAGCGCATCATCATTTAACTTTGCTTGGCGGCTCAGCAGAAAACTGATGCAATCGCTGATGGACGCTGATATCAAAGGGAGAAAAATCATGACAAATTTTTTGTGCTTTTAAAATTAATGTAGAGCTAATCAATAGCTAGACTTGGTGCAATATAAAAATGTAGTACTGGGACCTCCATTAAAATGATTTTTCTTTAAACCTATATTCTGGGATTGCTGTTAGAGAGGCTTTAGAGATAATAATGGCAGTTAAAAGACAGTTTTCTAATTCCCACCAGGTTGTTGCATTTCACGGCAACTAGTCTGTAGCTGCGCTGGGAACTAGGTAATGTCAGCCCTTGAAAGATTATATTTTCTTTAGAGTTTTTTCTTTATGGACCAGTGGGTCCCTAGGAATATTTAAGATAGCACTTAAATGGGGTCAGGGATGGAGAGAAGGAGAAATCGTTTGACTGGATTAGACTCCCTGTGCTAAAAGAGCTCTTGGCTTTTTTTTCTCCCTGCTTTCCAAAAAGCTGTGACCAAATGTGAATCTGTGAGTCGAAGTTCAGAATCCAACCAGCTGCCTTAGGTTTCTGATAACAGATCATACTGTAGTGAGGACTCGCTTATCTTCGATAACCCATGCGTCTAAAACCAGAATATCTGTGTTTTTCTCAACTTTGTGGGTGTGTTTTATCACCCGGTGCACACATTCTTCACTCTCTCACTCAAGCTGGTCATAACTGTTTAATAGTTATGACTGTGCCATCTGTAAAAGTGTTACATTGCTCACCACGGTCCAACTCAGAGACGTCTATTCATCTCAAATTGTGTCTCTGTGGGTGCCGGTCACAGAGACTCCACAGCTCAGCACTCCTGGAGCTGACTGGTGATTCATGCCTCCAGAGTTCTGTGATGCTGGCCGTGCAGAATCCAGAGGCAAACTTTCTTTGCCTCCCTTCTCCCTCCTCCTTTCCTGAAATGCGCTGGATGTCATGAAATCGCAGCTATGCAAAACTTTTGCACAAAGTGTGAACGTTGTGCAACCAGGTGAGATTTGTCTGCTTGTGGTTTTAAAAATGGCCTTTTTCTGTCTATGCAGGGCACTATTCCAGGTGTTCTGGTTTTACTTTTCCTCTGCTGAGCAGCCTTTGCTATGAGAGAGCTGCAGTGTTTGCTGGACTGTGCTTATCTTTAGGGAATGCAAAGTAGGTTGGTCAGGCTTGCCTCCTTTATCACCTCAAATGAGATCTGAGCTCCCCCGTCATCTCATATTAAATCTAAGCTTCCCTGTGCTGGTGTTCTGAGTCCTAGTGCTCCTGTAGAACTTTCCAAGGCTGAATCATGGTTCTGCAGCAGCTTATTGTCTTTGTTTTTCAAATGTTCTAGGGGAGATGATCTCAGGATTTGAGGTTTCTCATTCTCAGCAGCCATCTCCACTACCTCTATGCACTAGATAAAATTGTAAAATGTTCTGGAGTTGCATGCTGCACTTGTCCTGAGTTGGTCCTGTGAGCTTTTTGATGGTAAGTAACAACTTCATCAGAAATGCTTATTGTATAACTTCATTGCAGTTCCTTTTGACAGCAGTGGCCACAAATACGATGTCTCCATAAATCTATTTTACCTTAGTGGGAATTGTTGCATCTGCTCAGGCCATGACAATGCTTATAACCCGTTCCATGTGGCTGAAGGAAGTTATTTAGCAACAAACTGAAATACCCTCCTTTGACTGCCTCAGTGTGACTCTGAAATGTGGCATTGGGTTCGTGATTCAAATCTTACTGAGGGTTTCATTTAGATAGGTGGGGGCATGGGAATGGAGGGAAACTCCAAAGATTAACATAAGCATCTGGATAGGATGGTAATGGGATTTCACTGTGGGAGAGGTTTTGAAGGCCTGGAGATGGCATTGTGAGTTGTTTTGAAAGCTGCCAATTGTTTTCAGTATGTTGACAATTATTTTCAATTTGTTTTGTTTTGGTTTTTAATTGTGAAAATGTTCCCAGAAGCTTAGTAAATGAGGACATGTCCTTATAAATATTCATCTAGTATGTAAAAGCTCACATGGCCAGCTTTGGTTATGAAACCTACTTATTTATGGTGGTGTCTTTTTCCCCCTGGAAGGGGTGCCCCCAGTTGTAGGATGAGGCAATTTCTCTCAATCTACAAAGAGGTAAAGCTTAGAATATGCTTCTTTTAAACTGGACATTCTGCCTTGCAAACGGATTTAATCCCACTCCAACACATGGCCCTGTTTGTGGACAGAGGATGCCAGAAAACAACAATGTATTCTGTATGATATTTATAAGCTTCATGCAAAACTACTGAACCAAAAAACCAAGTCTTAAACAATTAAGATGAGGATTATGCTTGCAAAGATGTTACATAGTTAGTTTGCTTTCATCCCTTAGGCATTTTCTTTTTCAAAGATAATGGAGATTTTTGAAACTTCCGGGTGTCCATTCCATTCAAAAACAGTTGGCAAAATACCATCCCGAGTGGCTCTATGAGGTTTTCTCCGCCTTTTGTGCATGACCAGGATCAAAATTAAGTGACTTCATCACAGTAGAGTAGTTAGAAATGTCCAACAGTGTAGTGGTGATGTGGGAGCTCTGGAGAATCATCCCAAATCCGGTTTCTGAGAGCCAGGTGTGCACTGGCAAGATCTGAAGCAAATTGAAGGTTTTCAGCTTCTTGCTCACATATTTGCATGAGTTCCACGGAAAATGTGAAACTTGTACCTTTATGTTATTTACCTGCTAATAACATCTCTGGCTGTTTCTGCCTATGCAATGAGAGAGAAAAAAATGAGCAGTGAGTGGACTGGAGACTAGAATTCCACGTGATTTCTTGATGACTCTAACAAGCTGAAATGAGTACTGCTTAGAGAGTAAGTTATCCCTTGCTGTGAATATCAGTGGTAGAATTTAAGTCTTTTGTTTCTGAAAACCGACGTTTCTAATTCTATGCACTTTAATTCTGCAAACTGTTTTTCGTGGATAGAAAAACTAAACTTGCAAAAATGGTAAATTTTGCTTTGCTGCTGTTAAACCTGATGCTACAAATACTTTTCTTTTTTTTTTTCCAAATAAAGTCCGCTGACTTGTGCAAAGTAACACAGTGATTTACACCAGCCCAAGATTCAAAGCCTTCAAACTCATCTGTGGAGAGAAAATACATTAAGGGTAGTTATTAGGAATTCCTCTCCTCATGTTTCTTTTTCCATGTCTTCTGTGGCCCATCTGTGAAATGGACCATAAGAGGAAAGCATGGAGAGTGGGAGATCAGCATAGTGGGAAGACAAAAACAATGAAACCTCAATGAATTGATGATGAAAGGAAGGGAGACAAAAAGACTCCAAAGTGAGCCAGGGGAAAAGAAGGGAGAACATAATGTCCGAACGCCCAGAGGAAAAGAAGGGACCACAGAACTGTCGTCCAGTTAAGCAAAATGAAGAAATGAATGAATGGGGAGAACAGCAATAGACTGGTGCAATTTGCAGCATACAGAATTAGAAACAGAGTTTGCAGACAGGAAAGGAATACATTTTGCCAGCTGTGTTCTTATTGAGTAGGACCTTGTCCTTCTTTTGCCTGGGATACAGTTAATTTTCTTCTTAGTAGCTGGTACAGTGCTTTGGATTTAGGATGAGAATAATGTTGATAACACTGTGATGTTTTGGTTGTTGCTGAGCAGTGCTTACCCTAACTCAAGGACTTCTCTGTGCCCCATACTCTGCCAGTGAGGAGCTGCACAAGAAGCTGTGAGGGAGCATAGCCAGGACAGCTGACCAGAACTGTCCAACGGGATATTCCATACCATAGAACATGATGTCCAGTATATAAACTGGGGAGAATTGTCTGGGAGGGGCTCATTCCTGTCTGGGGATGGGCTGGGGTTTGGTCAGTGCGTGGTAAGCAGTTGTTTTGTGCATCACTTGTCCATGTTGGTTTTTTTCTCTTTCTCTTCTTTTTTTATTACAATTATCATTATTATTAGTGATAGTAATATTAGCGGTTTTTTAACTTTTTTTTTTCAATTATTAAACTATTCTTATTTCAATGTGCAAGTTTTTCTTTTTTTTTTTTCCTCCTGTCCCTGATTCTCCTCCCCTTCCCACTGGTGGGGGGAAGTGAACAAGCGGCTGCTTTGGGACTTAGTTGCTGGCTGGGGTTAAGCCACGACAGACCTTAATCTTTGAATGGTTTACCTGTCTTCTTAGTGGCCCAACTGGAGAAATTGGGTGTGATTCAGAGCAAATGAGAGAGGCAGCATCTGGCTCTAAATCTTCTGTATTCCTTCTGCTTCATATCAATGCCACAGAATAAAGTTTTGTATTGGGGAAATTGGGACCTTCATTAAAAATGTATATCACATCAGATGATATATTACTCTTCCAAACCCCGGCCTCGAACATCCAAAAATAGCTTGCCATGGACATGTGGGGCAGGTCATAGACTCTGGTGAACAATATTTAGTGTTCCATGGGGAAAGGGAGAAATGCTCTAATGAAATCACCAGCCTTGAACTAAGCTGCTTTTCTTAGGTGGCTCCCCCAAACCTCAGCAAAAACGTGTCTGTGCAGGTTCAGCCAAGCCGCCTGTTGAATAGTTTGGCCAAATGCAGGAAGCAAGATCTTTGACCTTCTGCAGTGTCCTCATTGTAGACGCATGCATATAATTTCCAGTAATTTAACAGGAGCTTTAGTTTGAAAAAGATTTGGGTTTTATTACTTTCATTCATCATCATTAACTCATGCCATGTGGCGGAGAGGAGGGAATGACATATTTCCGCAATTAGATTCAGTATTTTGCATGAAAAAATGAGCTGTTGCAGCAAATGCTGCTTTTGAAATAGGGACTAAAACCAATGGAAACAAAAGTTGTGATGTGTGCTTGGAAGAAAAGAGTTAAAAAAGGATATTATTTTTACTGTGAAGTCTTCTTTAAGTTGTGGTTAGAAATGACTTAGCCTTCTAACCTATTCCTACTGTGTAGTTGGCTTATGTTCAATAAATATTTTCATCCAGTACCTTGATGCACTTCTAATTTGTCTGTTAAAAATATGTTCTATTTCTGCTTACTCTTAAAAAGTGCACTGGCTTCATCTGCTGAAAGTACCTTTGTGTAGGGCTGCTTCAATGTGCAGGGGGAGTGTGAAATTTCATTTGATTTTAAGTTCTAGTGGGTTTGCTTTGCTTGAGTTTTGATTTAGCTGAGCCCAACAACTTAACACAAAACACAGGTAGGAAAATCCTATTTCCTATGGTGCGGAATGCAAAAGGGATCGGTTCTTTGGAGTGGCTTACTTCTGGGCTGAGGTACATTTCAAGGGCTTTAATACACTTTGGTTTTTAACCCTTTGCCGAGCAAGCTAAATGGCAAGGGCCTGATCCTGTTCTCCATGAAGTCAAAGGGAAGTTTGCCATCAATTAAGATGGGAACAACATGAGGCCTGACGTTGGTAATGAAACCCAAAACCAGGCGAGCTTTATGTGGTTGAATGTTCCTGCCAGCATTCCTTGGGACTGTGAGTGTGACACATGCTCCCTTGATAATCTAATGAAGAATATGTGTACACCCAAACATGTATTTTATTTTACAGAGCAGGCTGCGTTTTCGGTAATTTGCCTTTTCTCCTTGTATGCATCTCATTCTCGTGGATGTTCACATGAGTCAGTACTCCTGATAGCTTTTCTGTTTTCCTTCTTGGAATGTTGGTTTTCTTTTCTGCATGTTCAATTACATGTGCACATTCATCTATCATTAGTTCCTGTTCACTGGAGGATATTTTGCAGAGCTCTTTATGCAGCATTCATAATACTCTTATCCGTGATTTGGATTTCTTACTGACAGCAAAAGTTCAATCCTTTTTGCTGCTGTTTTATTCATTTTATAGCTTTATCTAGATAAACTACTTGCAATTCTATAGTGGAAGTTTAGCAGTTTGGTTGATTTTTTTCCCTTCTAATTCAATTGTGCATTGAATTCTGTTCAAATTTATATTTATTTGTACTGGTTTTAAGGCATTTAAAAATGTAAGGTCCTCATTTATCAGGATTTCTCTCCTGATTGCATTCTTACGTTGTTGTCATAATTCTCACTGGATTTTTTTTGTTGTTGTTACTCTCAGTCTTCTTTGGAAAAATGATTCTCATTGTTTGATTATGCTTGCCAGCTCATTTCTGTTGCAGGAGAAAAAAAATGATCATTTGTGTTACTCCACTCAATTACCTACATTAGTAGTGAGAGTATATGTGTGCAGCTGTGGGTGATGGGGAGATGTACAGAGGCAAACTACTATGGTTTCTCCTTGCACCATCTGCCCTCAAGACTATTTTTGGTAGAATATCCACCACGAAGAAGACATTGAAAGCGTCACCTAAACTCAGGTTATAACACATTTTCTTGTGACCTCACCAAGAACATGTGAGGAAGAATTCAGACCTAGTTGTATTTCTCTCCTGCATCTTTGGAAGAGCATGATGCCTGCCTTGGACCCTTATCTGTAAGAAGGTTAAAACTTGCCTTCTGCACAGAGGCTACGTGCGGGACCTCAGTTCTTACTCCTCATTTCAAACATACACAGAGGTCAGCACAAGACCATTGGAGCAAAAACTTTCTGGTTTGGGTAGATTTTCATGATGATATACTAAAATGCAGTCTCTAACACTTGGCATAGATGACAGAGAAGAAATTACACTAATAATTTATTTCTTTGACTAATAATTCATCTGGCTATTGATCTAGTTTGAGTTTGGCTCCAGCTCTGCCCTTCAGCAGCTTTTTTGTAAACAGGTTTTTCTTATCTCCATGAGTCAGGGTTTGACATTCCCACTCTGTGCTATAAATTACACCTGTGTCTCCAGCACCATGGGATTTAGTGACAGAAGGAAGGAATTTGAGCTAACTTTTTGTCATGGAAGGCTTTGTCTTTTCCTTTGCTCAGGCTCTCTACCTCCTTCGCCTTTACAGAGAGAAGAGCAGCCTGAATAAATTCATTTCCCACCTTTTGAAATCTGTCTTTCAGTCTACTTTCTTAAGTTTTTTGGATTAAGTTTTAATTACATTTAAAGTACAGAAGAGCTGAAAGATTCTTCACGTAAGAAACTTATCCATAGAAGCAAATAGACTCACTACACTCAGGGAGATTATTAATATGAGGTGAGTTTACTCAAGAAATGCTAGGATCAGGCCCATGATATGGAATTTGATTTAACTCACTCATACATAATGATTACCCACAGCTCTAGCAGATGTAGTAATGACTACAATTACTTGCAGATCATTTTTTATTATGATTAAATCTGTACATGATATTATTCTTGAGGCAGCAGTTTTTAATATTCAGCTTGCTCCCCTCCCTCATCAACATTGACTGTGTACAAGGTTAGAGGCAAATCCCCAGTTCAGCAGTGAACAGCTTTTTGCCAGGAGCAATTGTTGGTTTTGGTTGGAGTCCTTGGCACGTGCATTTAATGCTCCAAGTTCAGCTCTGGAGCATCATAATTGTGTGTGTTTTCAAATGTATTTCAACTGTGAAGCCCCCACCAGCTTCAACAGAGCACTTGCAGAATAATGCTGAGTGTGTGAATGGAACTGTCACCTGCAATGTGTCTCAGTGACCAAGGACTGCAGCAATGGAATGACCAGGAACCTGACCTAGAAGTTTGATTGTCCCTTAGGAGCTTTCAGCTGACTCAGGTTGGTTTTGCTGGGGCCAGCAGATTTCTCGGTTCCGCTTGGTTCTGCCCGAGTCTCTTTGCGAAAGCCTCAAGAAGTCTGCCTTTTAATTTATTCTTTTGTGAGATGATGGTAGGAGTTAATTTGAGAGCAGAAAGACTTGAATTAAGTTGTATTAGGGAATGCTGAGGATATGAAAAAGGTCTTGTGCTTGTGGGCATATGAGAGGACAGGATTATTTGAATAGGGCATTTGCCAAATGCTTTTCATTCATGTGTGATGTTTGCCTCATCTTTTGGATTAAGCACAGCAAGTATTGCAAATAGACTCAGTAGAGATAAATACAGCTGAACATTAAAAAGTCATTTTATAAGCTTGATTGTTCTATATTTCTGGTAAAAAAATATTATTGTTAATTGGAGGCCAGGTTAGTGAAAATCAGAAGGATATCATTGTCTGTGGACCAGCTGACAATTTTCTAATTAAGAGAACAAGTTTTATCAGCCACCTCCCTCCTCAATATTCCCAGCAAAATGAGATTTGTCAAAAAATACTCACCACTCTTGACTGTGGTTCTTTATCCACATAGGGAGGATCGTTGCATCAAACAAAGGCATCTGTCACAGTCCTTGTCATCTGGGTTTGTTTCTGGGTTTGTTTTTGTGATGAAAGCCATGACAAAACCTCTGATTATGATTATGAGGCAATTTTAAAAAACAATGAATTGTGTTTGGGAGGTGAAAAGTTGTTTGCCTGTGGAATTTTTACTCAGCTAAGTGACCAGGAAAGGACCTGTTAAGGAACATTTTTTTCATGTTGTTTCATGGCTAATAGTCTTGATTTCTAGTTTGCAGTAATTTTAGGCATGCTCTTGATTGACAAAGGTGACCTGAAACAAAATCTGGAAAATTCCTACTCACAAACACTTCCTGTTGTTAAAAACTTAATTTTAAACCACTGCATTGCCCTTAGGACAATGTGATAAAGGAGTAGAAAGAGAAAAATATAAAAAAAGCCTGATTCGCAGCAAAATGCGTAATTGTAGGTGTAGGAATCAATTCTTTGAATAAAGCACCTGAAAAGAAGTGTCCGTACTCTTGTACTCTTAACAATTAAATTTGTCTTAATGATTAGCTGCAGTAACATTCAGGAGCAGTGGACTCTGCATTGATCACAAGAAAATGATGCATGTTGCTCGATGTGGATGAATGATGTTCCAGAGTGACAAGTTGATGTCTTTAGATCGAGCAAAGCCCCCTGTGTTTTATAACTTGGCCTATGGTCAGAAAGGGTTACTGTGATCTGCAGTGTCTGGAGGTGTGCTAATAGCAAGGTGGGTAAGAGCTGACATGATACTCAAGGTATGGTTTTATAAAAAGTCATTGACCACTTTAAGGGACACTCTTAGCACTCTAGGCATAACTGCAAACCAGGAGGCCATTTGTCATAAAGATTATTACTAGGTGGTTAAGCACTTGAAAGGCTACCACTTGATGCAAGACCTTCCCTATAAAAGCTTGGCTATAGGTCGGTAATTTGCCAATATTCCTGGGTCAGGAGAAAGCGCCTTAAGATCAGAAATAATAATAGAACGTTTTAAAGCTGACAGTACAATGCCAGAAGTGGGGGAAGTATTAATAATTTTCATGGTAAAAAGACCCTATCAGGTTTAGGGGGAGGAAAAGAGTCACAAAGGAATCTAGTTGAAGATTTGAAGAGATACTTCAAAGGGCTTCATTAATATAAAAGGAAAGATTAGCCCAAGAACAAAAGAATAGGAGAGGAGCTGGCAAGTATAAAGCCGGTAGAAGAATTATAATAATGTCATACATGGGATATTTGAGTGAAAAGCTAAAGAGAAATTAAAACATAGCTATCTTTAAAATTTTCAGGCCAATAATGTCATTGAGGATATTCTCCAAAAGTTAAGATGTGGGTTTTTACAGGATATTGCTGTAAAACTTAATTTTCACTTTTGAACACAAATGCAGTGCTGGCACAAGGAATGATAAGAAAAGCAGCAGAGGACGTAGCATGAGGTCGTGCAGGGAGCTTAGAGCTGCTTTCATACACAACCTAGGGCCGAATTCTTAATTTCTTTGGGAATTTCACTGCTTTTGTGAGACAACAGCAACTGTAATTTCTTCTTCTAGGGCTTAGAGTGCAGTCCAAGAGCTTAATAAAACAACGTGAAGGAAAGCTCATTTGCTTGACTTTGTATGCAAGTTCACATTTGAAACTGAAGAGCAAACAGTGCCATGAGATACCCATTGTGGCTTATGAATGGAAAATGAATTATTTTGTTCAAGTATCATGTTCACTTGCATATTTCCACGTTGCAAAACAATGGCTTACAAAATACTGCACACAGCATGCCTATAATTTTGGGTTGGAGTTGAAGGGCAATTTAGTAATATTTTGCCCAAAGGCTCCAAGCAGCATTGACACAATTTTGGCCCCTTGCGATGATCCCTTTTTGAAGACACAATAATGACCTGGTTTATGTCCCAGGGAGTTTGCAATCTAATTGAAGATCTAAGAATGCTGGTGACAACTAGGAAGAGAAAAAATGGATGAAGGGAAAAGGAGAATATCCATTTACCTAGTGGTAGCAACAATACCTGTCCTCTTTACTGCTGTGCTTACATTCAAGAACTGTCCAACGCCTAGGACATCCATACTACAGCAGCAAGACTAATTTGGAGGTTCTGCAACTTGGGTTCACGGAGCTCTTCAGTTAGTCTAGATGGCTATAATTTTTTTCTGGACAGAGGGAAAAGTGTGTCTCTAGTGTATGAATCTGCTCTTCATGATTGTAACTTTTTGACGGAAAGAGCAGTTGAGATTGCTTGAGATGATGTCTGCTCTTGGATGAAGGGGGAGGTTCTTTTCCAAGCTGCTCGTAGTCCAGTGCAAAAGCTGGTTCACATCTCCCAGGAGAAGGCAAAGGCTGTCCTGTGGGCAAAATTTAGATTAACAAAATATCCTTCTGGAGTAAATGAGCGGGAGGCAGCAGTTCTGTTGAGCAGACCCCATTAATTGATTTCTTTCCCCAGTGTGCCCACATTTTTGGAGAGAGACACATTTATACTCACATGCATCTCAGTGGCAGCTCTTGTAAATAATTTTGAACTATTCTTCTCTGTCAGCATCATGATTTCTGTGCAGGCTCTTTTCATGTCTTGATTATTTTAGCCCACCGTTCATTGTTTGCAGAGGTACTGTATACACACTATTTTTAATTGACTATCCAAAATGAATTACTGTTGCTGATTTGGTTACACTAAACCCTGTTCTATTATCAAACAAATTTGCTGTCAAATGAAAGATCAATGTTATCGTACTATGTCCCACTTCATGGATTAAAAAGGGTATTTATTCTAATTAAACTATCAAGAAAAGCACACAGAATGTTCAAAGAATGGGCAGCACTTACAGTCACAGCTGTTAACAAATGTGGTACATCTGATTTGAGATTAAGATACAAAGGAAGAGCGATTAGAATTCGATGAATTAAATAGGATCTGAGGACCAAGGTTACAGTAAAAGACAATAGTTTTAAACGTGCTTATGAGAGAAGGTAATTTACTATGTATGACTTAAAAGCATAAAATCTTTCAATGACGCAGTTCTGGATCAACCACATAAAATGATGATGATGATTGCCATTATAAATGGTTCTGAAGATGGTCACATCTTACGTACTTTTTTTTGCTCTTGTGAGTAAATGTGTATGTAAGATTTCTTCCAAGATTAGAATGCATGGCTATCAATCATTTATATTAAACGCAGACAGTCCTGCTCACCTGTCATGGCATAAAGTGCATTTATTCCTTTTCTGAGCAAACTGCAGTAAGATGCTTTCTTTAATTGTGGAATGTAGGCTTACTGGGCTAATACTGAACATTTTTTTTTATTATTATTTTTGTTTTGATTTGTAAGGAAAGAGAGAACACTTAGTTGGTTTAACTCGGTCTCACAGTACACCACACAGAGCTGTACATTACCTTTAGGCTTTCTTAGCTTTACATACAGTCAGACAAGTTTTCGCTCCTTCTGTCTAATGCTGTTTCCTCTAATGGTTGAAGAAATGGAACATTATACTACCTAACGTGTGGGGGTCACATTAATCACAGAAAATTCTTTTAATGTCTCAGAAGTAACTGTCAAACTGGACATACTGAATCTATTTAAACTAAAGCATGCCATTTTTTATCTACAGTGATCTTTAATTCACATAAAAGGGTCAAGAAAATGTGATTAAGTGACAGTTTTAAAATGTACTATAATATTAAATAGCTTGATTAAGTGACAACTATAAAATGTAATACAATATTAAGTATCTGGCTATGTCCCAAAAGAACTTTAAAGTATTTTGAATGGTTTGGGAATTCTCTAGCCCATCATGAGTCAAAAAAGAGCATTTTT
Organism: Pseudopipra pipra; assembly: GCF_036250125.1. Taxonomy (NCBI): domain Eukaryota; kingdom Metazoa; phylum Chordata; class Aves; order Passeriformes; family Pipridae; genus Pseudopipra; species Pseudopipra pipra. Next base: position 8,929,305 of record NC_087551.1, on the reverse strand, counting down.
ATTAAACATAAACAGGTGAACTCAGGAAAAAACCCAACAGATAATGTCTTGTCACGGTGCAAAGTGTCAGCCCTGGCTTCAAATTAGAATGACTGCCTTTCCAAACAAGATCTGAAGGAAACAAATAGGACTCCTTCTGGTGGTGCCACCCCCTGAGAACACAGAAACAAAGAACTCTCTCACTGAGGATGTACACAGACTAGTCCAGTGGGTCGAGCAAACAATTTTACATTGTGTGGCTGAAAAAATAAATTCATGTGTTGCTTTCCTTGCTTTCCAAGTGTGAAGTATCTGTACAGTGATGTGCTTGGTCACTCTGGTGACTAGAACCCTTGGAGATCTCCAGCAAACTACTGTTTGGCTGCTATGCTTTGCACTTTGTTAGGAGCCTGTGTGTACCTTTGGACTTGAAAGGGAAAACTGATGTGTGGAAAGTGCTCTAAAGTGTGCAACTTGATCAGAATATGATCTTTGTGACTGTAAAAAGCATAGTCTTTGCAAAAAAGAGAAAGGTGATCACTGGGGAGAATGTGATTTTTTTTCAGTGGGTTTATGGGGAGCTGAAGTAGTGGTTACCATGTTGGAGGAGCCAAGAGAAGATGTGTTGCTCAGCACTTCACTCTCTGAAGTGCAGAGTTCTGAAACCTAGACCTGGGGTGCGAAGAACTGGTGAGATTTTGGGCTCAGCTTAGTGAGGAAATGTGGTCACTAATGCACGTGCCTCTGTGAGCATGAACAGTTTTGCATGAAATGGGGAATGCTGTTGTCTCACCTCTTTGTGCCAGATTTAGCTGTTTCTTTTCGACCAGAAATTGCCTATTTCATGTGTTCCCTTGTGGTTTTAGTGCTGTTCGGTATTTTAAATTCCCTTAGAATTTTAGTTTCACAGCTTTTCCTGAGTTAAATTTCCCTTGGCAAATTTGCTGAGTTTGGGGGTGGGAATTTTGAAATTCTAATCTGTAACACATCTAGTGGTTGAGTTTCATCTGCTTTTGGTATTTCCTTGGTTTCCCTGAAAGCACCCAAATAGATCTGAAGCTCAGCAGTTCTCATGCTAAGATATTTGAAGCAGAGTTTGGGAGGTATGAAATGGATTGATAGGAAATGTCCACAAACAAGATCATGTAGTTTGCCTATTAAATGTCATCTGATTCTGGATGAATAGGAACTCTAACCCCTCTGGTGACTTTCTTTGCATGTGTCTATAATGTGGTTCAGGGTATTCACCCAGTGACTCTTCTACATGGATTCATACACAGAACAAACATGAAGGAGGAGAAAGCTCCCACACTGTTCTGACCATAATAATCTGGAGTTTTCAAGTCAGATAAAAAACAATTTTAACATACATTTTCCAGTTTCTTCATGCTGAGCAGTGCTTTCCTTTTGTGTTTTCACAAGGCCTGTGTGCAGAATGGGCATGGTTTTCCTTTAAATATTGTGAGCCACTCCGGAGGTGCAGTGGTATCTGTCACAGATGAAAATACTATAACTATGTTTCTTTGTAATCCATTCATTGGTTTATGGACCCCAAATCCCCGGGAGAGGGTCACAAATCCACATAATGTTCTTACATGCTGGCTTTTGCATTTGGATCTCTGATGTAGCTGACAGATGTGCAAAATCCCATCTAGCCAGATATCCCCCTCCTGACCACACAATCCGTGGAGATCGAGAACACACGTTATTCCAGCTAAAACCTTGAATCTAGGCTAATAACTTCCACTCCTGATCTGCTCGTTTCAGGTGTGATCCTATGAATTAGGTTTTTTAAACTTTAATCTTGATAAGTTCAGGACAACATATTAACTTTTGCTTCCTCAGAAATGCAATAATTAAATGACTTGTCAGCTCAGTAAGTAATAGAGCATAAATGAGACTCTAGCTACTCTGCTGCAAAGATTTAAATATAAACTTTTATGTTACAGATGTGAGAAGCAAAGGAATTGTCATAGCAGATGAGCTGTGAGATTCATCAAGACTTCTGTGGCCTGTATAGAAATATTCAAGAGCTGAGGCTCCAAATCTAGGAAGGATCTAGGAAGTTTCAATTTTGGTCTCTGCCAGTCAGCATTGGGTTTCAGTTTTAAAATACAACTGTCCTTGTAAGAGGAGACTCCAAGCTTTGTGGTGAAGTCTCAGGAACATCAGCAGAGGTGCTCCAACCTGCTGACTTTTCCGTGGGCATGGTTACCTTGGGGGTTGGTCTCCTGGGTATGGTAACTCCTTCAATGTTTGCAGTTAAACATGTCCCAGATTGTCTGTCAGAGGCTTGTGTGGGTAGGAGTCACCTTTAACATCCACCCACCTGCACTATAACATTAGCAAGGATAAGTATTGGAGTGGATTTGTTTATGACCTTAAAATATTAATTTCTACAATGGAAAAACCAAGCAAACCAAAAAGAACCCAACCCCCCAAGATTCACAGATTTCAGCAACTGCACTGCTCCTAAGTAAAAAATAAGAAAACCGGATTGTCTCCATCCTTAAAACAAGACTCCATACTTCATTTGAGAGGGAGAGCTTATGAATGCTTAAACCAAACAGACTAACAGGAAATATATTTTAATTTTTGTAGATAATGTGCATAGCTATTAGAAAATGCTACAATTATATTGGTGTTGTTCTGTGGGGTGTTTTTCATCATCTGATTTTCTCTGAGGTACTTGACCCATGGAGGGAGAAATGGGATTTCTCACATGCTGGTTCATTTTCACACAATTCCCTCCATCTCCACTGCCATTTGTGGAGATAAATGTGATCCTGTAGAGGAATAGGTGCTTGCTCCAGGACTCGCTGGAGTTAATCTCAGTATTTCAATAGGCAAAAGGTGACTCATCCTGGGGAGAACAACTTGACTGGATTTTAAGGCTGGCCAAGCAATCACAGCTTGTGAAGAAACTACACCAGGGTGAAGAAAGAAGCCGTCAGAGCAAACTCCATCAAGGACTGGGTTGCTTGAGGAGTGCAAGGGAGGGTGAAGACGGTATCCATGTGTAGGGATTGACTCTCATTAGGTCAGATTCCACTAGGAATTACCAACCTGCTCTGCTTGTGGAGCATCACACGTATGTCCGTGGGGGCAAAACAACCCAGCCTGTTTCTTTTTCAGCCAGTGACGTGTTTGCTGGTAGTGTATGCACAGCATGGATGTTTGCTTTATGATGAATCCAGGCAAGTGAGTAAAGATAAACACCTAACAAGTAATTGCCACCCCCACCTTCTTCCAATCAAACAGCTGTCACTTGGGTCTTCCATTATTTTCTAGGCTAACTAGGATGATCTTGAAAAATATGAGCTCCTATCCTTGAGTAATTTTGAAGCAAATTGAAATCCATGCTGGGAACCTGATGTGCTTGCTTTAGCTGACTTGCTAGCAGCATGTAAATTATTTTAATTACAACTTGTGTTTGATACACTACAAGACTTGGTCCTGCAATACTCTAACAGTCCAAGTGCCTGAAATTTGCTTGCAGGGTCATGTGCCCAGGTTTCTGTGAGCCTTTAAAATTGAACTGTAGGGGCCTGATCCAAAATCCTTTGAACTGGAGGGGAAAAGCCTTTATTGGCTTGGGTTCAGAGCGAGGGATTTGTTTTGACTAAGTCCACCTTTTCTTCTCCTTCAGTACTTTTCTGGTTCCTATTTTATGTATTCTGAGTTCAAGTGGATCTGACAGAATTTTTCCCAAATGTTCTTCCTCTGTGAATTGACTGTTTCAAATATGAGGGATATTATTTCTGACTGGCTGCATAAGTCACCTGCTGGTGTTTCTATTCTATGATTGGATGTATAGAAATATTCTTCCAAAGTAAGTAATGGCATTTGCTTTGACATTTGTTTTCTGCAAACATTTGTGCCAGGAAACCAGATTGTATGGCTGAAGTGAATGAATATTTTTGTCTGCGTTAGTCACCCAAATCTAATTTTAAGTCTAAGGAAGAGAGAGGTGGGAGTTTGCTTGATTTGTGCTAATCTTAGTTGAAGATGTATGTTAGTGCTTCAAAGTCAGATCTGTTTAGTACTCAATAATCAATAAAAAGCTAAAACATAATGTGAAAATATTTTTACATTGACAGTAACAAATTATTTTTATTATTTTTTACTATACTTTCTGTCTTGATTTTTTTTGGGTGTTATTGACCAAGATTGCTGAAATGACATTGGAGGCTTTATTAAAATAATAGAGGCTGGGGTTTTCAAAGGGATCCAGAAAAGGAGAGCCTTCCATTGAAATTCTATGGAGTAACCCGTATTGTCAGGATCTTGCATTATAACTTGTTTTGTGAATGCATTTTTGAGGCTGTGTTGTACTGCAGACATAAATATTTATAGCTTGGGCTCTGATCCTGCCTTTGCTTATGCATGTGTCTAACTTAAACACATGTGAGTATTCCCCTTGAGTCCAATAGGGCTATTTGCATTCATAAAACTGAGGATGCATCTGGTATTTTTTCATGGAATTGTTAATAATTCTACTGTGTTAAACTGCACAGTGAGTGAAAAACTGCACCTCTACCTGGGAAGATTAGGTTCTGTGTCAACTGATGCTTCTGTGACCTTCGCTTTTCTACTCCCAGGACAGCAAACCTGAGCTGCCACACCTCCTTGGACACACTGACCACTTATTCATTCATTCCTATGAATTTTTTATAACCACTGTCTTTGTAAGATACAAAGCAAAGAGACAGATGCAAAGTTGGCCATCAGTTTTCTAATGGAGCGAGAGCATAATTAATCAGAAATAACACCTAAGAATAACTGGTGCAGAAGGGTATTTCCCAGGGAGGTAACGTGGATTTAAGTCAACTTGTATTAATCACGATAAGATTAGTGACAGTTTGCCTTTGCAACCTTTTAGATTTGTTAGCCAGCAACTTTCTAGCTAATTATTCAGATTTGTGGGTTTGTTTTCTGTTTCCTTTTTTTTTTTTTTTTGATAAGGGTGAATGGAACATTAGGCCAGGGATCAAAAGTCACCAAGTCAAACAGAAATGCTGGAAAACAATTCTGATGGTGATGAAAGACAAATTATTTGCATGGAGACAGGGACAGAACGTCACCAGAACAGCAAGTATTGCGTCCCCTTGACAGCTCTGACAGGATTATTAATGTACTGCAAGCAGGCATCAGGGCTGAGCCAGGGTGTGAAAACTGTGTCATGTTTACTGCCATTAGTGAGTGGCACTAAACGAGGTCATAACTTTCACTTCAGACTCCTGCAAAAAATCCCTTTTGGAACTTGTATGGCTGAGAACGGGCTAAAACTTGGAGCTGCTCTAATTTCTTTTTTACTGGCCCTGTGGCAATGCCATAAATAAACCCAAGAATATGCTGGTGTGCTGATTATATATTTTTTGTGACTAGGATATTGTGCCTAATGTCTCGTCCATCTTAGTCTGGGAGCAGTCTTGTATTATTCATTGTTTATCCCACAGTATTCCTAGCTGAGAGATACAGCAATGGACAATCACATCACATTTTGCTTTTTTTTTTTTAGCACCTCTTTCTCAGAAGATTTTAGTTATGGTTTTCACTGTTATTCACAGCTGTTAGCAAGTGCTTACAGGTAAATATGTGTTTTGAGCTGTTTTCTGAAAAAAGAGACTTTTAGCACATGCTTGAGTGCTTTTCTGAACCCAGACCTAAGAGAGGTTTGATTAGAAAAAGATGATACTTTGCCCACATATATAGTAGTGCTTTTGTTTCCTCCTGAACAGTAAACTGGACATTTGGACTTGGTTCACTTGGCGCTAATGATACATGACCCTGCAGGCTGTGGTCTCAGCTGGCTTCCATTTTGGGTTTGCAATTTCCTCAGCAAATTTTATAATGGCTTTTTGAGTTGGTGATGAAATTTTATTTCTCTGTCTGTAGCTATCTGAATGTGAGTGCTGGCCATCGAGAGATTAGCACGTAAGGAGGGAGTGTGCCTTTTTCTGCAGGATGCTCGTGTACAAAGGATACCTTAGACACAGCTATGTTTTTGCACTCTTCTGGTCTACTCCTCCTTAGGAGAACCCTCTCTTTTCCACTTCAATTTCTTGCAAATTCCCATGTGGAGATCTCCTTTGCAGTCTGCTCTTGGTTGTCCAGGAGTCATCTCTCTCTGGTTCATTATCATCCATCAGAGTACTCCATTTCCTTTGTTGCAGCGTTTGTGTTGCCTATCTCCTTTCACAGTAGTCCTGGCAGTGACTTTCTCAGCTGCTCAGGGGGCTCTGGAGTGGTGCAGTTAATGCTGTCACTCTTTTCTGCTCATATACTACTGGATACTTTCCAATCTTTGCAGAAGATTTTGTTTCCTACCACCTACAGCATGATGAGGAGTGTGATAGAAACACTTATGTATTTGGATTGACTTCCACAGCACAATGTGTAGAGGTGGTAAAAATAATTTTCTCTTGACCTTGGTTACAGAAAACATTGATACCTGCCACAAAATCAACTTGTATGTAATATCACCTTTTATGATGCCCCTGATTTGAGGGTGACTATATGTTGCTCTGTTTTCTCTCTGGTGTTTTCATCTGAACTGTTTCTTCTTCTCACTTGTTTACTGTGTTCTGTCTTATTTCCTTTTATATATCAATAGATATTTACGTGGCACAGCTCTTTCTCCAACCATATATTTACTGTGGGCTGAAGTCTACTCTGCAAAGGTCTGTGACACTCAGGGTTAGAGCAAGAGAAGATTTTGGACTGATAGGCCATCTAATATAGGTGTAGTCTTTAAGGCAAAACTCTTGTTTTCATTGGATGGTGTTCCCACAAGCCATGCCTTTGGCAATATGGGTAGGAACAATTTCTTGAGTGGTAGGGAATGCTAAATTCTCAGGAAAATTAAGACTATCCCCAATATTAATTTAGTTATGCAGAGAGAAACCAAAGTGTGTTTTTTGACCCCGGTTAATGTGATCTAGTGATCTTGCTGGTTCTTCAGTTTATTGGGTGGTGATGGGAAATTATTTGAGCAAGACCTGAATTTCTACTCTAACCCCCAAATTGTCAGGCCTTCTTAAAAACCCATGAAAACAGTGAAGTTGCATAAATTCTTTCTCTTTGGACAAGTCTCTGTTTCTACCCTAGGGAATGTGACTGCTTTTTGAATTACTGTTGTAACCACAGAAGAAAGTTCTGGGTTTACATAAAAGTAGACCAGAACTAATAAGAGCCATGAGCCTTGTTGGGGCTACACTGATTTGCTTCAGTAGGAGGCCAGATAGAACTACTGTCTCATTCTGAGACTCTCTTTTGTTTTTCTTGTTTAACTCAGATCGTGGGTCTACCATCTGATTCTCTATATCTGAGCAAATTCTGTTTCGTGTTCGTGCTCCCCCCATTTCTGCTTTGCGTCTGGTACTTGGTGAAACAAACAGTTGATGAACTGTGGTACAATAAGTGTACAGATGTTCTCTCAGCATGCCAGCTGCACTTACGATTCTCCTCTCCATAACTGTATATCTTGCACCTTTACTATACTTGGGATTACTTGTAGCTGTTTAGCCTGGTTTTATGTGTGAGAGCTCTGGTTGTGCAGCAGAGGTTCATGTCAGCTTCCTGGGTTTTTCTCCCTAGGTTAGCAATGCTTCACAGATTTCTCTCTAAACACAAAACCCTTACAAGAGCATCAAATGTTTTGCAGAACAGTGGACATGAGGAACGTGGAAGAGGTTAGGCATTGGTTTATTTCTTTATCTGCCCTCCACTTGTGTATGAAAACAGATGCCATCCATGGCATATACTTACAGAAATATTCACCCTCCTTATACTCTAGAAGGCATTTTCACAGTAAGTTCTGGGCTTCTAACACACAAAACCTCTAAGAACTAATTTTCTCCTTAGAATTATTTGACAAGCTCATCAGTTGGGCAATGATTTTCTTTAATGTTTTTTTCTCTCTTTTTTTTTTTTTCCTAATGTAATTCCTCTCTGGATTTTTATACCACAAGCGGTAGCCAAAGATCAGGTATTAATTTCCACCCAAGAATGTTTGTTTATATCTTCCAGATAAATTAAAATATGATTCAGTGCATCATCAGGCTGTAAATTACAATGCTAGGGAATGCTAATGGTTTTATAGGAGCCAGGACCAAAATTTATATGAAGACTGTTGATCTGTTTGGGAGTGTTATGTTAGGTTCATCAGTTTTTCTGGGGCTGACCTAATAATTACCTTCATCAGGGCAAGGCTTGTGCGCCTTAAATTCCTACTTGCTTTGTTAGTTTATACTCTAACCTGGTTTTGCCAGCACTTCAAATACAGCTGTGTTATTCAATCTAAATAAACATTTGTACTGTTTGGGTGTTATCGGTGACTACTGCTAAAAAATAATTACTTATTTCAATTTTATAAAGTGAAAAAGTCAGAGTTGCAGAGTGGTTGAGGTAGGAAGCAGTCTTTGAAAATCATCTAGTCTGACTAACCCTACTCAAAGCAAGGTCCACAAGAGCAGATTGCTCAGGACCATGTACAGTGGTTTTTTTTTTAATATCTCCAAGGATGGAGATGACACAAATTTCTGGGTAACTTGTTTCACTGTTTAACCACTATCACAGTAATAATGTTTTTATTACGTTTAAATTGAGTTTTCTGTATTTCAAATTGTGCCAGTTGTCTCTTGGGCATCTCTGGGAAGAGGCTTTGTCACTGGGCACCTCTGAGAAGAGCCTGCCTCCATCTTCTTTATTGCCCATCATAATCCTCATCAGACATTTATGTACATGGATAAGATCCCCTGAATCTTCTCCAGGCTGCTCAACCCAAGCTGCCTCAGTTTTTTTCCATGTGACAGATGCTCCAGTCCCTCAATCATTTTCGTATCTCTTCCCTGGACTTCTCCAATACATTCTTGTACTGGGGAAGCCAAATCCATTTCCTGATATGTCTAGGTCATTGTATATAAATTACAAAACACACCTTGGCAAGACTATTAGTCCTCTCCTTTCCCAAGTAAGGTGCCCTGTGTTTTCCTGAGGATATTCCCAGTGAAGAGCTCGTGAATATTGCCACCCTCACTTGGGTTCTGGCTGCATTGAAGCACGGGAGCGTCCCTTCCTCCCATTGCAGTAATGTTGGCTGCAGATTGAATAACCTTTCTGAGTGTAACCTTAGTGTGTTAGACATAAAAACCCCAGGCAGAGTGCAATGAAAGTTGAAGAAGCTTGCTAACACAAAACCTGCTATATTGAAGCACGGATAGAGGTTAATGCAGGAAGCACTGACCTGTTCTACGTAGAGAAGAAGACCAGAAAATTTTGGCAGCATCCACTTGAGTTAAAAGGCATGAAATCTTAGAGTCATTTTACATTATGAGCATCCCTATATCCTGCTGAAAGCAATAGTTTTTTGCCTAGAAGAAGCTGTAGAAGTTTTGCCCGATTTTGTCAGTCTCATCTCGGTGAAAGGCACTGATGTCAGTTCCCAGCATTCTGCTTTGAAACATCTTAAATGTGTAAGGTTTTTGCAATGGTAGGTCCACCAGCAGTGATGTTCTGTAAATGCTAAGCTGACTCTTGCTAGCTATGATTTTTTTTTAATTATTATTATGATGATGATGATTAACAATCAACACCTAATGGCACATAAATCTGTATTTGCAAAGATTCTGCATGAGACCTGGCTGGCAGGTTAAAATGCTTGACCTTTGGGGAAAAAGGAGACCTTTTTGCTGGAAATAACTTGTATTTAAGGACCAATTGCAACTGGTTGACTTCAATAAATTGCTTAGCATGGAGCACGTCATATGCTAAGGTATCATCAGCCAGTTTGGCCTCTTCATGCCAGTGAGTTCTGCTGTGTAAATACTGTGAGTTCCTCCAAATACTGTTAGAAAGGGAGGGGGGACATTCTCATTCAAAAGTCTACAAAGAGAAGAGCAAAAGACTAATTATTGTGAAGAGTGGAGGATAGCTAATTGGCAAGGGAGCCCAAGTGGTTGGGAGAGCACATTATTCATACGGGGCCAGTAGCATCACTGGCCACAGGAAACTTTTACTTATTACCTCTCCCTCTGGTCTTTCATTGTTTGAGCTGGAAAGCTGCTCAGAGTAGAAGATGAAGAGTCTGCAAAGTAGATGCAGTGTCAAATCTTCATGAACTTAGTGTCCTGTTATGTCAATCCTGAAGATAAATGGGCACATTAGAACAGGAGAATCCCTTGGGTGTGAGATCTGGTCAAGGCAAAGAGCAGAGCATCCCCTCTCTGTTTTTTTGCAACCCTGGTAGGTGGATATTTCTGTTCAACAAAGATGCACAGGATGTTTATGGGTCTGGATGTTTATGGGTTGACACCTGCCCAACTACATCAAGCAGAAAAAATCAAGTAGAGCCTCAGCACCCATACTTCCAGAAAGAAAGTGTGTTTGTAGTGGTTTCTTTCCCTCATTTGCTGATATGAACTCCTGCTAGCTATTCCAATTTAGATACCTCTCCCCTTTCTCAGATGTTTCGGAGCATAGAACTGGTGGTCTCTGGGTCAGGCATTAAGGACAGGACTTAAAAGGAAAAATAATATTCTTCATTTAGAAATTTTCTTTAATTCCATTTCCCGTAAAGTGTGGTGGAGGGGAGAGAGAGCCTTGAGCCTGCACTGTTGACTGGTTAGTGACCTTCAGCAATTTACAAAAGCTATTTCCTCACCTATGGAATGAGGATAATGATACTTTTAAGTCTACTCAAAAAAAGTTACGTCAGGGCAAGATATTATTGAACTTCTACTTTAGCACAAAGAAAAAATCTTTGGTATGGCAGAAAACTTCCTGAAGACTTAGAAATCAGTGGAGGGAAATGAATCTGTAAAAATATGTTATTTATAAAAATTTTTAAATTGAGACAACAGGGAAAAATTAGAATGCTCTTTTTTTTCCCCCCTCTTTTCTTCCCCCTCCACCCCCTAGTATTTACTTTTCCACATGGTGTTGAAGTGTTGTCTATAAGCAGTTCAACCTCCAAGTTCTTTAGTGCTTCAGTACTGCAGAAGTGTCTACTTTTTCCAAAACAACCCTTTGCTCTGGAATTTTTGTTTTAAAGTCATAGGAATGTGTTGCTTCTTGTAACATGCTGGGAAAGCCTATTTGACAAAAATCTGTCATTTCAGCCAAATTTGAGATGACAGCACTGGTGGTAAAGTTGCAACAAAAAAATGACAGAAACCAGACAATTATAAGCTGAAGTAGATATTCTCTTCTTATCCAGAGTGGCGCGGAAGAGACTTCATAGCAAAGGAATGTTGCTCAGATTCCAATCTGAGGCGTCTGTTGATCACTCAACAGGTGGTGTTTGTACCAAATTTGAGAGGGGCCAACTATTACAATCCTGTCATTAGCATGGCAGTAGTGGTGTTTTGTTAAAATTCAAGCTTCTGAAGGCAAGATGTTATGTGACAATCTTATCTTTCAATAAATCATGAGGTCTCAAGGCTTTGGAGAGAACTTAAAAGTATGAACCTCAAAGCCTCAATAAATCCCACAAGAAAGTAGGAAAAATACAATTGCTTTGGTTCCTCGTTTAAATGACATGTTTAGCAAGGTGCTCTTTGAACTATTAAGAAATCCAGAAGATTATTTTAAACACTCAGGGCTGTCTGTTTGGGAATGTGTGTGTGTGTGTGTGCGTGTGATCTCATTGAAAAGCAATTATTCACTCTCTTCCCTCTTGACTTTTCTCTGTGTTTGGGACAAAGCCATCCTACCCTGCTAAGGAAGATGGGTATGTATTTTGTCACAGAGATGTATATCTCCCCATGTCATTAGCAGGAATGATCTCTCTCAGTGTAGCAAGACCTCTCTTCTAATCTCCATTCCAATTCAGTCTCATGATGAGCATCTGTTTCTTCCAGGCAAATTATAACTCATTCATATGAGTGCTGACTAGAAACTGGCTCTAGTGAGAGCTGCTCTGGTGCTCCTCTTCTACTTCAAAGTAGCCCTTGAGGTGGCATAGTCAGTTTGTGGAAGGTCATCCAAGTGTGACAATATCAGGTGCTGTGGGAAACCATGGAAAACCCACTGAAATATTCCTTCAAATACTTGGACTTCTTTAAGCACATCTTGGCTAGCCAGCAGTGGATTGTCAGCCTCTCTGGAGACAGCATTGTTGAGTTTACTCTCTCAGACAATGCTCTGGGCAAAAGCTCAAGGAACAGTATGATTGTCTGTTAGGACTGTTCTTATTGTCTTATTATAGGGAGATGATATGAGGTGTCTCGACTGGGGACGTCAGGATAAGATCCTACATACTGTAAGAATGACTTTGGGGGCAGTCCCCCTTCAACTCTATTCCTTTTTCCTGTTCCTTGTAACATCCCTCCCTGCCAAACTGCTCTGTCCAGTAGATGCAGATAAATGAGATGTTCTCACAGCAGCTTTTCCAGGCCCAAAGCATGCTCAAGATTATGCCTATAGCTGGTGATGCTTCATCATCAGCCGGGAAGGGACTGGAGACACTTTTTCGGTGTCTGGACATGAAAATGTTCATACTTGAGATGACATCCTGAAATCTCTGAGACCACATCCTGAAATCCCTAAGACCATTTGGGAAGCAACACTGCTCTGAAAATTAATCTGCAGGATGGGCACACTGAGTTGCATTCCTTAAGCTGCATCTGTAGAGTTTATTCAATTTGGTAGGGTTTGGGCAGGCCTTCCAACAGCAGCTGTCTCCATCCTCTTCTCACCCCTGTTTTGCAGCTGAGACCAAACACTTAATTGCCAAACCTATTCTGATTGAAATGACATCCTTGAAATGTCTCTAGCTGTTCCACAGTCTGAAATTGGCCTAGGCTTTTGTCAGCAGGAAGTAGTGTGCCTAATTAGCTATTCCTGGTGGACACTGTGTTTACAAGCTAATCTCATTTCCTTCCACACCTTCTGTGGATGATAAGGTGCCCTTGTGATTTTCATTGTGCATAAGAATAAAAAGCCCATTCAGGTGTTTACCTTGCTGTTTCCCTTCTTCAGGCAGTGATGCCGGTTACATGTTACGGACTAGCTCAAAGATAAGCTCTTGCTATTCCATGATTTACTGAATGGCAGAGTTCCTGTGCTCTCCAGTAGGTGTGTATATGCAGTGTTTGGTGTTTGACCGAAGTACAGGTGTTTGTTGTCAGAAGGACACATTTTCAATCATAACTTTTGAGTCGTTCTCGCTAACAGGCTTTTCAGCGGGAGAGTTGTGCTTGTGGCACGGATTGATGAGCCTGGATTGGGTCCTCAGCCTTCCAGACAGCTGTGAAGATGCTGGGTAAGACCAGCAGGTGCTGTTCTTGAAGAAAGGAAAATTTGAGGGTAAGCACATTTATTTATTCCCGTTTGTTGATTTTTGGGGGTTTGGTTTTTTTGTTTGTTTGTTTGTTTTTAGAATTATGCATCTAATTTCATTGCCCAGACTCATAAGAGGACATTTATGTCATCTGGAGAAGCTATCCCTGTATGGGTCGCTTTCAGGATAGGTTTTCAATAGGCTTCACAACAAAAGCAAGATTTCCAAAGCACTCCGACTCAGCCGGCCAGGATAATTAGCTTGGTGACTCTCTGGGTGCTGATTTGTCTTTAAAAAGTGTATCCTGGGTGTTGGTAATACCCTCAGGAAAGTTTGGGAATAGTGTTGATGGGCTTACTTCTGTTCCCTGTGTTGACTACATCTCCAGGTTACAAAGCACTGAGCGAAGCATCTTCTGTCAGGCAGGGTTTGTGGAACATACAGGTAGAGCTCTTCGCCCTTAATGGTTTAGAGTGAGGTCATGTTTGACATGCTGGAAAAAGAAATTCCTTTTTGGCATTGCCAATTCTCCAGTATACATGAGGTTACTTCTTTAGCGTGTTTTGCTTGCGGGTGTTAAGCAGTGATGTGTCACTCCTTCATAAATGAATGTATCAAGTGATCATGGACAAGTGCCAGAAAAATGCATCATCAGGCAAAAAAAGGAAGAGAGGGTATTTCAATGTGCCGGGATTCCTACTTTTGGAGATTTCTTGGGGTGTTTACTGTGTTCAGCAAGGACCAAACTTTCTCCTGTAAAATGAAATTCCTGAAAAAACCTCTGTCAGTATACGGCTGAGGCATTGAGGCAGATTCCCTCTGACCTGTCTGTAGGCAGCCAAACCAAAATTCTCACAACAGCACAGAAGTGAACCTCCTTTCACAGAGAAGTGTTTTATGCACACCACACGTGTGAACATATGCCCATATTGTCCTTTTTTCACCCCTTTTGGGGAGGAGGGGACAGGGGCGTACATTAAATTCTCCTATTGCATTTTGGATGTGCTGACTAGCTGAGTTGCTGGAGAAGAGATGAATCACTAAGGAGTGGTTGCAGCAATTCCGCATTACACCCCCTCCTGCTGGGTTTTTATTTGCCTAGTTTGCTGAACACAAGGCACCGCCTTTTGCCTCTCCAAGAAAGCCATGCCATACTATCTTATTTTATCGTGCATTAAATGTACAGATTGTTTTATGAATCACTACTCACTTCTCATTCATTTTCTTGACCGAGTATAAGCTACAATACAACCTGTGAAATACTTTGCTGTTAGCAAAAGGTATCTTATTTGTGAACGTGGTCTGGACTCCTTTTATAACATACTGAGCCTTAAACTCATTTCCTTTGAAGTCCCTGGACTTTCATAGTCTGTAAGAATTAAAAAAAAAAAAAAAATTTAAAAAACCCCATAATGATGTAAGGAAATAACTTGTGGTTTCTTTACAAATTAATAAGCTCTAAGAAACATGGAATATTTCTTTTTAAAAGCATGTAATAAAAAACAGAGGAATGTACTGCTGCACTGGTGACCACTGTTTTGCTATTGTAAAACTCTTGGGGCTGCTGCGTTCTTAGGCTGATACAGTAGCGTTGTTTTGGGTTCCCACTCACCGCCTAGAGCAGTCCCACATGGCTGGGTACAGAGTAAGTACTGCCTGTGGAGTTGAAACATGAATATGAAGCATGCTAATGCTAGTATCAATTAGACAGTGACCCAGAAATTCTTGGAAGAATGATTTTTCAGCTATATCCTGTCTCCAGGGCTTATAACCCCAACGGTAGCTCATCGCTGATTCCTATGTAGAAAGCTGGAAGAACTGGGGAGTGAGCCAGGGGAAGATGAGGGGGGACAGAGCTGAAATGCTGCTCCTGAGAGAAACAAATCATTCAGACAAGGGAATAATCAAGGCTCTTGGATGAATAACGAAACAGCCATTTCAATTATAAGTGTGCCGAGGTCTATACTGGGCCAAAGTGTCATCTAGACAGATGTACTCACAGTTTGCTTTCCATGATAAGTGTTGGATTTTTGAAAATGGTTTAGTGATGTGGACATTTTACTGGGCCTCAAATTCTTGATAACTTTCCAGGTCATGCAGCCCCCATTTGCATCATCTGACCTCCCAACCTCTTCCATTCTTTCACAGTCTTATGAAGAACATTATAATTTCAGATGCAATTATTGTATAATAAAGTATTGATTTCCTGAGGAACCCTTTAACATATGCTTTCATAATTAGCATTTACAAGGCATCAAAAATTAACCATGTACAGCCTTACAAATTAATTACAAGGCCCTTTTATTTCTGAAATAAATATCAGTGCCCAAGTGCTGAGAAAAGCTGAGTGTCTCGTCTAACTTCACTGAGTGCCAACATATGATGTGTCTAGATAAGACTAGTGCAAAAGCAGAGTATAAAAGGAAACTTTTGTCTTTTCATGCTGCATTTGATAACTGCTTTTATTTACCCATTTCTCTAGTTACTTGGTATTGTCTTCCCATGTGTGGTGTAATTTTTCCCCCAGTAATTTCTATTTTCTGCAGCCAGCAGCTCTTCAGGAGAGTAGCTCTGGTCAACTTCAGGCATGAGAGCAAATAAGGCATTTGTTTCTCAATTAGATCATTTCTATTTTAGCAGTATAAATCTCAGATGGATGCTATGGCTTAGTTTTAGTCTCTCATAGGAGTAAACTACCTGGCAGACACTGTCTAATCATAAACCTTCCCCCTCTGAGTTTGTTGCTGCAGACAAACTCTACAAGAAAGAGTTTATTGCCCTAATTTGGTGCTGAAGACATATGGAGGGGCTTTTCTTAGAGTAGAATGGTCATTCTCAGCTTCTGTTTTAATGCGTATGGTCTTCAACTCTCATCAGTTTGGGCTCAGAGTTCTTCAGCAACCTGGAGATCTGCTTCCCTCTGTGCCCATAACTGCCCTACTCCAAGCAGCTTGTTCCCTGCTTCCTCCATAAGTGTTGGTGAGACATAGAAAAAAACATGCTAATGCTTTTTATAGGGTCTTTTTCCAGACTGTGTTTGGACCCCTCACAAAACTCAGTTGTGGGCTTTTTGGTCTAAAACAGAGCCAGAGACAGGCAGTTATGGCACATTCCCTTAGCAAGGGAGAAACCCTGTTTCAAAATCCTGCTCAGGAGACTTTACTTTTGTTGAACAAGACTGAGTTCCATGTCCCAGAGTAACACAGGAAAAGACCCCATAAAAGGAGGTAAGAGTGGTGAGGGGGTTGACAAAATTTAAAGGAGGCTTTTATGAATTTCTTGGGCTAATGCAGTCATGACAGTGGGGATAGAGGACTTGATATATTTAATTTATTAGTGTTGGGTTAAGTTTAGCTCGTAGCAAAGGGAGGACGGTGAAGGATGTCAGGAGAGAAAAATCAAGGGGGTTAAATGAATTAACTCAGCAGATCTGACTGGAGGGGGATGGGGGAATCCCACAAAAAAACAAACAAACAAACAAAAAAAACCAAACAGTACAGGGAAGAGAAACTCCAATAACCCACAAAATACAGAATTTAAATTTCAAATATTGATTTCCAGACAGCAACAGGCTGATAGCTGACATAAAACCAAAGCCTTGTTGACATTTTAGTCAATAACCTCTCGTATCATCATCCCAGGGTATCCAGATTACGCTCAGATACTTTTTATTGGAGATTTACGCTAATTTTTGTGTACCAGAATCAATTTTCAAAAACGGATTTTTAGCAGAGCCTCTTCAGGGGAAGTTGGGGAATATGCATGATTTGGAGGAGATTTTTTTATTTTTACGAACACGATTACGGGATCATTTCAGTTGAAGAAAATCTTTGTATCAACCTTTATACCTACTGACCAAGCCACTGCCTTTTATGTGGGCTTTAAAACTGTCCTTAGCTGCAAAGCTGTGAAAGTGGAAGCATCAATGTTTAATGCCCTGCTTGTCTAGTCAGAAGTTTGTTTTCAGGACCAGCCTCTATACTCTGCCATTCGAGCTGTGGATCAACTCAGGTTTCAGAAAGACAAGTTTCCTATGGCAGGTGAGTGTTATCTGCTGCTACTCCAAAAAGGGAAAGATGCTCTGCCACAGCCTCCACCTTTTTCTGTTAGTTTGGCCTGTGAGTGTTGCTTGTTGGACAGACACAGTACAAAAGCCTGTGCATCAGGCTTTGATAAGTAGCTGACAGAAAACATGCAGGAGTGCCAATCTATTTTTTCACTTACTGGTATTTACTCAGAGAGCCTGTTTTTCCTGACAATTTTCCCAATGGGATTTGGGTCTCTGTTGGGTTCATAATCCATTTGGATCTCCAGAGAAGGAATTTTCTGCCTGTTTTTATATAGTGGTTCTTCCCTGCTGTGGTTGACTCAGGAAGAGTAATCTACGAAGGTATTGGAGTCTGCTGAGAACAGATGCAGTTAGAAGTGCATCAGCATGCCAAGTATTCCCAAATGGAGATGTGCAGCTGAGGCTGCTGCATTGCATCACCTGCACTTCTGTTGGCTCAGGGACCTCTGCTGGGAAATGCTCAACTTCTTGACTGTTTCCCATTTTAGATAAATGTTGAAAAGAGAATGTCCCAAGGGATATGTGCTGACCCTTCTGTAAGGGCTGATCACACGGGCATGCAAGTGAGCTGGTTATTGATCTATCCCACGTTGCTGCTTCTTCTCAGAGATGCAGTAAACTGACTGTGTGCTCCTTGTTTTGCTACAGCATAAACTTCTGTCTCTATTTTAAGTGTAATTCACTTTGCTGCACTTGGCTTGTGATGGGGAATAGGCAAAGTGCTTCCTCGGGGTGAGAGCTGGCAATTCCCAGGTGAAAAACGGTAGCACTGACCCACATGTGGTGAGTGGCAACACACTTATTTGTGCTGTCAGGATTAACCCTGCATTCCTGAAAATTCCCTTTAATAAATCACTTGGAAGGTAAATATGGGCAGGCTGCTCCTCCTCTGGGTACAGGTAAATCTCTCAGGGTGGTACAGTAAAGTTACTGCATTAAGAGCTGACTCTAGGATGGACTTGTGCACACACATATATTTGTCTTATTTGGGGTGGGGAAAGAGGGATTACTTAGATTATCTGCCCAGGACTATTTTCTTTTGAAAGGCCCTTTGTCTGGAAGTACCAGAAAGAATGAGACAAACTGGTTGCCTTCACGGCCCAGTGAGCAAAAAGAAAGCAGTACTCCTGTTACCTGGAGACATTCAAGAAGGCAAGTGCAATTAGTCAGTAGATAATTAAGCTGTGCATAATCAGAGTACTGCAGACAAACCACCTTAGTCCACAGATACAGCAGAGCAGGAGAAGCCCTTTTTCAGGAACCACATGACAGGGAAGGGAGAGAAGGCAGAAACTGCTTGATCAACATTAGATGTACCACATTCTCAACAAAGAGAAGCTCCATTGGGGCCTTTTCTTGCAACCTGCCTCCTGGGAATGCTGCCAAGGGAGGGAATGTTTCAAAGCTTGATCTCTTCACTCTGCTCTTGCTGAGGCAAAATTTTTGCCAATGGGAGCAACTCAGAGGGGCTTGCTATTTTAGTCTAGTAAGACTAGGAGTGAGGTTATTTAGGAAACAGGAGGACTGTTGATCGCTCTTGGTCTCTCAAGGATGCCTAGTGCTTGGTGCAAGTCTCAGAGACCCCTCTGTTGCATGTGGCAAACTCCTGCCATATCTACAGGGCGAGGTGCCCTGCTGCAGAGAGGCAGTGAGGCTCAGCATTCCCCTCTGCCCAAGGAACCCATAGCTGTTTGTGTCAGGAAGCCCTGTGGGTCCGTCAGGCTGCTGGCTCTGTAGCAAGGCACACTTCACTTAACCTTCAGGAACATTTATAATTAATGCTTAATTGATTTCCATAATGCAAGATCAACACATTGGCCTCTTCCTGTACATCTTTGCCCACATGAAGAGTCCTTACTAACCTTATTTTGTCTTTTCTGTGAGGTTTAACCTCAAGCAAGTTTCTTGATGAACTTGCTGCTCATAAAAATATCCAAATGTTTCTTAGCACAGATCAAATGCTGGCTTCAAGCCCCTAAGTGTTTCTTTTCCAGGAAGGGTGGCTTCTTTTTATCATAATGTTAAAGGAGACTGTGTCTTTTCCAAGTCTCAGTTTTCTTTCTTGTCTCTGCCCCTCTGGGGAAAGGTCATATTCACTTCACTCTAGTTGCCAAATTTTGAAAACTTGTGTCAGGTCTTAGAAAAGTGATCCTGTGTAGGATTGCCTCTGACATTCTGTCCATGTCAATGTTGAGTTTTTCTTCTCTTCTGTAAAGCTACAGATTTACCCATTCTGTAACTGAGACTGGAATATTGTCCCATTAGGCATAGCCTGTGCTAGATTACCTTCAGCAAAAGTAGCCCAAATCAAGCTCTCTAAACTTTATAGGAGAGGTTCTTGTTGGACCCCAATAGAGTTTCCTCAAAACACAGGTGATCAAAGAAGCCCAATGGATGAAGTGTCAACCGCCCACCTTGAGCCTCAGTCTGGGAGAGAGGGGAGGACTCCCCACCTGAAATGATGATACGGCTTTGCTTCACATCTGTGAGAGAGAAGGCAAATGCAGGAGGTGAAGGAATTTGGATAAAGACATTAATAAAGGTGATAGAAAGCAAACAGTGTTGCGGGAAGCAAAACACAGCTGTTACACAACGTCAGGACAGTGGCCCAGTGTAAGGGAGTATAATGTCTGTCTTTGCTATTTGGCACTTTCGAGGTGTCCTTGTTCAGGGCATGCTTTTTTGTGTTCATAGACTAGGTGCGATGTTATATCATCAATATAGAAACAAAGTGTTGTTGTAACCTCCATCCTTTTAAAACATGAGGTCAGGGGTCAGAAACCAAAGTCAGCAGTGACCTGCAATGCTGCTTCATGTCCTCTCACACAGTCATTTATTTTAGTTAAGCACAAGTCTGGTGAAGGAATTGATAAAAGGGTCAGCTTAATTCGACCATGTGTCTTAACACTTCACGAGTTGCACTTTTATTTTCTCTTTCTCTTTTTACAAACTTCATTCAGGTGATATCCTTGACCTTCTACCCAACAGTTTTGCAGATAGGACAGGTTTTGATTGTCTGAGGAGGGAGCTGATCTTCTAAAAGTCATGGACAGAAAAGGAATCCACCATAATAAAAAACACTGCTTCCTAAACATGTAAAGGGAGAGTACTTCCAAACACACATGTGTTCTGGAGACTGGAAAAACAAAGCTCCTGTGAAACTCAACAGGGACTTTTCTCTCAGGAGAAGAGATAGCAGGAATGGGGGAATGGACCTTGCAGTTTTTAACAGCCACTTTGTGTTTCAATTATGATTTTAATACCAGTTTAACCAAACCAGACTACACCAGTTGCCTGTATCTCACAGTGCTTTGCATCCTCTAGAGCCAGCGTGTCTTCCCCATTCCCAGAGTGTATCTATGAGAGACTCCTGCCAGACTGTGAGTGTAGGTTGTTGGACCAAGCTGATCAGTTTGTCTTGCAGAATAATGAAATATTCTCCAGATTTTTATAAATAACTGTGGGGATGTTTGAACACTGGAACAGGTTGCACAGAGAGGTTGTGAATTCTCTGTCCTTGGAGATGTTCAAAATGCAGCTGGATAGAGTCTGGGGTAATGTACTGTAGTTGCCCTTTCTTTGAGCAGGTGAATTGCTGTCAAACACTTGGACACTAATGACAAATAATAATTGATGCTGCTTCCTTGAGCTGGTAGAAAAAAAACAGCACTGAGGGGAAAGATTGTCCTGTTTTGTTAATTTCAAATATCAGTTAAATCTTAGTTTAAGCATAAGAGTGTAAGTCACTGAAGTCACAAACACAGTTTTGTGTATGTCACGTGGGGTTTGATAACTAAAATGAACAATTTTCTTATTGGTGCTTAAAGAGAACAATAAAATAAGTATTAAAACCTATTTTATTCTGCTTGTGTGAGCATGCAAGAACACATGGAAGCCTCAAGTAGCCATTAGGAACACATACTGTGAGGTACCAGGATATAGAAAGTGAAAATAAAAGCTTTCCCAAAAGAAACCCGTGGTCTGAATATATCATTTTTGAAAACTGGAACATCTATAAAGAAATTCCAAATAAATCTACATAGTAAAGAGAAAAAAGGGGCTAGTGCAGACAATTAACTACAGGATCTGTGTGATAAATCTTTTATCTGAAATTAGCAATGTGTGTATTGAGTGGATCAAGATGAGCCCGTTACTCTTACAGAAAACTTGTACATGTGAAACCTGTCATCTCGTATTAAAAGACAAATGACGTTTTGAGGCATTACATAAATAATGGAATCACAGGGCCACCTGATCTTGGTTATTTCTTAGTGAAGGGTAAGACATTTCGAATGTCCCTTTATTCTGAATTGTGGAGCTGTAATTCTCCGGAACTGTCAGCACAAATTGAAAAACTCTAAAGGTTTGGAGCGAATTCCTGGTCTGTTTGAAATCAGTGGGAGTGGTGGGCCTGGCTTAAATGAAGCAAAGGTTTTAATCTTCAGTGCACGGGAAGCCTCTGGCTTTTGTTTGCTAAAGGAGATGCCCAGGTCACTATTTTCTGAAAAGAATTTGTATCTCTGTTCTCATCTATTCATTAGTAAATTCTGCTAAAGCAAACACAAAGTTTGGTCTGATGCTCTTAGTTTGGATTACCTGCTCAGCTTGGGCTTGGCCTTCAGGAGGGGATGCTTTGTGCCATGAGTGGCAGAACTAATGAAACAGGATTTTCTTGTTACCCACATCTCCCACGCTGTTACGCTGCAATGACACCCGCCTCTGTGGCCTCACCTCTGGTTGCTGTTGGGTGTGTGGTCTGTCTGGAGCTCTGTGCGTGCAAACCAGCAGGGGAGGTGGTGCTGATGGTTGGGTGACTGCTCCCAAGCAGCATTTGTAACAGCTGAGCCTGCTCTTCTGTCAGGAGGCTAGTCCAGACCTTTCTCATAAATCTGACTGATTTTCCTGAAATCTGTGGGAACTTCCTAATCCTTGAAGTTTGTACCCCTCTAGCAGATCTGGTTGAAGCTGGACAACAGATTTAGAAGATATTGGCAGGGTTATGTAGACAGCAGGAAGGCATCAGCTCTAGTTCAAAATGGAGTGAGGCGATAACAAACTAGAAGTGGCATGAATTGTTTCCCGTCCCTTTAATGAAAACACCAGAGAATTTAGTAGGGATCAATCCATTTCATACAGATGTTCATTCAAAACTTTGATAAAATAAGGTGGCCATTCTAAACAAGTTACTCAAAGGGAAAGAATAATGTGTCATAGAAACCTGGTAGATGTATTATTAAAGGTATAAAAAACAATCAGTTTCCTCTGCTCTGCAATGGGCAGCAAACAAAAACTTGCTTGAATTCACTCTGTTTTAATGATCTATAGTACCTATTTGGAATTCATGTGGAAGTCCAGAACATTTCATCAGAATTGAGCAGAGAATAGATAAAGTCAGTTGATTTGTACCTGGTGACGTCATATGTGTTTGTGGTTCTCTGCCTTTCAGGGATAGATGAAGTGATAGTTAGGGTCTGGACCTTGGAAGAGATCCAAGAATTCATCAGACTTACCAAATGTATAAAAGAATATGTCTGCAGCTACTTAGCACATCCTCCTGCCAGAGATGAATGGGTCTGTGTCTCCATTTCTCACCTGTCCTGCTTTGTGTGAAGCAATAGGTGAAAGTGTTTCTTCCCAAAGCTGATAAAAGTTGTTTTGGGAATGATTTGCATTAAAAAGTCAGTCAATCTAAGTTGAAATTTAATGTGAGAAAAAAGCTGTGAGATCCAGGGCTGGAATTAAAACAAGATTTATGATGAATAGATAGTTTTGGTATGATCAAAATAAATGAAACAGTTTGCATATCAAGTCTTATACTCAGTAAAGTTTGAAATAGGCAGATTCAGTCTGATTATATAGTAATAGTAAAGATTTCTATTTTAGGACGACAGATTTCCCCCCCATCCTCCTCCAGCTATTGGCTCATCAGATATTTCTAGCCAGTTGGGGACACAACTTTGCCTTGAGGCTCTCTGTCCTCCCCTCCTTTGGTCTTTTACCTGTGAGTCCTTTCTATCCCAGGAACATATTTATAGTAAAGGCATAACATTTTGTTTTTATACATGGCATGACTGTTGAGGTTAACATGCCAGTGGTGTAATATTTACTCTGTGACAGTCTAAGAAGCGTGGAAAAGAGGAAGTGAGAGTGTGAGCATCTGAACTCCACACGGAGCTGTCTGTCTGTCTGTCAGATAATGTTCCTCTGGCTAGGGCTGTAGGTAACTCCTAATTTCCTCACTCAAAACCAGTTATTTCAAGTAATCATTTTTTTTACTTACCTGCATCTTAGGCAGTCTGCAAGGACCAAGGTGTGGATCTTAGTTTTTCTGATAGAAAAACCAAGAGTAGTTTTGTTTTGAAGACACAGTCTCTGTGCAGTTTTTGTTTTCAGTATTTCTGCTCCATATCACATGCAAGTTACAGAGAGTAACTTGTATTTGTCCTACTTGGCTACTTATATGTAGCTATGAATATTTTCAATTATGACACCAAGTTCTAGCCAGCAATGTCCTATTGCAGCTGAAAATTTCCTGTATGGAAAAATTTGCTTACAATCTTAAACATACTGGGCTATATTCTGATCTTAGCTTACAGAGTTGAATTTGAAGTAAGACTGAATAATTTAGTGTAGATTTATATCCAAACAACAGATACAAGATTCTCCCTTATTTTCAATATTGGCCTAAACTCTATCGCCTCACACCAATTATTGTCTTGACACAGAAGAATTTTTCTCTATTATTCTGCCATCTGAAACAGTTTTCATGTCTCTGTCTGTGTCCTTCATGTCCTTTCCCAATAGAAATGTCAGTTGAAAACATAGTTTCTTCTTTCCACGTGGCTCCTGATGCAATTACCCTGCTGCTCTCATCTATTCCCCAGTATTAGCTGTAGTATTTTGGGTAGAATTACAAAATTAACATATGGGATATTCTAAAATGGATCCAAGTCCCTTTTCCAAATCAAAACACACTTTGATCCTGAGAACACTTGTACTCATCTATGGAATACACGTTGAATTTAGCTGAATAAGGATAATGAGGAAGCCTGATGGCTGAATCTAGGGAAGGGAATAAGCAACTTCTCCTGCTTTGGAGAATGGTAGTAGGTCACTCTTAACTTGTCCCTTTAAAAATGGCTTTGAGAGTCTGGATAAAGAAATTAGCAGTCTAGAACACCATGATAACCTTCAACAACAGCACAGTACAGGGGTATATCTGGGAGGAAAAAGAAAAAAATGGTGTGAAACATTTTGGTGTTGAGCAATGAAATAGTTTTCAGAACAGTGTTAAAACTAAGGGCGTTACTGCTGCCCTTCAGTCCTTCACATTGCTTTCTCCAGCTGATAGGTATTCCATTCAATTTGTTTTATTCCCAAACTAAGAGGATTCTGCAGTGCCACTTCCTGTGTACCACATGCCAAAGGCAGATTGATCCTCATGTTCTTCTCTATTAACTACACGGTATTGAAATAATATAGGCATGTCAGGTTGATTTTTTTTCCAAGCATTTTCTTTAGAATAATGAGTTTCTTCTGCATTTGCATACCACTATGTCTCTGTTTACATAGAATATCTAAACATAAAACTTTAAAGTTTTTGGGGTTTTTGTTGTTGTTGTTTTTTCCTTACAAATCAATGATGCTGATGCTTTCTCTTTTCATTGTTTTCCCCTCCTATTTTAGAAAGGTGTCAGCTGGCAAGAAAAAGACCTTGTGCATTGCAGTATCTTTCTCTCTCCATGTCTTAGTATGTTTGTCTTTATTCCATAGTAAAATATTCGTACTCACTGGCTTCATCTCTATTTATTTATTAGTAGCACTTCCTATCAGCTAATTAATTCCATGTTTAGAAAAACAATGTTTAGTGCTGATAAGCAAATCATTAGAGAAGGTATTTATATTTTTAGTGAATTATTGAAGAGGCATTTCTCTGTTAGAAAAGGGAAACTGATCTCTTTTTGCACCCTTACTCTCCTTATTCTGTTTTCAGAATTTCCAGAATTATTTATTGAGAGGAACTTATGGGGCCTGAATAGGGAAGAAGTTGAGACCCTGTCTCTGAACCAAGCTGTTTGCAGTTCCTCCATCACTGGATAGTTTGTTTATTTTTTGCTAGGTTAGGGCTGGTTTCCAACATTTTATCCCTAATTTAGCACCAAAAGTGCCCAGTGGAGTTGGCTTACCCCAGGCTTTTGTGTGTGTTTTTGCAATGTTGGCATTGGTTTCCACCCTTGTCTGATAGAGCACTCAAGAAACAAATGCAGCTTGTCCAAAATACACGGATGATAACTACCTCGAACATACACATTTTGCTTTTATTCCCACATATGTTTTGGCAGGGTTGAGGGCTCATTTGGCCTCCTATATATCTGGGCAAGAAGGGGAACTCTGTCGTTTCTCCCTTCAATTCTGTGTTTTTATTTATTCGTCATATTGTTCTTTCAACCCACACAAAGAAACCCTAAACTCTATCACAACTGGCAAAGATTACAATCAGTGACTAATATCCTTGCCACAATAAACTTTATCAACCCCTAGCACGAGACATAAATAATACAAAAGGCCCTCTCATATTTTGAGGGACTGATATGAAAATTATAATAATTGTTCCACAGTGAATGGTACAAGAACTCAGCAACACTTAAGGACCTCCATACTAGATTTGATTCACAGCCAGCTGGAGTCTTTCCATTAAATCAAAGTGGTTTAGACTATGCCCCAAAAATAGGTAGGTAAAATTTTCATATTCAGTTTGGACTTTTCCTCCCTTTTGAACTCAGCAGCTGAGCGAGAAACACTTGAAGGGGTAAATAACCACTTGAGTGGTTATGAGATGACATGGTTGCATTAACTCTGTGTTTAGAAAATCTGTCTGTGTGCAGGTCTGTGCCTGGAGCCCTGGGCACAATGCTCTGATCTTATTGGGGAGAACGAGCCAGCCTCTCACCATCAGCCAAATAATCTAATAATTGCAGTTCTCTGAACACTGAAGCAGATCTAAAGCCTCAAAATAACCAAAGGAGGTGCTAGGGGGGCAGGTGAAAATGGCCATTTATTTTTTCTCAGGACTGCAATTAGTTGAAAGGACATTTTCTCCTACACAGAATGTGTAAATGAATGATACAAAGCAACTGATTAAACTTGGATCAAAGCACTCTCTTCAGATTGGTTTGTAATCCAGTAGGAAATCTGATTTAGACAATAAGAAAGTTAATGAACTTCATATAATCTGATCAGGTGACTTTAGCTGCTTATTTTGTTTGTTTGTGTGGTTTTTTAATAATAAGTTTTCTCTACAACAGTAAAATTCAGGAAAAATGGTTCAAACTCTTAAATAGAAGTGTCACAACAGTCAGGTTTGTTGACTGTCTCCACCAGGTGTGAGGTTGGGTGCGTGCTGCTGTTGGTGTTCAATTCAGCAGAGAATACAAATAAAGGATGAGGTTCTTCAAAGACTTTTTATTAGCAGTAGAGTTGATAGTTACACTCGAATAGAAATTAAGGCTCGAGCTGGCACAATTTGCAGCTGACGCCAGCAAGATTTAACAAATGGCCATGTTCCCAGGCTGCTCGGGGCAGGATGTCTAGTGGCATATGTAGATGAAGGACTGGAAACATTAAAATAGACGACCCAAACCCATCGGGCAGTGAGAACATGGTGTGTGATCCTTATACCCTGGAGGGACTGTGGGCTCACTCTTCCCTTTAAAAAGCTGGAGAGGAGCTGTCTCAAGGACAAGAGATTACCTTCAGATGAGGCTTCTTAAGGTTGTTTTTTTTTTTTTTTCTTTTTTTCTTTCTTTTCTTATGGTAAAGACTCATAATCTTGGTTCAGAGAAAGGTGCCTTTTAACCCTACAACTTAAAGAAAGATCTTGTTGAACAGAAAGTGGAAAGGGGTATATACAAAGTCAAGATTATATATAATTGGTACATGTTATAAATACAGAAATTCAGGTAGCTTTGCATTAATTTCAATACTTCTATTTTCTGCTACTGATGTCAAAATTAGAGGGGAGGTTCTAACCAATTTCTCTGTTTGTGTGAAGTCTGGAAAAGAGTGGCAGTTGGTAAAGTCTTGCCACTATTAAATTAAGGGTAAAATCACTGACTTCAGGGAGTTGACATTTCCACCTGAGAAGCAATGTTTTGGTTGAAAAAAATTATAGTAATTAAAATAACTTTGGAAGCTTTGTCTGTGAAAAAGGGGAAAATCAGGAGGTTAGAAATGTGTCAGAGCAGGAGGTGACCTTTCTCTTTTTTATTCAGATAAAACAATCTGATGACTAATCTGAAATAAAAATTATGAACCACCCATCTTCTGAAATTAGGCACAATATCTTGTGATATTTTCACACTACAAAGGAAGGCAGAGTACCCATAAAGATAATAACTATGAAGGATATCAATGCACTTTGCTCTTCAGATTCCACACAGGTGAAATCTTTGTACTGCTTAAGAAAGAGTTAACTTGTTCTTTGCTTTAAACTTCACTTTGGTTGTCTCATAACTACAAGGATCTCCTTAAAGCTTTGAAGGGTCCATTATCTGTCTCTTGCTTCAGAGGAACATTTTTACTAGGGAAAGAATTTTTAGGCTGAGAGTGTGTTTTACACAAAAAAAGTACTTTAGTACTTTTTTCAGTTCCAGAGATTGGCTTATTTGTATAGTTTACAGGTAAAATTCCAAATAGCCATGACTTTTGAGACAGGCCCTAGAAATCATGCTACTAGTGAGCTTCAGAAGAGGAGGGATTGTTTCAGTTCTTGTTGTGCATGCTACCTTTAAATCTTATTTTCCTAATTTTTCCTCGTGACCACTTGAGCTAAAAACTGGCTTGCAGATTAAATAATAACTGCTGTTAATCTCATAATCTGCATGAATCCAGGATCTTGTGCCTTAAAAAAGATAGCAGCTCTCCTGAGACCTCAAACAAACAAACAAACCCCCTTTGAAAATCCTCCTGCAGAATTGTTGATTAAAGGAATACTCGCTTTCAAGTTCGTCACACGTGTAGCCTGTGTGAGAATAAGGCCTAGGCTGCAATTTTAACATTCAGTAACAAATTGTTATTTGAGAAAAGAGTCACTTGACAAAACTATTTCATATTCATCATTAGGAATTAGATTCCCTGAACAAAGCACATTTGTTTCACGGTGTAACAAATACCTACTGCAAAATATGGGGATTTAACTTGATGGAAACTACACAGTTAAAATTGTCTTCAAGTCCTGGGCATGGACATGCACTCAGAGTCTTCAAGGACTCCTTTTCTCTCTTCAGTTTGACCTGTTGCAGACTGATATTGGATAGTTTTCACCAATTTTCCCCCCATTATAGAACTCTCTATGCTCATATAGAAAACAAACATGACTTGAAAGAGAGTTTTCCCTATCCCGCCCAGCTGAGAGCTCAGAAAGCTTGCATGGGAGTGAGAAACACTTCTCGTGGATATATTAAGTGCTACCATCTGTTTGGATTGTTTTGAAATGCATTTTTGGGCCAAAGCCTGCCCTTATGAGGATCCAGTTTAACATGAAAATCTCAGCAGTTCCCTAAATGTGAATAAGGCAGCAAAATTGACTCCTTTCATGCCTCCCAATCATGCCCTTTCATTTAGCTACACTAACTTTAACTGAATCAGAATAGCAGCTCCAAAAATTGAGACCTTGGTTGTCTGGATGACTCCTTACTCACAAGAAGTTGCTCTGATTTCAAGGGCTTTTCTCTCCGCTGAGTCTGACATTGCACTGGGCAACAACACACAGTTTGTGGGGAAACACAAAAACAGTGACTTCTTTTCTTTTAACTTTGTAGTATTGTTTTTTCTCCTGAGGCCTGAAATTAAAAAAAAAACAAACACATAAAAAAGAAAAGAAATGGGAAAAATATGTAAGAAAAACTTGTACATAAACTATTTTTGTTCTTTGGGGCCAGTAAAAAAAATTAGAATACTATATAAGGTGATATTACTGCCACACTTCAGACTTTCTGTGTGAGATAACAAATACATTTCGAATGAAGTTATTTTGTCAAAATTTACAGCATTTGGCTATTATGATTCCTATCTATTATAAGCCAAACTTTATTTTTAGTCCTGAATATTGTGTTAGTGAAGTTATAATTAGGAATAGCAAGTTAATTTTTCTCCTGAAACACCATTTCCTTTTGTATCTCAAATAGTCACTACTTTTTCATAAACTAAATTTTATACTGTAGCTTTTATCTTGATTTGCATGTCAGTATTGCCTTTTCCTTTTTTGTCCTTTCTTATTTGAATATATATGTCAGGGGCAAAAACCCAAACCACACTAAAAGTTAATGTGTAGCATATCTTTGTTGCTTTTTCTGGATATTGTTATTTAGAAGTGAAGAATGTAGTCTAATGTACTCTGATCACTTTCCTGCAGACACTAAATGTTACCTTCTTCTGTGACCTACCCTGAACTACTCTATCCATAACTACTAAACACTTGTTTTTCCTCTATTTGTCTAGATATTTTGCCTAAAAAAAAAAAAGGGAGGAAAAAGTGACTGAAGAGAGGCAATAATTTCTCGTTTTTAGCATTTCTGGAAGGCCTATTCATTCCTTGCAGGGCTGGTGCACTTGCAGCCACATTAGCAGTGTCAGGGCAGCTGCCTCTGCTCCTACAGCTTTCATTTATTTGTCTTTATAGACTTCCCTTAAAAGGAAGACCTGGGGTCTGCAAATTTGAGTCTCCCGCTTGAGAATGACACTATTGCTCTTCAAGCCTTGTCTGACACAATTCCTGGTTCAGCTGCTCTGTGGGTGATGGAAAGGGTGGGACGTGGCAGGGTAACATTTCTGAAAGCCTCCAGTAATTTGGGAGTCTACATCTCCACTTCAGAGGTGGCAGGCACTTAGGAGTCAAAGTCCTTGAGGAAGTCAGTGTGCCCAGATGTGCAGTTGCTTTGGTAAGGCACCTGTCCTACCTTAACCTGCACTAATTGCTCGTTCTGTCCTTGCCTCATTTCCAAGGCAATGCAACCGAGGAGCCCAAACTCCATCACTTGTATGTCACTGGGCAAGTCATATTCCAGGCAATCCAGCAATTCTCTGCTGGATTGCCTGCAGCAGACTTTGCTAGTGAGGCCTCATTTTTCACGAGTGCTTGGAGTAAAACAGCGTTTCATCCCGGTTATGTACGTGTGTGAAGGAGCTTTGCTAAATTTTTAAGCTGCTCTAACAGAGCTGTGTCTGAGCCCTCACCATCTGCCTGCTTTGTGCCCTTTCTGAACTGAATGAAACCATTTCATTTTCATGCTCATTACCGAGGGTCTGGTTTAACATATCCAAATATGATAGACATTAACTAACATTGCTTAAAGGAAGGAAGGAATGACCTAGGGAGGGGAATGGGTTCTGGCATTGAATTAATTCTTGACATTGATTCCATTCTTGGATACTTTTTTATGAAAAGTAAAAATATAGATCGGCATCTTCTTTTACACTAGAAGTACTGTGTCCTGATTTGCCTCTCTGGCAACCTGGGGACCTTTCAAAGTCTGAAATTATGGAAAGTTTGAAACCTAAGATGCAGAAAACTGAACTGGCTAGGCTGAGAGGTGACGTGTGCTGGGATAAGTTATGGAGCAGCAAAGCAGGATAACTTCTACACTGAGAGGGTGGAAGGGCAGAGCCAAGGAATAAAGTCAACCAAGAGTTAGCTGGAGTGGAAGAGCGAATTCAAGCAGCTCTTCAGCTTTATACTGAAATGCTGCCGAGTGCCCTCTTCTATACAGTGAAGTGGAAATGTTGCATCCATGACAGAAGTTTGTAGGTAGCAATAATGTCTTTATCAGCTTCTCAGCTTTCAGGTGCACAGACTTACCTCTAAGCCACCACCACCCATAGGTGTTTTCTGTAACCTGCAGAAATGTGTGTGTACCTGACAGGGTACTTGACCAAATGTACTTATTGGTCTGCTAAAACAGATTGGTTTTATCTCAGAACTTTGTTTTTGCAGCTTAGTCTTCTCTGTGCGTCACAACTTTATCAGACAGCACCATGCTGGCCATCTCTGCATATGGCTCTGTGTCTCCTGGCATGGACAGAGGATGCAGGCAGGTATTTTGAGTCACCTGGAGAAAGCCCACCTCAGGAGGCCTGTGCAGACTGTAGTGTTGAGCTTGTGCCTGTCCTGCATAGTGTTTCCTTCATGGTACATGTTTCATAGTTACTGTTCTCTAGCAAAAAGAGGCAAGAATAGGCTGGGATCACTTAGCAGAGCTCTGGGATAACTAAGGCTTTTGCCCAGGCAAGCCTGAGCAACTTCCTTTATGGGCATCAGACAAACTCCTGGCACCCTCTATGTGCAGTTTCAGATGAGAGACTGTGTTGTGAATGGGACCACCTCAGCCAGAGGCAGAGAACAGGAAGGCAGTTTTTGCTTGCTTATTTCTGGTCAACCTTCTTTGTCCAGGCAATATAAATATGCATACACTTGATCTTTGCAAAAATAAATACAGGGTTATGTCTTAAAATCCGCTTTGGAACTGAGTCTGGTCCAGAATGTGGCAGCTTGCTTGTTATTAGACATGGTCTCTTCCTCGAGTGCTCAAAGCCAAAGCTCCTGTGCTGGCTGATCTCTGGCTTCAGGACAGAGTTTATTTTTTTTTAAATTATTTTTTTTCTCTCTCAGTCGTACTCTTAGCCATAAATGGAACAGGATTTGCCTCTTGCTTTGAGAGATGCTGCCTCATTTGTCCTTTGGGACTTTCCAAGCAAGACTTGCAGCTCCAGCTGCAACTTGCTCCTTGGTCCTGAAATAGTTTGTGGATCTGAGCCATCTTTTTTCAAGGTGATGATAGGGATGGGAGCTAGGACAGAGAAACTTGTGCATGGAAGGGATGGGAATTTGAACCTAGGATGTCTGTTTTAGTTGGCAGATTGTTGTCTTGGACCTGCCTGCTTGTCTGCTGAAGCCAAATTCATTGCTATCCAAACTGCAGTGTGAGATGTGCACATCTTGACCTGCAATGGTGTTGAGCTCCCTGGCTCCCTCACAAAGAGGTGCTCAACTTTACTCAAAAGTATGAAATCAAACATTTCTGCTGAAATGAAACCTCTTGATGAGGTCACTATGTTGTGTCTTGCTTGAGACAAATTTTTTTTAATTTGTGCGTGTTTGTGCTGCAAGGGAATAAGAGGGAAAGTCCCAGAGGGAAGTAAAACTTCAGCAACAGAAATTTTCCCGTGTCTGATCCTTAGGGGTAAATCTGTCTCACCCTGAATCTGAAATCAACTGGCTTAGTACAGACCATTGCCTTCTATCTGAAATCAAAATACTGTTGCAGATAGTCCCAGGAAAGATTTTGCCTGTCCCATTTGGCCAAATACAGTATTCTCTAGGGTTTCTCACCCTGGGGAAGTTTGCTAGGGTCTATAAAGGAAGCAGAAGAAAAGACTTACTTTTAAAAATGTTTTGACTTCCTTCAAACTGCCTAGGCTTATGGACCTTCAGAAGGTTGAGAATGTGTTTTATAAAACCTGCTTCCCCTCCCGGGTGGGCTTTAATAAGCTCCTTCAGCTTTGGAGACCAGCCCCTCAGCTGAATTTCATTTCAGCTCCAGGTTTCTCTCTGGCTTATATGCAATATAAGGACCAGCCATGTGCACTGCACCGTCTCCTGGAGGGTGTTGAGCACCTCAGGTTGACTGGCAACCATCCCCAGTCCCTGGCTAATGTCATCCAGCTTGCATGAAAAATACAGCATGTGAGAAAGGCCCTCCATTATGAAAACTGTTATTAGAGAAAACATTACTTATTCTTAAATCTTAACCGGATTATGTAGTGGTTTGAATTTTCAGTAACAATAATTTTCTGATGTTCCCCATCAGAGCAAGGACTGCTGTCAGCTCTGCTGGCATCAATCCAGCTTTCATCAGAAGAGAGATTCTGGATTGAGAAGGAGAACTGAATTTCTCTCCTAGTGCTTTTGTTCCTCCAGAGTTAAAACTAAAAACCAGGACAATTTGGAAGAACTCCAGGGTTTGATTTTGTGTATGAAGTAGAGAAATTATTTTCTTCCAATTCTAATATAGCCTGTGAAGATTAAACATTTTGTTAAAATTATTGGCACTGTGTTTAGTTGTTGAGCTGTCACACTTTTTTGTGGCTTGAGTTATCTGAACTCTCTAACTTAAAGCAAACCCTTAATTTCATTTTACAGACATACGGATATTTGAGCAACTAAAGAAGGTGGAACTTCATATCCTTAACTGTGTGGACATTTCACTAGAATAAACGGCTTTTGTTAATTACTGGTTGCAGGTAGCAATGAGATTTACTGTTAGGGTTAAACCCTGTTATAAAGCCTGACCTCATTACATGAATTACTAATTCACAACAAACTGGGCACGTTATCTATTTGCTCGGTGGAAGCAGTTTGCTGGAAACCCTCTTTAGTTCCTTTTGGTGAGTGCGTGGAGCAATATTTGACACCTTGGCCTGGTTTGGAGCCCAGATTGCAATGAATCCTTGGTCAGTGCATGCCACCAACAGGAGCTGCATCCGCTTGGACTCGCTGCCAAATCTAGTTCCCACTCAGCTACCAAGGATCACCATGGAGACATTTTGTACTAGAACAGTTCATTTTAAATATTAGATTTCAACCTTTGAGCACATATTGGGAGTTTATGGTTTCTGTTGCTTTAGAACATCTGCTTTTTCATAGGAGGGTTAAAAAATGCTTCAGGAAAGTTAAGAAGCCTAAATGATAGATTTGGTATTGCCTGTTTGCTACAGTAGTAACCAGTTACGTAGCATAGAAGGGTCCATCTATAAATACTTTAATATTATTTAATAAATTATGGTGGGTTTTATAACATACCTAATAATAACATTAAATGTTTCTGCATTTAACAGGCACACACATTGCTTTAACAATATCTCCAAGTTATGTGCTTTGCAACAGCTTGTTATGGCTTCATCTGTTAGGCATTTACTATGCATTCACTTTATTTATTTCTTCAGGAATAAAGGAATGCTTTCTAATAAGATGCAAAGGAATGTAGCTGCATCTAATGACCAGTTAGCAAATATGATCAAGCATTTGTGAAAGAAGTCAAAATTTAAAGCTGTATTGACATACAGGCATAGCTCATGAGGAGCAGGGCTTTTCTTTTGCCATCTGCCTTCAAGCTCTCCTAAAAACGTGATGCTGGATAAGGTGGTTGAACTCCTTCAGTCATCATCACCTGCTGTATGAGTGTGAGTGCGGTGCTGTTGGCTGGGCTGGGTTCCTGTTGTGACTGGGGTGATAGCACATGAGGCAGCTAGAGAGAGGACAAGAGAACACAGCCTCAGGCTGTGACAGGAAAGGTTCAGGTTGAACATCAGGAAGAATTTCTTCACTGAAATTGTTGTCAAGCATTGGAATGGGCTGCCTAGGGAGGTGGTGGAGTCACCATCCCTGGAAGTGTTCAAGAAAAGACTGGACGTGGCTCTTAGTGCTACAGACTAGTTGACAAGGTGATCAAAGGTTGGACTCGATGATCTTGGCGGTCTTTTCCAACCTTAATGATTCCGTGATCCTTGAAAAGACAAAAGTTCATTCTGAATATTTAGGACAGGAGTTTAATTGCAGATTATTTTTAGGGAAATCTTTCATTTGGGAACCTAAAACTACAAGACGTTATGTTCTGGTGATTTAATAGGAGAGACCAGTCAGTCGTTCTCAGCTCTTGAACAGACAGCAACTTCTCTTGCTTGAAATTCCACTGTGATTTGTGGGATGCTGGCAGTGTGAGACACTTTTCCACCTGTGTGGAGCTATTGCTACCTGAGTGTTGCAACACCTGAAATACCTGTATCCTCCTCCAGCAATCACTGGCTATGCCATGAAGGTGGGGAATATGCGTTGGAGAACCCGTAACCCAGGTATGTGCTGCACACTGGCAGGTTTCTGCCCCACCAGAGATGCTAAATAGGGAATTGGCTGCTTCCATTGCCAAGTGTTAACAGTGGCAGGGGAAACCTGTGCCCAGTAGGAAGAAGTAGAAAATACCATTGAGGTTTTGTCCAGTATTTTTCCACCCCAAGTATTTCCACAGGTTGAACGCTATTAACTAGATTTTGGTGACTTGAAGACACCAAGACACCAAACAGTTAAGGCAGAGATTTTTGAAGTAATGGGTAACTGATACTGGCCTTGCAAGGCTGTTGGATACAAGAGTCCGTGTTTAAGTGCCTGAATATGGATGTTGGTGCCTTGCTTCAGGCAGTTGGGTTTGCGAATGCTGGTGTTGGGTATTTGCCAGGAATAGAATTGGAATCTCTTGACTTTGTGGTTTAACTCCTAGGCAGCATTTCTTCCTCTCAGTGCACTGTATCCCGTGCTTATTCATATGGAGAACAAACATGATGCTTCCAGAGGGAAAAATGATTTTTAGTGATGAATCAGAATATATGGAGTTTGGGTTTCTTGAATTGGGGTGGGCTTTTTGGATGGCTGCTGAAGGAGGAGTGTTTTACCTTCTCAGTTCATCCCTTTCTTGGTTAATGCCCTTTGGAAAAGAACTCCCTTAGCACGACTCCTTTCACTGAGTTAATGGATGACATTGAGGTTTCTGAACTGGAGAGTGTAACTGCCCAGCCTGGATTAGGACCTCCTCGTGCAGAAGAACAGAGGAGTTTTTGCCCTCCATGGGAAGTTTAGCATCTTGCAACCCTAAAACAGGACACGCATATTAGTGGGTCTTCTCTCTCTCCGAAGTGGCAAGGAACAGATGGGAAGAACTAGGTGGAAGAAAAGGGAAGGACTCCTCACATCTTTGCCTCTCTTCAGATCTCCTTGGTTTTAGCGCAGTTTGGGGAGATAAAGAAAGGAAATAAACTGGATTTCTGGAAAATTATTTTTGTGCCTGGGATGGGGAGATGCCCATCAGGGATGCTCCTGAGAAGTTACCTGCCTGTGATAGCTCTGTGAATTTGGAGCATATTCAGAGCAAACTTATCTTGAGAGAACTTAGGTGGAATAAGTGCCCAGAGAACATGCCTGAGGTGAGGGTCCTCCACAGATTTAGAAGTTTGTCAAAAGGAGAAACTGGACAAAAGGGCGGGGTGGGGCAGCAACAGGCTTGATACAGGCAATCCTTCCCCAATGGTATAAGTTCCTGCTCGAGAGTATGTGGTTGTGAGAACCTCTCCATTAAATGGTTATTGCTTTTTTTTTCTTCCTTTGCAGACAAATTGTTTTTTCCCCTTCACTTCATTCTGGGAGAGAGCTGAACTGTTTTAACTGAAACTTTCCCAAATAATTCAGCCCAAGTCAGACAGACATTGGCTAGGAAAATATAATACCAAGCATAGAGAGTTTGGCAACGTCCTTAGTAAATGAAAGCCGAATTTCTTAATGGAAAGTGTCAGGCACCCTTAACCATAAGTAATATTAAAGCACAGCCTATAATTATGCAAATGAAGAGGGGGCATCTTTGCCAACTGGCCTTGTTTCCCAAACATTGCATTTACTTTTAAGAATCTGGAGTAGCTGCATGATATTTAACAAGGTTGTTATAAAATCGGATTTTAAATGTGCCATGAGCTGCCACTTGCAATGGTGAATAAAATCTCTGTTGAGAAATGCTAGGTCAAATGCAGCCCCAGTGAGTCCTGGAGAACTGGGACTGTGAGGGGGTTTAGAAGGGTTGAGAAGGATTTTTCTACTGATGGTAGAAACTGATGACCTTCTGACTGTCATATATTTTTTGTAAGCAAGGTAGGAGTTACAACTAACAGGTTGTGAAAGGCAATTTTGATGAATGGAGATTAAAAGGGGTAATCACTGCTGCTGGGGTTGGGATTTTGCACTGCGTGCAACGAACTGACTAGGAAATGCTTTCTTTTGTCTCTCCTATAATTATAATTTGACCTCTGGGGGGGATTTCTTCTCCTCTAAAGGAGCAGAAATTTGCCAAAGGTGGAAACAAGTAGTTCTAATGCAGACACTGAGCTGAGAATGGTGGTTGAGATGTCTGATTTATGAGCTCAAAATTAAGGCGTTAAGAAAAGCGGCAACTGTGTTCTTACCCTCTCTGTATCCTCTTGTGCTGTGGAGTGGGGACTGCCAAGGTCCATCTAGATGTTTTCCCTTAGCTTGCTGGTTCCCTTGTTCTTTTTTTGCTTTCTTCCTTTGGCACACTTGGGTGCATTAGATGTGGAAAAAACTAATGCTATTTAGTTTGTTCTGTGCTCTTGGGATCTTCTTGGTTTGGGTTTACAGAGTTGCTCAGAATAGATTCTCTGTAAACCCTCTGGGCCCTGTGTTACATGGCAGTCGGCCATACACCGTGACACAGATGGTTCCTGCCAGTCTTTTTTTCTGCAGAAGAAAGATGCCAGCATTAACTAATCCATAAAGCTCCCTCATGCTGGGCATCCACCCAGTTAGAGTGGTTTAAACCTCCATGGTGTCTTAAATGCTGCTGTTGATGTTGTTGCCTTGGTGCTCCATTTCCTCCCGGTGCTAACTCCAAGCCTTTATTGGAGCATGGGTAGATGGTGATCAGTGTAGCAGAGATTGCAGTGGCAGTTTTAGGTTGGAAATGCAGTTTTTGCTGTGGGAAACATCCTGTTGTGCTGGAAAGGCTTCTCTTAGATCTGCCGCTCTGGCTATTTTTTTCAGAATGTAATCCTTGCTAGAGAAATGAAGAATATCTTTCTTAGATGGTTTAGTCTGGGATGTGTCCAGGCTATGCATTGTTTTTTGAGCATAAGTAAGACTAGGATATGGCCTTTTGGCTTCTATCTGGAAGCAAAACCAGCCAAAATCCTTTGGGAATAAGTTAGTATCCCCGGCCAGGAGGCATTAGTACTCCGAGCTTGCTGAGGGTGGGGAACAGCCAGAGCACTAAGCAAGTCAATCACTTGGATTTCTAGAGGGGCAAAATAGAAATTTCTAAGCAATTATAAGAGGTGGCAGATGACAAATAGAAATGCCTTTCTCTTAATTTTTCAGCAGATGATCTCATTTTACACCAGATCCTCAGCTGCTGTAGATCATACTACTCCCTTGAAGCCTGTGCTGATTTGCACCTGCTACGGAGCTGGCAGTGGCATGCTTGATTTAAAAAAGAAAATAATTGTGGTTGTAGTGTAAAATCAGCTTAGTTTTGGATTACAGAAGCTTTCAGCATTTCAGTCACTCTAGAGGTTGCATGCACCACATGTTTGTGCAGTTGCAGGCTGGCACACACTAACTTCTTTCCCATCTTTCAGGTGAATTTGTATGATCATCTGTTTCAGAGGCTGTTTTGGAATATTCTCAGAGTTCTCCCTAAGCATTTTTCTGCATTATTTATTTTGAAAGCAGGGGTTTTAAAAAGAATTCTTACGAGATCCATTTGGCCCCATACTCTGTCCTTGAGTTTAACTCATTCAATCCCATCCTGTGATATCAAGCAGGAATATGAATATTGTGAGATCTTGGATGCTGATGCTAATTAAGGTGCAGTTTAAATTCTGCCAAAAGACAATATTTCTTGTCCAGATTAGCTCCCCAAAAATTGGTTTATTGTCTGGTACTGAGAATGTAATATGAGCTCCTGTATTCTATGATCTTAAAGTAATATTTTGTCTTCTCTGCTCTCTCTTTGCCTCTCATACCCCTTTTTTTTTTCCTACATTCAGCTGTGAAGTCAGAGATGCTGCTGTTAAGACCACATCATGTCTTCCTGGGGTGCAGGCATATCTATAGACAGAATCTAGTCAGCACATCATGCTGAGGGTTACTTACAACATCCCTGTAATGCAGCTGATTTACATTGGCCCAGGGGAGGGGGTGAACTGGAATCATGAGGAGGCTCTTAAACTTAACCACGTCTCCTTCAAGGCAGAGCAAAATATCCATACCATCTGATAGGAGAGTGGTGGTTCAACTCCTCCAGCTTTTTTAAGAAGGCAAAAACAATACACTGCATATTTACATAGAATCCCCTTAAGGACATCTGTCATGCTGGAGATTAAACTGAATGTCTCTCCCCAGTCTAATGTTATGCCTTCAGGCAGTCTAAGCCCAATAGATTTAGTTACTCTGCTCCAGATCCTAGATTACTAACACAGGCAGTTTTTATTCTTGCCCTTATTTTCCAGAAGCACAGAACCTTTGCTTGTAAATTACTGGTTTTTTGTGGTTTTTCTAGGCCACTTCCACTTACGTTTTGGAGCTTGGCCCTGTGCTGGATTTGTGGTTAGTGTTTTTTACATTAACTTCTTGCAGCCGTGCTTTCCTCGCTTCTATCTTCATATGGTGCATTAGGCAAGTTATTGAACTAATTTCCTTCCCTTCATTGTGACACACATCACAGGAGCTACGTTTCCATGCATCACCTTTTGTCCAGAAGTTTGCATGGCCTTCAGGACTTCAACTTCCAACTGCCACTAAAGAAACCCAAACCAAACCTTGCTAAAGAGCAGAGAGGAAAACAATTATTTGAATGTTATTATGTTAACTTCAAAAACCAAGTTTGCTTTCCTTACTCGGGGAATTACTCACTTTTGCTGTCCTGCTACCACTGTGTCTATATGTGTGCTGTCTGCAGCAGGGAATTATTTTGCTCAGTTTGCTTGCTTGCCTGTTTGCTCACTGTGTGGCCTGAGTCATAGCTCGGGAAGCTTGTCCACAGCAGCATTTGAAAATACTTGTTAATTTGGGGAAGAAGAGAGGATTCCTTTGAAGGAGGAAGCTGCAGAGGTTTCCCCAGTGGAGCATCACTTGGCCAGTTGGCTTTACAGCCAGAGATGTGTCTCCATTAATGTAATTAAAGGAAAAAAAACAACAGACATTTTGGACACCTTCTGCAAGATGATGTTTCTGATTCTCAGTTTTCACCAGTTGGTTACAAAAAAAGCCAGAATTGAACAGAAAGTCTGTCACCACTGTCAAATTCCCCCTGGCTTGAATGAGAGGGTTTTTATCAGGAGCCTGTTGGCAGGTGTTTCACAAAGGGAGCAAAGGATTATCTCTTTCAAGTGACCATTTATCAAGCCAGCTTTACTCATTAGATGTAAAGTTCAGTATTCTGCCAGCAACTTTCATATTTGTGAGCTGAATGTCCCATCTTGTGGCAACTCCTGCATTCTACAGTGCTCAGTTTGCCCATGCATCCTTAAGGCAATCCCAATAAGTGAGGCAGGCAGGAACCCCCCTCTCTCTCACTGTTTGTTCACTGTTTGATGGTTTTAAGGCACTGTATAGTTGCAAATCCAATGTATTATTTTGCAGTTTCTGTGCACATTGTCAAGTCCATAAGTCTTAGATCAGGCACTACAAGCCTCAGATCAGGCTTACCCAGTTAATTCTTTTACTTCAGTCATTAATAATGACAGATGAACATGGCTCATAACCTATCTTTCAAGATGCCTCCAAATGAGCAGCCCATAGTCAGTGTACAGCTCTGCCACATATACTGTCATCCTTTCCCCTTGCTGTCTGGTTAAACTATGAAACTTGAACCTCATCAGGCAAGCACAGAATTTGCTAGGGGACTTAAAACACCTCGTTAGCTATATAAGGGCTTTCAAGGCTCTTAACAGATTTCTCCATTAAACTCATAAATTTCTCCATAAATTCCTTTTTATATTTGAATCCTAGTCAGTACCACCAACTGTGGCATCATCAAGGAATAAATTAAGGCTGTTAGGAGGCTCTCCTTGCCAGTCCTTCCTATTAAAGCTCAAATAAACTGGCTTGCAGTAGGGTAGGTGCCTGTATGCACGTCTCCATGCAGCACCTCCAGAGTTGCTCTTTTGCATTCTGGCCACATTTCAAGGAGGGCTGTTGCATCCTGTCAGTCCAGCTTTCCCCACATATCCGAAGGGCCCTCTTCTCCCATCACTTTGCTGTGCAAGTTCTACTGTGTGGCTGATTATACTGCAATCCAAAGCATATATACATTAGCCTAAAAGCGGTTAAACTGTCTTGGATTTGAGTTAAAATTAAAAAAGCAGCAACAAAGATGTGTGTAATGACTTTTTGTGGATGAGCAACGTTGTGGCCCCCAGTAGCCACCTAAAACTAGAATATAAGAGTGGCCAGTGGGAATCTGTCCAGTGCAGAGACCAGGGTGAAGATTGCAGTGATGAAAATGCTGTCCATGTGGTTTGTGCCAGAGTTTCCTTGGCTATTGCCTCTGTGAAGGTTGTAATCATGGAACTATGTGGGGAAGAGTACACATAATCCTGCATAAGGGATGAATGGAGCAGAATTGCCCTGTGGCTGAGGGACATTTACCTGGATGGTGGGTCCTTCTCTGTATGAGCTGTGTGTTGGATACAAGGCCAAACAAACCACCTGCCTTTCACCTGTCAATTGCTCATAAGTTGCACAGAAACAAAGTTTATAATGTGAAGGAAGAAAGGAACAGAAATATAAGGGTAAGGAAAGCGGTGTTCCCCTTACAGGTGTCAGCCCACAGAGCTTGTGGGCTGCTTAGGGGAAGAATGGGATATCTTTTGAGATATATATCAGATGCACTCAGGCACCTCATCCTTTCCAGTCTGTTTTTTTGGTTCCACACTAACTTTCTTAACATTCAGATCATCTTCTGGCAAGATGTTCCACAGTCCAGCTAAGCCCCATCACAGTGCTGCAGCTCCCAGATGCACCTGACAGCTCTGAAGGATCTCTGGGGTTTTGGAGGGACTGTGACTCCATGGCACCCAAATTGCCCAGGTGTGACCAAGGGACATAGTCCAACTCATAAAGATCTAGCTTTGAGAACAAAGTTAAGCTCCTTAAGTTGTAACTGGAAATGCTGAAGATGTTCAGTGAAGGGTTTCAAAACTAAAGAGCTTAACAAGAAGTCTTGATAATCAAAGAGGGATAATTCAGGGGGCCTGAATTAAGACTAATGCAAACCTGGTGCCACATCAGAGCTGAGCTGTGTAAATACCTTGTGGAGATGGGGGTGACCCTCACTGAATCCACTTCTGTGAACCATAGAATGTATTCTGTGTGACATGAAAACACATGGGCAGTGTTTTAAGCAGGGAAAGAAAAAAACTTCAAGGTTGGATGCTGCATCTAAACTCAGCCTGCAGGAACAGTTTATGTAACCAAAGCTATGACTGTGCTGTTAAGGTGGCCCTTCATGAGTTCATCCAGTTCAAATTATAAAGCTACATTGTTATACTCAGTAGAAATATCCTATACAGAATATGAACCCAAGAGCAGTCTTCAAGACTGCAAGCTTCACAGTTTCCTTGCCCTGGAGTTCTTTAGAGAATGAGTCAGATAAGCAGAAAGGACCTGGCTCTGAATTACACTCTGTAGCTCTTGAAGTCTTTACGGTGCTTTCACTGCTCTCTTCCTTTCCAGTTATTTAAGGCGCTTTTTTTTTTTTTTTTCCTTTGAGAAAGATTTAAATATACCAAAGAAGCATAATTTTCAAATTCCAATAGATGGTTTTAAAACCTCATTAACAACAGCCGAGGTGTGGAGAGCACATGCTTCATGCAAGGGGCCTGGATCACTGCTTGGTGCAAATCTGCAGAGCTTCTGTGGGTTTGGGAGCGCTGCAGATTTGCACCAGCTGGGTGTGCAGACTTGCCTTTCCACCAGCACATATGCTAACCCTGGCAGAGAATTGGAGCCCAGATTGTGAACTGCTTCCTCACAAGGATGAACAGGTACTCGTAAGCAGTTAAATTGACTTCACTGGGCCTCTTAGGTGAAGAGCTCCTTACGGGGGAGAGCACAGGGTTCGCAATGCAGCCCTTAATTTTTATCCTGTAAATAGCTGCTGGGTTTGCTCAGTGCTGTGAATGATCATCATTTTGCAATGGATGACCAGAGTGGATGATGAGATCTGAGACTAAAGGAATCAATACCTGCTAACACAAAAAGCAGAAAGAAAAATTCCTTTTACCTCAATTCCATTACCTCCCTCTAAAGAGATGTTCCTTCAGCTACACAGCAGCAAAAGCAGATATGTGGTTCTGTTTCACCAAGCCATCAAACACTATAAAAGTCAGTTATATAAACATTTGAAGCTGGTGACATTTGATTCCAGGTCTGTGTGGGCAGCCTCATTTACAGCAGAGTTTTCTAAACAGGCAATCCAGTTTTCCAGGTAATTAAAAATGTTTGCACAGGCTAGTAGATTTATCTTTTGAAACCATTTTAGCACTAGTGCTCTCTAGAGTGGTATCAGTTGACACAGTGCATAATCTAGAAGAGACTAATTGCTGCATGATTTCTAATTTTTCTGCAGTCATGTAAATGAGCTGGAGCCTGCACAGGTGGAGCCTATTAGAGTGAATGATTTTGCTCTCATGTTGTTATCTTCATTTGCTGTTGTCTTATCAACTCAGAGTAGGGAATCTGCTGTCATGAAAAGCAGGCGAGGGAACAATGTCTGACTGAAAAGTCTTGTTTCATTATTTTTTAATTCATACAGTACTACCTGCCTAATGCAGTTTTCTGATTACCATGAGAGGCAGCCAGTAATGCAGTTTTATTCAAATAAGGGAAGCAGTGCTTTAATTTAAGCTAAGAAATCATCCACATTTCTTACCAGGCAACAAGGATTGTGATTCAATAATACATGAATTTAATAATGCATAATGGTAGACTTTGCAGGTACTAAATAGTAAGATCAGAATGAATTAGTATGCTATGTTGTTCTATGAGACTCCATCTCCTTTGCTCATGCGCTCTTTCTCTGTCCCTGTTTTGCTTTTCCTTGAGCTATTTCACTCTCTAAGAGGTAGGATAAACAAATCAAGGTTTAGTTCCTGAAACATTTGTTACAGGTCTCTTAAAACCCTTTTTGTCTGCA
The DNA here is from genome assembly GCF_036250125.1 of Pseudopipra pipra. Taxonomy (NCBI): domain Eukaryota; kingdom Metazoa; phylum Chordata; class Aves; order Passeriformes; family Pipridae; genus Pseudopipra; species Pseudopipra pipra. The sequence continues at coordinate 8,885,174 of NC_087551.1, read as the reverse complement.
TAGGAAGGCCTTATAAGGTACCATGTGCAGCTGTTCCATGGTATGTAGAAACCCAGGTCTGCAGCAATAGAGACAAGTAACGCTGTTTTCCATCAAGGAAGTCCTCAGGAGGCTCGGGCAGTAAGGCACTTCTGTGGCTCCTCTTAGAGGATCATCCCAAGATATAAGTGCTCTGCCAATTACGAGTTTGGTGCTTGTTCCAAGCTTAAGTAAAATCATAGCTTTGTTACCATTGTTATCCATTAACATGAGAAGGTGTTCTCTTTCCTTGGGCTTGTACCCCAGCATGTTTCAGATAGCAACCACACTTTTGTTGTGTGATGTTGTTATGTAACTCTACTCAACCTAAATTGGTCTGCCTTGGGTACTCAGAACACTACATGCAAGTTGCATGGACCCTTTTAAATCTCTAGATAAAGGGGAGATACAAGACGAGAGGAGAATGTGTATTTACATCTTATAACTAGTGTGGCTGAGTTAGGACCTACTCCCCAGAGGCTTCCTCCTGTGTTCTTTAGCATCTGAAGCTGACAGGACTTTCTCCTTCTCATGGTTAGATTGGACTACTGAGGAAAAGTGTGAGTCCTTGGCCTTCAACCCCATTCATCAGGTATGATCTCCAACATGCTGGCCATTCAAACAAAATTACTGAGCATCTGCTCTTTTCTGCCACTTGAAAAAGGAGACACAAGATCCTGATCAAAATACAAAATGAGGGTATATCTTGTCACTCTGATTCTTCTATTTTGTGATCCTTGACTTCACGTGGCTTCCTCTTGAAGACAACATTGCCCTCAGTTCCTCACCATCTCATAATGCCTCTGTTTTGCCCAGGTCACCTCTTTGAAAAATTTGGAATTGCATTCTTTTGCATTTCTTTGACATCCTTCAGTTCAGCAGGTCCTGCTTTCCAGCTGGCTGGCTTCTCTGGGAGCTGCCTTTGTTTTAGCTGGAAGGGATGTTGTCACCACAGCTGGACATGAGCATCCAGGTGAGGTGCTCATCTAGAGGACCCGCTGCTTTACTCGAGAAAAGAGAGTTTTCTGTAAGAGTACATAAGCAACTATGGAGCAAGGAGGAAAAGCAAAAAGAGAACCATGGTCCCGATTCTGCTGTCATCAAAAGAATATGTAGAACTCAGTTAGTTTCCATTCTGCAGCCCTCAAAAATGTTCCCTCAGTACAATCCCATTGGTTTAAATAGAATTATTCCTGATTCACACTGTCCTCATATGTTTATAATAAAAATTCTTACCAGTGCCGTTAATATCCTGCAGATTATTCAAACTGGAAGAATTTTTTCAGAACAAATTCAACTTTCATCATTTATGCTTTTTGTACACTCTTTGCATCTCATCACAAGCAGTAAAAAATTACTGATCGGTTTCACTTTTATTTACAATCCAATTAATTCCCTGGCACAACGACATCCTATTTAGGTTCATGACATTGGAGCGAATTGGTCTGAATTTATCTTTTTTTTTTAAGAGCAACCTATTTCCATTGCCTTTTTTGTTTTTTTAAGTTGATCATCTCCTTTTATTGGCAGTTTAGGAAATAAAAGATTTGTATTCCTTAATAGCATTCCTCCTAATTCTAAAATGCCCCTGGGAAAGCTCTGATTAACCGTACCACATTCAAATGTAGAATTATCTAATTACTGTTTCCATAACGAGAACTTCCAGAAGACAGGATTATGTCATTTTTAGCTCCTTTGTCTTTGGAAAGTGCTTCTACATAGTATCTGTGTGTACATGTTACATAGATATTCGTGTAGGGCTGGGTGCACACATACAACAAATATGTGGGTGAAGAACTACAGAAGGTGAAACTTTGTTCCTTTTCTGTTTAGGCTGTTTTGCTTAATATTAGTTTCCTTTTCAGCAACAAATTATGCTCATCCTCTGCGGACAGAAGCTGGCTTCAAGTTGTAAAATAGATTTCCTCTCGCATTGTCCTGTTCAATAAACCTCTTGTTCCATTGTGGAATCTGTGGAAGCCTTCTCTGGGAACAAAATCAGAATGTGGAATTCATTACGTGTTGCCCAGTGCCCCATGTGAAGCACTCATCTGGATTCCTTAGACACAAAAACGTGCTTTATGCCAGTGCAGGGGCTTTTGACAATTTTGAAGTAAATCCAGCTCAGAGCTGGTATATCAATGGCAAATCCTCTTAGCTCTGGTTACAGGAGATCAGGATGTTATTTCAGCGTTCATATTTGGGAACTGTTCCATTAACACCTACAGCAGTAGATGCATGTATATATTTGGCTGCTGTTTAGGAGGATCTGTTTGATGACTTATCCTGAAGACAGGGTTTCAAATTCTGCTCTTACTTGTAGCTATGTATCTCCATGGAGGTTGCTAGCTTAATATTTCTAGCACACCATCATCTCTCTGCCAAGGCAGGGACACTTAGCTCAAAGGAGACACTCACTGCATTAAATCATCAACGTTATATCCTGTTAACACCCTCATATCCTGAAAATGTCCTCTTTCAGAGGTGCAGTCTTTAGATACGGGTTTTCTGCAGGGACTAGTCCTACTCATTAGCACCATTTTCCTTCATGACATCAACAGAGACACGGCTTAAGAGTGAAAGGAACCAGAGAGATGGTTTTCTCAGGGAAACTCTATTGTGAGGATTGTCAAAGCTGGACTAGTTCAGGGCTGAAAATGGTGTTTCATATTTTCTGCTGGTGTGTTTTGAATGCGGGACAACTTTCCAGGCACTATAAGCATAGCTCAGCAGTGCCTTTAAACAGGTTAGTACTTATCAGCTTTTCACTCCTTCCCACTGGCCAAGCATCCTCCATCAGCTCATCTAAAAGCCTTGAAGGGCATGGAAATTTTGACTGATGAATTCAAAGCTGGCTCACAGGTGGGCTGCAAGTTCTGCTAGCCCATTTCTTTCCTTGGATCTGCACTGAGTTTTTTAAAAGGTCTGTGTCCTGAAGAGTTGAGAAGTACTTCTGTGCTCTTGTGGTAGGCAGTGATAGAAAGGATTTTTACTAGGGTGATATTTGCCCCAATAACAATATTAGTCATAGAGAATGAGTGGTTGTGGGGAATTAATGCTCCTTGTGTGATTAACCATTTATAGACTTTAAGCCCTTCTTAAATAAGGGCATCTCTTTTTAAACACCAAAGTAATATATAATTTAATTTAAGCTGTTATTTTTCCTATTTTGTTGAGGAAAATTTCCTATGTTTTATATCAGAATGTCCCTAATGAACTGACCTTCTGTCCTCATTGTCAACTCATCCTTCTTTTTTCACCATGACTCTTCTGATACTTGATGTTTTGCATTTGCTTTCATATTTTCCTTGATCTCACAATTCCTGAAGGCATGCATTCAAAAAAATCCTCAGTTTTCCCTTAAAGAGGCAGTCCTCTTGGCTTATGGAAAAAACTGTGAAGATGTGGTCGTTAGAGAGTATCACATTCGTGAAAGCATATGAGTTTTAAAGTAGAGTATTTTCAGTATATCACCCATTCCTAGCTTCTCTTATGATTTCTGTGTGGCTGTCCTGTGATTCTGAGATGCAGGAGACTCCAAGTTTGGTTTCTTGTGCATGTGTGTGTAGGGTGATGGACAGTGAAGTTTACAGCACTGATAATTTTGAATGGGTTCAAGCACAAAGTCGTTTGAAATTTTCTGGTTTTGTATTCTAAGGGAGTTTAATCAGTGTCATTAAAATGCAAAGGATTGTTTCACTGAGCTTTGGAAGTGGGAGTTGTCATGGATTGTGTTTATTACTGTAGGGCATTTGAGGTCAACACAAACTTCTGTCGCTGCATGAACATGGAGCCGTAGGTGTCTCTGGTCTCAGAGGTATTCCAGTGGAAATGGGAAAGGGGGCAGAGTCAGGGTGAGTAGAAGATGCCCTCATGGAACAGCATGAGGCTCTCCTAATTCCTCAGTGTGGTGGCATGAGCTAGATTTTGTGAGAAGGAGATCAGTTTTTCTAAAAGAGAAAAAGAAATAGAGAAGAGGGCAGAAGAGGGGAAGGCATAAAGTGGAGGTGAAGATAGGCTGCAGTTGAGCAGCTCTGGAGAGGGAAAGGAACATTTGGAGGATGTTTCTGTGTGTCCAGAAACCTCTCTCTTGGAAGTGTCTACAGCTGCCAGTCTCCGGCACTTTTCTGAATCCATGGGGAAGAGTAGGAAAATGGCTTTCTGGGTATTGGTATTTCCTTTCCTCCTAAAGCACGTTTCCTCTATTATATCTGTGCTGCTTCTGGTGATTCTCTCCTTTTTTTCCATTAGTATCCTGGCACTGTATCACAGGGCTGAAATGACATGATCAGGAGCTACTGCTGTCTTGGTTGTTCCACGGGCATACCAGGGGTGTTCTGGAAATGTAAGGATAAAGCAATCTGGAAGAAGGATGAAGCAGAGCATTATAAAATCATTGATAGCAATTTTTTTTAAAGGATGAAGTTGTGCAAAGTTTGAGTGACAGGATTCCTTCTTATTGCACAACTCTCATCTCCAGATGGCTGTGATTATTCTCAATCTGGGAAAAGTATATTAATGAAGATTTGGGGTTTTTAAATTGCATGTGATATGAATTCTCTCTCTAATTGAAGCTATCAATTTTTCTTCATTTTATTCAAAGATAAATTCAACAGGGAATTGTAGACCCTTCCTATCAGAGAGGATTGATGTCATCTTCTCACCTTGTCAGCTACGTCCTTTTGAAATGCAGAGCAACTTTATTTCTTTAAATAACCAGGTAGAAAAGAGAAAGACTTGCTGAACTTGTTTAGATCATAAACCCTATATTGGGAGAACTACACAGCCCATGAACAGAATTAGTTGCATGAGAGTGCAAACAATGAATACCAGTGCATTGAGGCATATGCTGGACAAGGAGAGACTCTCCTCTAACCTGGTATCAAGGGAGAGGAAGCTACAGGAAGGAGGATGGCTTGTTTTGGTAGGAGGAGAGATAAAACCCCAAAAATAATTATTTTAAATCTAGAATTTCTTTTCTTTTTTTTTATAAAATAGACCATCTCTTACCTCTTTTTTTTTTTTTTTTTTTTTTTTTTTTTTTTTTTTTTTTTTTTGTTTTCCTTGTCCTGGGACTTGCTTGGCTCCTGACTCTGTCCTCTTCCTGGAAGGCAAAAAAATGAGAGAATAAGAAAAGGGGGTCCTTCTTTTTTATCTTGCAGGTCACAAAGCTTCTTTGAGGCTAGGCAGGTCCAGTGTCCAGTTCTCACTCCTGCAACTCTATTTTCTGTTTAATTTGTTGTGGTTTGCATGCACCACATTCTTCAGGCAGCACCCTCAATGCAGGAAGAAATTTTTTTTAGTGAGGAAAGTCTGTATCGTAGCATGTCATCCTTGCATCTAGGAGAAACGAGTGGAGACTTTTTTTTTTGTTACGTTTTGTCATTCCAGGTAAAAAGAAAGAGAAATTCATCCTAAGCACGTGTTCCTTCTGTAAGTGATAATGACAGTGGTTTTAAACACTCCATTTAAAAACTTCTCTCTCAAGACACCTACTTTCTGATTAGACCGAATATCAGAACACCCCATTTACTGTTTGTTAGGGCAGCACTACCCCATGACAGCTTCAGGACTGGTGGTTACAGAGATCAGAAAGGGGTTTTATTTGTTTGGTTTTTATCATGTTAAAGGTCTTTTTCAAAATCTGGATCACTATGAATCCAGAAGACCTGGCCATCCTGATCAGTCCAAGTTTTAATTTGGGTGCGTTTTCTGAAGAATGCCGCGGTCATTGCGAATCTGAGCACGGACGAGGAGAATCCACAAACTGGAAACTGATTTGACTGGTGGAGTTGCTTTGTGCATAAAATTTTGAACACCACTCAGTATCTCTTTATTTGACCTGCTCCCAGGATTAGCACTTAATAAGATAGAGCTCTATGAGCTGCTCTCAGGTAGTGTTTGTTGCTGCAGTACCTAAGGGACTCAAGGGAAAGGTGGTTTCTGGGTTTTCCAAAGATGAATCTAGCCAGTCCTGTAGGTCAGCAATCAGGAGCAGAATAACTGTGCTGGTCCAGGAGATAAAAATTTAGTTCCACAACACAGAAACACATGGCTGCTCTTGCAGTGGCAATGAATCTGCCCGGAAATGTAACAACTTGTAAGACATGTAACCAAAATTGTATTGTTCAAGAGTGGAACAAATTAATTATACTAAATGGAGTCTTTGGCTGTCAGGACTCTGGTGAGAAAATTCACGGGAGACAGGCTGCCTTTTTCTAACATCTTCCCTCCTCCTGCCCATGTGGACTGCGGCTTTCCGTGCCTTTTTTCTCTCTGCCTCTTCATTTGAGCCTCTGTTCCCAGCTCCAGAGCTAAGGGACTCCTGCTCCTTCCCTGGATAAAGGACTAGCATGCAGCAGTGAGGAGGAGCCGAAGAGGAGATGCCTTTCCAACCCCGATGAATACTTGTAGAGTCACAATCTCTCCTCCCCATTGAGCTTAATCCCTCCTTTGAGCTCTTTTAAAACTGTTCTTGCTGTGCTGCTCTCTACCCAGCTCCTCGCTAGCCTTTCCTCAGTGTGTGCTTCATCTCCTGATACAGGGCACTGGGGCCTGTATGAGATTTGAATCTCCTCCTCATTCCTTGGGCACACAAAGTGACAAAGTGTTCTGCTGGTTATAGAGTCCCTCTGCCTCATCCCATCCCTGCAATGACAGGGATGCCACGAACAACCTGCAAATAACTTGTTCCTGGAGGTGGGAGAAGCCCTCTTAGTGGCTTTCAGGAGGAGAGCTGTGTTTCATTGCTGTGCTGACTGTGATTGTGATGATTTCCTCATGTTAAATTGCCAGGTTGTTGGAGGGATTTTGGTTGTGTTGCTTTTAAATTTTTTTTATTATTATTATTATTTTACATTTCTGACTCTCTTGTGAACAGAAATGCATCAAGGAAAGATGAAGGATGTGAAGAAGTAGCACCATTGAGATTAAAGGGACCAAATTTTACCAGCAATCACAGCAAATATCTGACTTGCTTAAGTGAAGCCAATTACTGTATTATTGCCTCCTTTTGCACTATGCACAGTAGGGATGTCACTGGATAATGGTTTGCATGTAGAGTTAATCACTTTGATGCATTTCTGACTGATCCCAGCAAATTATGTTTTGGTTCCACTATATTAAACACAAGAGCAGGGGATTATCATTAATAAATCTAAGGCACAGCATGCATAAATCTTGAATAAATCAAATATCAATTACATAGGCAGTATCTGCTGACATCTGCTTTCATCAAATAATATATTTGAAATAGATTTTATTCCACTTTGTCGGAGTCAAAGGAACGTTAGACTGGTGTGCAAAGACCCTTACTCTAAAGAGCTGGGTTGTGTAGCAGTGCTGTTGCTTGCTGAGCAACATAAAAGTCCTTTTTTTTTATTGCCTTTCATTTTCAGACATAAATAGCACATTGGTTTCATAGAGTAGTTCACACAGCAAAGGGAGGACTTGTATCTTTCGGGAGAAGCTCTTCTGTGTATTCTGTTTTCAAGTGTTCTGTGAAGCTTGGTTCTGATGAGGCTGCCATGCACTCACAACCTTTTCATGCAATGGCTGCCTGGGTGGGGTGAATCCAACCTGGGATTTCCCTGTGGATTGTGACAGGTGGAAAGAAAGTTAGTTAATGCCTGATTTCAAGGGAATTACAGAAAGGGAGGATTATGTGTGGGCAGAGCCCAGGAGCCTGTGGGTGTTGGAAGGCCTGTGGGCAGGGTGAGTATTTATCTCTGAACACATCATCTCCCTGCCCGGGGCAGGTGGGGTGTTTCTCTGGCTTGTGGGAACATGCAGAGCAAGAGTTTGAGGTGATGGTGAGTCCTCTTCAGCCCTCCTTCCTCCCCCTGGCTGCAGAAGCAACGCCCTCTATTGTGTGCCCTCCCTCCTCCGGGGTTTGAAGGCACACGGGGAAGGGACTGTGTCCCCACCCGTTCCTGCACTGCCCCAGGGGGAGGGAGGGCTCCTCCCGGCTCCCTTCGATGGCTGAGCCCCTCCTCCAACAAGCCATGAAACAAGTAAGGTGTATGATGTCGGCATATCAGTGCAGTGTCTTCAAATATTTTGGCTTCTTCATTTCTTATTAATTATCTCCTCACCTCATTTCTGGGTAAATGGAGGCTGTGGTGACTCTGAGCACCCTGCAAAATGAGAGCACGCTCTCTTGTTGAAGAAAAAACCCAAACAAGAAAAAGCAAGCATGCTCCAAGCACTTCCATTTCCGGCTCTGCTCAGCCTACTGAAGTCCCAAGCTCGCTTTAGCTTCATGGAGGCACTTCAGAGGTTGGAAATGCTGCTTGGAGAGGCCAGTGGATCTGCAAGTTTCATTTCATGGGCTCTCTGGATAGCAAAAAACGCATCTGAAGACCTTGGGGATGTACCAGACGATTTCTCCTGGGTTTTCTGTAATACACTTGAACTTCTACACAGATGTTTTCAAATATGAGTACAGACTATAATAAGTTTGAGTACATGTAGGTGGATTTAGTTTTCTAATGTTGGTTCACCATTTGTACAGTGTGCTTCTTTGTGAACAGAATTGTTTCTTTTCTGTCTGGACATCTGTCGAGTGTGTTAATTCTGAGAAAATGTGCAGATATCAAAATTATATTGTGTGATCACCAAGCCAGAAGGAAAGTAAAAGTTTTTCTTGGTTTTTTTTTTTTTTTTTGAAAGATCTGTCAGCCTCTAAATTAGTAATTTCAACAACTATAAAATTCCCTTAACTTATGCATTCATAGAAATTAAAAACTTGCTATCCTATGGGTTTGTGTATTTAAATACAGCTTACTTTCTCTTGTGTATAGTCCTGAAAGGCACTGGGAACCACTGGTCCAATTTGCAGCCAGAGCAAACCTTTATACTGATTCCTGTGGTAACATCAGCGGGTCTGTGGACAGCACAGCACTTGGAGTGGGAAAGTGAAGCAGTGTATGTGTGAAGAATTTATAGGAGTACAGTCCCTTGGGAAATGTTTTTAAAATATCTGACACTTGATATAATCTACTGCATACCAAATGCAAAACAAAAAAAAAAAAAAAAGGAAAGCTCTTTAGAAGTGGTTTTCTGAGCCCCAGGGATGTCCTCTGGCAGAGATGGTCCAGCTGTATCCAGAGAGGAAGGGATTCCACTGCAACTAGGAAAAATAAATACAATAAAATAAAAATTGGCACAAGTGCTGCTTTTGTTTTGGTGGTGGGAATATTTAAGGTGTTCAGCAAGCACATCTCAGGCTCATTTTCAAGTCTGATTCCTTTCTTAAAAGAGAATAAATTAGAATATAAAGCTTTAAGTTCTCAGCTGCCTGGTATGATTCCCATTGCCTTCTGTGGACGTGTGCAGTTGGAAGCAGGTTCCTGTTCCCCCTTTCAATTTAACAAGTCCTATTACTGCTGTCAGGTGTCATGATATGAATCTGGGGGTGACAGTATGAATTTGCAGTGGTTGTAACCTTGTTTTATACTTGCCCTGTTGCAGAAGGAGCTTGAAAATAGGTACATGTTCAGCTTTTGTCTGTCACTTCTTTTACATGCCTTTTTTTTTTTTTTTTACAACTTTCTAGAAAATTCAGAGTAAGAACTGGTTTGTAAGGCAGAGATCTTATCTGAGGAAGGGATCCAGAGTGTTGAAATAAATGTTGCACTGACTCTGTAGGAAAACTGGACCTGGCCCTTGACACTGCATAAGAGGGTTCATGGAGGTGGATGTCTGTGCTTTTTTCTCTCACAGAGGTTTAAATCTTGATTGGACATGGGTGTTGATATGTGTGGCACCTTGTGTCCGCTGCACGTACACATGTGTATGTGTGCCAGGAGAAAGGAAAAGCTGAAAAGGAGGGATTTCACAGCCAACATTTGTAGCCAAGTCACATTTCAAAGTGCAAGGGAGAACAGCATTTTAAATTTGGTGGGTTTTTTTTTCCTGAGGGAGGTACGTGAAGCATGAATTTGATCTCACTGTATCACAACCACCTTGCCCACAAGTCAGCAAGGTGGCCTTCCATTCACATTGCATACAGTTTCAGTCTTTAATTTTGCTGAATTTTTCGTTTGTCTTGCTGGAGTTTCATCACCTGCCACGGGTTACTAGTCTGTAATGGATCTGAATCTCAAACTCAGTCAAAATGTTAGACTATGCAAAAGAGGGGGAGGTGAAGGGAGAGGTGGAGACAAGTACAAAAGGCCATTGCCACCTCCAACAGGTGGATGCCTCATGCAGCCAGAGCTGCCAGCAAGGAGAGCATTGCCCACTGCTGCTGGGCTTCATGTCTCTGGGACAGCCCATAACTGTCAAAGTGTAGAGACAAGGATAAATGGATCATAACATGAGGAGATGCTGAATGTGGTGTTTCATACAATCTGCCCTTCAGGGCTGATCCCAGCCTCCCTGTCCCCATGTCAGCCCACAGGGCTGCAGGCTTGACCTCCCCTTTGACACAACCTCTGGGACCATCACCACCATTTTCAAGGATGTGACAAAAGTAGCCCCTGGCTTGTCACATGAAGTAGCTCATTTTAAGGAAAAAAATTTCCTAAAATGAGCTCGTCCATAAGATTGTGTGGAGTTTAAGTTGAAAGGAAAAGAAAACAAAGTACATGGGTTTTTTTTGAAAGATGGTGGAAGATTAAAAATGCTGCCATTTCCCTGACCTTATTTCTTTTTCTGTGAGTTTAATTGGTATCTGGCAATTATTTAAAGTGGCTAGCAACTATAAAAGCCAAGTATTTACAGTCATTAGCAACTCCTCATGTTGGAAAATAAGCCTATTGAGTATTAAATTAAGTCAGACTGCTTAATTAATACCATCTCAGGGCTGTCCTAAAGAAACTTCCCTACTCTGCAGGTCTACGTGGATGGCAGAGTACACCCTCATAAGCTAAACTGTGGGCTTTGCACCAGGTTGGCATGACATGTTACTGAAAACAGTAAGATTTGTGTAGAGCAGGCAGTTTGCAAGACCTTACTTCTGCAAGAACGAATGTGGCAGGCTTCCCAGATCTTTTATATTTATTTATTTATTTATATGCACAGACACATATATAATCTGCCTTTTAGTTAATTAGCTAATGTTTGTAAAGTGCTTTGAGGATTAAGTGCTATGTAAGTGCTAATTATTATTATTATTATTATCTCTCAGTATGCCTTAGTAGACAAGGTCAACCAAGAAGACACTGAAGAACATATCTGCTAATGAAGGCCTGATAGACTGTTTGCTCTTCATTTTTCTTCCCCATCCCCCATCCCTGAGAAAGAAGATGGTGACACTAGGAAGGACCTCCTTAATGATGCAGTTTGGTGAAACCCTGGACAGGATTGCCTGATGAGTCCAGTATGTGTCTGTCACTGGACACCCTTAAGAACGAGATAGACAAACCTGTGTCAAGGAGGACCTAAGTGTGTCTAGTCCTGCCTCAAAGGACCAGGATGTGCGGGGTGGTTATTGGAAATCCCTCCCAGGCACAGGATATGGTGGCTGTCTTCTATGCTCTTTCAGTTTGATACTTTCCTGCAAGTCAAAATGCCTGTAAGCCTAATATTTAAGGCATGGAAAGGGCTGTAAAGCGTTGGAACAGACTGCTCAGGGAACTGGTGGAGTTACCATCCTTGGAAGTGTTCAAAAATGTGTGGATATGGCACTTGAAGACATGGTTCAGTGGTGAACATGGTAGTGGTGCTGAGTTGATGGTTGGACTTGATAATCTTAAAGATCTTTTCCAAACTTAATGATTCTATGATTCTAAAACACACAGGTGTTCCTGGTCCATCTGGAAAACTCCTCACAGAGGTGTTGAGGTTTTGCTTGCAATCCTATTTAAAAAAACCCCACATGACAAGGTTGCACTGCTTCATTGCCCAGCCCCCCTCTGTGGAATGTTATCACTCCCATAGCCAAGTAGGCATAATTTCTGCCCATGGACCACCAGATCCTTCAGCCCCACGTGGGATTTGATTTTCCATTTGGCACACATTAATAATGTGCTTAGAGCTGCTTTGCTTCACCCGTGAGGGGCCAGGTGCCAGCAAAGAGGTCCTTGGCTGCCTGGCCCACACTGTTCCTCTGTTCTTTATCTTTCACCAGGCAGGGAGTTTTCCCATTTTCACATCTCCCTTTCTTGATGCTGTATGAGTGACTGTTAGGTGCAATAAGAGCGATACAGTGCGTGTGCAGAGTGCCTTTCAGTCTTCTTTATGATGTGCAGACATTACCCAGCCCTCATAAAATCCTTTCAAGGAGAATGGATGTTTGTATTTAACACATACACATCAATATATTTAGAGATGTCTATGTGCATGTATCTGTCCCAAAGAAAGAAAGAACAAATCAAGGCAATGAAAGGTTGAAGAGAAGTTGCAAAGGTTGACATCAGGTTCTATAACTTTTGGTCAGATGTTGTCCATGAGAACAACAAAGCAAATCACATTTCTTTATTTCTAGGCATCTGACTAAGATTTAATTACTCTTAAATGTTTATTTCCACACTTGAATGTAGGTACATCCATGGTAACATGGGTGTATATTGTTGTCATTTGATGTCGGATTTGGTTAAGTATATCTTTAATTGCTGGCAGGTAGTAACTGGTCCTCAAAACTTCTGTTGGCCAAGATTGTCTTTTTACCAAAAGAAGAGGTATCTGATTTTGGCTTCATGGTACCCTTTTTTTTTTTTTTTTTACTTTAGCTGAACTTTTGTTAAATATATGGGTAAGGTATATATGGGTAAGGAGGAAAATTAGTTAAAGCATTAGATGTGGGAAATATAAAGTACTGCTTTCACTTCAATATGATTTTCTTTCTCTTTCACTGCAGGGAGTTTTTATAAACTCCCTTTTAGCTTTAAAGTCTCTTAAAATGACTTTAAATAAGTAGGATGAATGTTCTTTGGGGAAGACAACCAACACAGTTAGTTGAGATATGCTGGAATTTTTATGTCTGTTCTTGCAGCTGAAATTCAAGCCTGCTTCTTTCCTGACAAAGCCAAAGCATGTGAAGGGGGAAAGAAAAGATGGGGGAATAGTCAGCACCAGAGACAGAAGCTGTTTTCTTTCACTTGCTGGCTGCTACAGTCCTATCAGCTGCCCTGAGACTGGACAAACTCAGCCCTGATGGATAATTTAAGATGTTATGTCTTACTCTTTGTTTTGCTTGTGGTCACAGAAGCCATGGAAAAGATGGAGCTATGCCTGGCATGGTGAAATCTTTATCCAAAGTACAGCAGAAGGCAGGGCAAAGAAGGGCAGGAGTAGGATGAGGAGGGAAAATGCAAGAGGGGGTGACTTGAGAAGCAGCATGCAAGGCTGGTGTTGCTGGTGTTGCAGTATTTCAGAAAAGCTGGTGGAGAGGGGACCATTGCCAGGGTCCTGCTGTCTAGTTCTCTTGGATTACGATCAGTCAGACCAGTGAAGATAGTAATGCTGAGCAAAAGGAGGTAGTTATTAGAGGAAGGTGCATCAAATTCTTCTGTTGAATCCTTACTCTTAGTTTCTGATCTTCCTCACCTCTTCCCATGAATTGCCCACTTTTCCCTCTAACCTGCACGCTGATCCTGGAAGGGGTATATATATCAGTAAACTTCTCCTAACTGAGACATATTCCCTTAAATCAGGGAATTAATTAATTTAATTAGTTAAAAGAAGTTATGAATAGTTATAACATTTATTGTTTCCATGTTTTTATAACAGACATGCATGTATATGTGTAACAAGGTTATATATATGTGTGTTTTATGCTTATATCATCATAGCATTTTACCATATAACTATGAATTATTACGTAACTCAGTTATAATAATTATTGAAAAGTAATATATCATTGTGCTATAACATGAATATTTTATTATATATAGGTGTATGTAGGAGCTCAGGACATATCTTGGATGGCTGAGAGAAGATTGGACACAAATCTGATTAAAGCTCAGTTCCTCACTTAAGTCAATGAAGCCACCAAAGTGCAAAATGAACTTTCTCTTTTTTTTTTTTTTTTCCCCTATAACTGTGCCTGGATCTTCAGGGTAAATAATTTAGTTTCAAAACTTTTCTGGTAAATACACTCAGATTAGTTATCAGGACCATCCATTACCAAAGAAAAATTGCTTGTACTGGAAGGGTTACAGTGAAAACAGAAAAGCACTAAGAAGGATGGTGAATATATGGAATTGTATTGTTGAGAGACAGTAAATAGACTGTATGAGATACTGATTAGCCCACAAAAGTGAAGCTCGGATGAATCTGATAATGATCTGAGTGGTGGGGAGCAAGTTCCCAAAGAAAGACTTTTTCCTGCTGTTCGTATTACTGGAACTGGAGGGCACTCCCTGAAATAATTAGGCAGCGAGTTTAAATCAGCAAAAAGGAAGTTTTCCTCCCCCCTGCTTCCCCAACACTTGCAGTGCACGATTGTAGCGTGAAACTCCTTGTCACAGGATGTTGTAGAAGCCAGCAGTATAAATGGGTTCAAGAAGGGATTAGACAAATTCATGGAGGAGAAGTCTACTGGGAGCTATTAAACACGATGGTCCAGATGCAACCTCTGGCTCAGGAAGTCCCCAAACTGCTGATTGCTGGAATCTGAGAGGTTATACCAGAGGAGGGATCACTGTAATTGCCACGCTGCTTATATTTGCTTCTGAAGCACCCAGCGCTCGCTGCTGAGGGAGATGAGATGCTGGGTTGGATGGGCCATCAGTGACTCAGAATGGCTCATCTATTTTTATGTTCTTAATTGTTGTAAAATGAATGGAGAAGCTACCTCGTTTTTCTCCACTCTACAAGCTGAAATTCACTAGTGCCAAGAAATTCAGATTTCCAACTGCTCAGGCCACTCAGGACAGGCTCCTCAGAGCCAGAACAGACACAGCTCAGCACATTAAGTATAACATATTCCATACTGGCCTCTGTGACTGCCTGGGGCCAAGTAAGCTTGCAGCCCAGATCAATGGCTGGAACCACATCTTCCCTCTGGGTACAGAGGCCTATTTGCTTATACGAGTAAAGATACTCAAGCAAAGTTGACTCCAACCTTGGGGCTGGAAGTTGAGGAAGATAAAAGCGTATTGCTTGCTGTACCTCCTTCTCTGGAGCATGTAAAAAGGGATTAAGCAGCAGGGTTGGCAGATGGAGGAAGGTTTAGCTGCCTGCATGTACAACACCAGCAGTTACTGCTCTAAAAGCTGAGTGGAGAAGCTCGGAATTGGTGATTTTCTGCATTGTTTCATCTGTAGTGGTACAGGGGTGAAGGTAACCTACTGTAGATCCAGAGCCATGACTTATGTCCTCACTCCAGGCTGGTACAAAGGCACTGTCAGCCTGCTCTGTAAAGGGTAATGGCTTGTTCACACTAAGAGATGAGTTCAGCAGGATGCAGAACACCTCATTTTTTTGTGTAGCATTGATCCACAAAACAGGAATGTGTTGGCCAAAGTAGATTTGGGTGGATCTTTGGTAAAATTGAAATTCATGCTGAAGGACTAATAAAGGAACTGAGACTTGGCTAGTTGTCTGTTGAGCAGTACCCTGCAGGGTTAAGTCTTGGTGGGGATGTGTCTAGTGCTGAGTGCTGTGTGATCAGGCTAAGTTATGGTGCAGACTTCAGGGGTTGCCCCAGAGAAGGACTTAAAAACCCGGGGACCTGAACACAAATCAGCCACAACTGGAAGCAGTTTGGAGGTGAAACTCTGCTTTTGAACCCTCTCCAGTGCGTGTGTGTTTACCCGAAGTCATCCTTCCCTCCCCTTTTCCCCTGGCATCCCCTTCCCAAACTGTTCGTAAATGTTGCCACTGGGGATTCGTATATGAGAAAAAAACGAGGTGAAAAAAGCAAAGGGAGGAGGAGGAGAGCTGTACCTCTCCTGCAAATGCAATAATTCAGATGGGGGAACGTGCTGTTAAAGTCTCTGCCTTGACGTGTGCATGTGAAACGTGGCCAACTTATGGTTTCTGTGGGAATTGTACGTTTGAATTTTCTGCCTTTTGTGTGGTTAAATTCTCAACCACAACATTGCATTAAATAGTCGGGCTTTTTTTTTTTTTGTATTAGTCGTTGTATGCATAAAGCTTAATGTTTTGCTGCTTTCTGAAGGTGGGAGGGTATTTGTGTGTTTTTGTGCTCGGGCGATGACACGGCGGTTTACTTTAGATCGGAGTGCAGAAGATACGCTTGGATTTCTGCCAAAGTGAAAGGAGGGGGGAGGTGTTGGGAGCTCTTTCTAGTGAGAAGGGATGGCTCAGCAACAGGGGTGTACTGCCAGACCAACAGCAATTATAAGGGACAGGAACAGGCCTTGGGATTTCCTGTTGTGATACTGGATTTTCTCTCTAAGTAAGCAATTCCAGACTTGCTCCAACTGATAGAGCCCACCAGTTTTGTCTGGTCTTCCCTGCACCTTCCCTCCTCCAAATACTTGCTCTACAGCCCCCGGGAACTGATATGAGAGACCTTTGTAGGAAAACAGCACTGACTGCCCACCCAGTAAAAACCAGCATTAATTGCTCCTGGGGTTGAGACTCTCCACTCAAGCCAAGCACTGACATGATGTGAAGGTCTGGTTTCCTGTCAGCCCCTATAGGAGCCTAGGGAAGGTCAAGAATAAAACCTGGGAGGGGCATGGGGATGCTGTCGCCACATCCATTCTGTACTTCTGAGGCAACCAGTGCTGGAAGTTTTAATGTCGGTGTAGATGAGGGTTGTGGGGCATTGAAATGTAAATTGGAAGGGTTTCACAAGACATGTTTATATGCTGCATCAGCATTAGGCTGAAAGGTGAAGGCTTAAACTTGACAAACGTATTTTCTTTTAATCAGTGACCAGCAAAAGAAAATGGGTGTTTACAGGTCCTGTGAAACCCATTAGCTTGGGCTGGGTACATTATTGCACTCCTGAAGCAGTCTTAGGGAATCATGGGTGTCAGAAATTGTCTCCTGTAGCACTAAGGAATGTCAGATAGGCTAGTGAGGGAGAGTGCTTCTTTTTGCTTCCCTTTAGTTATGCTTTTTTTGGATACTGTTCTCAAATTTGTTCTTTGAAAACACAGGTTCCAAATTCCTGTAGCCACCAAAAGCAGCTAAACTTTTCAGACCCATGCCCTGGTCCCGGTGGAAGTCAGAAAATGCTTGGAGCTTTGCTGGGCCTGTTGGAGATGGAGATCTGGGGAAAAAGGGGAACCAATGTTTGCTCTTGTGGGAGCTTAAACTTCCCTTTTCTTCTTCCAGCCTGCTGAGGGTTATTATCTTCATGAAAGGTTATTATCTTCTATAGGGAAGGTGTTATCTTACCTTTCATTCTTGCTTCACATGCCTAGTGAGTCCTTCACCACGGTAACATCCCTGGTATTTTTTGCCTCAGTGGCCTTGTATGCTCCTTTCCAGCCAAAAAGCAATGATCCCATGTTTAAAAGCTAAGGCTGACCTGACTTTCCCACTTCCCCAATGAGTCCAATATCCGGGTCTTCTCACTGTATTTTGAGCTTCCACATTTCCTACAGGCACAACCTTCCAAACCAGATGGAGGGGAATTTCTTTGTTCTTCCCTTTCCTCCCACAAAGAGCTTTTGGGTGCTTTTGACACCCTGAGGCCGAACTGAGATGGGTGAGGGCAATCCTGTGTGTGCACATGAGTGTTTATTCCCACAGGATACGCTCAGGTCTCTGTTCTCAGACCTACTGTGTAGGTAAAAGGCAACTGGTTTTAAAACTCCCTTAAAAGAATGTAAATATATTTTCTGTTTTCACCCACCAGGTCCTTGAACAGTTTGTGATGTTTTTAAAAGGCAAATGTCTTGTTTCCTTCACTGTCCCCAGAATAAAATCCTGTCCACTGGAGCATATGGGAAGTTTACCTTGGACTTTGGGAGAGAGGGGTTTCAACCTGCATGTGTTCTGGTAGAGACATTCTGGGTACCTCCACAGGTTTTTCCCCCTTGGCAGGATTTTCTGGCCTGTTGGAGAAAGTTTTCTTCTCGTTCTGCCTCTTGAGAGCTCTAAGGGCACAGACAAGGACACTGTTAGCAGAGAAGCTGAGTTTATTGGCTTCAGATCCTGTGATTTGGATACTTTCTGCCCTTTTTTGAAACAATTCTTGGTTTTGAAAGCAAATGGGGGCTATAATATCGTGAATTGGACACTAAATTTCTATTAATTCATAAAAACTAAAATAGAATCCATTAGGAGTAGTTTGGTATTGGTGTGAAAGGAGATGTAAATTATCTACTATCATGCTGGAAATGCGAAAGCTAATCATGTTTGGCATCAGGCCAGCTACCATTAAAGTAATTATTTTTAATCATCAGCTTTTGGTGACATGAATACTCATATTTGTTGATTTACTGTGGAAAGCACTTTACATTGTAAATAAAAAGCTGAGAAAATATACATTTTGTTTTAACGATAATAATAATTATTCAGATAAAAAGACATTTGCTTTTATGAAGCCAAAAGAGTCAGTTTCTGTGCCCCTGTCAGTCGATATAATCAGCCTGATCTAATGGCTGTCATTAAATGGGAAGCCCACTGACTGCGGAGGGGTTTGGATCCTATTCCTCTGTGAATGCTACATTTTTTTTAATCTTTAAAATTACCAGTAGTGATTAGTAAACTGAACCACTGCTGTTTAACACCTTTTTTTTTTTTTTTGGTGAGGGGAATTTAAGTTGACAAAAATTCAAACAGAGGTGTCCTATGTGTAACCTGCATTTGAAGATAAACCCTATAAAATATTGTAAATGATCTACATTAAGTTAATGATCTACTTAAGTTAAAATTCCTAATTTTAGCTTGTTTTCTTTAGTTTTTCAATGAGGCTGAAACTTATAATTGCCTGTAGGAGTTCTCTGAGGGGAGATATAAGTGCCCTTGCTTATTTGGGGCCATTGTAAATCACCTGTCTACAGGAATAAAGCTCTATATCCTGGCATTGCATGTCAAAACATTACTCTAAAATTTGGAAGTATTTAATAAGAAGACCTGTAATACATTCAGTAAACACCCCATGGATATGAATGAAAGTTTACCCCAGTGGTCCCTCTCTCCAAAAATACGTGTGTCTGGTTTGCAGAAAGTATTCCTTGATTTCATGGGCATGGAATCTTCTGGTGTGAAATATACAGTATTTAGGTAATATGTACCTAATGTATAAAATCTGTTTAGGTAAAAATAACTTAATTAAGCAATCAGGGAATTCAAATTCACCATGTTGTGCCTGGACACACAGTGAGAATATGAAAGCAATTCAGGGAGGGGAAAGGGTTATTAGTGGGTAAAGCAAAAGCAGCACAAAATACTAAGTGTGGGGCTGTTTGTGATTTTAAGGAAAGAGGGACTGGCTCTTAATTACAGTAGAATAAAAAGCTTATTACAGGGTGTGAGAGGGCGTGGGACCAGGTTATGCTCGGAGTCTCAGAGGCAACATTATTACGTGCATTTTGACAGAGTATTTTGCACAACCCCAATTATAAGAGGACCAAGTACCTTGAACAGGCAAATGAAAAAAGGAAAGCAAACGAAAGCTCATGTCCTGATTCCCTCCTTAGGTAAGCAGATCCAACCACACACAGGCTGATTCCAAAACCATGAGAGCATTGTCACACTAGATAGAAATGGCCACGTGCTGGGTGGCCAGAAGGACCCATGGGAATATTGGTTTCCATCTCATTGGCACCAGCATCTCCACCCCTCAGCAATGTAGGTATTGATTTCGTCAGACTTGTAGTAATTTCCCTTTCCTCTAGTTTTTGACCACATAACATGGTGAGTTCCTGAGTGTAACATGACTCGGTAGAAGTTTGCTCTATTGCTGTGGAAGAGGTTGTGCCCCACTGCAATTGTTGTCTCCTCCTGTCCCCACCCAACCTCCATTCTCAAAACTTGGACCTTCTTTGAGCATCTCCTTGCTGCAGAGCATGGTCTGTGCAGCCAGCCTTTGTAGAGTGATGCCTCTTTTAAAATCCAGACTGAGGAGCCTCGATCAGCCTGATCTGGTTGGGGTATGTGAAACTTGTGAATGGCCACTAAGCCCCAAGATACTTCTGCCTCCTTTACATCTCCTAGCTCAGAGCACAGACATATGGAAGGCTGTACACCCAAACTGCTTTTAATATTGGCCCATAACTTAGCCTAGGGCTTGAATTCAGGTATTTCTAGGCTATAAATCATGGTACAAGTGCTTAAAAAAAAAAGGCATCAATTTGCCCGTGGTCCTTCCTTGTGGAAACATGGTGTGTGAGCATTTTGGGTCATTTCTTAAAAGAAAGAAAACAACCAATCAAAAGAAGGCAAACACTTTGTGGGAGGAAGCTTAAGAATGTCTAGTAAGTGTTTTTAAATAACTTAGGTCAAAGATAAAGATCAAAAATTAAAATATTGGTTAAGTTGGTTGTGAAAATAAAACTCAGTTGGATTTTTCTAAAGGCCTAAATGTAAATAGATAATTGGGCCAGTGCTAAATCAAAATGCTTCCTATTCTTGTGTATTTTAATTCTTTTTCCTTGACAAAGTCATAAAAGGTGAATATATACTCTTTTCTGACAATGATTCAGTCCTACGTGGAAAAATAATTCAGTTAAATTCATACTTTACTAGTAATTCTTTAGAAAAGGGAAGTCCCCAAGTCAAATAGTTCTTTAAAGATTGTGACTTATCCTGCAGGGAGTTCCAATATCAGCTTTACTGGTTTCTCATCAGAATTGTAAGGGAGAAAAAAGGAGTTATGATAATTTTTCATGAAACTTTTGGGGAGAAAAATCCTCTTTTTGAGGTTTGTAAAATTGACTTCATTCTGAAATGCTTTGTCCATCAGTTTCAAATTTTTCCAGCAATTGGGTTTATAAAGGGGACTCCAAAATATTCCTTTTAGAAAAATTTCAATGTAGATTACTAATTCAGGTTTTTGGAGTTTGTTTTACATTGTATGTAATATAATAATACAACATTATAAAATCTTTAGAAAGAAATTACTTTCAAAAAGGAAAATTCCAAATCATTCACTTCAAAATACTGTTGTTTTAAACTGTTCATCCTACTGTATTTTCTTTTTTGTTTCTACAGAAACATTCCAGCAAATATTGCATGAACTTGCAAAGGATTTTGATTGACTGTTTCTCTCAAAGTTTTCTAGGCACCTCCCATTAATTTTTGAGCTTTTATTCAGCTTTCTGCATTCAGTTTTGCTTCCACAGCATTTTTCTGATCTGTTTTCTTTCTGACATTTCAGCAAAAAAAGGTATTCTCATCCCTCCCCATCTCCTGCTCCTGTGTTTTCTCAGGTTGTTGAACAAGGCACTATGTCAACTATTTTATAAAATTTGCACTTGTTCTTCCCGTGGCCATTTACATAATTTTTCTTTTTATCAGAAAGAAATCAGTCCGTGCTCCATCTGGCTCCATGTGAAACGCTCGCTCCGCTCTTCGGTGCTTTGCTAAATCCATCCTCTCCTCATCAGCATGCAGTGCCCGTCTCCCCGGCTTTGGAAGTCTGTGCACTCCAGCCGGGAGCCTCGGTGGACGAGCAGATCTGTAGGCAGAAGTGTCGGTGTGGGTTACCTTCGCTGTTAGCTAGATGGTGCTAAAGAATTTTTGCTTGTCATCGCTGAGGAGACCATTTGGAGTGCAATCCTCCTTTCGGTTCCTGGGCTCGGAATTACAAAGCAGCGCTTTCGCTTTGTCCTAAATGCGGTGTAAGCTGCTGCTGGTGCACGAAAGGAGGCAAAGCCAGGGAAAGACCTGCTCAGGAGCATTTTATGAGTCAGGCCTATTGGTTTTGATGGCTTCAGTGCGCTGTGGATCAGCCCCAGGAGCCTTACGCGTACTTTGACATCAAAGAGGTTTTGCCCTCAGAGGACTCCCTCTCTCTCCTCTGCCTGTTTCCGATCTGCTGGAGCAGAGATGGGCTTACAGCAAACTGGCAAGTGCTCTGCGTTTCGCTCTTGCCGTACCGGTCTTGGGAGAGGAAGGGTTTCCCTCTTGCCTTTCGGAGCTGTGCGCTGCTACGCTTGGGAAATCTTTAGAGGTGAATAATTCAGAAAACAAACAAACTCAAACACCACCCCTCCAACTTGCAGTAAGTGCTCTTGGAGCCCAGGTTCCCTTGCTCCTTCAGTGCTGCTGTTTCGGATTAACAGAGCCCTGGCTCTGATAAATACTAACAAAGTGTAACGAATGATCAAAGCTGCATTTACAACCCAATGAGCTTGAAATGATTGATCTGGATGACATAATAATGATAACCAGTGAGATGAGGCATGCAGGACTCTACCCCTCCAGGTACTGGGAGAAAAGAGCAGGTATTAAAAATGACTCCACTTCTTAGGTCATCAGGTTGTTCCCATTCTGATATAAGTGGAAGACCCTTGCTTCCCCTCAGAAGAGCCCTGCAGCTGCTTAAGGTTGTTCATAATCTTTTGATAGTAATTCATTGTTTTGTGCAGATTACAAAGTTTGACTGATGACCCAGTAAGTAAGATCAAGTCATTCATGACTGTTCCCTGTGCTGCTGAGGATCTAAGCCTCTTGCCTGGAGTTCAAAGTGTGGTGGAATCTCAAATGTTCTTTGCAAAGCCAGCACAAGGCCATAGTCACAGATGTCAAAGGATATGAACGTACCTAGCACATGAATTTTGCCATCTGGAGATTTCCTGTTATACCCCAAAAGACTGGCTAGAGGATTAACAAGACAATGAGGACAAATCATAACTGCAGTTGTGCTTTAGAGCTTGGCTGCCTCTGGTCCCATGATAACCTGACAACCTCTCCAACAGCAGTGTGTCTCCTTATAGCCTTCCAAATCACACTGCCAGCAGACTTCTTTCTCTCCTGCAAAACCAAAACACCTATCTACTGGCCTTAGGCCTGGCAGATGAGAAAGAATTGGACCTCTCTTTTCTCTTTTTTTCTTTGTTTCAGTCTTTGACTGCAAAAAGTGTCAGGATGTGTGGGATGCTCACGTTCCTCAGCACTCCTTAAAAGACAACTCGCCCTTCCATAAAATCAGCAGTACATGCTGTTTATTTCTAGCAGGTTGGTTTTTCCAGGTGGGAGCAAAAGATCTTGTACCCTCAAAGTCACTAATTTGATGTTATAGAAGATAGTCTATTTGTGCATGGAGAAGATATTCTCACAGCACTGTGAACATCTTTGCTTTATAGGTCTGAAACTGTCACTTGGTCCGGATTTATAGCAGGAAAGTATCACATTTTAGGGATAAGTCCTCTGCTGCTACTGCACCATTATCAGCCACCAACTACTTGTTCCTTTCTTTTTTTCCTCACAGAAAAAGAAAAAAAAAGAGTTTGTCAATCAGAATAAATTTATTCACACATGGGCCGAGGAGCATTAGTATTTTAAAAATATTGGGCTCAGTCCTTAGCAGGACACCTTTGAAGTCAAGAAAACTTTTCTCATTTTCCATTTGAGACTTTTTCAGTGTGATACTGAGGAGATATTCACAATATCTACATTTACAGGGGAATTTCTCTAGGTTTCCAATAAAGTTGACAAGGAGACAGTCAGTTGCTCTGGAAGACAATTACAGCATTCAAATACGAATCTGTATTGTTCAGTGGAAGAGGCTATCTTTTATTCTCCCACTCTACCACCATCTCTTTAAGCACCTGAAGCAAGGTGCTTAAAATTTGGCCAGCTGAGTAGCATGTCGTGTCACCACTTTCAGCACTAATTCCAGCTGTTCCTTCAGGAGCTCCTCAAAACAGCTCCATCTGTTTGTCCAACCTGAAATTCCCCCTGACATTAGTAATGAAAAGTAGGACTGACAAGTATGTGGACAGGCATGAGCGCTTTTCTAAAGATTTTTAAGCTACCCCAAAGTCTTCTTACCCAAACAGTGTTACCGTATACGACAGTTGATCTCAGTCTTAGTTCTCTGAGAGGTGAGTTCAATTAGCTTTAATACTTTCAACATTTAAATAGTTAACAGTAAGCAAAGTTCTTTAGAAGCGTAGGGGGACCGCTGCATGTGCGTCTGCTGAAGTTGTCAGGCAACGATGGAAAAAATAAAAAAAAAAACCCTAAAAAAAAAAAAAAATCTGTAATTGCTTCCAGACAATGCCTTTTGGATAGGGCTGTGAGAGAGCAAGGGGAGCTCACACTGACAGAGGGACTGCTCCCAGCCAGAGAGGAGCCTGCTGCAGCCCTGACATCTTTCCAGTCCTGCCTGGTGACCTCCTCACTGCCGGTGAAAAAACTTTGCCCAAAAGACAACCGGGTTCTCCAGCTCGCCACGACACTCCTGGGGAGCAGGAAGCTTGTGGAAAGCCAAACGCTGAGGGCGGTGTGCCAGCAGATCTAGGTCTACTGCTGACCTTCTTCACAATGGTGGGCTCATCCTGTCACTTCCCTGACTCTCCATTTTCCCTGCCAGTAAAATCTGAGATAAATCTGAGCTGTTGAGGGCCAGAGTTCGGTAGCTAATTTGTTGAGGTCCTACAGTAGCGAGCGGCATGGTCTCATTGATATACAGACAAATTCCTGCAATTTTCTATGTGTTCTTAGCAAGAAGTATAACCCTAACACAAATCTTCCTGCTTTGCTATCTTTCACGTTATTTTCTGCAGTTTGTTCATCTAGGTGTTGGCAGAAAATTGGATTCACGTATTTTTTGCTGCAATTGGAAAAGAAAAGCAGAAGAGGCTGGGAGAGACGGCAGCAGAGAGCACTGAGGAAACTTCACTGGCTGCAAACAGCATTAACAGTCAGTGCCAGAACTGAGGGAGAAGTAATAAGGTCATATATTCTGTGATGACAAGTGGGAAAGCTTCTACTTGAACTACCAGGACTGAGCTCAAGCAAGTCCTGCCACCAATCCAACCCCGGCTACGACAGACCAACCTCGAAGGTGACTTTTCAGGAAAGCCTAATTTCTGAAGAAGCATAGGAAAAAAAATGAGGTGGAAATACCAAGAATTTAGCTCTTAATAGGTTCAATGGAAGTGATTGTCTGCTCTCCAAAGCCTCCACAAGTTTTAGCTGTGTTACAGTGGCAGACTACAGCCTTGCCATTTACTCTGCTTTGGCTCAGCCTTGGACAATTTTTTATCAGATTTTTCTGATATTCAAGTGCTAGGCATTAGAAATGCAGCTTAACTAAGCTTGGGCTTAGTTTATTATTGCATGAGGTGGTAGTATTGAGGTTATTTCTCTCTGGGAAAATCTGTATTGGCTCTTGTCAGGCCACAATGAAGATACACATCTTATTACTCATCCAAGTGATTTGATTGTGTCCAGTGGATACTGTTCTGTGCTGATCTCTTTTTCTATCCTAGATTTTTTTAAAAGTCTCACTGTGCAGTTGGAACCACTTAAATATTTTATTACAGAAAATGTAGGCTCAGCATGTAAATTTAGCAGTCAAACTTTATTTATATCTGTGCACATATACATGTTTTTACAGACCTAGGGTTTTTATTTTATCTAAACTAATATCATAGTAAATGATTGGATTGTAGTGGAATTGTTAACAGTGTATATCATCATTTTACATCAGGACTTACACCAGTCTCCAGTAAAGCAGCATTGTGGTTTCTTGCAGTTGGAAAGATCAGAGAGTGTGATAAAAAGAGTCCAGAGAAATGGATGACCCTTCCAGGAAAAAGATCCACAGGAACATCTTGAGTGAATTCATTGCTACATGTTGACATCCAGTGGAGAAATGGTCTCAGAAAACCTCCTTTCATCATCTGTACAGCAATCTTAGGCAGAGGCCCCTGAAAGTGATGTTGCTTAGGTTAGCCTGAAGTTTTGTCTTTCAGATGGATTTAAAAAGTTGGGTCACTGTCAACAGTCACTGCAGGGAAGACAGCAGAGATTCGAGATATTGGTGAAGCTCCACACTTCATCTGGAGCCTTCCCCACTCATGGCTGAACTTGTGTAATTGAGTTTATGAGGAACCATCATCTGTTTCAGTCTAAAGTCAGCTGGGTTAATTTAAGGCAGGGCTGACTAGCTGGCAGGGGAGAGCACTTTAAACCTACCCCAGCCATTACTGCTGCAGCCTGGCCTACTGCCAGCACGGAGTCTACAAGGAGTTGGAGTATATTTAGCTTCAGCTTATTCTCTGCCCCCCTCAGCTTACATGCTGACCCATGCCAGCTGTGACTCAAGTCTTCCTGGCCCCTTTTGCTGACATCCTCCAACCTGTCTGTTTGTTTAGATCCACGCTGTTTGATAACGTGGTACTTGTCTTCAACCGTAAAAATTTGACCGGGCAGCAGGCTTGCTCGCAGACCTTGGGCAAGTCATTTCATTCCTCATACTTGGTTTGCAGGTCTGCAAAATAAAGGACAACTCCAACAGTCCTGCCAGGAGTGATGCTGGAATGTTCGTGCACCGCTCCACTCTGTAGAAAAGCTGAATGTATTTAATATAGCATATAAGGTATTTGTAACATTAGTGAGACAAGTCAGTCAGGGACCATGTGTTTATTACTTCAAAAAGGGATACAGCCCTGCTGTTATTACCAAAAAAATTTAGGCCTTACTATATTCAGAGAAAAGTTCACCAGATTATAGTTTCCTCCACCAAACACATACTTTTTTAATCTTGGAAGCTTCTTTCTCATCCATTCCAACTTTGACTTCAATTTTTCGTGGACAAAAAATGTCAGGCAGCTTTATAGGATTTCCAGTTACAAATGATACAAGTCTTAGCACATCTCATAGGCAAGGGAATATGATGTACTTTATGATCTGATAAAAGTAAACCTGAGGGAGCTATTCCTAAAAGTGCCACTCAGGGTCAAGGATGAGATCACATCTGAGAAGGCAGCAATAGTATCAAATACCTTTTGTAAAACAATGACATAAAGGGCTTTAGAAACCTGGCCTGAGCTGAGTGGTCTGGATTGGCTCCTAGTGATGTCAACCACGTGCCTAGAATGCCCAGTCAGTGTCACATTCTCCTGCCTTTTTAGGAATAATTACCTCTTAATAAACAGCAACAAGTGAATTTAGGTTGCTTGGGATGTGCTGTGAGCTATTATGTGCTCACAGTAGTCACAATAAGTGGAACTGAGGAGCAAAGAGTTTTTGTCAGGTAGATTTTGCACCTTGGACGCCTTTTTTACCCCATCATAGCAGCACATGCATGGATTGAAGTCCTACATCTGCCTTTCCTGGGGCTACCAGAAGGTGTGTTTTCCAGTGTGTTCTCAGATATTGCTGGTTAATGAGGAAATAGCATTTTGGCAGCAGGACGAGTCGCTCCCTTGTTCTTAGATCACAACTAGTTCTCTCTGGGTAACTCCAGATGCCTTATGCAATGACCTGTTCTCTAGAATCTACCAGTTCTTTGTCTCCCCTCAAACAGGAGTCCATGGAAAAAGGCCATGGCCCACCATGATGGCACTCAGTACAACCAGTTGAGAGAGTAGATTTTGTTTGTGAAGCTCATTCTCACAATTTTAGTCCAGTTGGGAGGTTGGAGAGGAGACCTCATGCTGAGTTTCCTTCCTGTTGAGACACAGAAACAGGGCTTGGAGAATCTTGAATTCTACCTAAGCTTGCTGCTGATGTTCTCTGCAATTGTAGGACAGGCACATTCTCTCTGTGCCTCAGTAAGTGATATACTTGATGTAAATATAGCCTGAAGTGCTTAATCTGTTAGATCAGGCAAAGTATTATGCTAAGATAACCATGATCTTTCTACTACTGCATGTAGGGTTTTCAGAGCATTATATCATGCTGCTGTTCCATCAGCATATCTTCAGGTCCCTGTCTATTTATAAAGAGAAGAAGAATGTAATTCCTTGCTTTCATAGAATCACAGAATGGCCTGAGTTAGAAAGGACCTTAAAGATCATCTAATTCCCACCCCATTGCTATAGGCAGGGACACCTTTTCCTAGACCAGGTTGCTCAGAGCTCCATCCAACCTGGCCTTGAACACTTCCAGGAATGGGGCATCCACAACTTCTCTGGGCAACTTTCTTAGAAGCCCACTAAAGGCAATGTGGAATTGTGCAAATGGCAGGTGAGAAACCCATTTCATTCCAGGGCACGTGAGGTAATTAGGCATTGCAGTGATGCCAAATACCAAATGAGCTGAATTTTAAGAAGTCCACCAAGGCTATTGCTAAACAAGTGTAACTGCACTATCGTGCCTGACCCCTGCATAATCAGGAACGTGAAGGGCTGAGGTTTCCATAGATATGTCCTGAACACTCATAAATAACATGAACAAACTCCCTGTTGCCTTGTGCAGTGATGTATCATGGTTTGTGTCTGTAGTAAAAGTCAGTCCTTTTACTAAAAACTCTTCATGAAACAGAAGATTACAACTGTTTGGGATTTAGTTCAGTGTCTGAGAAAACACTGAAGTTATTGAGACAAATTCAGAAAGAGAGAATTAAAAGCTTTGTAGAAGAACTAAGGGGTGTTTAACAGCGCCTGCAAAAAGTAGTCTAGAGACCAGGAGCTGTGTGTGTTCACCATTTAATCTGCATGTAACATAATCTGACTCTTTTGCAGGTACAAGTGTATTAAAGAAACTCTCATATAAACTGAAAACACAGGAAGAGCATGTCTTAGACCAGAAAGAAGGATATCATTATTTAAGGAAAATGGTGTGTGTGTGAAACCAAAAGGTTGATTATAAACTTTAATTTTACTTTCAAATGTATTACCAATGTGTCTGTGGTCCTGCTCCCCAGTTGGTATTTTTGCAGGCAACGCATGTGTCCTACATATGAAACTATAGTAATTTACACCAGCTTGGACTCTAATCTAGCAATGGTAATTTAACAGAGCCACTCAGAGCTCTGCCCACCTGAAGCTTGTTGCAACTGGAGAGTGTTTAACTTGTACCCAGGTGACCATTCCACTTGGCAGGGCTCTCAGATCAGAACAGGAATACCCCACCCACTGGTGTCCCACCAATCTGAGCAGCCTCGGGGTTAATGCTGTTCACCTGGCAGGGTTGGGAAAGGGAGCACAACAAAGAACTGTTCCAGAGGACTTGCTGAGAGGTGTGTTGTTCCCGATTGTCCTATTCTTTTTCTTTTGCTTGGGCTGGAAATTGTGCCTGACTGGTTGCTGCCTCCTGTTGCTGGTAATGCCTCTTGCTGACCCTGGGTTCAGATTTGTTTGCTAAGCTGGGATCTGTAAAACTGCAGTCTAACAATTCCACCACTTGTTCTAATTTAGTGAGGGGTGAGAATTAACAGATGGTGTCATTATCAAAAGCTGTTCAAGTGTTGAAACAACATAAATTCCACAAATACAGAAAAACAAATACAAACTGCAGTAATTTTTCCAATATCTGTTGAATTATAATCATGCTTTGCATTTATATAGTGCTTTTTAATCCACAGCTTTTGAAGTGCTTCCAAATAATAACTAAAACTCAGCCTGGATCCGTGAGAGAGGAGAGCATAATATTACCTGCTCTGCTGAAGTTGAAGGTGTGGTGCCGAGTGTTAAAGACTCACGTTGGAGATCTGGACAGGGACTCTGGCTTCTTCTCCTGGCTCTGCTGCTGCTCCAGCTGAATGGTGTTGGGTAAGTGATTTCATTTCTCCGTACTTGAATTTCTGTGTTTCTAAACATGGAATGGTAATGTTCTGCCTCCTCTGGGAAATGTTTTGTTTCCAGCAGATGAAAAGTGCTACGTTGTAAGATGTGGGTGTTGTTGTTATCATCATCATTGCAACTATTAAAGAACAGATGCTGAGGGTGCTAAATATGAAATGTTTGATTTAGGTTTTCAGAGGGCCTGAGAACATCAGGGCTCTGACTGAAGTCCCTCTAAAAGCTTGATTTTTAAGTGTCCCAGGGTGAACACTAAAACAAAAGTAAAGTGGTTTTTTTTTTTCCTCTCCTTGATAATAATTAAAACTTCTCAGGATCTGTACATTCTAACTTTCTGCATATTCCATCTTTATAGTATACCAGTGTGTTGCTTTTCTCTTGCTTGTGCTCCTGTAGGTGTTAATGAGGGGTCCTGCAATTAAATTCAGCAAGTAATTTTACTGAGGAAACAGATTTGAAGATTGGAACTCACTGTCTACTTTAGGACTTTTTTATGAGATCATGATTTAGGATTAAAAAAACAGATATAGGGGAGATAATCTCTGTTGGTAAATTGGGTGTTAAGACTGCACAACAATAGTAGTGGATTTTATGCAAAAAGATCAGTCTGCGATCATTGCGTTTCAGAGTTGTGTGTTTCAGAATATAATATTTATGCTGTTGATAATATTTATATTTTGGTTGGCCCAAAGTGGTCCTTTGTGGTTAAGTGTTTTGAGGACTGAATTTTCATAATAAATAAGAGCGGGGAGGGAGGAGATAGAGAATGAAAAAAAGAGAGTGGGGGGGGAAAAAACCCAAACAACATTTTGGGAGGGGAAGGTCTCAGTTTAATCATGGTGAGTTCTATCCCAAAAAACAAAGTTCATGTGTTTAATATTCCCTTACTTTAAAGACTGCATTCATATGAGTACAGTATCAGAAGGTACTCTTTGCATAATTTGCTAGATTTGTGTTGGGGATTTGTTCTCCATTCTCCTTGGGCAAATATCATGATACAACTGATATCCGTGCATTTTGAAATCTTTCCTTCTCAAAAGAAGTCAGCAATGTTTGAGTGTCTTCCTAGGAGCAAACCCTGGCCTGTGGCAACCCCTGAGCACCACCTGGCCCTTGGTAAGGAAGGAGCCAATCCACCCAGGCTAGAGCTGTGCCAGAAAGTGCCACTATGACAATAAAAAAAGGGCAGTGTTGGGGCCTACCATAAACCTAGACTGTAGCTGGTGGTCATGTTCTATAACCCATCTGAAATCCCTCTGAAAGGCTGGAGTCTGTCCTAGTTTCTAGTTGTGTCCAGGATGGATGTATTGCGAGCATACATTCTTTTTAAAGATGTGTCATTTCACACAGATGTCTTATAAACTTCTGCATTCAAGTTGCATTGTGTGCTGAAAGACATCTTCTCCTGCCAGAAGGTCCCACTGGTGGCCTGATGATGGGGAAGCAGTGGCAAGGAGGTGGCATGAGCCAGGGGTGTTGCACTGCCCTGTTGGGTCTTACATGGACAAATCTGGTAGGGACTTAGTCCTGAGACTCAAAATTCTGTTGTCTCCCTTCATACACCAGAACATTATGAATGGTGCTTATTTATTTATTCCTTTGGTCTTGGTCAAGATAAAAAAGAAGAATAAAAAAGGAGTACTTGAGAATTTCCTAGCTTTGACAGCATTTGAGGCTTTGCAAATGTGGGCTTCAGCTGCGCTTGATGGAAATTACTGCAAACTGCCACACCAGCCTGGAAGCCAGCACAACACAACCACAAGTTTGGCAACAAATTACTGCTGCAAAGATGCCTTTGCTGTTCCTTTAGCTTTCTATGGATTTGGGGCACTTTGGTTTTCTTTTTTTTTTTTTCTTTTCCTTTTTTTTTTTTTTTGTTTGTTTTGTTTTGTTGTTGGAGATACTCTCAAAGTAGAACTCAGAGTTTTGGGTTGTCTAGCCAAAGTTCAGCTGTCCTTTTGCATCTCTGCCAAACTTCCTGTTTTCAGCAAAACCAATTTATTATCTTGCTGTTTCTTTAGACCTGAAAGGATTTGCAAGCACAAATAAACTTCTGGTGGTTTTTTGTTTTCTTTTCTTTTTCGTGGCCTTTCAAAGAACAAATTCACTTGCTTCCTCTCAATTATGTGGTCTATGCTAGCAAAGAAAAGTATTTAACCTTTGGGCCGCTAGCAAGGTTCAGAAAATGTTTTAATTGTGCAAAACTTCTGCACTCTGAACTTTTAAAGGACAGAATCATTTTTTCGTATGCTAGAAATCTGTTTTCATGTGGTTGGGCAATAGCATCACTTGGTCACATGCATGTAAAGGGAGTTTAGAGTGAGTTAAAATTGGAAATATTTACTCCTAAAAATTTCCTAAGCCTTTCCTAAAGGCTTATTATTGACAATCCATGACTACATTGTCACAAAATAGAAAAATCTATGACAGGTAGGCAGTAAGCCTCCCTCTTACTTATCAAATCAGATCTGTAAGTAAGAAATTAGGCAGCAAAGCTATCCCTTGTCTTCATGAAGGGAAAGCAAGACGTTGCAAACCCAAGCTCTGTTGCAAAGAAATTGTAGAAGAATCTCCCCTCTAAAAATGAAATATATGTAAGTTATCCAAACAGGAAAAAAAAATATCTGTGTCTTTCATCCCCCAAAGCCACTGTAGCATAAGAGAGCTTAACAAAAGCATGTTTGTAAAATTGACTTTGGCAGGAGGAGGTTTGCAGGGTAGGAGGTGGTATCTTGGCATTAGACAGCTCTATCTCTGTGTGCCTTAAAAAATTATTACCCATTACCTGTGACTGTTGGGAAGATGTTGAAGTCTATTTTTTGGTGTTGTACTTCAAAGGATTTGCAAATTCTTTGAAGGTGACTTAACAGCTATTAAATGATACTGAAGGAGGGGAAAAAAAATATCGAAAGCTTTCCAAAAAGAAGTTTAAAGGATGTGTTTAATATTAGTGTTGGAAATGTGCTGTAAATCCTCAAAGTTTATGTGTGTCACCATTTTGGAGATGGCATTTATCATAGCAAAGGGAGAAGGAACAATTTACAGAGGGAAGGATCTTTTAGGGGTTTTATATGTTCCTCCCTGTGTCATAGGAAAAAAAAAAAAAAGACATTTGAACAGAAGCCCTCAGCTACACAAAAATCCTTTAACAGTTTTAATGTCCAGGCTGTATGACAGCAGGATACTGCTGCTACTTTCCTTAAGGAAAATGATACTATTAGGAATTTTTCAGCAGTTTGCTGTCCTTCATAAAGTAATTATAAAATAGCAGGAATCTCTCGTGTCAAGTAATAACAAGAAGTGAAAAAAAAAATTCAATATGTAGAAAACCCCCCAAAGTTTGAATAGTAAAAGTAAAAATGCTAATGCTTTGAATGGGATTCTTCTATTGATATTTTCTATTCTAGTTCTATTAATTAATTCATGTAGGAAGTTCTAAAAAGTGCCAGGAAGAGAAATGCACCTGTGGTTTATTAGTTGGAAATGTGTTTCTCTGGAGTCAGTTTAAGATTCCTGCTCCTTTAAAAACACAAGCCAGGAGTTTTGTCAAGAACCCTGTGTTCATCCTTTCAGAAGTGAAAGCATTTAAAGGCACATGGGAAATAATTTTTGATACCAATAACTTCAAAGAGGTTAACAGCGTTTAGTGTCCTTGGCTTTCAGCTTAATTTGTTAAATTAAGCTGCCTCTGAAATTTATAGCAAAATTATTGTTCTCTGGGGAAATAATTACTGTTCCTCTTTCTAGAGGGTGTGTGTGTGTGTGCTTATGTTTGTCAGCAGAGGAATTCAAATTGATGAGTTTAAAGGAAGTCTTTCATTCAGTAACACCGAGTCGGTATCCTAACAAGAAGGGGATGCTGATCTATTGATTCTTGGCTAACAGGGTGGTGCCCTATTGATGGGAAATCCTGCTTTGATACAGTTTTCCTACAAGTAAAACTAGACTGACCCATAAGAGTTTTTAAATGAGTGTTGGTGAGTCTTCATTTTCATCTTGCCACAAGGTAATGATGGGATTTTGGCTTTCGTGGCTATCACTTGGTGGTCATCAAGAAAGGAAGACACCTATCAGGGATGAGCCTGTAGTAAACACCTTGATTTTGGGTGTCCTAAACTAAACCATTTCCCAAGAGAAGGATTTAATTAACGTGTGTACCTTGCAGGGGCTTTGGCAGAGGAAAATAAGCGGTAGGAAAGTCCTGGCAGAGTAACTGCCTGCCTGGCCTGATGCTGCATTGACCCTTCAGGTGAAGGATTTTGGTGGGATACTGGAATAGATGTGCATCCCATCCCTGCCCAAGTCTCATCTAAACCAGGCCCTGTGTCAATACAGAGGTTTGGGACTGCAACAGTCTTCCAGCTTTACAGGAACATGAGTGGGTTTTTTTGGACTCATGGGGACAGGCACTTACTGGGGAATGTGGGATGTTGCCCAGAACCTCCAAAACTGGAGCTGAATGTTTCGGTGGATGCCACATCTCTTGTGTGTTGTTTTTAATGGACATAATCCTGGCCAAATACAATACTAGCATGCAAAGTTTTCTGCAATACACTGTAAAAGGAACAGTAGTGTCCCTTTATATGTACATTGCTTTTAAAGTAGTGTTTCATAGTGTTCCATCATTTGAACTACTTGGTAATGCCACGTTT
The DNA here is from genome assembly GCF_036250125.1 of Pseudopipra pipra. Taxonomy (NCBI): domain Eukaryota; kingdom Metazoa; phylum Chordata; class Aves; order Passeriformes; family Pipridae; genus Pseudopipra; species Pseudopipra pipra. The sequence goes on along the minus strand of NC_087551.1, from coordinate 8,850,988 downwards.
TCCTCCTCCTGAACCATGTAGCACATTGTGGTTTTGGCTGAGGAAACTTTGCCTGGAATAGTTTGAAGTCTCAGTTCAGAAGTAGGAAGCCAAACTGGGGGCTTTTTTAGGTCTCCTCTAGGTAAATTTATCAGTGCAACTGAGAGCCAGTTGGGTTTTAATGATTGTCTGCTGCAACAATACCTCTTGCATTGCATGGAGGAAGGAGAAAGGAAAGGGTGGTAGTGGCTCATCAGCTCCTGGACTCCTTGTTAGCTACAAGAAGCAGAAGAATGAAGTTTTGTCATATCCACTAGTGGCTACAACTGACAGAAGCTGGAGCTTCCAACGCTTATAATAAATAGATGAGAAGCACAGACTGTGCTATGCTGCCTTTTGGGACACAGCACAGCCCTTTGACAGGTGCTGCCTGCCTAGTGTTCCCCTGGAGAAGGTGAGGACCAGGATGGTATCTCCAATAGCTTGGAGGCTGGCTTGGCTCTTGGCTCAAAACAGTGTTAGACACACGTAAATGACTGTTTATGTTTGGCTCTTTTTTTTTTTTTTCAGCGCTTAAACAGTGTTCCTAGTGAATCTGAGGAACTGCCTATAAAAGTTTCTACATCTGTTTCCTTCCTTAGGCTTGTCAGTTGTTGCTTATATCCCAGTCATGGCAGAGAGGAAACACTGCATTTCTTTATTCAGTGTGTCTGGAACCTATCCTGAATTTTTGAAGTGCCTCACAAATTTTTAAAACAAGCTATTAACAAATACTATATGCACTTTTGTATTTTGGCTCATCTGTTTTTCCTGGAACTGATTTTCAATTAAAAGTCTTTTTCCTACAAAAAGTCAAACACCTTGGCACATCAGCAGAAACCTGCAGCTCCCTGAAAGTGCTCCATCCCAAGGCTGCTGGAAGTTACCTTGGATCTAGCTGTGGGAAAAGATGAAGTACACTGTGTTTAATCTAAGCTTTGAGCAAGTAGGACTGGAAGAGCATTTTGCAATCAAGGGACCTTTAGGAGATCCTAGGTTTTTGTGTCTTTGCCAAGTTTAATCATTTGGGTAATGTGCTTTCCACTCCAGCTACCTACTTCAGACTACAAAATTTCAGCTGAAGCAATCCCAAAAAATAGGGTTGGTTGGGTGGAGCAGTGCAGGGAGGAGGCTGGAACAACAGTATATTGCAATAGGAGATGGGGGGGAAAAAAAGGACAACACCCCCAATTCTGGTGATCTGTTTTTTAAGACTGCATGGCACACCCATGCTTTGGAGCAGAGGCATGAAAGCTGGCAACCAACCGGCTTTTGTTTCAAGGATATGCCTTTTCCAGTTTTTGTTAAAATCCACACAAATTTGGCAAGGCTGTGAGGCTTTTAGGGGACTCAGTTCATGTATATTCATCAGCAAGGAGTTGGATTTCAGCGGTGCATAACAGTCTCTGCCCAAAGAGAGCCTGTCCCGTACCCAGGATGGGAGCACTGCAGAGTGGAAGGTGGAAATACACATTCCATGTGCTGCCCGTTTCCTCGGGGCTTTTGGAGGATGGCAAACCCTTGTGCTGGGAAGCCTACGCTTCTGTGTTAGTTTATTTTTACCAAAGCATCTTGAGGGCTCTCTAATTTGAATGTAGATGAGAGGAGTGGCAGGGAAGGCAACCTGAGAGCAGAAACCTGGTGTTTGGTTGGAAAGGTGAAGGACTAGGAAGGTGGGAGAGGAGGAGTGGAGAGACAATGAGCCCTGGTGAGGACTTGACAAAGAGCCAAGGCATTGGACTCTGGCCAAAAGGACAGGGAATGAGGTCAGGAGATGAGGCTGGAGCATGGAGGGGCAGGGCTGTGAATTAATGAACACAGGTTTGAAGGAGTGAGAGTGAGCTGTGGAGGAGAATAGAGGCAAGAGCTGCGCTGAAGTAGATGAAACTTCTGTTATTCTCCCACTGTAAACTTAATCTGTGCTCATTCCAGGGTAAATGGGTTAAACAAAAATAACGAGTGCTGGGATTATGTTCCCTTTCCTGTGTCAGCACGCAGTCTTCAGGGATGGGGGATGTAAGTTATTTGGCCAGGTACTCAGCAGGTGAGACACAGTATAACTTTATCAATAGCTCCATACTGATTTATATAGATAGCCTGGCCCTGTGAGCATCTTCCCACCTCTGTTATTTCCTAACATGGCTCGCACATTTAAAGGTAATAAAGATGTGGTCTGGTACTCTCAGACCTGCTGGCAGTCTGAGGTTACTTATTAGTAGCCAAGAGCAGAATTTGTCTCTTCCTCTGTAAATTATCTTCATTTTACTCTGTTTTAAAATGCATCACTTGAAAGTCTAAAATATTTGACAGTTGGTAAATGTATTCAAACTACTGCAGCATTTAGCAGTGGTCAAATATCTAGCTATACATTATATACTGTCACATATATTTAATGTATGTGCAAAAATGTCACCAGACAGAATAGTTATGTGGAAAATATTATAATAAATGTAAAAGTTGTCATAATCTACTGATGAAAATGACCCTAATTTATTTGAACCACTGACATGAGTATATATATCTTTATTCTGACTTTTTATTCTATAATTTTAATAAATAACTTAGTACTTGTTTCCATCTTGTGCAATGTCCTGGGATGAGGTGGAAGTTGGAATACAGAAAAAAATCAAGTGGAAATTAGTAGGTGCCTTTTATTTTCTAAGTACAGTGAAGTTAAGTTTGAATGTGTTTTAATATTCTTGGATATTTAAATGCCCTGGGGCATCTTGTATTTAGGAGGAAAAATTTTTTTATTAGTTTCTTTGTGTATTTTCTGGTTTTTTTCCCCCTGTTTTGTAAAACTTCAAAGGTAATTTTTTTACTTGTGACTTTCTATGAAATCCTGGAAAATGTTCATAAGGTCAAATGAGCTGTTTTGATGTGGTGTTTGGATGTTCATTCTCTCATTGTTTTTGAAGTAAATAAGGCTATGTTAACATAAAACCACATAACAAATTGACTGCATTAGCTAACTAATAGACTGAAAGAGAGGATAGATTTTAATTCTTTTTTTATTATTGATTTCTCTATTGGTATGACATTGTCCAGGGATAAAATCCATCAAATTTCCAAATATTCTCACAACTACTGTGGAGCTCACATAGGTAGGCATTGGGTATTAAAATATAAGATACCAGTGGATCTTTCTGAATGGGAGTGAGACTCATAGTACTAGTACTAAAGTAACAGCTTTATTTTCTTCTATCATTTCTCATCCCACAAGATTTAACCACCTTACTAATGTGCTCTACGATGTTCTGTACCAAATATTAATATCAGCATTATTACAGTGTCAGCATTTCTCTAGTGTTAGCAGATATATTGTTTTCATTATATAAATCTAGTCCCCACACTCCCTGCTTTCCAGTTTAATTAATCCTTTGTCACACCAACGCTGCCAAGAAACCTGTGGCTATTTATAGAATGGTATCATATTTTAATATGCAAAAGATAAATATGACTTGGAATGTTGCAAACTGTGCTACGAGTGGGATTTAAAAGTAAAAAATTAATTTGACTCAATAGTAGAAGCTATAGGTTGCCTTTAATGCTTTTTACTCTGTGAAACATGTTAACTGTCATTAAGCAGATAGCAGGTTAGCTTTAATTTTTGGTTTTTGACCTTCGGTTCTCTTAGAAGAGATGTTGTGCGTTGATGGGCTGCGCTCAAACAGGGGAAGATAACTTCAAGTTATCTGTTTGTGCTCTGTGCAGCAAGAGCTCAAAGCACAAGGTGATCAGGTGCTAAAACTTCTCTGTAAAGAATTTTTTTTTGGTAAACAATTTTCGTTTGGATGGATAAGTCTTCACTGGTGAGTAGCCACATTTTCCAAGACCTGCCATACAGCAGGAAGGGAAATAACCCTACATCTCCTCAAAGGTGCCCAAAGATTCATGACTCTGGCTGTTTGCATCAACCCTCTGCATATAAATGTCTCAATAGTGAAAGAGAGGCTTCAAAGAAAACTCTATCAACCTCAAAATATTGGGCAGAAACAGCTTACGTGTTACGAGTTTGGAAACTTGCATTCATGCCAAAACAGTAATGTTTTTTGGTAGTACTGCTTCAGGTCATAAGTCTACAGGCTAAAGGCACCTGAAACTGGCCAGGGCTTGTATTGGAGGTGTCTTTGGTCCTTCTTTGCATCCCTAAATCCAAGGTGTGACATTCTCCTAGAAAATGTTATGTTGGGTCTTCTGCAGCTTGGCGTGTTTAGCCTTATCTTGAATAATTCTGCTTTTTATAGTTTCTGCAGCTTTAGTCCAGAAATTACTTACTTCTCTATATTTCCTGCAAACTTTTTTTTTTTTTTTCTGGGATTGATGGTACGTTTGCCAACTGCAGTGTCTCTGCCACCAGGTGAATATAAATGGTAGAGTTATAGTACCAGTAAGTGGTGTTTTCATAGTCTGGTATGTGAGTTCCTTTAGAGTTCTTTGGGGAAGCAGAAACGAGAACTGATGTGGTCACTTGGCTACTGTGCCTTTAAGAATTGAGAAATTTGGAGGCTTTGTGCAGATGATAAAGTGTTGAATTTTTTTTTTCCTGTAGTCTTACTCTACAAAGGCCACAGGGACTCTTAAAACAAAATTAATTTTTCCTCAGTATACCAGTACATTGTAAAAACCTTTGCAAACATTGATTTTAAAACAAGTGATTGTGTATTTGCATATGCAAAACAATAAAAAAAAAAATCAATTGCATTCCTAAGAACAAATATATGCCAGTAATTCTGTTGAAAAAAAGTGCTTGTGCCACACTTTCTGTTTAATACCCCAGCTGTTTTACTGGTCCACATTTTTCTTCAAAATACTGAAAGTGAGAAAACAGTATTTCTACATAAAAGGTTGAAACTATTTTTGATTTAACTCAAAGGCATTCAGGAGCAAGCAAATGCTGTCAAGTATCTTCAGCCAGTAGATTTCAATTTGTATTTAATACTTGCATAACTTAAACATTAGCCAAGAGAATTTTTAAGCTTTTTTTTTTCCCTTTAATTTTGCTTAAAAAAAGTAAAAAATACTCCTCCTGGACTGAGATCTTGTATCTCAAGTTTCAGACCGAAGTAAACTTTTACAGCCGAGTTGTAAAATAGCAGTTTATGAGACAAACTCTGCCAAAACTTTAACTATAACTGTGCCAATGTGCCATTATAATAATCCAACAATAATCATGGTCCATTATATTAAATCACTCGCACAGACAAAGGCTGCTAACCTTTCCAAGTGGGAAAAAATGTTCCTTTCAAATCAGGGATAAATTCCAACTGAGAAGACCAAATGCTCCAGCCTTTAAGTAGTGAATACATTTACTTCTCCCCAGGGCTCAAATAACCCAACATTTGGTAAATGTTTAACAAGGACGAATTCTCCCTCCCATTTGCCCTTTTCTCATATACACTAGATTAACAAATTTAGCTTAACAAGATGATCTGTGTTACCCCCTGGTATCCCTCAATTGGATCCTTCCTCCTGTTATTGGCGTATCATCCCAGTCCATTTGTTTGATAAGAGGACCCAAGGTAATTAGCTGTGTGGCAGAAACAGTGTCTTTCACCAGCCCTGCCTCTTACACCGGCAAGTCTCCCACAAACACAAGGAGGTGCTTTTGCTGTTGCTCTTTTCTTTTTACACATGCTTTTTTTTTTTTTTTTTAAGGGGATCTCCTTTTTGTTGCATTTTACAGAGGAGATTAAGTGAGCATGGCATGTAACTCTTGACTCCCGTTATGCCTCCCCTGCAGCATGTCAGGAGCTAAATCAAAGCCTCTGCAGGAATTCACAAATCCAGCTTAGAAATCTCATATTTAGTCCTGGGTAAATGAACATTGTTGAGGGCAGAATAACCGTAGGCACTCTGACACATTCAGGGGGTGGTGGTGGGCTGTGCCTGTGTCAGCTCCATGGAGTCATGGATTCCTCTGTTAGCCTTTTCTATTTTCAGCTGGGTTTTGCCACATTCAGATGCCCTGTGGTTGTTTCATGCATCTGGCAAGCTGGCTGGATGGAAAAACTATAGGAGTAGGCTCACACTGATGAGCAGGTTTCAGATTTGGAGAAAGTTTCCCTGTGGTGTGTGTTTTTTTTTTTTTTTTTTTTTTTTTTTTTTTTTTTTGTGGATTTGTTTTTCTTTTTTTTTTTTTTTCTTTAGCTTGTGAAATGATTGGGCTTATGCTGTGAAAGGAATTTGGTGCTCTCCTGTTTTTCCTGGGAATGTATTAGCAACTTCAGAGCTGCCAACTTTGCCGTGAGACATTCATGAAGGTTAATACCTGCAAGGGCTGGGAGGAGAGCAGTTAGGATGAGAAGGACCTAAAGTCCATATTGGTGATCTGAAGTGAACTGAGCAGCTGCATTTAATTCCAAAACTAGAGCCTTTACCTGCACTTAACACTTGAACAGTGGTGGTGACAGCTGGCAAAAGTCTCTAATGCTTTTAACGGCTGTCAGTGTCACTGATGAATAAAGCACCTTCCCATGACTGAACTGGAGGAAGGACATCTGTTTTTGAAACCTGGCTAGAGGATTGTCCTGCACATGTGTGTTACTGTGTGAGCCATTACTTCCACCACCTTGGTTTGTGGTTTTCCCTCTGATCCAAAAGTGAAATCCTGGTCGGAAGTCAGGCAGTGCCGTTGGTGTGCTGGAGGAGACCTAAGGCAGGAGCAGTGTGATGCTGCTCAGTGTGCACTTCAGCATCCCAGCATTCCTCTGTGAGCCACTGAATTTCATCACTTCTCCAGCACTGAGGGCTCCACACTTGATAGTGCTCAGTGACTGAAATATCCTTGTCAAAAGGGCCCTTGGATGAGCTCAGGATTGTGGCGATGACAAGGAGTGTGGTGATCTGCTTTCCTGTGGGGATGGGCCCTGCTGTTTGGGTTGGTGGATCCCCAGCTGAGAATCAAGCCATTGTCATTCCAGTTGGCTTTTTCCTTGGTTTCTGACCAGCTAACCTTCTGGAAGCATTTGTTTTGGACTTGCTCTTGTCATTCCTGTCTCTGAGGAGAGAGAGACACCCAATTCCTCAAATTGGGTGATGGCAATATCAGACTTTAGTCAGTCTGGTCATTGAAGCTGACAGTGAACATAACTTGCTTTTTGTGTGATAAACATCACCAAGGGCTCAGTGCTGAGCTGCTCACTGTAGCAGACAGGGATTCTGCCGTCATCTCTGTGGGAGAGGTCTCATGTCCCAGAAAAGGACTGCTATGTGTTTCCTTCAGCTTTGCAGCGAGAGTGGTTTGGAATTTACCTGCAGGTAAAGCAAGATCTTCACCTACTTCCGTGCCTTATCATTTCAGTTGTGATTGCCAAGGTGATGGGTTTGGGGAGACTCCTCAGTGGAAAGGAATTTGCCTTTCAGTTCTGCAAATACATTCACTTCTAAGGAGTTTTTGCATGAATGGGTCTCAAATGAAGACTTGTTCTATTTGTAACCAACTCCTTTAATTGTTGGCAAAGTAAAAAATTCTCACTTGTTTGTATATTTATCAATCAAGCTGAATTAAATAACACAGCCTAGGTGCAAGAAGGCACAGGAGAACCAATTTGGATAGATAGGACTCTTCATTCTCGAGTGATTCACGCAGTTGTTCTGCTGTACTGAGGCACAAAAAATAAAAACCATTGAAGTGCTTCAGTAACACCAAGAAAAACTACTAGATGGGAGAACTATGTAACAGAACTGTGTCACAAGATAATCACTCCTCACTGATACACAAATGCTACGACAGAAACCCATCCTTGTCATAGAGATGCAATTACCCATGTCTCAGTAGTTTGATCAGAAAGGTCAATACCCAGATGATAGAGCAAAGAGCCAATATTTCCATTCAGTCCTTAACCATCTCCTTATATATGTCTGCGTAATGCTTCCCATTTTCCTCTGCTGTCTTCCCAATAAGAAAAAAAAGACTATTTCTAAATGCCTGGGGGAAAAAACACAAAAGACACGCATTCATTTAAGGAATTACAGAAATAAAAAGTGATATATTCTGTGTTTGGCAGATAATTTTCACTTTGGGGGCTAGTACATAAAAATTAAGTCAGATCCCCAAATTACTCATTCTAAAGGTTCCGACATTTCAAGGCACTAAAGAGATCTCTTGTTTGAAATCTGCTTTACCAATAACCTGTCCACTCAACAGCTTTCCTATCTGGTTGAGGTGCTCTTTTAATTTAGGTTCAAGCAGTGCTTGATTCTGCAAAATGCCAGAAATTATCTGCACATCCTCAAACTTCAGTAAGGCTTGGGAGCAACAGAGGTCCTTGGGACCTTGCAACAGGTTTTCTGTTTGACTGGTGATATTGTTAGATGGAATTTAATCTCTGCAAGATCAGGAAGTTGTTTCTGGGAACTGATGCCCTGGCGTTTGCTGCCTCTCAGGAACCTGCTCTTAACCTCATGAAGGATGGCTTCCTTGCAGGAAAGGACCTATTCTGTTAGGATGGGATGATTAGTTTACAAAGCCCTTCTTTGTTCTCTGCTTGTCTCACTGTTTTTTTACCTATTTAAAAAGTCAATTATTCCAGTTTCTGTTCTGATAGCATCTAGGGATAGAGCTAATGAGTGTCTTTGGAGCTGCTGGTGTGTTACTGGGTGTTTAAAAAGCAGGCTGAGTTCTGGCTGACTTGGGGCTCCTTCAGGTGTTCTTGAAGTCACACTGTGTTCAAACGAGGTGTCCAATGCTGTCTGCTCCTCTTGAGATTCACTGACTGGAGACCTAACTAAACCCAGTGTTGATCTGGTTTAGCAGTGTAAGATTGAGGAAACACTAATGGAGTCTGTCACTGAGCCCTGCACCACCTTGCCTTGGAGCTACGGTCCTTGTGGAGGTACAGGAGGACCAAAGAGATGTGAAGCCCTTACAGTTTCCCTGGAGCACAGCATTTCATTGCTTCCCCTGAAAATTAGCCGTGCTCTGGCAATGCAGCTTGATTCTGGGAACAACTCTGTGTTTTGTGCCATGAAGCCAGGCCACACTACCAGGCTAATAGGAAAACTTCTGCCATGAGGTCGGTCTTCTGCCCATGGAAGGCGCCAGAATCTGCGGTCGTCCAGAAAGACTGACAGAAAGTTTTCTGTTCAGAGGTTGCCTAAGTGTCTCTCCTATAAAACTGTGGTTTGTCTGAGAAAATAGTGTGAATGATCTATAGGGAAATGCAGACTTTCCACTCTCTACATGTCCTATATAAAATGGCAGTTTTCCAGTGTCACTTGTAAGTGATCCTTTCCTTGATGTGCAATTAGAAGCCAGAGGACTTGGTTGAAGGCCATAAAAACATCAAAAATTCCTTTTTTGGTTGCAAGAGAGGAGCTGTCTAGCTTGGTGGGTAAGGCTGGCCCATCTTTGCCTGTTTTTATGAGTCTCTTTTTAGGTATAAGTTCAAAAATATCTTCCTCTTAACTACTTCCAAAAGGTCAGTGGAAAGTGCTGCTTCACCAGTTACACAGAACACTTTGAGGGATGGGGAAGAATCAGAACTGAGTTGTCCTTTGCATTTCTCATGACAAACATATTCAATATCAACCACTTTCTCTCCGCTCTACTATGAAAATGCCATTAAACTAGTTTGTTTTCTTTCTCTCCTTTTTTGATATCTAATTTTGATACAAAACTGTATTTTAGACACCACATCACCCTGAAACCTTGTAAACCTCATCAGCTATTCCCCAGCCATCCAAAGCCATGAGATGCCAGGGCAGCCTGGGAACAGGGATGGAGCTCCACTCTGTGCTGCTCAGAGCACTTTTACACAACTCTATTTTTGGCTCTTTGCTTGCTCAAATGAAACTGTCTGATTAAGTAACACATAGGAAATAGATTTCAGTCCAAGTCTGAATCATCGAGCTATTAGTTTTGAAAAAAAGAGAGTTTAGTTTTGTGTTGTTGGTTTGTTTGGGGGTTTTTTGTTGTTTTTTTTTTTTTTTTTTTTTTTAAAGTCCATGCTCACTCTTTTCCGTGTTAGTTCACTCAGGAAGTTCATTTGGATTAGGTGTGAATTCGCAGTGTATGAGCTGTGTAGACACCTTTGTGCAGAATGAAAGCTGCCTGAAGTTGGCTTGGCTTTGAAAATGGATTTAGTCTCTAGGTCTCAGTAATCATTTTCTTGCTGAGATATAATTAGCTAATTAGCTGATTTAACTAATCCTTCTTTAAAATTAATTTGGATTACTTTCCTTGACTGTCTCCTGAGAGACAGAAGTGCTTAGTACTCCTGGTAACTAATGCTATCACATTCTGGGAGGACACAGTAGTTGCATAGTGTGCCATTTTTGAGCCTAGTTATGGGGATGGGGAGCAAAGAACTTGTGATTATTATCTAACCTAGACTTGCCACCCATTCAGTCTGTGCAGTTCAATTCCAAAGTTGTTACTGGAGCTGGGACTTGTATTTCAGGTACATCTGACCTTTCACTTAAGCAACCAAGGCTCTAATTTCAAGTCAAGCCATGAGGTGTAGGTGAGGTCTCAAGTTCCTTTTTAAATTGCCAGGCTTGAGTGCTGTATGCACAACTAGATTCTCTAACATCTTTGAAAATCCACATGTAGTCCAAGTCAAGGTTTTAATTAATAAATAAATAAATTTGATATAGCATCAGTGCAGAGGTTAGATCTCAACCTAGAGCAGGGAAGGAAGAAGTATCTAGACAGAATGGACCTTGCCTGCTTGTGGATAGTCTGATGAATTGTAGCTTTTAAAGCCATTCCTGAACCATTAGATGTTTGGGTTTTTTTTGAGAATGCACTGAGAATGGACTGGAAGAGGGTAGATGTACTTGAATGGAGAAAGGAAAGAGATTAAACCAGATGAGACTCCTCTGAGTTAGTTAATTGTATCCAGAGTATCGTTATCAGCATTCCCCTATCCATTTGGAATAATGTGATGTGTAATATTCCACAGCTATCTGTCCTGCTCCCAGCTCTGTTCAATGTTCTCATTAATGACTTGCACAGTGCAGTAAAGAGTATGCTTATTAAATTAGCAGACAACATGAAGCTGTAAGGCCTGCAAATATACTAGGGAACAGGATTAGGAATTTACTAAGGCATACACAAATTCAGGGAAGGGAATAAAATTCAGTTGGGGACTAACCTCAGAAGTAATTGACTGCATAAGCATGGGATATGTAACGTTCAGGTGATGACACTTCAGAAAAGTTTTAATGAGTTATGGTTAGACCAGAGGCTGAATGCAAATTTAAAGAAATCAAAACCCACCACCTCATGGTATTTTAAAGAAAGGCAGACCTTGTAATTGGATCTTGGTAAGCATCTACCTCTCAAGACACCATATATGCTACTCAGCACTGATAAGATCTTGACTAGATTTGTTCGTATTCTTCGAAGTTTGAAAGATTTTGAATAAACAGAATAATAAAGGTCTGGGGGAAGGTGGCTTATGAGGAGAAACTGGAAAAACTAAAGTTCTTTTGTCTTCTAAGGAACATTTCAGTCAGACATAAATACTTTTTAAGTACTTTAAAGACTTGTAAAAAAAAAAAAATTAGGTAATTTTATCTTTTACAAGTTTGTGATCCAGCCAAAATCACGGCAGGAGAGTTCCAGATTAGATGTTAGGAAAACTTCCCCAGAAATAATGATAGCAATGGGCTAGGGCAGAATGCCTGGTGAAGCCATGTAGTTTCTGTTGTTGGTGGTCAGTACGAACAGGTTAGAAAAAAAATGATTGGCAGTGAAATTAATATAGTCACCCCTGGCTTGTGGGATGACTGGAGAAGGGTTCATTAGAGGACCTCTTGGGGTCTTTTTTGGTCCAGGGATGTGAAAGCAATCAGTACAGTACTCAGAATAGTATCCATGGGCAGCGATTACACAATTAGATATTTATGCTACTGTTCTAATCTTTGCAGGTAATTAATTTAATTATTTCTGGATTCTGTTATGAGTATGTAGGTCAGGATCAGGACACTCTGAGAGCAGACCAGGTGTGTACACATGGATACCTGCTTTCCAAATGCACCGCAGTTTTCTATGAAGCTTTGTTCCCAATCACACTGTTATGTTCCAAAGAGGATCCTGGACTCTTTGGAACATAAAATTTGGCAATATTTTTCCTGCTAAATTTATCTTGAATTTGGTAAACTATTTCAATTAAAGGTTTTGGGGTTTTTTTAGTATTTGCTCAGCAAAGCATTCTGATTCTCTGTGATAGATTGACACAGAAGCCATCCTATTCACAAATGAGTGCTTCTTGTGCTGTGTGGTTTAGGAGTTTTCCCAGCCTTGGGTAAAACTGTGCTTTGAGTTAAGAACTTGGAGACCTGTGTCTGTGTGTCAAAGCCTGCATATTCTTGCTGGTGCTTCATGAATTTGGGGGGTCACTGTTTTGTGTGGTGTCTGCAGTAATCTTTCATTTTTCTGATTTAGGAAATAAAATTGTATGCACATGTATTTTTGCTGTATCAAACACATCTAGAGCACTGTGTCGATCTCCTCCTTCTCTTATCACTTCCCTTCTGCTACGTAGAGGTAACTTCAGCTGTTACCTCTACATAAAACTACAAGGCTGTCTAGGGAAGGCAGGTGGGATGGAGGAGCCCAGAATTAGCTTTTCCCCCTCTGATTTGAGTCACCACTGAAGATAAAATCATCTCCACCAGCATACACCTGGAATATGCATTGCAGTGCAATGAAAGAGAAAGCTGTGAGACAGTTCAGAGTTGTTATAAGGTAACTGCTAACTTATATTCCTTAATTTAGTACATTAAAACATCTAAAAACTTGCAAATTGCCCAAACTTTCATCTTTGGAAATACTGGGTTTTTTTATGTGCTCAAGCGTTGTCTTGGCTTTTATGTTTAAAGTGTGGACAGGCAGTCTACTGCTTGAAACAACATTTAAGATGAGGAGACAATTCTTCTGCATTTTGGAAGAGTGAGTGAGTTTGGAGCAGTCATTTGAATGGTTCATTATGCATGCAGGCACCTCTGTTTGTCTAAGTAATCATAGTAATTTCTTTTATTCTATTCTTCAAAGTCCCAGATGAAATATGGGCTGCATGGATTTTAGTACAGTAAATGCATGTAATTCAAGATACAAAGAGAGGAAAGAAGCATTTATTTTACAGATGGATAACCGAATCATACAGAACTAAGAGACCGTCCAAAAATAATACAGAAAAACCGTGGCAGAGCATGGATTCAAGCCTGTACTTTGTGATGTCTCACTCGGATCCCTGATTACAAGGCTCCTTTTAACTTTTCAAGTTGTTCTTTTATCCATAAGAAGTATTATCACTTAGACTTTTAGCTATTTTGTTATTAAATTAAACATTTCTTTGCTCTGCTGGAACACAGAGCTGGAACGCTGGTGTGACTAACTGGAAAATGATGATTTCCCACCAAAGGTGGGGAGATGTGGCCAAATGGATAGGAACCAGTCTCGCATCAGGCTTGACCCATTACGTGTCACATCCAGAAGTGCCACATTGCTGCCTCCCTGCACCTTTGTGATGTATCTCACACTTGTCACAGCAGCTCTTGGTGTGGCTCTTGCCACGGTTATCACTCAGGATCCTTGGCTTGGGACACAGAGACCAGCTGTGCTATTAGAGAAGTGCCATCGTGGGAAGATGGAGCTGCAGCCGGCGTGGCTGGAATATCAGCACCGCTCCTGACGTTCTTGGACACCTCCTCTTTGCTGCGCTCCTCTTTCCCACTCTTGCTTCCCCCAGCCTTTTTAAACTGCACGGGTCAGATGAAAATTTCTACTCAGCAATTTTCTCTTTTCCTCTCCCTCCCCCCATACTTTTAACCGTATGAGCTTGTTTGAGAGGAGAAATATGTGCTGTCTCAGAGACAAACGTGGGTGTGAAAGAGTGCGCTTAGTAAGGCCTTTCTTCAGGTTAAGAAAACAGCAAACTCGTTCTGTGACATTCTCTCATCCTCTGGTGACCTGTGCAGGGCACAGGGAGTGTTGTACATACACCTGAAGCTAAAACAAAGCTGAAAAACATCTAAAACCTGCAGTTGTTGGGTGGGGTTGGAGTGAATGAGCAGGTGCATACCAAAGCAAAATTATCTTGAGTTGTGTTGCTGTCCTGTTTCATAATCATTAAGCAGGTTTGGGGATAGAAAACTTTCAAGGGAAAGAGAAAGAAGAATGAGAAATGGCGATTCAGAAGTCAGTGTCTTTCCTGGAAGCAGACCAGTAGTTGCTCCTGGCTGCCTGACTGCCAGGTTTTGGCAGAGATTTAAAAGCTGAGTATCTGTTGACTGTCAGGCCAGTGCTGTCAGTCACCTACGTTCAGGTTAATGCTTCAGGGAGCTGGCCAAATTCCAGGGGATAGCTCGCCTAAATAAAGATATCACTGCTCTTTCCTTGGAACTACATGTTCTTCCCTCCTCCCTCAATCTTTTGCTCCTTCTTTGTGCTGTGGAAAAGTGAGATGGCTCTGCACAACTTGGGGATGTTCAGATCCAGACCAAAATTTCACATCCCTGCTGGAAAAAAAAAGAAAAAGGCTTAAATACAGAAGCCTTAAAATTAAGACTGATCCAGATTAATGTTTTTCTGTGCTTTTTTGTTGGTTGTGTTTTGTTTTGGTTTTGTTGTTGTTGTGTTTCTTGGGGGGGGTTTTGTTTGTTTGTTTGTTGTTTTTTTTCCAGAACAGGATGAACTGAACAGATAGGCTGAAAAATGTAGTGAGTAATATGTGTAAACTCAAGCCTTTGGTATGCAGCTTAATCTGGCACAGCACCCAACTTGCCTGACTAATCTGCTTTATGTCAGCATGACAAGGTTTGTTGGAAGTGATGATATCTTTCAGTAGACAAAGTAATTTAGTTGGCTGTCTATTAGTAGTGTTAGACAAGGTTTCAGGCACATAAGCCCTTCTGAAGGCCACCTGAAAACTTGAAAGAAGGCATCACCTTTGCTTTCAGCTGACTTGTGGAAGCAGCTGGGAGCTTAAAGCTTGCCTGCTTTCTGTCTTTTTTGTTTGGTCTTATGTAGGATTTTCTCTACCATGTCTACATGATATCTAGAGACCCCCTTTTCCACCCAAGAGGGTAATATCTTCTTTTTCTTCTGTCTTAATAGGAAAAATTTCAGAACAGCTGGGTTTAGGGGGTCTTAGGTTTTGGTGTACTCAGCCTTGTTTTGCTTTGCCGGCCATTTATTTTGTGATGCACATGTTCTGCATTGTCTTAAAATCAGAGCCTCTCATGGTGTCTGAATTTGAGTATCTCAAATGTCTAAAGTCAGCAACCACTATTGAAAAGCACAGATTTTAAAGCTATTTGTAATAAGATAAAAGACAATAAATTAGTTAAGTTTCTCTTCTGTGCTATTTCCCTTCAATAAAGAAGAAATGAGGTTACTTAGTCACTTGCCTCTGTTGTGGATTAAAAGTGATAATGCCAAATAGCTACCAAAAGCTTTACAACAATATTAAAATCTAGCAACTGAGTAAAGGAACCGGAATACTCAAACTGGAGCTGAAAAAAAAATAATGAAAACCACCCTCTCTCATGAATAGTTTTGGTCCTCATTATAGATTAGTAGTTTTGTGAGATGATGTAGAAATGTTCCTTATTATCACAGCTTTATTGCCTACCTCTGTACATCTGTTCCAAAATTCATTTCAAAATGGCCAGACACTTCAATAATCCAGTGTGGCTTGGAATTTTCATATTGTTTCTGGTGCATTAAAATCTGGATGGAAAGCTGGTACTTTTAAATTTACAATTGCACAGACCGTACAACATCTGGGTAGCTTTGCTCTATTGCTTTCCCTGTTCCTTTAAATTTAGGCTGAAGTTATGATGTGCATGAAAGGCTAAGGACCTTGTGTGTGGCAGGTGTTATTTCAAGCTGACAAAAATTCAGTAATATGTTCATTTTACTTTGATATGACCTTTTACAAAAATGCATAAACCTCTGATTCAAACCTTGGCAAAATAGTTTTATTTTAAAAACAGGAAAATGGGGGATCTTTTGGACTAGGAGAAATTACCAATCAACTTATACATGCGTGGGTGTATTTATATAAAAAAAAAAATCCACGGAATTGTTCCCTAAGAAGTTATTTATTTATTATTCCTTCAAATTAATGTTCCATCCCTTCTCTATTGAGATCCACCGCTGTAGTTTCTGGAGAACCAGTGAAATGTTCTGGTTCTTTTGTTTTCCAAGAATGATAGCACTGAGGCAAACTGCGAATTTCTGAATTATATAGATTCCTTAGAAATTCTTGAATAGTTACTCCTCATTGCCAGTCAAATAGCCATACTTTGACTTAAGGTGATCTGTATAGATGAATCTTTAGCTGAGTGAAACTTAGTTCTAGTGGTCCACACTGAGCTTTGTTGTCCTTACATGAGTTAAGATATGGTTGATATAAGGCTGTTCTACCCCAACACATCTGTGGCATCCTAAATATAGTCAGTATCAGAAGCCTTCTTTAGTCTGGAGGCTTGCACAATAGTACAAACAACCAAACAAACCAACCAAAACCAACAACTAAAAACCACCTAACCCCCACTTCCCACCCCCAAAAAGTCTTGATTCATGACTATGAGAAAGGATGCAAATGATGTGTTCATCATCCCTGTGTCTGTGAATCAAAATCTTTGGGAGAAAGCTATGTTGCTCTCTTAAATACTGCACATCCAAATCTACTGAATGAGTCTGTGGGGTTTTCTGTATTGTTCATGCTTAGCAACAGGAACAAGAATTTTGGGGAAAGCTGTGCATGTAACTAAATCCCAACTTAATGGTTACTCCTTAATCCTTTGGAGTGAGTCCCTGTAAAACCCCCATTGGGAGACATATCAGAGGGTTCCTCTGGATGAAATGCTGGTTAAAAGCCCAATCCCGGTTGTGTCTGGCATTACTTTTGAGGTGGGTACAGGGCTATTTTGCCAGAACAGGTCTGATCAAACTGCGTTTTCAACCTGACCTTCTCCTCACCCCTAATAACTTCCTGGTTCCTTGGTCAGAGAGAGATTTATGAGCAAGAACAAAGCGTGATGTGTCTGTCCCAGCAGCGAGGGAAACTAGAAAACTTATTAAGAGAGAAGGGAGGGGGAGAGAAGAGAGAGAATGAGAAGGAAGGGAGCCTGGAAGTGAGTCCTGCTTTCAGACAGAATCACCTCAGCTTCTGGTCTACTGTAATTACCCAGCCACTGAAGAAATAAAATGCTGAAAAATCAATTTTATAAAAAAAATCAATGTTTTAAACAATTTGAAAAGCTCTCATAATTTTAAATCTCTCTACAATGTACATGTTCAGAGCACTGATCACCTTCAAAGTGAAGTGCTCCAATAATTTAAAATTGTTTTGCACAGAAAAGGCTCTGAACCCCCATTTCGCTCCCAAATGGAAGCAGCCTTGAAAATGTGAAGCACACCAGTAATTTTTAAATAGCCCTCTCTGTCCAGCCCTGCTTGTGCTTCCATAAGTTCATACAACTCAAAATTTCAGTGTTGTTTTCCATTGAAAGAATTTCTTCCTCTAATCTGTAAAGATGATTTTTGTCTACTATATTAAAAGATTATTTTTTTTTAGTTAGAAATATGAAGACTTTTCTCAGGTTTTTGATTACTGAAATTATGAATCTTTTCCCATTAAAAGTTTTTCCATTTGTTCCTGTATTTAGTCCAGCCAAAAAGTACAAATTGATGAGTATAGCTGTTATCATTTCTTAACTTACAGCTCTGTGCAGAAAGTGATTTTACATTGAATTGTAATTTCATTCACAAGGGCTTTAGACCTTATATAATTAAAATACCTCAATCCTCTTCAAATTAGAAAAGCAAATTGTTACATATCATAAGTAGGTGCTTTTCACTCTAATGACAGTCACTTAGATGATTTATGACATACATTATTTTATATCAAAGTACAATGAAATAGGCATTACCAAAGGTAATCTCAGTAATGTCTGAAAAGGGATCTCAAACCTCAGTGCAACAATGAATGCAGTATTTAAAATGCAAAACCCAAAGACATTATTATGGTTTTGATTTCTTATGCCACAGCTTCTCCTGATCTGTTATATTAGTACAGCAGTACAAAGGGTGTTTTGGATGTATTTTGCTAAGATAACAGACGGGAAAAATGAAATATAAAGTCAGGTTTTATGCAGAAATTGTTATCAAAGGAATGATAAAGTAAAACTGCACAATTGCAAGGAAAAACAATTGATGATGTATAAACTGAAATATATTGAGCTCATGGAATATGCTCATTTTCAGCTTTTAAGCCCTTGCATTATTAAAATGCATAATAAAATAAAATGCTCGGATAATGTATAAACAAATCAGAATAAAGTAGCTTCTTGAATATAATTATTTTCATATTTCTGTATTCTATATGAAGATCATCCCCTCTCTCCTCCCCCACTCCTACAGCAGTGACCTGTTCCAGAGCCTTGGAGTCAGTGGTGAGAATCCCAGTATTCTTGGAGTACTTCGTGGCAGGCAAATGCTACCCTGCAACACTGCATCAGAACAGGGACAAATGGCTACAAATGAGAACAAATGGTTGTGCGTTGGCCATGAATACATTTAGGCTGGAGATGAGAAAAAAGGTGCCTAACCATCTGAAGTGTGAGACTGGAGCAGACTTCCCGCAGGAATAATGGGAATTTAAAAAAAAAAAAAAAAATTAAAAAAAAAATTGAAAGTTACATTGATTTTAAGTGAGAAGTTGAGAGATTTGAGGTGGTTGCCTGCAGTGTTACAGGACCTATAAGGCTGCTTGTAGTATCCATCCTGCGAGCATCAGTCTTGCAGATATTTTCCTGTGCCGGTTGCTGAATGGATGTACTCATATGAAGTGGGGAGGTCTTGGTGCGTGAGGGTCCAAAAGTCATAAAGGCTGATGGAAATGGTGTCTGAGTAAGCAAATAAATGCTGAAGCTGCTTGACTTGGGATGAGTGATCATCAGTTCTGGTGTAGGGGCTTCACTAGTACAGAGGAGTGAGCAGCAAAGAACTCCCAAGAATGACTGAAGGACTGGGCAACCTGATTTACCATGAAAAGCTTAGGAAAGCCAGTCTAGTTACCTTGAGGGTTATGGGAGACTCTATCACCTGCTGGGGCAGCATGCATGGGGAGCACAAGGGTCATCTTAAATCTGCCAGATCCCAGAGCACCTCCCAGAAGGGGTTCTGAGAGACTTCCCAACCTGTCCTTCAGTCCTCTCCGGGGGCAGCTCTGCCCCCACTCTGTCCCTCACACCCAAACCACTCTTGGTGGAGCTACACCCATTCAGCCTCCACACGTAGCAGGGTGAAGATCATGAACCTCCCAAGGGCTGAGAGGGAAAAGGCAGCGTGTTCTTCATCATGAAAAATGTTCAAAAGGAGATGTCGAGTTTTTCCGAGAGAGATCTTTCCCAGGAATTAGCTCTCAAAGCACTGTGGCTGTGCCAGCTGAGCATGTTTGTCCCTGATGGCTGCATAATCGATGGTGTTGCGGTCTGGTGCTTGCTGACTGAGCCCCAGCCTGAACGTGCTTAGCAGTTTGCCTCTCATTTGCGTCAGCATCTAAGTAAAGATGAATACCATTTTTTCCCCCCTCTTTTCAAGATGGGCTGTTAATTTTATACCAGAAGAGCAATCTAAAGGCTTATATAATTAAGAGCACATTTTTTTAAAATTTCAGAGGACTATTTTTTTTTTTTCCCAATGTTCAGCAGCCATAACTGGGGAGAAAATTGTAAAGGCTCTTAAATGGCAGCAGTCACATTTCCAAAGCATCCTCAACAGCAAGAGTTCCCCTTACTCAGAAAACCTGGTCACAGTTTTGCATACCAAAATGAAACCTCAGGGCTTTAGAAACATAATAAATTCACATTTCATTTTGAATAAAATCCCTTCCCCATTCCTGTGCTCAAAGTGCTACTTGGAATAAACACTCTTTTCAGCAAAAAACAACCTCTACCTTGAGGCTAATTTCAGAGTTAGCCCTGACAAGTTGTGGTCAGTAAGTCCTGGCTCATTGTACCACTCTAGTCTCAGTGGAGAAAGTGGAGGTAGTATTCTACAGAGTTTCAGTGTGATATGTGTCCCCTGCTGTTTCACAGCTGGAATATCAAAAGCTCCTCTCATTTCCCTGATTTTCCCACCTTGATGAAGGGGTTGAGCACACCATGCTTGCAAAATCTGTTTCGGACAGTGGTGTAGGGGGATGAAAAATGTGAGAGCAGAAGCCTTAATGCTGCTTGGTGGATGCAGAAATACTTCCATGTACCTTAGAAGCATCTTCCAACTTTCAGTGGTTGATATTTTGATCTGCCCAGTTTAATCAACTTTTACTGCTTAGTGAGTGTGGTAGGGATAGGACAAGGGGGAATGGTGTTGAGATTAGCTGTTAGCAAGAAATTCTTTACTGTGAGGGTGGTGAAGCACTGGAACAGGTTGCTCAGAGCAGCTATCCCCATCCTGGAAGTGTTCAAGGCCAGGTTGGATGGGGCTCTGAGCAACCTGGTCTGCTGGACGATGTCTCTGCTTATGGCAGAAGGGTTGGAATGAAAAAATCTTTAAGGTCTCTTTCAACTCATGGCTTTCTATGATACTATGCAAAATTCAGCTTGATGAATAAATGTTTGTGCTTCTGGATGAAGTGTTTTACTCTGAGGAAAGTTATGAGGAAAGGGGATAACAACAAACAGTCACAATGGGACATGGCTAGGGAGTCAAGTCTGCTCAGTCTCTCTCTGCATGCTTTGGTGGATCTAAAGTTAGGTTCCCCTTTGTTGCTCTTTTTGTCTCACTATGAGCTCTCCTGGCGTGGCAGGTGGGATTTTCGGTAGTCAGTGGTTATGGGAGTGAACAAACCAGCAACTATAACCATGGCCTTGTGCTTAAAAACAGAAGTTTTTCCCTACCCTGCGATTGCCTGGAAAGCTTCAGAGACCGAAATATGGGCAAAGCTCAGTGTTCCTGAGCAGATGTGGTCTGTTGGGATCTCCTGATAATGACAGTGTGGAAAAAAGCCAGGAGGAAAACTGCGGGGTGGGGGGGGGAAAGTGATGTGAAGGTAGAAAACCATTTAGTACGTAGAGCTGACGACTGCACTTGACGAGTGAGCAGAGGGACCTTTTTAATGGTAGTGGTGAACCACTGGACATGGATAAATTGGACTTTGGGAGGAGGGGGCTGCTATCATTTTAGAGTAAACCAATTCTTTTAAAATTCTGTTAAGTGTGGTTTTCCTGTTGCTTTCTGTAGAGACATTACCTGTCAGTTGCTTGTTTCCAGGTTTAAAACTGTTTTCTCACTTAAGACTTGGAGATACAGTTCCATTGCTCTTAGTTCTGTAAAGATTCCTGCAGGAGAAACTGTGGGAAGATAGTGCTGGTGTTTTTAAGATATGCTGGAATATAGCAAATATAGGAAATGTATAAAGCAATAACCGTAATAAGAGTTTCTCTTCTATTTTACCAAGGAGGTGAAAAATACAGCAATGAGATCTTGGGTTTAGGATAGCATTGCGGGGTTAAGGTTGAAGGAGAGATAATTGGTGTTTGTCTCAGCTATGTGAGGAATTTGAAGTCAACACCTACCTCATACAGCAGTTTCTGGGGGGGGAGGAGAAAGTAGTTCATATTCCAAATGGTGGGTCTGACTGTCCTCACACAGAGGCACTGTGTCAGGTGCACACTCTCGTGCTTTTGGGGTGTGTTTCCTGTTATCCTAGCATGGAGTTATATGATTCTTTGGCAGAGAACTCATTACTGTTGGATGGGCCAGGGGCAGAGCTAACAAGGACATACCTCTACACTTGGTGGAAGTCACCTATTTGGGACTTGAAGGCATTGAGTCTGCTTTTCTTGTTTTGTTTTTCGTGAACGCTTCTGCTCTATTTGTCTGTAAAATCCTCATCTTCCTAAAAGGTAAATAAAATTTGCCCAGAGGATTGTTTTCAGCGGTGAAGTTTTGTACTTGTAACATGAGACATCCTGAAGAGCTTAACTCCAAAGGGGACTTGCTGGATGCTGCTCTCCATTGCATCCAGACCTAGTGGGGTGCAGGAGAGGCTGGGGTCATCTCTGAGCTGGCTACAAAGCTTGTGTTCTTTCTGACCTTGTCCCAGCTATGTCTGCAAGCACTAGTTTCTATTTTCCACCCACCCATTAGCCAAATCCTTTGTGCTCTGATCTTTTCCCAAGCCATTTTTAGGTCCTTGTCCTCCAGCCCTTCTTCCTATAGTGTGTAAAGCAGAAGGGGAGGCAACTGCGTTGATTCTGCCACTTTATTCTTGCTTTCAGGGTGCTCTGGCTGTTCTGTCCTGAATCTGCTGGAAGGGATGTACCCTAGAGGGACCAAAAGTCCTTCCTTCCCATGTTACTCCAAAGCTTACTGCTTCTGATCTGTACCACATGCCGTAGAGGACAGAGGCAGGTTGTAGAACCTTCCAGTCTGTCTGGTCCAGGCTTGCTATCAGCTGGGAGAGGATTGCTACAGAGCCATGGGAACTCAGTGACTATTCAGTGGCCCATGTTACCGCTGAAATTTGGGAAATACTGTTTCATCTGCTTCAAGGTAACTGGGCTTTACCATCCCGCCCTGTTGAGTGTGAGCCTTGGGGAGCGTTTGTAACCCACAGAACCTGGCAGGCAGAGTGGGTCTCCTGTGAAGCAGGAACCCTTCACAAATGGGGAAGGGTTGTCTGATTTCTACCTAGGGTCAACACAGCACTATTCTTGGGTGCCATGCTGCAAATGATTCTGAGAAGAAATAATATGTGTTCTTGCTCCAACATGATATAAAAATGTCTTTACATTACAGTCTATATTTTATTGAGGTTTGCTTCATATTAGTGTCATAGAAGACCTTGATTTCAATATAACAATATGAAAGTGCACGTGTAATTTCTCCTCTGATCACATTAGTGCTAAACCACTGTACATGGTAGTAATGTTAAAACTAATGTGACAGAATAATACAAGTATAAAGTGATGTAAAACCATTAATATTATAGAAAGTTATTCATTTTATACAAAGGATTCTAAGGAGTAATTTGAATAAAATTCGTTTTCTCACTCTCTGATCTAGTTGAGCTACTTTGATCAAAAGATAAGTCTGATCAACAAACTTACCATTAGCTAATTTCCATACAATGACTTCTTGTTCTTACTCCTGCTCCTGAGGTAGCTCAAACCGAGCTCACTGCTCTCAGGAACTCTGCTCTCTGCAGTGTAACTTGAGGTGTGGAGAGAAGAGATGTGAGATCAGGGGTGAAGCAATTTATTGAGTATTGGTAACCTGGTCCACTTGGGCATGCTCATTTCCCCAGTCAAGTTTAAAGGGCACGTAAAGCTTTAGTGAATTGAGCTGTAAACGTTTAATTGTATGAGTTGCTCCTTGAATACAATAGTGGGGCAAGTTGCAACCACTAGCAAAAATGACTGTGTGCTGAGTGTAAAAGCAGCCTTCTTTCACAGCAGATTTCGGTTTTGCTCAGAGAACTGTATAGCATTTATTTTTAACTCCCTGCAAACTTTAGGTCTCTGATTAAACAAAGTAGGAGCTGGAGGATATCAAGACGTGCATTTCCCCCATTTGATCAGATCACTGAAGACAGCCAACAAGAATAAATAGTATGTGAAAAGCCAGATTTCCAGTGAAATTAAATGAAAAGTTATAAGGCTGTGGTTTTAGGAACGGCCTTTCTTTTGTGGTTTTTGGTTGAGTGTGTTTGTCAGATTTTTATAAGAACATTATTGCTTTAAGAAAAAAATTTAAATCCTGAGAAATTACTCTCAGTCTAACGAGTTCTTTTCCACTGACTACAGACATCATTAGGGGATGGCTATAGCCCGAGGCTGTGCATGAACTTTTTCTTCTAACTGTACACTTTATGTATAATTTAGCTTTCTTGCCTAAATTATTCAAGCAAATAGTGAGTGAAAATAATGGAGTTCACTGAAACCTTCCACAGTATTAAAATAAAACAGTTTTTTACGTTGATTTGAATTTTTAAGCTTTTTAATCATGGATTTCAAATGGAATACGCATGTCTTCAGCTCTTCTCTGTTGTCCCCCTGTGCCTTTTTTCAGTTAAAGGAAAGAAGAAAGGAAACGAACTTCGGCAAATACCCCATTAATTAATAAATGTTACTTATGACTACTTGAGGTAGAAGTAATAGTAATTAAGCAAAACTTATAGACACAGAAAATACATTCAGCAAGTGTTGAATTACAAGCTGTGTTATCTCTTTCACCCCAAATAAGGTCAGTGTTTAAATACTGTTGAGTTGCTTTAAGCTGAAAAATACTGTTAGGGAGTTCTATGCAATAAGGCTAAACTCAAAACTAACACAAAGGCTATAATTTTTTTCAGATATTATTTTTCTAGTTTAATATCAGCCTTCAAAAAATTTTTGCTTTGAAACCCAGGGGCCTGATCGCATGCTGGGAAATTGGTACAGCTTCAGGAAACCCTGCAGATTTCTTCCAGGTGAAGAATCAACCCTTATATGTTTGTTATTGTAGCCAGTCCTTTGCAATCTTGTTCCTCAAATCCCCTTTATAGGGTATTGCCGATGCTATTACTAATGTGGTAAGTACTACATCTAAATTTGAATAGATTTGTTAAGTGTATGCTGTTGTGACAGCATATTCTGTGGAAGTTAAGGAATCCTGGTAATAGCTGCAAGCAGACTCCACAGTTCCCTAGCTCAGGTACGTTGTGCTTTCACTGGATGTCTGTTAGAAGAAGCATAATGGTGATTTTCTGTAGATGATGGGAAGGGAGCCATATCTAGGCACCTGCTATTGTTCAAGATGGGATTCAGATCTTCAGTCCCATTGCAGACCAGCCAGTAGTGAGGAATCTCCCTGTGGGATGTAGATCAGGCTCTCTTTGAAAAGAATGACGTGATATAAGTATAGCTTTAACTGATTTCACCCCCACATATATGCTAACTAATGTTTGTAGTTTGTCAGTGGGCTTTGGATTAATCCCAAGTAGTCACAAATCTGATGGCTCTTAGTGCCTGGTGTAGCTATCCTCATGCAGCTCTATTCTTTCACAGTGCAGCACTCCCTGGATCCGCAACACTTACTCAAACTGCAGAAATACTGAGTCTTTTGGTTCAGGAGCTTTCCCCCGGTCTGAGTTTGTACCCATGGTGTGTTTCCACATCTGGAAAAAAGGCTGGATTTTTTGAAGACAAAACAAAACCAACAGAGTGTGTTTGAGATTTTCTTTTTTATGATTCTATGATAAATACTCCAGGAGTGACCATCTCCTGTGCTTAGTCAAAACCCGTCACAAATTCACAAAGGAAACCAACGGGCAAGAATAAAGACAACTTTGATGAACTTTATTTTTGCAAATTTCGCAGTTCTTGTTCATTTTTATTGCAACTGTTGGCACACCACAAGTAGCAGCAGGCAAAGATATCTGCAAACCAATAATAATCACGGAATCAATTAGGGTGGAAAAGACCTCTGAGATCATCGAGTCCAGCCTGTCACCAAACACCCCCGTGTCAACTAGACCACGGCACTAAATGCCATGTCCAATCTTTCCTTCAACACCTCCACAGATGGTCACTCCACTGCTTCCTTGGGCAGCCCATTCCAACGTCTAATCACCCTTTCTGTGTAGAGCATCTTCCTAATGTCCAACCTAACCGCCCCCCTCCACCCCCAGTGCAGCCTAGAACTGTGTCCTCTTGTCCTAAATAGGATTTGTTCTTCTTTGGAAACCACTTTGAAAAGATATTCACTCTAGATTAATTGTTTCTGCATTTTTTTTCTTTTATGACTTCCTTTAAAGGAGAGTTGTTTTCTGATAAGAGCAGATATTTTTTACATTTTGTGTTTATTTAAAAGCTGGTGCCCTGATTGTAAGGATATTTTTTGTCACTGTTAGGTTCACTGTATGTCTCAACTGCTTGCAGTCAATTCTGCATGTATATGCATCAGGGGCAGTTGCATAAATTAATTAAGCCAAATAGTTAAAATTTAATTCCATACAATTCAAAGTATGTACAATCTGTGCTTTTGCTGAAGAACTTTCTGAAGTAAAGCCTGGTGATTTTTAATGTAATGATGGCTATTGACTGTAAACTTAGAAAAGGAGCAGTAGAGCTGTGTAACCTGGAGGATCCTCTCATGTTTGCATTTTGGTCTTAACTGTGAGGTGTTTGGTGTTGCACAAGAAACTGATTTTCACTTATTATGCACAGAACATCAGTCTTTTCCCCTCTAGTTAACACAAGTGATGATATGCAATCTTGATGTAACGATTGAGTGGGAAGTACCTTTTTATTCATCTACATTTATTTGGTTGCTCTCGAGTCTTCAGTACTGGGGAAAAAAATTTCAGATAAAGCAAGGAAGAATTACAGAACTGGGAAGCACATGAAACTGAGCTACTCAGTTAATTACCCAGGAAGGTTTAGACTGTGAAATCCTTTGACAGTACAACATCCTTTTCCCAATGAATTCATGTTCTCCAAAGCCCAGCTCAACATCACGCGAGAAAATTCTCCTTCTAGAGATGTTGGACATTTCGTACATTCACAAGATCAGCACAGAGCTACTCAACTCCCTGTTTGTGTCAGGAGATTAAAATGCCTGGTGAAGCCAAAATGATTTTTCATTACATCTTGCAGAATAGCTGCTTCCTTTCCTTTCTGTCTTTATGCACTAGTTTTCATTTTCCTTTTTCTTTCTTTGTAATCTGTTAGGCAATAGACTTTAGGTTGTGTTGGTATTTTGTGGCAATCTATCGTTTGACTGCCTTCATGAGGGAAGGTATCTGTCACCTAAAAACCCCAGTGCACTGAACATCTCTGACTCATGCTTGCTCTCACATTGCAGAGAAATCTGTGACTCGCTCATCTGTATTTTTTTAAATGCAGTTTCCACCCTGGAATTTCCACCTTCCTGGCTGATAAGTTTTAGAAGTCTGTGCCCCTAGAAAAGACCTCTGGCCCTTTATAAACTTGTGGTGTTGCTCTGTGCTCACTGTTTCACCAGCCAGCTTGCCTAAGACTTAATCTGCCACCACAGCTTCCCCGTGGATATTTTGTCTGCGTGTGTGAGTATTTAAGGGAATTTCCAGACTTTAGGCAGACCTTTCATCAGGAGAGGAAAGAGCAGCTCTGCCTGAGTGTCCCATGGACATGATGAAGTACACTTACCGGCACAGCCAGCAAATGGAATTTTCATGTCAGACTCAGCCCTTGTCACTGCTGCCCCAGGGTGAATTAATGGCAGAGCTGAAGGGGCCACGGCCCTGTCCCCCAAACACTATGGGATCCTGGCTTCTCCTGTCATCACAGAAACCTCCACTGGGGCTCCCAGCCAAAGGGTGACATGAAGACACATTACTGGGAGAGAGCTCAAGGAGTTCCCTGTGGGCTGCAGACGGGGCTCATTAAATGCACCATCTTCAGAGATGGTGCAGTTCCTCCCACACCTGGCCCCTGTCACATTTCCCTGCCTACGTTTTGGGGAGGTCTTGCACCTTCTCTTAAATGTTTGGGAGCCTTTGCTGCTTTATGGAGAAAGGTACAAAACAGGAGAAAACCCTCAGGTTTGTTCCTGCCTTTCTCCATTAGACAAAGGGCAGCCTGTTTGGAAACATTGACAGGTCCATCAGCTCCTCTCAAGTTCAGAGTGATTTTTGCTGTGTGTTCCCTGACTTTTAATGGCCTCATGCAGATTCTTGCCCTGCTTTTCTTGGCTTCTCCATCCAATTCAAGCTGGTTTACTGCAAAACTCCCCACTACTTCTTGCCTCTTTGTCTTGTATTCACCAAAAACTTACCTCTTCTACATTTTCTTTTTCTTAGCACTCCTTCAGTTTGGCCTGGGCCAGTAAGAATGTCTTGGGTTGAATTTTTCTGTACTGCCAAAGAGACCTAACTGAATTGCTTTTAGACATTGAAGGCTAATCAGTGACATTTCTGTTTCTCTGAAAAATACTTACAAATTTCATTCCAAACTTGATGAGAAAGAAACAAAATTGGGCTAGATAATTTTAATTTAAAAAGAAAATGAAGGGTTGACTGCAGCTTACACCACTTGCCTCAGCCTTATTGAAGGGAACTGAAAACACATGAATGACCTCACCCATAAACACATCTCTTCCTTTCTTCATGAATGTTTAATTTTGGGTGACGAAGGGACAACCCCAGCAACAGAAATTTATGGCAACACTGCCTAAAGCTTGATGAGTTAAGATATTTTTACAAGGATGTGGGAGACATTGGGATCAAAATCCTGTTCTAGCAGAGCAATGGCAGGGTTTGAATGTGTGGTTTGGTCCTGGGTGAGTAACTTAAATCCCCAGGCTGTTTCATTTTGACAGAGAAGCCAACATTGATCCCTTCTGTGGAGATGTCCCATTTGGGGTTTGGAGACCGTAGGAAGCATGCTATGCTCCATGAAACTGTTGTAATTGTACTTTTAAATGCTTTTGTGCACATCCAAATCTGCAAAGAAGTGGTAAATACAAAAGAAATTCGGAGGAGAAAATTTGTCTTTACTTGTTTTCATATGAAATGTTACTTGGACCTTAGATTGTAGAAAGGTTAAGCATCATCACTCTACTCATTGAACTATGGAATAAACCAGCAGCAGTGGTGTGAAAAATCCAACCCTCTGGGTGGTTTGCTTTTTCTTGCAAGTGTCTGCAGCAAAATGTTTTGTTTCAGGTCTAATGGCATTTTCAAGGTAAATAAATTTACGTGTATTTGGTTTTGCAAGAAACAAACACTTAAATCTAGGTCAGGCTGATAGAGAATTTTTTCCCTTCCTTTCTCCCCCCCCCCAAATTTTCATTTTTCAGGACCATACTGTTGAATCTCTCATTCTCTTAAAACTTTGCCCTCAAACCTTCTTTGCCCTTAAACTTCTACTTAGTTATCCTTGTAAAGCACTTAGTGAAAATTACTTTTGAAAGCTGCAGTATCAAAATATGTTTTATTGTGATGCATTTACTTCAGGATAGTGTGTTCCATGTTCTGCCAGTCCTTATGCTCTTCTGCAGGTGCCTGTAAGCACTCAGGAAATGTAGAAACTCAAACCAGTCTGTTCAATTTAGTGTTGTAAAAAAAGTTATAGCTTTGTTAAATTTCAGTTTTATAATTCATTTTATTGTGCAGAATTCTGAGAGGGATAAAGTGGTGGGTGGATAAAGGAGACAGGAAAAAGAGAGGAAGAGTGGCCTTGTTTGGACCCACTGCTCCAAGACGAAATCAGAAATGAAGGTTCGTGGCCCAAAATGTTTTCAGGTGCTTTTATAAAGGACTTTTTTAATTTTTAAAATACAAGCTCTGTTTATTTGGTGGTCCTGAGGGAGTAGGAAGCTGTCTTCTCATACAGCCCCAGCACAGTGCTAATAGGCACTACACAAGTGACCAGAACCTGTTTTCTTTCTATGTTGGGTCAACCTGAATTTGAGGGGAAGTTTTAGGACAGTGAAAGCATCTCCTTTGGGAAGTCCTTTCCCTATTGCTATGACTGCCCAGGGCTACTGATTAGTGTCAGCTGTAAGAGCACTGCAGCTGCCTGGGACATGCCTCAGGCTTTGTCCAAACAGGTTAACATGGAGCCTAAGAAGCAGAATCAATACCTGCCTAACCAATGAGGAGAGAAAGAAGGGTGTAACAAACCCCAAACACAACACTACCCTAATGCCTTCATGTCTTGAAACCTGTTTAAAGACTAATTCCCTGGGATTGGCTGTGGGTGATGCTCTTCGAGGTCTGACCTCCCAGATAGTGTCTTGCAACAGGACAATGGGAGAAGTGGAGAAATCCTACAGACACCTCTGCCACACTGGTTGAAGACTCTTGTCTTCAACCTGATGTTCTCTGAGACCATTTTTCTCCCTTTAAGTGTTATTTCAGATTAGTGACATTCCTTATTAGCCATCATTTTTTTCCGAGTGAGATACATAACAGACGGTTACACTGGTGAGAGATGTGTGTTTTTCTCACAAGAAAAAAAAAAAGGCCAACTTTGCAACTTTACTTTGCATTAACCACAGAGGTGTAAAACACTGCCAAATTTGAGAGCATTTTTATTTATCTCTGTCTTGGCCTCATACGATTGCAAATGACTAGGCAAGGTGTGGAGAGTGTCAGGTCAGGCCCAGACTCATCAAGGAAAGGGGAACTGGCTGAAACATCTCTTGGATTGAAATTCTCTCCAGAGGGGAAAAATAAGAGGGAGGGAAATGTTCCTCCTCTCTTCCTCTTGCTGCCCTCTTTCTCCTTCTGCACTTTTCATTCTTTTAGAGCACTATTTATAAGTATTTTCAGAGTTTGACTGCCAAACTGCTTCTTCATCTAGACACTATGTCTCCATGCCATCCAGGGAACTACCTGCTTCTTTTTTGCCTGATAGAGGTTATCTGACAGGGATGCTGTTAACCTATTCCTTATTCCCTTGTCAGACACCTCGTATCTGGTGCTGCTTGCTATTTTTATGACTCCTGCTTATTTTGCTGTGAACACTCATATTATGGGCATCATGACCCCAGTACACTGGGCACAGCCTGGAACAACAACAAAAGACTGAATATCTTTCATTCAGAAGGCCCATTTCCCGACCTGTACCAGCAGAGGCAAAAATGGGACAAAAGAAAACCCCACTGCAGGGGCCCTGAGGTTTTCTCATGTTGACGTGTTTTGGGTTGGCAGCCTGCCCCGCTTCACCATGCAGCCCTTCAAGAGGTGGCATTCCAAGAAGGATGGGGAAAGCAGGCAGCAGAGCTGATGGCCCACCCTGGGTTGAGCCCTCAGCCAGGAGAACCTCTGGAGCCACAGGCTGATTATTTCTTTTATTCTTTCCCTCCCGCTTGGTCATTATGCTTCAGCTTTGAAACTGAGCTTTGTTTCAGCCTGGTAGCCCGTGGCAGTGGACTGGAGAGAAGAGACTTTTACTGAGCTACCAAAGGCATTGTGTGCACGGGAAGAAAATGTGTGAAGAATTGAAATTATATGGTTGTACTGGGAGTTTGTTGTGGTAACACTGGCTCGCATCTTCTGGTAGCTAATGGAGCATGGTGGGATGATCTGAAGATGAAATGAGTCTGATATGCTGGGACATGACATTTAAAAAGAATGGTGAAATTATATTTCTTATTTTCCTTTGTGCAGAGAGAATGCATCTTGGCTTTCAGTACAAAGTGTGTGATTGTGGGGTACTTCCAGTCTAGTTCTTGCCTTCAAAATAGAAGCCGCACTGTCCGCTCCTCCCTCTTTCCCTTTTGTTTTCCTGCTGCAGACATTGCACAAAGCACATGGTTGGGTCTCGGGTCCAGATCCTGAGCTCCCCCTCACCAGTGTCTGTGGGCAGCACTACCAGGTGCCTCCACATTAGGGCTGCTACCTGTGACATTTGTGGAGATAAGTGGCAGCAGGGTGTGTAGAAAGGCAGACAAGGGATATTTCAGAGGTGTTATCCTCCATCAAGAGCAAAGATGGTTAAACTAGACTTTCGTGATACTGGCATTCAAGAAAAATGGGGGTTTTTTTTGGAAAGTGGGGAAGGATAGGTGAAAGCTGAATTCTCTGTGAGTGCAGAAATATCTGTTTTCAACATATCCGAAATCCTAGAAAGGGCAAAGTTGGGTCATTTATCCCATGGAAGTGATTGTGAGCAGGTTGATATCTGGGTTTTTGCTAGATAAACTAGCAAATTGAAGTTGTTTAGATGTCATCAGCCAAATAAGCCACATGTTATTTTTTTTCCTACCCTCAGTCGGCTGTCAGGTAGGTGCTGCCAATGGGAACACAAGTGAGCTGAAATGGCACATGAATAATACCATAGATTATGCCTCCAAACTCTCTGTTCAGGAAAATGCTTCTCAATGAAACCACATCACAGGTACATGCACACTGGTAGGAAGCACAAAAGGAGTGTTAGCATTGTTGGGACAAAATGATAAAAAGAAAAAATACATGAGAGTAATTATTCCTAGAAATGTCTTTTTCAGTAGTCATCCATTCCTAATAATCCTTGTGATTTTTGAGAGTCATTCTGAACTCTAACTCCTTCCATTGAACATGGAAGTAATTATGGAAATAGATATCCTTAATTTGCCTTTGTGTAAATTAAAGCTTGATGCCAGCTTAACTTATGTGCTTTCTCTAAATGCTTTTGTAGATTTATTTTTTTTTAAAGATCAAAAACAAAAGCATGCACTGAATATGATAAGAAAGAGAACGTTGCTGGTTTGGGCTGATTGCACTATTTTTTGTGTATAATGAAGAGCTTGCTACTTGTGAGCAGGGAGAGGATTTAATGAATCACAAAAGTACATAATTTATTGTAGAATGTATTCCACACATATTTCAGAGCAAATTCCATGGAAAATGTATGTGAGTTGTATTTCTATGAATCAGACTCTCAGAATATTTCCTTAGAAACAGCTTGTCCTACATTTTTATAAAGGAGCTGCAGCATTTATAGTGCACTGTTGAATTAACATTTTGTGGTTAAAAATGCAGCCCAAGAAATTAAAATGATATTTGAAACATAAATCCTGAGTGCTAACAACTATCGTTATAAAAGCCAGCCAGGATCAACAGACATAGCTTGTTTTCTGCAAGGCTCTTTCTGGAGACCAGTTCTCAAAAAACATCTGTGCAAATGCAGGGGAAGAAAAAAAAAAAAAAAAAAAAGAGCCTCAGCAGGAATAGAAGCCATCAGTGGTTAGGTGTGTTATAAATACATTATTACTTCATTGTAATGGTATACAGGCTTTGGCGAGACTGGGGGTGACCTCACTGGCTGTCGGACCTCGAGTTACTCCCGGGGAAGGAGCACGTGGATGGGATGCCCTCCCAGCACTGCTTTGGTGGGGAGTGAGCAAACCCAGATAGTGTGGGGGGAGTCCATAATGACTGTACGTGTAGGAGCTGTTGGGTTGGATTCCTGTCAGACCTGGCAACGAGGGGTTTTGAGAGCTTTGGTTATCCTACTTCCAAACTAACTGTGCAGAAGTCTTTCATTACTCACTGTGAGGTTCCCACTGATGTCTCTACCACCTCAAGCTCAGCTTGACTAAGTGCTTTCACGAGTCTGTCTTTGCAAAACAAAATCCTGTTCTCGCTGCTGGCTGTTGACTAATGATTTTAGGGACTTGGCTTTAGGCGAAATCTTTGCTAAAGTGCCAGGGCATCAGTCCTCTTCAAAATCAACACACATTAGACACCCTAAATATTAGCTGTTGCAGAAAATGCTGGCCAATTCCTTTTTTCTTTTTTCAGTCTCATGAAAACACATTTTTGAGTTACGAAAAAAAGCCCAGCCTCCTCCTAGAAGACTTTTGGGCAGAAAATGGAGCAAAGTGCAAGAAGATATAACTTTATTGGAATATAATCTAGATTTATCTTATGTTGCTGCTTAGTAGACAGCTATAGACGAATTTGTGTGAGTCTCTGCAAGTACAAACTTGTAGACCCCCTCCGTTTTTCAGTCAAAACTGGCAAGTCTAACAGGTGAAATGGTTTAATGTATCAAGACTGTAACTGCAAGCATGAATTTAATTGTACCAATTGAGGATATTTTTACATCTTGGTGATGCTCTTTAGACTCTTCCTCTGGGGTTATGGGAACTAGACAGGGAGGAAGGTGATGCTGCAAGAAGGGATGGGAGATTCAAGTTAATAAGGTGCAAGTTAGTTGGAGCTATCAAGCTGCTTGGTAAGGCAGCACCTACAGTGAGGGGACTGCTGAAGTTCCTGTCCTTCTCTATCGCTCCTGCAGCTATTCTTGATGGCTGTAGCCCCAGCTGGCTTCTCCAAAGCCAGGCAATTAATCTGAAGGGCAAATGTCCCAAAACTAAAGGCAAGAAATGATCAAATAGTAGGTACTTCTGTTGTTTTGCCTTCTTTTGTGAAGGCAGCTGAGTCCCTGTGCCTGCCACATCTGTGATGCTCAGAAATGCTCTGTGCTAGCTGCACACCACTTCCACTGAAACCAGTCCAAAAGAATCAAGGCACTTCAAAGGTCTCCAGAATATTATGCAATTAGAAGCAATTCTCTTCCTTAAGGCCTTTCCTAGCTTAGCTCCTTAAATATGTAGGGCTACAGAGTCTAAATCCAAACTGCATACAGCACCTTTTTGGACATGAGGTCGGTCAAATTCAGGTACTTCATACCTCTGCAGCCACTTGAGGTTTCTGCTTTGTCTCACCTGTGTAACTCAGACCTTTGGAGATAAGCCTGTTTTAGCTGGGATGTTTTGAGAATATATGCTAATTAGAAAAGAAGCAACTGGAAATGGTCAGAAAACTTCTGATTTTTTTTTATTTTATTTTTTTTCTTTTAATCAAACTCTTCGCAGAGGAGGCCCAAAGCTGATGTCATGACTGATGCTGATTGGAGCTTAAGTCTGCACTTTCCCAGTGGAGACCAGGAACCTCCACTTAAGTCATCATCTTGTTCATTTGGGGAAAGAGTGGAAGAAAAGTCTCCTTTTTTTTTTCTGTGTGCTTTTTATCTTTAATGGTGGTGGGAAGGAAGCAGAACTTATGCTGCCCTTACCTCTCTATTCTCCGTGTTACACACCCCATGTGAGATCCACAGATGGTTTTGGTGACTGTGGCAGCACAGTAGACTTGAGCTTGTTGCAGCCTGGTCCCCAAGCTATGGTACTGAGCAAGTCTTGTAGCAGCATGGATCCAACTCAGGACTCTGGCTGCATCCCTGCCAACACTTTACATCACGTTAAGCACACTGCACAAGCATTTGTTTGCCAGTTCAGAGGCTGTAACAATATGTCTTTATTCCAGGGATTTTTTTTTCACAGCTCAGTAAAGCTATTACAGTAGAATATGGAAGAAAAAAAGGAAACACAGGGCATTTTCAAGATTTTATTGCCTTTTTTATGTGTCCCCCCTGTTAAGTAGATATTGCTATCAGTGCAGTCAATCTAATTTTGCTATTGGATAACCGCATCACGGCCAAATAAAAAAGTAGCATTTTATATTAGCAGTTTTTGGATAGGATTATGCTGTCATAAACAGGCTCAGCAGGAGTTTCAACCAGGGCTTGATGTGCAGTAATATGCCTGAAATGTCTACTTTTGGTTTCCTTACATGGGATGATGGTCCCAGCTTCTGTGGATCTGACAGATCAGCTGATAACAGCTACATGTTCCCTGCTTTATATTCTGCTTTTCAACTCGCTCATCACTAACCTTATGTACAAAATAGAAGGTTGGACAGAATTGCTCGGATAGGCCAGGTAACATCTGTAAGCAATTATATGTGGACTGAAAAACACCCCAAACACTGGAACTCAGTTTGCATGGAACTCAGTTAACTTTATTACTAAGCATAATGCAAATTTAAGAGAGATATTATGCCAAAATCCTTATACTTAAAGAAAACAACAAATTAATATCCCTCCATGTTCTATTATTATCTTAAGTCATTAAGACTGGAAAAGGGAGGATTATTTTGTTTTCATGCTGGCCATCTTTCCCTGCTGGTACCATGTCCTTTCTCTCCTCCTGCAAAGAGGAGAACTGGAGCATCCAGCTTTGCCTATGTAACCACATGGGACTGTGCCACTCCCCAGCGAAGTTTGGGAACATCTGCAGACATCTGGTAGATGTACCCGGTCTGTCTGTCTGCTCTAATCTGTCACTAGACATTTCAGATCCATTTTTTTTAAAAACCCTGTAAAAGATTTGCATAATTAAAAGGGGAACGGAGTTTCGAAAGGGGCAGCTGGCCACCTCTCTTGCCTCCTGCTGGCAGCAGAATTGGCTGGGAAAGGGTTAAACTGAAGTCCTAAAGGCATTTTAAAACCTCCTACTTGAGTTTGCTGTGTTGCTGTTGTAGTTTGGGGTGAAATAGTCCTCTGGATGTCTGCAGGAGCTTTGCTTTTAGCGGCGGTTATAGCCTAAGAGCTGGAATTTTCTCCAAGGTGTTTCACACTTTCTTTTGAGGTTGGGGCCAAAGTTTAGATGTTTCAATACCCAGTGTACAGGCCCCCAACCCCTTCCCTGGAGCTGGCCTGCAGACCACTAATTCAATAGGAGACATGGCCTAAGTAATCCATGTTAATGATGTGCCTATTTAAACCATGTTGCCTGATAGGAGATGTCTGGTATCTATTAACCTGAATACCAATTACACTCAGAAGATGGGGAAAAGGCTACTTTTCAAGAACACAGACTATAAAAGATGCACAGAAATAAATCCATTAGTGTAATTTTCTTCATGTCTGTTGCCAGAGGGGAAAAACTGGACTATACTTGGCAAATCTTGGGCACTGGACATTAAAGAGTGGCTACTGTAAACAAGGTAAGAGAAGCTATGTCATCCCTCCCCATGTGCAGCCCTTTATTTATGTTTCCTGGGAAAAGAGGTCTCTTGTTCTTGGCACGGATAAAAGCCTGGTTTTGAAAAAGCCAAGGGGCCAGCTTCTTGGGAAGGTGGAGAGTGGAATAGTCTTGTAGACCTCCCCGGAGCGAGGTCAACTGGTCTCAGCAGAAGCTGTGCCTGGTTATCTACAACACGGTGGAGAGGGTGAAAAAAAGGGGTTGTTACTGCTGAGCCTCTTACATCTGTTTTGTTTACTTGGAAAGTTTCTTATTCCTTTTCTGACTAAACTAATCAGACTTGGAGAGATGGCCTTGAGCACACACAAAGCTCCTGCAGCCAGCAGCAAGCCATAATCAGTAGAAGACTTTGTAGCGTTGTGGTCGGGGATCCAAATATTCCCTTTCCTTGGAATGCAGCTTCCCTGTTTCCTCTGAGAGCAATGTTTGCTCCTGGCCCCCACCCGCTCTCTTCTGGCACTGCTGAGATGAAGCACTTGATGACTCTTATAGAAGAAACCAAGGGGCCTGCCCTGCAGGGTTGAGGTCTATTATTTTTCTTAAAGAAGGGGAAATTTGGAAGTGACACACTATTATTTTAAGTTTGGCTATATTTAAACCCTCAGATTCTTCCCAGATTGTTACCCGGTGTATGTTAGCAGGTTGCCATGGGCTTCAGAGCGGCAATGTTGACATACACCTTCTGAGAAACTGAATTTGGTTTTATTGAGAATTCCCATTTTTGCATGACTTCAGCCATAACATTCCATGATCAGTGTTCATTGGCTTGGTAAGATGAAACTTCAGATACGCTAAAGTAAGGCTGGATTCTGCAATAATAAAATTGACCTGGATTGCTCGGAAGGAGAAAGAGGCTGATGACTGGGGGGGATCTTTTTTCGAGTGAGAGTTGTCTCAATAGCAATGAAAAGAGCTGAATTGAGCTCCCCCTTCCTGTTTTTTTTTTTTCCCCATCAGTAGAGGCATATTTTATGAAGTCCCCTTTGAGGTTAGATACGCTGAGCCTATTTGCATACTTGGAAGAAGTCCCCTTATAGAGGAGTACAGTGAATACCTCTGGCATTTCATATTTAAGTTCTAAATATAAAGGCAGTCTAGAAGGAGTTTGTCTGTGAAACTATCCTAACTGCTTGCTTTTCCCACTAACTAGACTTCTTAGTGGAGTGATTTTCTATGCCAGGGAAGTTCTGATTATTATATAGGCATAAATGTGCATGTTGTGCACCCTTGTTAATTGAAAGGCTGAATATTTAATGCGCCGAGGGTGTGCATCTATTTTCTGAGCGCACAAGGAAGGCTGCGAACCCTGAGCACAAATATCCCATAGATGTGTGGGCCAAGAGCTGCATTTACACTGTTTTGGGTAAAGACAAGAACTTCTGGACTACTAGGGCAATTTGGCATATCGGCCTGGCGCAGAGCAATGTGTGATTAAAAAACAATTCCACAGTGTGGATCCATTTGAATACCAAGTTATTTTATAAAGCCTTCACTGTGTGTTTTGAATGCACATTTGCTGTTATGAATAACAGGAATTGTTTGGCTTGGCCTGCCTTTGTGCCGATGCCAGCTGGCACGGAGCGAAGCTGTGACACATGACACTACAGCTGTGTCCACATGTTTCTGCCTTGCAGTATCCACTTATATAATTTACTTTTTTGATCCGCAGTCGAACTATTCAAGTGAGTATAATTTGCTTTTTTGATCCAGAGTCGAACTATTTAAGTGAACTCATCGAATTACACATACCAGCCACTTCTGTGAGAATACTTATTTTGTCATTGTCAAAAAAGAAAAGTATATTCAT
Source organism: Pseudopipra pipra (assembly GCF_036250125.1). Lineage (NCBI taxonomy): Eukaryota > Metazoa > Chordata > Aves > Passeriformes > Pipridae > Pseudopipra > Pseudopipra pipra. Next base: position 8,812,856 of record NC_087551.1, on the reverse strand, counting down.
TATTAGTCACTTGTGGCAACACAGCAACTTTATTAAAACCATTCCAGTAAAAAACACATCCCTAATTGAACTAGAGTATTTATTCCACTTGATATGCACAATTGCAAGACAATAGCTTAGTATTTAATCAAATGAGCCATTAAAAGAGTAACTAATGATGATCTTACTGTAACTGATAGGACCAGACAGTGATGCTGCTTATGTTTTTCTGTACATCATTGGGATGTTCTTATTTGCCATCATGATTGGATTTGCGATTGGGAAAGGTTAGCCTGTTACCTCCAAATTAGTAAGATTTTTTTCAGCCTGTTACAGGAACTCTTGTTGTGCAATACTGTATTTAAGATTGGTAAACTTGGAAAAATAGAGCTGAAATTGAACTTAAGCTGGACTGAACATAGCACGCTGAAACTCTTGTTGAAGAACACACTCTAGCTCAATTCCAGTTATCCAAAACCAAGGCAGGAAATAAAAAAAAAAAATTAAAATTACTTTTTTCAGCTCGCTGGTAAAAAAGAAATAACATGGCAGTCATACAGACAACATTTTCATGTAAGCCTATTTTATTTTATTTACCTCTTCAATCAGAGTGAAATAGGAGAGGGCATGGACTCAGCTTTTTCCCCTCTGAATTTAGGAAATAGTACCCAAGCGTTTTATTCCCAGTGCACACTGAACTCTGCTGCAAGATGTACTGTCTTGCCTTAATTCAGTGCAGCTTTTCCAACGTCAGGTCTCGTACAGACCAAAGTAGCTGCGCATTATCTGCCGTATGGTCCTGGTGGAGCAACGCGCCGTGTTACAGAGCCAGGGTCACAAGTTCATGGCAGAAATGATTCATATAGCCTGGAGGAGGGAGCCTAAATTCAATATGTGAGACCTGAGAGGAGAGTGGGGGGATGATGCTGGTGGGTGCCCCTATCCCAGGCTCTCCTCTTGCTGGCTCTTGCAGAAGGGACAGAGAAGGTGTGGAGGGGCCAGGGGCATGTCTGATGACCTGTGTGCATGTGGTGACCTGACTCATGGCATATATATATATATATATAAAATTTTTATATATGTATACACACACACATATAAATGCAAGGGAAAAGCTGACCTCAGTTTGAACACAGTGCAGCGTGGTGAGAGCTGAGACATGCATGACAACTGAATATTAAATTCTGTTAGCACTTAGCGTTATTCGGCAGCAAAGAGCTTTAAAGAAACGAAAGCAATTGAGGTTTAACAACAAAAAAAAAAAAGAGAGAAAGGGAGAAAGTAGAACTTTAAAAATCTGAGCGTTTTCTCAAGACACTCAGTAAGTATTATGTTCTTGGTCAATAACGTTGCCTTTATAATCATATTGACAACGTGTGCTGAAATGTATGTGGCATGGCAAATTGCAATTTAATGTCAAATGACAATAAACCAGTCAGAGATCATTCAACTGAAACAAAATATCACTTTAATTAAGCATTCCACAGGATAGCTGTAACAAATAGGTTATTAACACATAAAGTACTCCGTTTCAGGTAAGGCTCATGATAAAAGGAAGTAAATTCAGAGCTGGGGCTGACAGTCCGTATTTCACTCATCCCATTGTGCTGAGGGACGGCAGCACATATAATCAGATCCAGTTGCCCTCGAAGCCGAAAGGGAGCCTTTCCATTTTAATGACTCATGAGCTACCACACGTATTGAATTTGAGGCAAAACCCGGAAGAATGTACTCCTAGGCTTAATGACAAAGTTGCATGTTGGGTTTGGTCTCTTTTTTTACAGAGAGGTGAACCTCAAAAAAATTTGTTCATTTAGTCTCTGGGGCTTCTCCCAGCTCTCTGAATTTCTCATGCCCACAGCACGAGCCTGGAAATCTCACGGACAGGCTTTCCCATGTGGGTTTTGTGCTCCATGAGTCCAGTGAGACCTGGGGAGCAGAATGCAAGACCTTGCTTGTCTGTGAGTTAAGACAGCATTGGGGTACATGTTGTACAGATGCCCAAGTGAGAGGACATAGTGCAAGACAGGAAGTGTGAATCTGTGTAAATGCAGAATGGCACTGACTAAATTTTTTTCCAAACTCTTAAAAGGTTTTTCTGATCTTTAAGATGGTTTTTGTTTCCTTTTCTTGTTTCTTTCTTGTTTTCCTAAATATGCAGATATAATAAAGCTGAAATACAGTAAAAGAGCTACTTGCTGTTGTAATGTTATTGAGACTTTTGATACCCATTTTCATCAGACAGTCTTCAATTGGTGTTTGGTTTCTTTTAGGATGGATATTTGTATGAAACCTTATATTTAAAAAAAAATCCATGTTTTACTGGGGTGTGGGAGAAGTGACTGGTATTAAGGCTCAGTAAGAGCCGGAGGAAAAAATCGCACTCTGTATCTTGTTCTTCAAGTTTTAAGTTAGGGAGGAACAAGTAAGCTGTATGAACAGGCTGTGAGAAACAACCCCAAAGTAATTAAGTTTGCATTTTTAGGTATCGGACAACTCCCTTATATTCATTTATATGCAAAGAAAAATTGCAATGTGGCTTGATAACTCTACAAAGACCATGAAACATCTTGAGTGGCCATCTCAGCAGGATGTCTTTTTCTTTCCTGAATTTGGATTCAGCATTTAAAAAAATTAATATGAGAGTTACGTTGAGTGAAATATATACAAGCAGATGCACACGTGTGCCATTTGCAAGGGGCTTGATCCCAACCCAATTAAATAAATGCCACTGCTTGTGTTTTGAATCAAGCCCTCAAGATGTTAGGTCTTTCCTGCCTCAAGCTGTGCTGTTTCTACCTGAAAGCTGTCTCTCTAAATAGCTGTGAATGTCAGGTTTTCCTATGGAAAACAGAGTTGATGCATCTAATAAACAACTGTGTGCCACATGGAATTGTTGCATCTTCTCTGATGAAGTGCATCAAATAAAGTGAGAATTATTGTTTTCAATATGCATTGCATGACCATACACAAATTTTCAAGTGATGAAAGCACTGAATGGTTTTTTGCTGTGGTACTTTTGGATTCAAAGGAAAAATATGGCTGAATGCGTATGGAATACGGATGAAATGTGTTGTAATCTCTTGTCAAATTAGGAAACCTTTGTGAAGTGGAAAAGTTCTTCATCAGCCTTACTCTGTGGGTCTTGGTCCTCTCAGACCGTGGATCGTCTGGCCTAGCAAAAGTCATTTTATATAACTTTGAGAGTTGTAAGGGAGTTGGTATGTGGGTACTCCATGGCGAGAAAAGCTAGGATGAACTGTGGGAGAAGAATAGGTGAGCAGAGGGATGTTGCCTCCTTTTTTGTCCCACAGAATATTCCATTAGCTTAATGTAAGCTGTGGGGCTTTTCCTAGTTTTTCTTCTTATACTAGAACTTAGTAAAAAAAGGTCTTAGGTGTTTCTACATCTTGTGGAACTGCTTTTTCAACTGTTTCTTAATTTACTAATCATCTTCACTCTTGGTGAAAACATCTTCTTTATCCATTGACAGCATCTGATTAGGTCATTTTGTTTTCCCAGTAACAAGTTATGTATGCTGATTTTATTTTTTATTTTATTTTTATTCTCTCCTACCCCCTTAACAGGAACTTAAATCTACACTTTGACAATCCCTACCTAATTTGCTGCTGCAAATTTTAACTACTGTTCCCTTTTTAATCAAAGTCATCTTGTGGTGCTGCAGACTTAAACTCTTCTGTCACTCTTACTATAAAGTGACAGACAGACAAGTTAGAAGGATTTGGGGAACTTTGCAATATTTGGGGACAAAACTTGTAGTCATTTGACTTCATATATGCCAGATATGATCTATTAATTTGGAAGGTGATATTTCTTGCTGACAGAGTTTGAATTTTGAAACAAAATAAGGCTTGGAAGGTATAAAAAATTGAGAGTTTGTGAAGTTGTTGATCACCCATTAACTAGTCACAGAATCAGAGACTGAGTCAGGTTGAAAGGGACCACAGTGGGTCATCTGGTACAACCTTCCTACTCAAGCTGAGTCATCCTAGAACACATGGCACAGGATTGTGTCCAGATGGTTCTGGAATACCTCCAGAGAAGGAGACTCCACAGCCTCTTTGGGCATCTCTTCCAGTGCGTGGTCACTGCACAGTAAAGAAGCTCTTCCTCATATTCAGGTGGGACTTACTGGGCATCAGTTTCTGCCCATTGCCTCTTGTCCTGTTGCTTGGCACCACTGACAAGAGCCTGGCTCCATCAACTGTTATTATCTCTGGGAAACGTGGACCTTTTCTTTCTCCTCTTCTGCCCAAGTGTCATGTAAAGAGCTTATATAAGTGTGTTTATGTGTCCTTGTAAGCCCTAGTTTCTGGTGTGATGGCAATAAGATCCACAGAGATGCACTTGCAGTCATGCAATTTTGACTGGAGTGACCAGAATGTCAAATACAAGTTATCTCCAATGTAGCTGGAGTTTGGAAGATGCTCCTCAACAATTTTAGGAGAGACAACGTTGTCCAACGATAACAACTGGTGGAAATGTTTCTTTTAAAATCTAGAATAGGAATGAAAAGGGAAGAATTAGTCACTGGTGTTTGGTGTCCCCTCCCATGACCAAGGTGCTAGACTTGAATTTAAAGCAGTCTTGTGGGGCAGAGTCTTGATCTCTCTCACAAGATTAGCAAATTTAGTCAAATGATGGACAGTGAAGAAATGGGATGTTTTACCTTTGCTGTCTGAGAACCATAGTAATGAAACAGCAGCCCAAGTGCTTTGGGACAAGACAATGGCAGCTATTTCCAAAATGATTGATGTTTACAAAATTAACATAAAGAAAAACAGGTCTTCTTCCCGTTTGGTGTTTTGTTTGTGTGTGTGTGTATTTTGTTTTGTTTTCTTTTGTCTTTTTTTTATAGATCTGCATTTCAAACTACTAGTATTTAATAAAAAGTCTAACATTAAAAAAAAAAAAGAAGAAACCAAAAGCTGGTCTACTCTCTCCCCAAAAGCCATTTACCATCCAAAAAAAGCTTTTGACGGAAGCATTTCAATCAGCTCTAAGGGAAGTTTTCAGAACTATTTGGTGACTGAGAAATCTCTCTGGACAGATTTGTTTGAAGGTGTTGCAATTGATAGTTTGGGTGAGTGCTAAACAACTGTGGCTTTCCATTTTTATAAACAAGCATGATACAATGTGTTTTCCAATTACATTTCTAGTTGCAGTGGTTACCATTTTAGAAGAACCATCTGCCAACTGTTACCATACTGTGGTATCTGAGGTCCTACACTTATTTCCTATTCTGAGGACAGAGTAGACTACGCTACCTCTTGCAGAACTTTGAGGCAAACGTTGATTAACGTTGACTTTTTAATGGTAACCACTGTGATTTTTTTTATTCCTATAATTCATAGTATTATGCATAATAATAATGTGAATATCACTGAATTATTTATAAACTTATGTTGGTAAATAATAATGAGGTAATAACAGTGAATTATTTCTATATTTACACCAGTAAATAATGAAGACGAGAAATCATTTAAAGGAGGCTCAGTCTCTTACTAGCCTACACCAATTAAAAGATGTTTGCAAATGTATTTTCATACCAAAAGAAGGAGCTGCCTTGGGGAGGTTTTAGATTTCAAAAAAACATTTAGATGTTGTAATGTTTGAGCAAAGCCTCTGCATGATGGTGCAGCTGCAATCACTGCCACCCTCTTTGGATAAATAAATGGAAGTGAAAGAGAGGAACTGCATTTACTGATACTTTGCATTGCTGAGACTCCTGCCAGGACATGTGGATTAGGTTTTCACTTTTGAGGATGTTCAGGTGCGAGAGTGCAGCAAATAGCTGTAGGAAACCCCTGAAGGTGATAGAGAAGAGGAATCTCCTCTACTCAGTGTTGCAGAAAAGAAGACTGAAAGGTGGCTTGACTTGAAGAAGCTCTCAGGGGAAGAAAATACCAAGCAATACAAAATTGTTTAATTTGGTGGATAAATGATGCAAAAAAAAACCAGTATCAGGAAGCTGAAGTGAGACAAGTGTAAATTGAAAATGTAGGTGCTCCTGGAACTGCTCAAGTAAACTGCCAATATGGGAGGTAGTTTTTTGCTTCTTCAAATCGAAACAGAAGGCTGCTTAGTAGAAAATAATTTTCTATGGTAGAAGCACAGAGCGGAAATGAAAAGCCAGTAAACTCACCTGCTTGGAGTTTTCCACATAGAAAAGGCTCAGCTACATATGCCTAAATTAGCAATGGGTAAACTCTGATTTTGGCTGAACACAATTAGCAGAGTTTACTACAAGGGTAACTTCATCCGTGGCGTTTCGTAGACTGTGATAAACAGTTCAGCCTGGATAAAGTTGTGTTTCCCTCAAATTGCATGGAGCTGTTGCATGCAAGCAGCGTTAAGTTGTGGGAGGTGTGGAACGTGGGATGGAGACAAGGAGGGTCTGGGATCCGTTTCCAGCCCTGCCACCAACTGGCTGTCTTGAGGCTATTCTTCAGCTGTCAGATCCCTGCTTATAAAATTGGCATAACAGTATTTACCTTGTTAAGGAAGCATGTCATGATCTTCAGCTGAAGAATTTAAGGGGCTATTACTATTTATTGTTGTTTTGTATTTTTGACTGTATTAGCTCAGAGTTATTTCTTGGCACTTTTGCAAATACTCCTGGCTTCTGTACTGAAAGATTGCACAAGGTTGTGGATGGGAGCTGATTTTCTTAGTCTCTAGTTCAAAAGAGGGGAGGGCCCCCTTTTGGATCGGAGAAGAAGGTGAAAAATGTGACTTTTTTAGTGGTCATGTCCTGCTGTGGAACTCTTGGATATGGGGAGGGACGGTGAAAGTTGTGCAACGGGCACCTCCTGGTAAGAAGAAACATTGAGGAAATGCTTCTTTTGCTTTTATAACACAGTTCTCAGAGAAATCTCTTCCTTTAAAGTGGTTGTGTTTCTTAAAATATGAATGAGATTGCTTCCTGTAACCATGGGAGATGCATTAGGCAGGAGTGTCTGCTGGGGTAGGACATGAGTGGGTCAGAAGAAAGTGGTGATTGTTTGGCCACCTGCCTGGTTCAAGGTGCTCAGCTGAAACATACCTTCCCTCCATGGGTGGCCTTTTTCCAAAAGCGTTTAAATGACTCAGAAACACAAACCCCACTGACTTCCAGCCTTGTGCAAAGCACTGCTGCAGGAGTTGGGTTCTCATCCTCCTCCTATTACCTAAGGTAAGTTCAGCCAACTGGGCTCAGTTCAACTGGGGACCCAGGGAACATAACATCAGGAGAGACATCTTCTGTGCCACGTGTCCCAGCGTGTCAACTTAAAACACTGCCTGTGTGATGAAGAGTAATGCAGAAACCCAACTAGTCCTTGCACAGCTGCTGTGCCTGAAAAAAGCAGATGAAGCTCTTGTCTAAACACTGCCAGCTGGATTTGAACTCTGTTACTGGAGTGAGGGTATTTTTGAAGAGAGAAAAATGAAAGAACCCTCCCCCCCCAAAAAAAAACAAACCGAAAGTAAGTACTTTTTTGGAGAAGCCAAGCTTCAGCTTTGAAAATTTTTCCCCACCACAGCTATCATTAACCGAGTGGTAATCCGTGTGAAAACCTAGACAAGTTAAATGGCAACAGAGCCATTGAGCGTGGGTAGGACAAGGCCTTTGGAGAGGGAATAGCAAATCCCCGTGGGATTTTGTACCTGCAGAGCTTGCGACCTTTTCTCTTTCATTAGCAAACATTGTGTGTTATTGGACAGTACCTTGTGCAGTTACTTACAGGAACATTTAATCAAATAATCTTCTCCCAGGCGGCTCAACCCACTGCAGTTTTATAGTTACCTACTTCAGCTGGAACAGTTCCTTTCAGCTGTAAAAGCAAATATGCAACATGGAAAAAAGTCTCGTTTTATCAAAACAGACAGAACTATTCCAGCTGCTGATATTAAGGTAAAAATAGCAAGGTTAAATGTTAAACAACCTCTGAGTGGACTTTTATAACTACAAAGAAAGCCAGACCAGTTGCTCTGAAAGCACTTTCCATTAAAAAAAAAAAATAAAATCTTGTTTTACTTCTCGAAAGAAAATTTATTTTCCCCCATTGCTGGTGATTAAATACAGTGGAAAGTAGTTCCCTTGATAACAAATATATCAGTAACGTGTGGTGCTTCCTGCCCCAGCATCTTGTAACTCACAGAAGTTTCCATGGCCAGATTTGAATACTCAAAGTGCTAATAATGTCTGCTAGTCAGCCTTCCTACTGCTCAGAAAATTTCACTCCTGTGGCTTTTTGGCTTGTTTTGAGAAATCACTGTAGAGGTTAGTGAACTTTTCAATGTGTTGGTATTTAAACTGTGGTCAGACAGTGAAGGAAAAAAAAAAAGAAAAGGAAGAAAGGAAAAAAAATAGGGAAGAGAAGAAAAAAGTTCATGAAAAGAAATTCCCCCTTAATAATTGTTTATATGACCATTTGCATGGGAATTGAACTGATTGTGAAACTTCCACATTAAAATGGAATTCCTCTGATTCTTAACATATCTTGAAAAATATAGTGCATTAAATGAAAAGATGCTTAAAACAATGCTGGGGTTTTGTTCCAGAGAAACATTTGGGCACTTTCACTGGGAAAGGAGGTTAAAAGGTTGTCAATGCTTTCTCCAGGGGCTCTGTCTGACAGTGAACATGTGTTTCCTCCCTTTAATCGGCTCGCCAGTAGCCAGAAAGCTGCTTGTTTTCTGCAGAGGTTGTCAAAAATGATTTCAGTCTGGAGACGATGAATGATAAAAGAGGTTTTCAAACACAGTTTTGCACTGTAGCATTTGCAGTCCCAGAGAGGATGGATTGTATTACAATCTCGGTGCAAAGGGCCATGTTCCCGTAGCAAGAAAACAGTGCCTTGTTCAACCTGTTTGATGCTCCCACTTACCTTTCAAACTTGAAAAATAGAAGCTGGACCTCAATTAAAGGAAAAAGAGAAAAATATCATCTCAAGAGCATGTTCCTTCTCTCTGGGAAATTAAATGGTTTACGAATTTAGTAAAATTCCTATTTCCCCTCTTACCATTTGTGAAAGGCACATTTCCTTCAGGAGTTTATAGAGTGCTGCTTCTTCTCCTGGATATTTTTTACAGGCTACAGATTTGTTCCCTCTGAAGTTAACAGTAAAACTTTCTCCACACAGCCTGGGCCTATAGTCAAAAAGTCTGATGTCATAAAATAGCAATTTACCTTAGTTTCTGCTGAAATCACTCTTTCAAGACGGAACTCAGCCTCTTCCTGAGATAAGTACCTGTGTGTATGCAGAAACACAATTCTTTATTTTTGGGCAAGACTTTGAAAATTGGGTAAGTAATGACAGCAAAAAAGATTTCACCTGCAGAGATTAATGCCAAACACAGAATCTAACAGGGGATTTATGAAGCTGGCTGGACCCTGGTACCATTTCCACTGGTGGTATTGTTAACTCTACAGGCTCAGAAATTCCATACATCAGATATTATTTTTAAAAACACAAGTGTAATAACATCAGCAGTAAGCCTTGCCCATGATAGATGATTTTATTCCTGAACCCCTGCAGCCTGTATCCAATGCCTGCATGAAGATTAGTTGCCTTCTCTCCCAAGCACGTTGATTAACGTGATGCTGGATGTTTTGCCATCGTATAAGCTGCTTTTTTTAGGAAAAATTCTTTCTCCCCAAACTCCAAATCAGTTCATTATTTTGTCCAACACCACCAGCAAACTGGTTCCTCACAACTTTTCCATTCCCACTGCCAAGTGATCTCTGTCACCTTTCTTTTTTTTTTTTTTTTTATATTATTCCTTGACTTCTTCACCACCACTAGTCAGGAGAAAGTGCAGACAGGAACCCCCTGCAAGTGCTGTTCATCCCCCAGTTCCACAACCCTGTATTTTTAGGAGGGAAGCTCTCAGGAGTCATCCTTGCCAGCCAACGCCGGGTTCACCCCATGAGTTTGGCAGACAGTGGGGGTTGTCCCCTCTCCAGGCTGGTGTTGGTTGCTGCTGGACTCATCTGTCCCAGCTGGAGCTACCTCCAGCTTTGCCAAAACTTGGGTGGAAAAAGAGCTGACAGTGCAGTAGGAGCAGGAACCACTTGCAGGGGATAACTGAGCTCAGCAAATGCCCCCAAGTAAGTACCGTGCAATGCGGGTCAGATGTATGGAAGGAAAACAAATTTTAGACATACTGAATATATTTGGTTGCTTGATGACGCTTTCCATGTTTTTCTATTCTTTTCCTTTTTATTTGGCTTCTTAACTGGAAGAAAGGAGCCCGGCAGAGTTCCTATCATGAGTTCTAGCAATCCTTTCAGTTCCATTGAGCTGCTGCTAACAGGAACTTCCTGTTTAGTTGCTACGTTTAAAAGGATGTATATAAACAAGAGAGTCACAGAAATTACTAAATACTAAGAACAGAAGGTTTTTATTATCATCTTTTGAGTCTTGTATACGGGGAAAGCTTAATTCCTTCTTTTTTCTTTTTCTTTTTTTTTTTTTTTCCTGGGTACAACTAAATTCCAAAACATTTCTCTACTGGTAACTTGTATTCCGGTCTTTATTATTTTTGACAATATTTTAAATAGTTGGAGTTGAATTTTCTGCCAAGAAAGGCACGCTGTCAGATGGCAACTGTATTGTGTAGAACTAAAAAATTGAATGTACACTCAAAGCATACTCGGGAAACTTGAACACAGAACTGGAAAATGTCTTTTTTTTGCCTGAATATGATTACCATTTAAGCAGTGTAATGTCGTCAGTGGTTTTGCTGTGCGTATGGTCAGCTTGGAAATCTCCGTTGGTGCCAAAAAACTTATAACAGGTGCATGGAGAATTTGCTAATGTGCTCTGAAGAACCTGTGCAAAACAAGAAATAGTGCGTGTGTCTGGAAAGTCCCCATCTGGCCCAACAGCATCTATGTCATGTTGCTCTTGACTAGTTCTTGGGCAGCACTTTGAATATTTAAAACACTGTCTCGTCACAGAGTTTCATTGTGACCTTGGCCTTCTCAAAACTTTCCCCATCCAAACTGAAGTGCCGGGGAGAGACAGAGCGAAGGCAGCGCATCCCACCAGGGGGAGGTTCAGCTCCTCCTCTTCCTCATGCCGAAATATTTGGTTAATGCCATAGATTTGGCTAAGTGGATTCAATCAACTGTTTTCACTCTATTATAGTTCATAATCCCTATTCAAGATGAAGTGCACTGCAGCCTAATGAATGTGGTAATGGAATCCTTGTGTATGTTTTTCCACAGCGGGGTGCAGATTAGCATAAGTGTCATATTCTGTTGGCATGCCTGCTATTATATCTGAGGCGTTGCACACACTGGGAATTTTTCAACTGGATAGTAATAAGATGAATATGGTATGCACATGCACATAGAACACACGGGTTTTAGAAAGTGATCTATAATAAATCTCACCTGGAGGAGCATTATGATAGATTAACTTTGCATTTTGGCTTAAAAACACAATATTTAAGCCAAGTGAGTGGTAACACGAGTACAAAAGAATTAGATTAAATTTCATGCACAGTTTTAAAGAATGTTGTCATTTAGGGCAGCAGCATGCTAAGAGTGCTCTATAGGTCTTAGGGTTTCCTATTTTCATATATTCAGGTTCAGAAGCCCAGCTCAGATGTCCCACTTGCTCAGAGCTGGTTGTTACAGCTCCAAGAGTTGGCACACAGGTAGAGGAAAGCTTCTGGATTGTAGAAGATCACCATGTACGTGCCTCCTCGGGCTGTTGCTGTCAGTCTGTGAAAGATGAAAAGGAAAACCCAGCTATCTTTATTTCGATAGCACTTAGGTTTTACCTGCTGAACTGGCTCTTTTTCTCACGAGCTGATCCCACCAGGATGTAGCAGGAGTTCATGCTCAGAAATCCTTTCCAAAACAAGACTGAAGTGCTCACCATGAAGCGTTGTGTAGCACAGTCTATATTTGACCTCCAAAATTAATTTTGCTCCAAATTGGAAAATGCATTTTTAATTATTTAGGACATTCTAGTTTTCCTCTGGTTAAAGAAACTCTTGATGAATCTCCTTGCACATCACCTAGGAGAGACAGCACAGCTCATGATTAGTCCCAGAATTTATTACTTGATTATTGAAAGTGCAGGCCTGACAAATTCATACCACTTAAGAAGTGGTTTAGTGTGACTAATCAAAGAGATTTTCCTGGCACACAGGAGGTATCAATATATATAGACTAGCGTAGAAAGGCATATCTTTATGCTTTTAAGCATGGTGGCATGGTAACAGCTTAAACATATTAATCAGCCCAAGGTAAGTGCTGCTTCTGTATCATATTTTAATCTGATTCTTTCTACAGTGCTAGAGAAATTGTATCTGTGGCTGCAATAACGTATAGAAGAGAAATTGTTTGCCAAGTGAACGAGACAATCGGACCAGTCATTCAGCCCTCAGAATTAACCACAAATTTCGTTTACCTTTACTATCAGTACGTTTCTGCGCAATCACGAGTCAGACTGTTTGAACTTTACTGAGAAGGTAGTGAGCCATCAAAGGGGGTTAATGTTTGTTTGTTTGGTATTTAGTCTGGAGGAGCTTTGCTTTTTAAAAAAAGTCCTATTAGTGTGGGTCAGTAATCTGATATATTTTCCTTGACTTGGACTTCAGAGGGCTACGCTGATCTGTGATACAATTGAGTTGTGAGTGTTAGTTTCTGTTGTACTCCAAAGCCTGAATGACCTTTTCAAAACTCCAAGAAACCTGTGTTGTGCTCATGTGCAAGAACTGGTTTTCTAGCAACTTCACAAAACTCGATCTAAAAATAAATAAATAAATAAATATATCCCACTGCTGATTGAAAGAATGTAAATTGGAGTTTCCAGTGAAGTTCAAGCACCCTTTACAATCACATCACCCTTTTCCTTGAACGTGGTCTAGAGAGGCTGGGTGGCAAATGTATTTAAGATTCTGAGGAAAAGGGCTGTTAAGTCGACCTTGGTAACTTAACTGAAACAGTATACGTGTAAATCCATTGCAAATCCCTGGCCTTTTACAACTTGTGTCCCAATGGAAATCAGATCACAGAACTGTTTACAAGAGACTACGAGTCATTTGGATAAAAAGCCAGGACAGCAGGCTCCGTTTTATTTGAAATTTTAGTAACCCAGGCCTAAATAAATATTCTAGAAGCAAAATAATAAGGATTAGGTAATTATTATGAGGTGATTATACTTAGGATATTTTCTACTGAGTAGAGAAGAACAATTTCACAGTAAAGGTCAGTGCTTTGCCTTTTTACAATCAATTGTAATCTCCAGTTTAAAGATAACGCTCCTGTTACCAAAAAAAAAAAAAAAAGTGCATATATCTCTTTTACCCTGAGCTTTCAATGTCCTGATTAGTAATTTTTAAAACCACTGGAAGTAGCACCATAAAAATATTTTACAACGTTATTTAATGTATGAGCTAATCCCCAGCTAATGGTCAATTTTTGCCATTTTTTTTAAGTGGGGAGAAGAGGGGAGGGTGAGGAACCTGCTTTTGTTCAGCCCAGTGCCCCATCAGTGCAGAAACAAGAGGGAACTTCAAGTTGTAGTGCTCTGAATAACCTTGATATCACAAACACTGTGTTTTCATCAGCACTTCAATCTTCCCTAAATAATATTTTATGATTATATGCTTGGAAATAGTCATATTTAAACTCATGTAACTTTGGGTGGTGGGGATTTGCTTCTACCCCAAAGTCACTATGAAATAGCTACTGCCAACAGAAGTGGGTGTACTGTTAACTTGAAGAATTTAAGTTCTTTCCTCAGGAAATCATTATTTTATAATTAATACTTGTAGAAAGGGAGGAGGCCTGCCTCTATGCCTGCTGTCACAGGAAGTTCTTGGATTGCTCTGAGTGAAATTATCTTTGATGCTTCTTGCAGTGGAGGCTGCCCTGTCCAGCACTGTCCCCATCCCACATGTCACCTACCAGCTGCAGCTCTTCTGAGAGTCCTTTCCATGGTGGAAGACTCAAGGAAAGAAATAAGTGAAACCCACACCCCATACTTTCCTTTGAGGTGAAATTATCACTTGGTCTGGTCAGGTATGGAAACAGCTGCTGACATGCAGTGGTTTTGTGTCTCCACTGGTGGAACTGTCTGGTGGCTGGCTGAGCTCCTGACATGAAGTCCTTGTTTTGCATCAGCCTCACCACAGGCATGATAACCTTGACCAGTTTGTCTGCCTGGAGGTTCAAGTTCATTTCTCATCCCTTGTGTACGTTTTTGGTGTCTGCTCTCAGCATGTGATATTTCCGAGGTGTTTTATCCTTGAAAAGGTAGAAATATTGTTCTTGCCTGGGGATACCCCAAGCCATAAGTTGTTAGTATTGGTAATGTCCTTAGAAATCCTTGCAGGGAGGAGGCTGTGTAACTGGGTCTGTGATTTGGAAAAGAGAAAATAAGGGTACGTATGAGATTGTACCTCTCAGGCAGGAACATGGAGATAAAGGGCATTTACTGCTCTCTGGGGTGGTGAAGTGATAGTGTGGACACCTGCATCCCAACTAATACCTCCAATGAACACCACAAAGACCACAAAGCTGTAATATTTATGTTCTGGTTTAGTGCATTTATTTTCTTATATGTTTTCCAGACAATGAGGAAGCTCACTGCAATGAGTTTCCTTGATGTGTTAACACAATGGATGTACAGGGAAATTTTTGTTTTCCTCGTGTAGAAAAGGACTGAAATGCCATATTGGGGTTTTTGTAAGTGGTAATTGTTTAGTATGTCACACTCGAAGGACAGACTCAAACTGAGGGAGTGGGGAAATTAATGTCCTCTGCTGCTGTCTCATGAAGCCAATACCTGCTGTGATTTTCCAGAGGGAGAACAGAGCACTCTGTCCCACCATGTCTTCATAAGCTGAGCACATGTACATACAAACACCAGGGAAAATGTGTCTATACCAATGTATAGCTCTTCAATGGCTGAGCCAGCAGTATGTGAGCTGACATTGACGATGCAGAGATGTATGTGCAGGATTGAAGCTGTTTTCTGAAGAATGCTGCTCCAAACACTGTTATTCTCCCATTTTTGCTCACTCCAGTGAGCAAAACCTTGATTTTGGTGAAAATCCTTCAATGTTCATCCTGTGGAGAACAGTTGCTCTTTCTCTCCTTGCTCAGGCTCGTCTTCCATTGCTTGATCAAGAATAGCCCAACCCCAAAGGCACTTGCTACTTACAGGAAAATCAAGATCTCCCAGGTAGGAGCAGAATGAGAACTAAGTTGTGTTATTTATCAACTCTCCTTTTTACGTCCAGTCTGCAGCCTGCAGATCTCTGTGGTGAATGAACCTCATCTGTATTGATGGTTCGGGGTAAAAGGGTCATAAATGCCACCAAAATATTGTCAGAGTATTGTGTCAGGAAATCACCCAGTTGCTGCTCCATGTGCTCTCCTTCCACTAACCTCCTGCCCTGGACCACTATAATTATTACAGCTTCAATTATCCAGCAGTGGATGGTCCCTTGCTGGAAGCAGGGAAGTGTGTGTCAATCCTAATTAGATCCTGATCCTGGAGACCTAATGCTTCTCTCATTTCCAGTCCCTTTACAGACAAAACTCCCTGGATGAAGCAGAATTGGGTCTGATTTGCATTGTGAGGAGATTTGGGATCAAGTCTGGCATTTTTGCATGAGAAGCATTTGCTCTCCTGGTTGACAGTAGCAAGACAAGCACATTCACTACCCTGTGGAAGCAAGCTGTAAAATCTCAAATGGATTTTTTTGCTTCTTGTTTGTTGGATACAACACTGCAACAAAGCTGCCCTGGGAACAATCTGTACCTGTGTCCTCACCCAGCTTCTTGTCCCTGGCCTCTTGAGGGACTAAATGCTGTTTTTTGAAGGAATGAAGGAAAGAACTGATGCCTGCAGGTACGAGATGCTGCATAGAAACAGCCTCAGAAACAGATGAGGTCAGCTTCCCAAATGGCTTTGCTATTGTTTGCTTTAGCACGCAGGGCAGCAAAGTCACCATGGATGTCCAGAGCAAAATAGTCAATGCTGAGGATCTGCCACCTTCCCTATGCAGGCACTGTGGAAGGGTTTCCCTGGAATTAGCTTTCATCTGGTTCCCATGGACTGAGTGCCTGGTGTAGTGCCTGGAATGCATTAGATGTGTTTCTTCCAGCTTTCATCCGAATGGGTCTCTGCTCTGCACACCGTGAAAACAGAACCAAAGTGCTGTAATAGTACACGTTCCTATGTGTAGGAATGGGACAGATGCATCCTTTCACTCATCCAGTCCTGAGTGAATGGCATCAGGCAGATCCTTATTACCTGCAAGAACCTGCATATTTCCACCCAGCCCCACCCCCCATCAGCTCAGATGTAGTCTGTCCCTAAGCTGCAAAGCCAGAGAGTCCATAATTCCTCTTTTCCCACAATAATTTGCACATAAACGGCTAGCAGTTACAATTTAGCCTTTTCTTCTAGCATCAGCTAAATAATAGTGACACTCTCCCTACTGTCATTGGGTTTTGCTAATTTTAGCACAGATGTAGCTCTTTTTTCTCCAGGAGAGCCATAAAACCTTCTTCCAACTTCATGTTTTATTCCTCTTTGAAGACCAAACAAATTAGCAAAGTTGAGAACTTTATTTTCAGAGTTCATTAAGCCCTTAACAGTAAATCCTTTTCTCACGTTCCAGATGTTGTGGTTTCCTTGACCTCAGTTTATATTTCCTTCTGATGTGAACAAGCCGATGCCTTATTCTGGCCTTACCGATTTCTTTGGAGAGCTGAGCAAAGGGGCATGCAAGTAATCTCTTGAAAGGTTTGAGAGAGAGAATAAAAAAAATTGTTGTGCTGTTGTACCAGCCTGATGCTTCATCTGTAGCCTTTAGACATTGCCTTCCACTGCTTAACACCCTGACCTCTGCAGAGCTATTTTTACATATCGAATGCATTTTTGCTGTTTTATTTTTCATCCCCTTCCTTTTCACTTCAGTACTTTGCATTTCAGAGGTAGTGCTCACCTGCATTTGGGTATGTCGAAAGCACGGCCCTTGAATAAATTAAACGTGTTGTTTTGGCAACACGTCGAGATCTGCACAAATCCTTCTTTTCCGCTTTGATTCCGCATAGCGTTTTGGACATGCTGAAATTTAGCAGTTTGGGCAGTACCCTGGATTTGAGTGTTGTCAATTATGCATCACACGCACTAATTAAGCAGCCAAATGTATCTATTCTCTCCCAGCCACCGGTGAATCATTTTAAATGTGGTTTGTGCCTTTTCATCCTCTTCGAATGCTGGATTTTTTTATTTTTTTTTTTGAAGACAGGCACCTGCAAGCCTTTTAGGAGGTGTTACTCCTGCTGTTACTGACATTTTAATAAATGCAGAAATAAATGCTCCCCACCAAATTGTCTAACGTCAACACTTACCTCATTGAGAGGAGTGAGTCAGCTTGAACAGAATTTATAACATGTGCCGTACGTACCTATGGCCGCCTGACGTGAAGCGCATCCAGTTTTGTATCCATTTTTCCTGTTTTCTTTGAAACCATAGTAACTATCAGGTTGCGTTCATAAATATTACAATGAATATTTGTCTTTGTGCTCTTGCACAGGGAAACATATGAAAAATGGATCAAAGACAGCAATTCATAAAGGGGTGAAAAAAAACCCACAAGCCCTTCCGTGTGGCGTATCAGTCTGCCTTCCACGCAAGCATCGGTGCTCAGTCTTGCCAACAGATATTTTATGGTGGGGAAAGACAAATACAGCAATAGAGGGTGATGCCCTGAACCAAGGGAGCCACGGGTATTTGGCGACTTCTTGCTTAAGAGAGCACCTCGAGGCATCATCAAATGTGACCAACAAGGTACTGCTTTTTTTCTCTGCAGAGAAGCTTTTCTGGGAAGAGAGAACCTTGTGCTGGCATTTCAATCAGCTGATGCAAGTTTGAGCATCCCTCAGATGAAATAAATTGGGGAAACATGGAGGGAGGAGGAGATGTTGAAACGTAGCTGAACCCAATCTCTGATGTTCTGAAGATTCCAAAGGACTGCACAAGTCACAGCCAGTGCTTAACTCCTGTTGGGAGGCTTTGGCATTATTTATTTGGCCTTGGACCTGGATGTCTGCCCCAGAAAGCAATATTCCTCCTCTGGGGATAGTAGGAAAGCTGGAGGTATTTACACATTGAAATTGCTGTGTTTGTGTGGGTAGCTGGACAAGAGTATTGTAGTATTTCAGATTTTCTTTTACAGACTTCTGTATTTTTATGGTTCTTATAGACAGAAAACCCCACTTTTATTTTTAAGCTATCCATTTATTTTACCAGTCCTATGTATTAGTCAGACAGTGTGTTATCCATTTTTTGAAAGCAGCCTCATGTAAAGAAAATATCCAGACAGGACAGTCATGGAGACATTTGGACATTTGGAAACTTTGTTTCAGTTTGGTGAAATCAGGTAATTCTTTGGCTAGAGAGAAGTGAACAGCAAAAGAAATTTCCGAGTTTTGAGGGTTTTTTTCTAGATTATAGCAAACAGTTGAACCCCATAGCTGTGATTTCCAGGTGTAAGAAGACACCAAAAATTGGCCAGAAACATCTTGAAAGCAGGCTAGCTTTCAACTATTTCTTCTATTTCTTGTCAGAGGACTTTTTGACTTTTTTTTTTTTTTTGGATGAGGGAGAAGCACATAGAGCTGGGGTAATATCACCTCCTCTGTTCTCTGTGTCTGAGGATGAAAATTACAGAGAAAACCAAGCTTTGTGGATTTTTGCCAGGTTTAACTGAGGGCTGCATCACCTTCTCAGTTTCACCACTCTAAAGCCAGAATAATTTTGTGTTTTCTTTCTAACAGACATGAGTCTGGTCCCCTCTGCACCAAATCAGGCAGAAGCCTAGTGCTGCTGATACAGTCCCAGGGTAAAGTGTATGTAAGGTATATTATGTGTCAGGGTCTAAAATCAGGAGCCACAGTCCCCAGAATCATTGTGATAAAAATGTTGGATTCATTTTGCTTGCCTTCTCATTTCTGACTCTCTGGATTATGCTTTGAGGCTTGCATCCAAACCCAAAAGGGATTGAAACTTATTGGGGATGAGGAGTGGCTTGGGATTGGGAGCGAACTTGCTCTCCTATGACTTGAAAGCAGTTACTGAAGAGGTCTGAATAGTCCTATTCATTGAAAAGATGCTGTCAGCCTGTCAACTAGTAAAACCATAGAGAGCAAATAATGGTGCTGGGTCTGGAAAACCCAGATCACTCCGTGGTGCATTTCCACTTGCCCTTCTGCAGGCACAGACACCTGTTTTGCGAGAAATATTTTTTCCCAAAAAAGCCCTGAGGTGCACCTGTGCATTGGGGTGAGGTAATGGTAGACAGACACAGGTTTCAGCTGAGAAAAGGAGTGGCAAAGAAATATTCGTGTGTTTTCAGGACCCACCCAGAAATGCTGAGGGGGCAAGGTTAAGAGTGGGATGGCAATTTGGGGTGGGAGGCAGGAGAATTTGTGTGAGTGCCTGAAGCCATTTCCCTCCTCCCAGGAATTCCTCATTGCTTGAGACTGCAGCTGAGAAAATCACAGCTTTGACTAGAACTTGCAGATTTCTCTTCCATTAGAAATTGTGCTGGATGATCAGGCATTATAGGTACTAGATACTATAGTGTGGTAGAGCTGGAGATAAATCTGCCAATTATTTTTTGGTGACTCTTTTTCTCCCAATAGATATGTTCCGTATTTGAAGTTTTTGTTATTAAATAAGTTTGGGGGAGCTTTTTTTTTCCAGCTTGGCAAAAAAAAAAAAAAATTGTTACCTTAGAACATGTTGATCGTTCTTTCTGATTTTTTTTTATATTTTTAATTATCATGTTTCACTGAAGAAAAAGCAAACAAATTGCATTTCCAGAGTCTTGACAGCTAGTGCCTCTGAGCCTCTGGTGCTGCTAATGACCAGTGCTGATCCAGTCTGTTAGGAGTCCAGCCACAAAAACAAGACTCCTTTGCGCTTGGCTAAATGTAGTTTAAGGGAAGAAAATTTAGGAGTTTAGTCCCACATCCTGAAAAATAGACATACAGGGTCAGGACATGGCTTCCTCCTTGTCATGCAATAATGTAGGGTCAGCCACGCGGTTGGCTCTTAGGCTTTTGTGAAACCTGTGTCTCAGCTGGAGCTGGGCTTGCCCAGGAGCTGCTGGGAGAGCCAAACCTGCTGTGCTGACTGGGGGTGCCCATATGAAGTCTCTGGGTCACCCTGCACTGCAGCTGAGCAGTGGACCCAAAAGAGCAACTGGCTCACTGACTGTGAGCCATTAAAGGAGCAGCCATTCCCTTTGGCTATTCTTGGCAGTGGTGTAAATGATTCACGGGGTTGGAAGGTTTGGGTACTCCTACAGTAGTGCTTTCCATGCCCTGGTTGGTCCACAACTGCCTTTCCAGGAGCTCTTCATGAGCTGCAACGCCTTTGCGTTGTGTGGCATCATCTTTGAGAACATGCAGTTGGGAGAGGATGTAAACAAGGGGAACTGCTGGCATTTAGGGGCAAACTTAACCTTGCAGTTTTCCATTGCAGGAAAGGAGATGGGAAGAAAATGAAGGGGGTTCAAAACCTTTGAATCTGGGCTGTCCAATGCATTGATAGTGAGTGCAATGCACGTGCAGGAGTTGCTGGTGGGCGTCAAAGAAGCAGGGTGTCTTCTGGAAGAGTATATGGGATATGTGAGTTTCCCATGCCTCCAGAGCTTCAGGATGGGGATTGAACTGAGCCTTAGGTGACTTAATGAGTGTGCAGAGTGAAGAGCAGGAAAGAATGTAAAGAAAAGAGGAATCATGCAAGAGAAGAGTCAGGTGGCTGTAGGGCAGAGGGGTTTTCCTCCTCTCATTTCTTTGACGTGATTCCCACTTGTCCTAGAAAAGCATATGAGGCACAGTTGATAGGAAAAGTAGAGACCAAAGGAGTATATTTTAAAAGACTAATCTTGACATCAGGAGGGGAGAGTAAAATCAAATGGGACTTTTTTTCTTTTTTTTTGGTGAATAAAAATATTTCTGGCTAGCTGAAATATTTTGAAAAGGTGGATCCCAGACTTCCCTTTGTTGTCCCCATTTAGCTACACAACACAAGCCTGCAAATAAATTCAATTCTTCCTTTTGATTTCCCTGCATCCTTTTTTTTTGTGCCTCTCCCCCATTGTCTTCGGAGTCAGCTGCAGCGCTCGCCCGTAACTTCACTGACCCCATCGGAGCCTAAAGAGTTTCCCACCCACTCACCCCAGGCAATAAAGCTTTCTTTACGTGTGGGGCTTATGACTCCCAGCTCACACCACTGGGTAAGTAGCATCTGGAGCCCTGGAATATTTTAAAGAGTTATCTAAATGTTCATCACCAGAGGAAACTCATCAAAGTTGCTCTTGGGCCTTTCTGTTCAAAGGGGGAAGGCACTATCAGGATGTGAGGGGTAGTTTTGCTGGTAGGCTGGGGAGATACAATAACCTCACTGTGAAGGCGGGGTCCACTTCATGGGGCTTGTAGCATCCAGTGACATGCCTGAGAACAAGTTTTTTAGTCACAACTGGAGGAAGCGGGGAATATTCATGGAGTGTCAGATAATCCACTGTGACATATGATCCAAAAACATAAGGCTGACGAATATTCCTGGCACTGTGTGCTGGTGCTGAGAGCAGATTATGCGTTTTTAAATGTTTGATGTTCTTTCAACAGTTAAAAGCCATTTTGGGCAACAGATAGCTCTGAAGATAGTTTAAATAATAATAATTTTTTTTACCACTGGGGCTTATCAGTGCTTCGTTTTAAGAAGCAGTATCACAGAAGGCAGAGGGCTCTCTAAGGACCTAGTTCTGATCTCACTTACCCCTATTTATATCTGGAGTCACTCGGCTGAAGCAAATGGAATTTACTCCTGCATTAAGCAAGTGTAACAGAGAGCAGAATATAACAGGCTCCTCTGTTTGGTGTTTTCTGTACATCTTTCTGACAAACTACTTTCACAGTTCATGCCATTTCCGTGGCAAAGGGAAACCAGAGCATTTGGGTTTTAGAGCACGGATGGGCACAACCTCCATGCAAGACCTGGCAGCTGGGTCAAGGAAGAGCACCTAGGCATGAGTCTGAGGGCTCCAGTATGGGAATAATGCCTGCTCAAGCAAGAAGTCCCACCAAATTCCATGGGGACTTAAGGACTGCGCTTATAACAGTTTGTAAAACCAGAATTTGTATGGGTGAATTTAAAAAACCCCTGTTATTATTTTCAAAATATGTGTGGGCATATAGTGAAACCAACATGTACCGGGGTGTGAAACACTGATACTAATAAACCATAACCATCCAGCCCTAGGTTTCTATTTACCATCTTTCCAGGCCTGCGTATGTTTTTAGAACCAGAATCTGTATGAATGAATTTTAAAAACCCTTATTATTATTATTGTTGTTGTTGTTATCATTTAAATGAAACACACACAGTGGTAGGAGAGACTGATACTAATAACCCATAGCCAACCAGACCTGGATTTGTATTTACTCTTTCCAGTCCTGTGTATGTATTACAAGTGATGTGGCTCTGCAGAGCTCTCTCCATCCAAGCATTTTCCCCTCTCAGGCAATTGCATTTCCCACTAAATGCTGTGCTCGGCTTTTCCTGCCCTGCTGGCAGTGCAAATGTGCCAATCTCATTCTCAAGCCATGGTTCCTGTTGTGGGATCAAATGTTAGGATTTTAAAAGCTAAAGTTTGATGTGGATGAACAACTGCCTATAAAACGCATTAAGCTCTTACCCTGTAATGTATTTAATTTCACACTGACTGATGGTATTGCCCCTGAATGGATTACGGCAGGGGGCTGCCATTGTCCTACTAAACCACACTGGTTAAATAATACTTTGGAGCCTAAAGCTGCTCTGGGAGCATTTCATATTGGCTAACATGTGAAATGTATACCTAGCTTTCCTGTGAGCGCTTTGGGTTGGTTTAGAAAAAAAATAGAATTAAAAAAAATAACTGCATGTTGAATTGGTTCACAGTGCAGGAAAATTTTGCACAGTTGTAGGATGGTGCCTTTCCCTCTGTGAAACGCAGACCTGCAGCTATAAAGAGCCGTGGTTCAGAGAGGTGCAGGTGCTTCCCTTGGGTCAGCAGGCTGGAAAGTCTCCTGGAGCAGAGTAGGAGCACATCACTGCTCAGGAGAGGTCTCCCTAAGCTCATTCCTCAAGGGTGTTTGGTGCTTGCAGTGTATTTATTCAAGCAGTGTCTCCTTGACACTAGTGCCCAAAGGGTCAGAGACTGGAGTACTGCTTTGAGCTCAAGTATGTTAATGTCTCTGTATCATAGTTGAGAGCTATCAGCTTCCTTACTGAATTTTTATTTAATTGTTTTTAGCTTCAAAAGGTTTTCTCTGCTAAGTAATTCCTGCCTAGTCTGCCTTCTCTGTCCCTCTGAGATAAATCAAGAGTTGCTCCAATGGAGTTACACCTTCTGTATGCAAATTCAGGCTCCTGGACTGCACCAATTGTTAATGCATGTTCTTCCCTGAATTGTACCATTTTGGGAAAGCCTGTGGTTAACTCTATGAGCAAATGCCTGCCTGTTTCACCCTGCTCCCCATTATGCAAGCCAACCTTGAATCAAGGAGTATTATTTCTCAAGTCCACGCAGTTGCAAGCAAATTCCACTCCCTGCTAAGTCATTTAAAAAGTATGTGCTTTAGCTGCATAAATAAATAAATATGTATATATATAAATATATATATATAAGGATAGAGATCTGTAGTATCCACAAGTATCACTCACGAATGTGTGGTTGGGGATGCAACCATCTGCAGTGTGCTGAAACACAAGCCCTTAGCAACTTTGCTTATTGCATTAATTAGGAAAAATTAAAAGATCTTTTCTTTCTTTAAAAAGAGAAAGAACTGTGATAAGAAAAGACTAAGGAGGTGGGGGTTTTGTGGGTTTTTTTTGTTGTTGTTGTTGTCCCCCCCCCCCCCCCCCCCCCCACCCCGTTTCCCCTCCCCAGACTTCAGCAGAGCCAGGAAAGAATGCTGGAAGTCATCAGAGGCATGGCTGGGATAGAGAGTGTTAATTCTTCCATATCTAAGCCTCTTTGTCGAAATTCCCTTTGTCTCTTGCCCCAGGTCATTAAACACTAATCCCATCACTCTTCCTAATCCGCTGCAGTGGAGCCAGAGTTCAGTTTCCGAAACTGTCTTTGTTGCTTTCCTAATAGACAGCTCGCTCTGGATTTCGGTTGGTTCGGTCACATTTAGGGCTTTCCAGCGCAGTTCTTTAATGAAGTGCCATTAATGAAACTTTTCCTCCTTCATGCAGTGTGCACGGGCATCAATTGGTTTAGTGTTAAGTAGGGTAAGGTGCCTAGTCATCTTAGCAGCCTTTGCAAAATATGACTGTCAAAGGCAAAACCTAGGAAACAAGACCATTGAAGAATATAGCCAGTGAAGTACTCATTTAATTACTAAGGATTTACAAAAGAAAATCTGTTCTTTGTGGCTTACAAAAGACAACAAGCTCAGAAGAGATAGTAAAAGGTTTGGAACCTATTCCCTTTTCTCCCTCCCCCTCTTCCCAACAAATCCTGGAAGAGGAAATGTGGCTGAGCAAAGGCATCAAAGCCTATTGTAAACTCTTTCCAACCTGCTGCAGGAAAACTAACTTTCTAAGTGGGAGGTGTTCGACTTGCTGCTAAAATAAACTTTGAGACTTCTCCTGTCAGGAGATGTGGCCGCATTATCCAAATCAATTCTTCTACAGCAGGAAGTTGAGCATTGTGCTGAAAATAAAAGCTTCTTCATAACAAAAATGTTTCTGATAAAGGGAGATGGTTTGTACAGTTGTGTTTTGCTGCATGGATTTCATCTGGTGTGGTGGGTGTTTTGGAGGGAGTACTTCCTAACCAGAGAATAAATAGCAAAACTTTGCCTTTCTTATGACAGTGATGCTGAAAACCACCCATATTCAGTTCATTTGCTACAAGTGTAAGAAGAGAAGCAAAATGCTCTTCAGGTAGAAACTCCTGAGAAAAGTTATATATGTCTGGAGTAGGCCTACCTCTAGTTTAGAACTGATGCCAGAATGATAGATTCTGTACATAGGTTTAAGTATAATCATTACATCTTTGGAAAGCTTTCTCCTGCAGCCAGGTACAGGAGTTTCTGAGTTAATGGGAGCATCTTTCCACTAAGTCTTGAGATTTGGGTTTGAAACAACTTCCATGTTCTCAGTGGGATGGAAAGTTAAGAAAAATAAAGACTAAGGGTGTAGGAAAATTATGGAAGCTGGCAAATCTGCCAGCTGTATATATTCTCCTTGGTAGGTGTTAACATTTTTTCCTGTGATATGAACTATCTAATTACCAGCAAACTTGTGATATGAAATAAACCACATCTTATTGTACAGCACGCTTTCCATGCATCCTGTTTTACAATGTTCATATGATGTATAAATGAGATCCAGGTTTGATTATTAAACAATTTAATTGCTCTGGCAAAGTTGATATTAAAGTGCCCTGGAACAGAGTGCTCCAAAGGAGGATATTCCTTTAAAGGCTCTTTTAACAACTGGCGGGGCTGTGTTTGGTTTGTCTAAATCTCAGTTTTCTCTCTCTTTTCTTTCTTTTTCTTCTTTTTCTTTTTCTTTTTCTTTTTCTTTTTCTTTTTCTTTTTCTTTTTCTTTTTCTTTTTCTTTTTCTTTTTCTTTTTCTTTTTCTTTTTCTTTTTCTTTTTCTTTTTCTTTTTCTTTTTCTTTTTCTTTTTCTTTTTCTTTTTCTTTTTCTTTTTCTTTTTCTTTTTCTTTTTCTTTTTCTTTTTCTTTTTCTTCTTTTTCTTTTTCTTTTTCTTTTTCTTTTTCTTTTTCTTTTTCTTTTTCTTTTTCTTTTTCTTTTTCTTTTTCTTTTTCTTTTTCCCCTAATATATATATATATATCAGTTTGTTTGGGAGTTGTTTGCTTTTGTGTTTATGTTCTTGTATTCTTGGATTTTGTTCTATTTTGTTGCCAAAATGTTCTTGCAGGTGACACCCTAACTGGATCTTCTTCAAACATTTTGATGCAATTATGTTGCCTCTGGTTGTAAGCCAGCTTAATAACTTGCTTTACTAAAAAAATCTCTCAAATCCCCAGGGAAAATAATCAGATCCATTTACAAAGTGAATAAATCACAACGAAGTGATTCATCTGCAAATGAAACCACAACGTTCTCTGTAGATAAAGAAAAACAACGGCATTTTGCCACTTCATCAGGGTTTCTTCCCCCCTCTCAAATTCCAATGTGCATCTACTGTTGGCAATAAAAGTTACACTTGCATGTTGTTAAAAGTCGTTCATATGCTTCAGCAATTCAACTTTCCCTGTGATTGACTTGCCAAGTCTCTTACTTCAGGGAGTTGGAACAGCTTTTACATGTGATGAGGAAAAATTTCCTGTACAAGTCACTTTAATAATAATAATAATATTATAATAATAATAATAATCCAGAATATATCCTGGTGCTGTTTATAAGCGACTCTGGAGCAGCACAACCTACAGCAGCATCACCAGCTGACTACCAGCTGTCTGCTGGTCTCTGACCCTTTAAACTTAGTCCTCACTCAAGCTGATCTGCTAATGGTGAATTA
Organism: Pseudopipra pipra; assembly: GCF_036250125.1. NCBI lineage: Eukaryota > Metazoa > Chordata > Aves > Passeriformes > Pipridae > Pseudopipra > Pseudopipra pipra. The sequence goes on along the minus strand of NC_087551.1, from coordinate 8,786,277 downwards.
GCTCCCCATGGCTACATCCTGGCAGAGCTTTTCATTTAATCCTTTCTTTCCTTTCCATTTCCCAACTACGGGTTCTTTTTCCCCAATAGTCTTCTCTCTCTGCTTTCACCAAGTGCAGCTTAGATGTAAGAGGAGGGTTGGATGGGTCCATGCAACTTCTGGGGAATGTCTTCTGCAGGGCATGTCCCCTAACGACTTGATAATCATTTAGAAAAGCATGTTGAGGATGGACATCAAAACACAAAGTACTGGTTAATGGTGATGTAGCTTTCTCTAAATCGGCCATGATGGTAAATGTAACAAACACTGGTTTAACTAGTTATGGATGTCGAAGTTAAGGCTGGATGCCAGTCATCAACATAGGCTGGTAAGGAGCAGGTTTGGCTTGTGTGGCTGCCACTTTGGGACCAGTTTCATGCCCACTTGCATGAGTGGCAGAATCCCCTTGGATTCTGCCCAACTGAGCCAGACAATCAGCTCTGGGGGGGTAACAAACAGATCTTATTATTGATTAATATCGAGTTGTTGATACAGCCATGAATGAAACATCTGTTCACTTCCTTGGCTGGGGTTGATTTTCCCTCCCTGCTATCCATAGGAGCCCATGCAGGGCTCCATGCATGTGGAATTTTCTCATGAAGCCCTTCAACAAAAGGACATGAAGAATTTCCTTTCCTTTGCTAGCTCTGGCATTCAGACAGAAAGAGAACCCCTGGAAAACGTAAAAGCTTTTGTAAAAACATGAAAAAAGCATTTAAAGCCTTTTCAAAGGAAGAAAACATCAATGTAAAGCCTCCCATAGTTGTCTGCCAGTGCGGTCTCTCTTGATTTGAAGAGATTTTGTTAACTTGCGGGGGAGGGAGGCAGAATTGAGGGTTTTGTTGGGTTTTATTGTTGGTTTTATTGTTCTGCTGGTTTGTTTTGAGTTCCATGATATCTTCCTTTTTATCAACATACGCATAAACTGTGATTATACTTGAGCATTTACTTAGCCCTTCAGAAGCATCACTATTCAACATAAAAATACTTGTGTGTGTTGCTTTGGCCAATAAATTTCTTTGATGCATGGCAGGAGTTTTCACTTTCATGCTAAGTAGCGATCTTCAGTGAAAGATTTCAGCGATGAGTTTGCATGGCTACATCAACTCATCAAGGCACGAACCAAGCCAGTACCTTCTGGATGTCCCCTTTCCCACTCTGCCCCACAGATCCCCTTTGGCTTTCCAGGCAGCGTTATTGATGGGCAAAATCAAAGCGTCTCACAAAGGAGCCACAAAGCTGATGGCCTCCAAAGAGAGCTTCAGACGAAGGAAAGAGAGATAGGGAACGGAGTGGTGAAGGAGGAGAGCTGGGAGAGACTTCTCTAACCAGAAACAGTGAAACTGGGGAGAAGTGGGAAGGTACAGAAATGCGTAGGAAGGATATGCAGCTTTCCACCATTTGTGTGCTTATGCTTAGAAACTTGGCCTCTCTGATGGCCCTGTCCCTTGCCTCGCTAAAAATTCCAGAGCCTTGGGAGCCTTGGAAAAGAAATGTCTTCTGAAAACAGAGCCAATAGAAGAAAACCAGCTCTTCAGTCGACATCTTCCTAAGCAGCAGCGCTAGAGCTGTGGGCATCCCTATGTTGTTTGCCTGGGAGGCTGAAAAGGAACAAGAAAGGTAGTTTTATTGCAAAAAAGAGAGAAAACTGTTCAAATCCAAATATGCTGGAGCACTCAAAATGCATTCAGGGTCTCCTGTTTCTTTCTCTCATTCTATCTTCTCACTGAGTAAATATCTTGGTGAGAATTTTCATGAGAAAACTCAAACCAAGCTCTTTTTAGCGCTTGTTGAGGAGAGAGGATAATTGGAGATTAAGAAATTTATCAAAGCTATGTGTCATCTTATCACAGTTTTCTTCCCCCTCTGTTCTTGTCATCTTTCCTTCGTAGCAAAATCCTTCTTGCCTCCAACCAAACCCTGAAAATACGCTCCAGTGCCCATCCAGCAACACTAGGCTCTAGGTCTGAGGAGTTTCTGTTTGTGGGAAGGTCCCAGAGGGATCTACCCAGGTCTAACTTGGAGAAGCAAGTACTGGTGGCTTTGTCCAAGAGGATGAGGTAGGGAAGGAAGGACACATGATTTTCTGAGCACCCTTCTATTGGTGTCAGAGTCCAGCAATGCAAGGAGTTGGGTTTCCTGGTGAAAGTCCTCCTTGTCCTCCCAAGTATATAGTTTTACCTACAGAAACTCCCACTTGTTAACAAACTTCTCCATGCAAAAATGTTAATAAAGGTATATAGGTGAAATTCACTGGTCTCCATTTCAGAACAAGTCATATTCCATGACCTAATGGCTTTGGATGTCTGTTAAAAATTCCAAATTTAAAATTGCCCTGTGAAAAGAAGTGCCAAAGTCTAAAATTATCCTACAAGAAAGGCTCATACAAAGATTTCTCTTTCAGTGGGGTTTGCACATCAAGTTTCTGCTGCTCAAAGGATTCTCAGTGCCATTTGTCTGCTTTGGTTATGGAAATATTACCCTCTTGCCTGGATTTTATTTTGTGTTTGTTTCCCCTTCTCCCTTCTAGCTGTCTACAGCATTACTCTCAAAAAGTGCTAATTATCCATATACACCCTGATGGAGAAACAGCAGCAATACCACAGCCCTGCTGCCAGTGGAGCAGGGGCAAGGGCTGGCTGCACCCACGTGAGTGGAGCTTTCCAAGAGAAACACTCAGACAACACAGCTCCTGAGCGCCTCAGCCATAAATCTCCTCTGAGATTCCTGCCTGCTTTATAGACTCTGCCATTTTCTCTCAGACAATTCAGAGCCTGCCCTATTGCCTCTTGCGGAGGCCAAAAGAGCACGGCTTGCTTTGGAGGGAAGAAGATTTAAGTTTTCTGTAATATTGGGATAAAATTACCAGAAAAAAATTGATAGGATGTGATTCTTATAAGATAGCAAGAGAGTGGTGACAGCCTTCTGCTATCTGCAAGGTTAGTAGAAAGTAGAGGGCAATAAGGTTTTAGTCGATGGCTGTTAAGGGAAGGAGTAGAAATAATCAGCTTAATATGCAGTAAAGGAGATTTAGATGAGATATTAGAGAACTTCCTCATACCAAAACAGTTAAGCGGTGGAGCAGAATATTCAGTAACTATGTGGAATCACCACTGTAGGAGACACATCTGTAAAGGTTGGGTTTAAGGAAACATAATCCTGTCTCCAACAGATGGTGTGGATGATTCCTCAGGGGCAACGCTCATCTCAATTTCATATGGTTCACTACAGAGAGCTTTCCCACTATAAAGAGGCTAATATCTGCCTAGGTTCAAAAGAGAACATAAGAAAAGCCATACAGGTTCAAAACTAAATATCTAACTCAGTGTCTCATCTGCCATGGGGACCCACAGCAGCTGAAAGGAATGTAAGAGCAAGAGCATCATACAGAGGTACTTCCCCCAAATTATGTCCCATTCTGTAAATTTTGAAATTCAGGGATGTGACTTCTCTAGCCAGAGGTGTTATATTTGTAAGGTCAGTTTAAACAGCTCATCTCTTTTGTTCATGTCTGTCAGATTTTCACCTTAGTTTTTTGACTCAGGAAAAAGAAAGTGGTCAGGAGACTATGAAAGAGGCAAGAATATAACAGGAGGGAAAAAAGAAAACTAGGCAAAGAGTGAAAGAGTGGAGCAGAAGGGAAGGGAAAGGAGGAAAATGAGAAGAGAAAGCAAGGAATGAACACAAAGAGGAAAGAATGTGAATACCTTGCCACTAAGGAAAGCAGGGAAACAGACGGTAGCATTAGGTGTGACATCAAAGACTAAGTGCAAGCCAAATCAAATATGATGACTGTGACACTGTTGCTCTCCACACCTTAGATGCTATGTTTGGGATCCAAATCAATGCCCACATATTAGTGTATTTGCCAGCCACAGAGTGAAACATCTGGACAGCAAAGCCCCTCCTATTGCTAGTCCTCTGCTTCCCGTGAGGACCCAGTCCTTCCTTGGGGCTTGAGGGACTGAGAGTGGGATACTCTACTCAGGTGCTGGGGAGAAGGTGGATCTGGTGCCAAAAGTACTCCAGTGCTGATGGAAATGGCACCTAGAGAACCTAAAACAGTGGAGAAGTGGTGAAGGTCCACTACATCCAGGCTTATGTTGAAAAACTGATGTACTGGTGTCTCATGAACTTCTCTATTCATGGCTGACTTAGCTGGGAAGGAGCTGATGCCTTGGGTGAAGGAGCATCTGAAACCAAATTGCTGTCAGAAGTTTCTTTGATTTGTAGTATCTTTGGTGTGAAAAGGCTGATTTATTGAGTGTGGTTACAAGAGGGGAGTATTGAGAGACAGTTCTAATGAGTCTTGGTTTTTACTTCATTTTTCACAAAGATGTCTGGTATTCCTGGGTTTACCCTGTCCTGACAGTAACATATTTGAAACAAAAAAATTTCTGTTGTGTGAAAAGCACTTTTTCATGATCAGTGATTTGTGATGAGGAACGCAGCAGAGGGCCACGGGTCCCAAACCACCCCTTTTTTCTGTTCTCCTTGACTTCTGACAGGCTCCGGTACCCCTGAACCCTGTCGTTGACTTTGCACGTGTTCTCATTGGGAGGTTTATGGATGGTTAATTATCTGAATTAAATTACTGCCTGTGACTGTAATCCTGGAGATTTCTGTTCTGTGGTCAAGCATAACCAGTGTTACACTGAAGCTTGCAGCTTTGCACTATTAGTTGAACTTTGCTGTTGCCATTTTTGCTGCGTGTCTGGATTTGTCTACCTAAGCCTGAGAGTGGGAGAGGCTTTCAGATTTCATTCAGTCATCATGAGGCAGCACTACTCATGTTCAAGCTGGTAGACATCACCAGTGACAATCTGCACTAAAAGGAAATCTGTAACTAAGCTGTCACTTTGGTTAAAATATCTGTCTTTAAAAAAAAAAAAAAGAAAAAGGGATCCCTCTGTGTCAAGAGAGGATGGGGAAGCTAAGAGAGTCACACAGTGGTGGTATATAACATCCAGAAATTACATTAATAACTGTACTTCCACTATCCCATCTTTTTCCGATTTTGTGAATGTCACATATGGAACAGCATCATGTGGTTGCTAATTATGACTACCAAAGTGCAATTTGTAATAAGGCTAGCAGATGTTTGCAGTGCTAAATATAAAAGTCAGATCAAACCCAGCTCTTTTTGCCCAGTGCCTATCCAGTCCAGATCACGTAGGGTGTGTGAATTATTTTTTAAATTAGTTATTCTCTTTAAATTCCCTCTTACCCACCTCTTAATGTCTACATTTCTGATGTGGTCTGTAAGATCAGTTTGGAGAAAATTATAACATTAAATTTGTTCACAACTGGGTTCTCATTTTCTTTCCATCAAGCAAAGAGAAATTCTGCCACTGATTGCAGCAAGACAGGACCAGCCCTTCTGTTTTGCTTTCATAAGGATTTTAAAGGCCATGTGAAAATAAGAAAAGTTTGTGTTGACCAAAATGTCTGTGATGAACTAAAAGACAGTCATTTGCACTCATGTGAGAAGAGCTCTGTTAAAAGCCATCAATCCCACTTGTGACAGTGTATTGACACTTGCTGGTCTTTAGGATTCATTTCTTAAAATGCTAATGCAGACGAGTTCCTGTCTGTTGTGGGAAAATATGGGGGAACTTTGTTAAATGAGACACTCAAGTGCAAATAAATGTTTCCTGTAAGAAAGCATTTGGCTCAAATCTATCCTTTTTTTTCCCTTTTTTTTTATCTCCTAAATTGTTTCCCCATGTCCTTAGTGACACCCTTAGAAAAAAAAGCCTTAAAATTATCATCATCAAAAATAAAAGTCAACTGTGCACATGCCAGAGATAATTGGAGATTTATAATACATTCTATATAACTTGTGAGCACTGAAATAATATACGTGAGTGATGGGCTGAAACTTCATGGAATGAAGGATGCCTTTCCTGGATAATTTACATCTTGGGGGGTAGTATCTTAAAATCAGAGGTCCTGTCTTCACTCTGTGCACATTAAAAACCACATGGTGCTTTTCATAAGAGCCTGGGTTTGCCCCAGCCATCTCAGCTAAATTTTTTCCCCTGCTCTTTAGTCTTGCAGCCTGTGCTGTGCTCAGACCATCTGGTCACCATTCTGCACCCTGGCCATGGCTGCTTTTAATGGTGAAATGATTTCTGTCTGTATACAGTTGGTAGAGTGTTTTGCATACTGCATATGCTCAAGGTATTACATATGAAAGGCATTATGTAAGATTACAGGGAAAGAAAAATACTCTCTTAAAAATTGTCAGTAATTGCCCAGAATGCTCTTGTGACACCATTTGATGGTGGAGGATCCTTAACCACTGCTCTGGAAGGGTCCAGTTTTTAATTTGGGTTTTAAATTTATCCACTGTGAAATTCTGTGATTTTTTGGTACCCTCTTTGTTGATGTCTCAGATGGCCATTCTAGAGGCCAGACCTGGATATCTCAAAATGTACAAAAGAGATGAGTTTTAGGACATGACCAGGCTTTCACACTCCACATGAGCATCACTCAGCATGTAGCCCACATTTGCCCACGTTTCCCCACTCCCAGCCTCGTGATCCTGGCTTGACACAGGTGACCACAGTTCAATCACACACTGGTACACTGGAAGTCAATACAGCTGACAAGATGGGTTTTAACCAAACAAATTCGGCTCCTGGGCTTTTGGCTGTGATGTTAACGTATCCATTCCAGTCCTGCTCCTCTCAGGCTGTAATCAAAGCCCTAAAGCTTTGTTTGGCTGCTTAACATGAGCATTAGGTGAGGCTGGAGGTGACACAAACTTTCAGGGATTTCCACATCAGCATTAGTGTTAAGCAAGGCTGGAGGTGACCCAAGGTTCTGGGAACATCCTACCATAGACCCACACAAACCTGTGTCCTGTGAGAGTGGGCACTGGGGATCCAACTAGTGCACTGCTGATGGCTTAGGCTGAACTTACTCTGTCTGAGTCTTGCCATGGTTTTAGGCACCTGCCAGTATCTCCTCATCCTCATGCAACATAAATGCTGCTCTAAATAGGACGTACCACCAGTCATCCTTTACAGGCTTTCCTGTATCAAGGCTTGTGTTGTTGAAGGTGTTTGTTTCTTCATACAGTGTAAGTATGCTGTAAGAGTGTTTCACATTCACCTGTGCAACCACACAACTCAGTTCTAAACACAACTGTAGCAATGCAGTGTGAGTGCAGGGCTGGGAAATTAAGCCCAAAAATACGACTGTTTTGGTGACGATTTGGCTTGAAAAAGCCAGGCTGCAGCAGTGGGACACGGAGCTCTGGGGGAGGATTTCTGGGCTTTTTTAGGCTCTGCTAAAGGGAAGCATGTTAGCACATCCCTGCAGGCGAGCGTGTGCCCGAGTGTTTTGCAGATCTGGGGTCTCATTTACTTAAATCCTGATTTTACCTTATTCCCTATTTTTGAGGCAAGGTTGTTTTAGAGGTGCCTCCCTCCCCTCGCACACGCACCTTTGGACTGAAAAAGAGAGTGTTCCATCAGCCTTGCAGGGTTTCAGAGTCACGCATCATTTCAGTCTGAAAATAAATCCCAAACGTGGTACACTGTTATTGAAGACAAGTTGAACTGTGCTTTCCATGCAGAAATGATGCTGCATTATATTTTCAGCTTGGGCACGAAGCCAGCACTAACTACTCGCTAATATAATTATGACTGAAAATACTGTGGGGCTGGTCTGTGGGAGGCTCTTCAGTGGAGCTGGGCAAACTCCACCACTCAAAATCCTCTTTCTGTGCACATGAAGAGCTTAGGGATATGCACATTTAAGCATGCTTAGTCGGAATCAGGTTTTTAATATAACTACAGTAACTTTTAAATCTTTTTTTGACTACTGAATGGGGTAAAACGTGCTTTAAATTTATTAAAACCAAAAGGTGACTATGGGTTGTAAAGAAGGTCTTTCAACAGCTCCTACTGAAACACAAAGAAGCCATGCTGGAACCTCTCTTCTAAAATCTTTGTAGACATCACTGAGTAGTCCTGCCTTAAAAAAAAAAAAAATTAAATAATGGCACAATTTCACCCTGAATCTTTTGCTCCGTTGGTGAAAGTCACAGAGAAAAGTCCTAAAATTATACAATTATAATAATAAATCAATTCAGCATGTCATCTCTGCTTTTCTACATTAATAAATTAACCATGTAACATTGTTCAAAATTATGTCAGTTACGCATATAATAATCTTTTAAATTAATGAAGTGATGAAGCAGTTTGATGACACCCATGATTTACAGGGCTGCTTTTAGCTAATGTTAAAAGCCTTTCATTTAATAAATTGTCCCCTTGAGAAATTACCAAAAATTAATATTTTCTATGCTAAATGTTCCAAGGTTTACACTTTTTCACTATATTAGCAAATGGCAAGAGAGAAGCATTTTTCAAAATATATCTTCTTTTACATATATTTAATTGAAATTAATTAGTATATTACTTTAGAAGGAAATGATCACAGAGAAAGGTGTGGGATCATTTATGAGAGTTTCTTATGGCAATAAACCAGCATTTAAACAATGGAATTAATCATGTCCTTAAAATTTTTTATGATAGATCAGGAATCATTCCAAGCTTTTTGATTAAATAGAAGGACATTCCATACAGACTGGACTAATAAAAAAAAAAAATGAAATTCCAGCTATTCCACTGCAGTTAATATTTCCCTGGTTTCATTATGTCAGGATATGCGCATGCTGAGTATTTACTGATCTAAAAGCAGGATTCCGAGTGAGGTTCACAAGATATATTTTGCTTTGCTCTTCCTTCTGGTTGGCACCCTGATGTAATGTATGCACAAGGTTATGAATGCTTAATATTTCCCATTTTATGCACATCTTATCAGAAGCGAGCTTTAAAGCCACTTTCTCCTAGGGTTGGTTGGGATTCAAGGAACATAACGCGAAATGGTATAGTATGTCCTATTAAAGAGGTTAAAATGGAGGTTATAATTATGAAAGCTCAATAGATTTGAAAGCCAACACAGTGCCCCCTCACATGTGATACTATCTCTAGAAAGGGAAAGAGATATATAGGACTATAAAGGGAAGTCTGTAATTGATGTTCTCTGTACTTATTAGGATTTGTTTTAGTAACATCAGGGACTCGTTTTTGTACTACCTCTGAATAAATAATGTGCACAGTAGGTTGGGTCAATTCCTTTTCACTTTGAAATATTTTCAGCGGTTGCACTAAACCCAAGAATAATTCATTGGCTTTTTGTAAGGCAGCTGGATGTATTATGAAAAATAGGTGCGTTAACTGATTTATTGGGGGGTGGAGGGGGTGTCTGTAATAGGGGCCAGCATGAAAAAGAAGGGACTCTTGACCTTTGGGGTGATTGGAAAGAATTTTCCATCTCAATCAGTAGCATTTCTCAAAAAACAAACAGGATTGCAGAAAAAGACCTTGTTCCAGTGTTTGTATTTGAATGCTCCACGGGTGAAATCTGCCACATAGCAGAGTGCCCGATGGGACACCCACATATAATTACCCATGGACAGAGCTCTGCCTCCTGTAAGTAAACCACCATAATGAGCACAGCTCCTCAAATACATATTTGTTTTAAAACTAAGTGAAACAGAACCATCCCAAAAAAGCCTGAAAATTGATTCCAGTGCAGGCTTTGTTTGGCTCCTGCTTCTGGCACTGATTCCAGAGTTTAATATCTCCGGCAAGTTGCTGCCTTATCCCCCGTGCCAAGTTCCAGATCTCTCAAACTGCTCCGGCCCCACAAGTCACCCACTGTATGAGAGACATGGTGATGCTTAGCTAACATTTGTGTCCTTTAGTCCTTTGATATATCTGTGGGTGAAAAGACCCACAGAAGGACGAATTAATTTCTAATAGCAGTGATTAACAGATTAGTTGTGGGTTGTTCTAGTATTTCTATAGGTATCCCTGTGCAGCAACCTCTGAAACTTGTAAGGTTTTTTTGCTTGGCAATTTGGTTAGTTTAGGGTTTGTTTGGTGAAAATATGTACTGGGGGGCTTTGGAGGTATGTAATGTGTAAAACTATGTATTACAGCTTTGGAGAGCCGCCTCTAGGGTCTCTCCTCTAGTGCTCCAACCCTTCCTTGGAAAAAGATCCAGGAAATCCTGTCTGTCTATCACCTTCCTCTTGCACTAACTAGGTAGTGAGGGACAGGGGGTTTTTTCTCAAGTACTTTTTAAGTGTGAAAGCCCCCCTTGAAATTCACTCTTCAGGAAGGGTCTAGTTCCATTTGGTCTTAAAAAACAACATCAGTTCTAGCAAAGTGAGAAGAATTTCTGTGGTGGTGGAAAACAATATTGCACGCACTTCTGCATCCAAATCCTGTAAAAGCATGAGATCTGAGGATACTTAAGATAAATTCCACTAGTGATTTGTACTGACCAGGAGTCAAGACAGTGTTCTCTGAAAAATGTGAAGTATTTTGAGGATCATAGAATCGTCTTCTACTGTGCTATTAGTTTTGGGATACCATCTTGAAAGTGTTGCCAACTTTTGGGTATGTGCAAAAAGCATCTGTTAATATGAAGCGTAGTTTCCAAATAATTTAGCAAAGCAGAAATATCTGTGTATAGAAGTGTCACTCTCTGCCCCTGGGCAACCAAGACATCTGTAAATTCAAGGCGTGGACAAAAGTTGTGAGTCCAAACTTGAGACTTCGTAGGGAAAGGGTTGCTTCAGCAGCTGCAAAGTGACCAACAGCCATTAGGTTTGATTTGAGCTCTCAAGACATTTGGCAAACTTTTGATTGTAGTGAAAAAATTAATGTGGGTGAGTCTAGTTTTTGCTGTGAAACTTGCGGATGATTCTAGAGATTGTTAGTTTGGGGTGTTTGTTGACAGAACATCTCACCCTGATTTCTGCAAGAGAATGGACTTCGGCATCTTCCAAGCTGGAAAACTGGTGGGAATGATAATATGAGGGAATTAATGATACTAATTTGTTTAAAAGCAGAAATAGTGGTATTCATTTCTCCTTATTAATAGATATTTTGATTTTATCTATAAGAGAATATAATGAGTAATAACAACAAAAGCATAGAATAAGTTGCAGTCTCTGAGAAAAGCATGTCTGACCATCAGAACAAACAAGGAGTTTCTTAATTTGTGCTTCTGTTGGGATAGATAAGGATTGCATCATCCTGTGTAACATAACCTATCCAAATGCAGATAGGGCCAGGAAACCCATACATTTCTGCCAAGAGAGTTTCTGTTTAAATATCTTTATGGCAAGAAAGAATTCCATCTCACTCCCCAAGTCCTGGAACAAATTGAAGGGTTGGTCCCTAACAGTAATTTTTCAGATGAGGAAATGACCTCAAACTGCCTCAAGAGATTTGGCAGAGAAGGGTCGAGAGGATGCAGAAGAAAAGGAGGAGACCTTGAGAAGGACCGAGGGCTCCCTCCTCTACTGTTGTTTTGGGATGAAAGCTGTAGGGATGGAGAGGGAAGTTTCAGCATAAAAGACCTTAGCTGTTTGCACTTTCAGCTCATGTTCTTGATGATTTTGTAGCATCTGCTGCTGTGGGGTTTGCTGTACCTGTCTCTGTGTCCCCACCAGACATATCTTTAAGCTTTAAGCAGAAGCTCGTCCCAGTCCACGTAAGGCTCTTTTGCACCTACAGTTTGGCTGAGGCTCAGTCCAAGATCCGTGAAGAGCATGCTCTGAGCCTTGCTCCAGACAAGTGTCAGCTGTGGGACAATGCTGTTGGATCTTAATATTGGTAGGACAGAGGCTTCTATACAAAGATAAGAATTACATGGGGGATGATTTCTAGGTAATTAAGTAGCAGATAAGCCTGCATCAGTGTTTACCATATCCTATTGGCCACAGCAAGGTAGCGTTACAGGAAGATCTATTGTTTCCCTTGCTTAGTTGTCAATAATATCATCTACATGCCTCTGTCTTCCAAAGTTGAAGTCACCCTTCATATTGTTTACCAACCAGAATAATTTTATTAACACCTTTTTTGCAAAAGCATCATCTTTTATTTAAAGTTGTCAGACTTGAGGGTTGAGGAGGGCAGTAGAAAAGCTTACAAGGTCTTACAGCTCTTTCTTGCAGAAGAGTGAGGTGAGGCATCCAAGGACCCAGGTTTTCAGACCTTAAATGTAAATGTAAAGCACAGCTGTGTTAGCAAAGTGTTGTGTGCCAAGTCAAGCACCTTAATTGAAATTTAGGCCAATGCTGAGAATCTATAGGGAAGTTTTGCTTTAAGTGACTATCACATTTCTGTTACACATCTGTGAAGGGGATGGGAAGAAAAATTCCTGTCCACTGCTCGAAGTGCTAAGTATCCCCACTTTCCTGCTCCTCCATCATTTGCCCACTGCGTTTAATTACTTGACAAGGAAGGATGTGTGTGTTGGCACGTGCAAGATTTAGCTGGAGTGTCACACCAGGTGCAGATTTGCTAGGGGATGCAGGGGCTTTAGGCCTTTCCTAAGCAATCACAGTCTGTCCTGGGGATAATGGTGTGACTGGATTTGTCCCCACATACTCTATTATAATCAGTCCACCTGTCCTGTCAGGCCATGCTGCCCCTGTCCTGGGGCTAATCAGTCCCATGGAGCATCAGCCCTCTGCACAGGGTAGCATGCTGCAAAAGTTCACTTTACCAGTAAAATTGACTAAATCAAATAAATCTTTTAAAAGAGCAGCCAGTCTCACGAATGGTATGCCCAGCAGAGGTTGTTTGAATTAGCCAAGAAATAAAGTGATCAAAAATGAAACTAAACAACCAATTTATTAAAGAGGAATGAGCCAGGCAATATTTGAGCAAAAGCATCTCTTTCCACCTGCCAGGAGGTGGTAGAGTTGGTGCAAAGCCACAGTGGTCAGTGGATGAAGACAAGTCAGGAGGAAGAAGAGGAGGGCAGGAAAGCTCCAACTGACACAGCCTGCACCCTCCTTCAGTTCCTTGATGTGCATCACATCCAAGTCCCGGATGAGAGAGGGGCAGGTACAGAAGATGACCTCAAAATGTGAAAGAATGCAGATCAGACAGCACATGAGTAACACAAGGAAGGCACAAATGTACCAGAGGGAAAAAGGCACCAGCTGCAAAAAAAATAAACTAAAAAATTTTTAAAAATTAAAAAAAAACAAACTGGCAGTTTATTGGCTGACTGTGGAGCACAAGGTGATACCAAGCATGGTTTTTGCTTGCTGATGGGTACAGAGGAAAGGCTAGGGTATGGTCAGGTTCAGACTGGGCTTGCATAGAGGAGAGAAATTCACAGAGCCTGACTCACCCCTGGTTCACTCTTTGCACGGTCTCTTCCAGCCTCTGCAGAGGAGATGCAAGAAGTGCCAGTTCACGTGGTTGTGCAATACACTGGAGGAGGCTGAGTTCCTCCCAGCAGCTGCCTGCAGTGGCAGGAAGGGTTTGCCGGGCATGAGGAAGGGCAAGACAGAAAAAGCCTCCCCTGGGTGAGGGCAAAAAAAGAAGTCAAAAAGGTAGTGGAGGAGTCACTACTGATGCTCTGTGTGACAACTGTAAGGGCGAGTGGAGAGAATTGAGTTTGGAAGCAGCCACAATGCCCTGCAAAAGCATCTCCCATCATGTAAACATGATGATAGGAGCAAGTAACGCACTGTAATTGGAAACAATATTAACTATTCCAGAGCCTCTTTGACCAAAAAGCATAAAATCTTTGCATTTTGGATAGAAACTCCTCCCCAGGAAATGCATATTTTGCATATCCAGACCTAATGCTGTTGATTCAGAAGTCAGCAGATAAAAAAGTTACTGTTCGTTGTGGGTGCTATTTGAGGGCATGCAGTTGCACACGAAGCTTTATGGAGCTGCAGAGGATGAAAAATACTATGTCTAGACTGCCAGCTCAGTGCCAAGCTGCTGTCTGATGCAGTGAAAATATAAAGATATACCATGTCTTCTTCAGCTTTTAATACCTGGAAATGCCAGCAGACCCTGGCAGACCAAACTGCCACGAAGGGGTCAGCGAGACATAATGAAACATCCATGAGGGAAGAAGCATCCTTGGCATTATACATGCATTTGCACAGGTTTGCAGGGCAGCCTGCTATTCCATATCTCAGGTTATGTTAGCTGTTTATAAATTATTCCCTAAGTTTTATCACACACACATATTCATTTTTAATGCTTAAATACACATTAAGAATAATTTTCGCTAAAGGATGATCCCTAATTCCATCAGGAGCAAAGCTAAGGAAATGATACATGCAAATTTGAGCAGGGGTTGGTACCATTAATCACTGGCTTGTCTTCCTGGAGGGAACTTGCCAGTCCTGGGTCTGTTGGAGCTTGCAGCCTGGATGGGAGCCTAAAGGCCTTGGATGAAACCCTACCTGCATGCCAGAGGTCCTTAACACTCCAAACTTGCCACTCCCACACCCAAAGGAAAGCTCTCCAGCTCTTCTGCTTTCCCACAAAGACTAAATCTTTCAATTGCCTCCCACACAAACCAAGGGAAAGGATGGAGCAAAATGCATTTTAATGAGCATTTGAATAATCATCGGGATGAGCACTTTTCACTGACATAGCACCTTTTGTTCGAGCGATTTATAAACATCCATTAAGCCTGACAACTTCCCTGAAGGGTAATTATTCTTACTTTTTTTTTTTTTAGTCTTGGGAAGTGGAGAGCTGGGATTTGCTTGAGGATAGGGCAGGAAACTCATGGTGGGGCTGGAAATGGGAACCCCGCGTGCGGGATTTCCTCTCCCCCCTCCGTAGGGTTTCCTCTTGGCTCTCTAATCACTGAGCGAGATCTTGATGACCAGATGCTCATAGATAACACAGCTCAAATATTGCTTCCTCTCTGCAAATTGCATGTTGGCTTGGTTCAAAGGCCAAATCCTATTCTGCCATCAGCCGGTGGCAAGGATCCCATCGAACATCAGTGAAAGGGAGGCCAAGCTGCAAGAGTTTGGAAAACAAAGCTAAATATGTGAAAACTTTTGCAACCGGACACAGTTGCAGAGTGCCATGTGGTTTAGAGCATTTTCTTTTGCTTGAGGAAACCTGGAAAGCTTTAAATGAAACTGTTTCCAAAAGGCACATCCAGGGAGCTTTATCCAAAACCACTGGCAAGGCATTTCCCTCCCAGACAGTGTGCACGTTCCAGGGTGCAATGACAATATTTCTTCTCTGACATCGCCAGTTAAAAGGATTTATTTTCAGTAAAATAGAGTACTTCAGTTGTGTGATGGGCAAAAAAAGGTACTATATAATTAAAAGTGGTATTAGACAGAAAAATGAGATGTTAGGCAGATAATTAGGGAACTATTATAATTAGAATGTGCTTTTAAATCCCTTAGTAGCTTCTATTATGAAAGGGATGTCCTCTGATTAACTAATATTTCCTTTAAGTAGATATTTTTCCTCTTCCTTTTGGACAGGACAGCTAGAACTGAATGACTTCATCTTAAAAAATCACAGTTTACTGGGGCAAGAGTTTTCCTTGTAGCAAGCCAGTTTTGCTCAGGAAAAAAAGACCTATATTGGGGTTGGAAGTGGCAGGGAAGACTTTACTAGTAAGCTTATTAAATTGCTCCTCTCCTCTATTAAATACAATCTTATTTATAGACAGTATTTAGTATTCTTTGTATTGAGCCTTTTATAGAAATTATTGCTGTTAGAGCGGTGATAGCCTTAGATTAAATTTTTATTCATGCAGGTTTTATACAAACGAAACTGCTGCATATTTCTATGTGAAATAGAAAACCGTGATGGTTTTGAAAGAATGGGGAGCTTCAGTGAGAGCTGTCTGACAGCTGCTGTTAATGAACACAAACCAACAAGCCTCTCGGAAGCTGCTTGTCTCTCCCTGGCTCTCCGGCAGGGAGTAGGGAAGGACAGAGATCTGTCCCACTGCTTACAGTCCCGTAAATCAGAGTAACTCTGCTGAAGTCGGTACAATTGTAAGAGAGTTAAAACTAGAGGAAGTGGGAGCATTAGCTGTCTCATTCCCCTCACCTAAGCCTTTGCAGGCGCTGGTTTGTAGGGAACTGCTGTGAGAAAATGTCATGGGCAAATAAGGAAAAATGGAAAAGGAAAATAACTTGCTGAAAATGCAGTCTCCCTTCCCCCCCCCTTTTTTTTTTTAATTAAGTCTAAAATTTTAGGAATTGAGAAAGAAATGAGTGCAAAAGTTCAATATGATCACAAAGGCCAAATGTTGCCTTTTATTTGTAAAAGTAGGAGGAGGAGACAGCCAAACGTCCATGCCCAGCACTGATGTATGTTTGCATACTGCTGTATTTGGACAAACAAGTCTCCTGGTCTTTCACCTAAAACCCAAAAAGCAGATAGATAATTGCCTTATGCAGGGTCAAGATCCTTGGCATCCGTCTGCAGATATAAAGATAACATACTTAAAAAAACATTTGTGGTACATCTGATTCCAGCTTACTGGACATTTTGTTGAGAGAAACATTTACAAAAATGCTTCCAAATAGCTGAATGGTAAGGGAAAAGGTGAAACCAACCCCAAATATAGTACACAGGCCCTGGAGAAAGGAGCCTGGGGAAGAGACACCCTGCCTGAGTTTGGAGACTCCCAAGCTTGACATGGGCATTGCTACTAGAGCAGCAAAAAAGGCTGGAAAAAGTGTTTCCAGTGTGGTGAGTGGAAAGGGTTTCCAACCTACTACTTCTGGAAGGGAAGAGGAGAAACATCTCTTTGGGATGTCTTAAGGAAATATAGACATGGAGATCATCTCTTAGAAGCTCCAGAGATCATCAATGCACCAACACTCCAGTAGCAGGCTCTCAGGCACAGCGCTGCCATGTCTACCTGGGCCATCCACCCACTATCAGGGAAAAGCCAGCAGCAATGAAATTCCAGTGGTGGGAGAAGGTGGCAAAACATCATCGACTGCCAGTGAGACTGAAGGAGGGACCTGTGGGCAAATGGCTCATCCAAAGATGGGAAACCCTCAGAGTCATAGACAGCCTGGATTGCTGCTTGCACTGGTTATGTGGTGGAGTGGAAGCTCGTCCTACCTGGCAGGGCACCAAGTCAGCATTTCACCGGCAAATTTGGAAACATCATTCGTCTGTCAGCACCAGCACACCCCTGACACTGTGATTTGCCACTAAGGAAAACTTACAGGAGCTGGGAATCATCAAGGATCTACTTAAACTCTCTTGCAGCGAATGAGCCAGATCCTTTGAGATGATTTTTGGCCTTTCTCCATGGATCTGACAGATCCAGCCCCTTGTTGGGGTCAAAGGGACAAGACATTAGTGGTCTAACATCAAAGCCTCCTGACTTAGTGTTCTTGCCAAAGGAGATGACCACATCAACAAATCCACCCAGGACCGTGTTGCTGAGCCCTCATGAAGACTATCCAGACTCTGGAAAAAACCCATCAAGGTAAACTGCAGAGATGCTGATGCCAGGGTGGACTGGGTTCAAATGATGTCTCCTGACTTTCCAAGCTGAACCCTGACTTAGAAGTCAGGGGGAAAGACACAAACCAAAGGGAGTGAAGGGAATTTGGTGATTCAAAGCTGTGGCCTCCTGCCCTATATTTGCAGGATGAGGTCACAGGGCAATGTGAAACAGTTTTTCTTAATCCATTGAAAAATATCTGGGCTTCTCACTCCTGCAGAAAAGAGACATTTGGCTTAATGATACCTTCCAGCTCTATGGTGCCACTCAGCCAAAATGATGAAGCCTTTTACATGTCTTAATTCATCCTTTCAGCAAATGGCCAAGCCTCTGCACAGCAAAGTGCTCATGTTAACAGTACAGCACAATGGGGAAAACACAGTATAGAAAAATATGATGGTTTTATGTCTTTTATGTCTTATATTGCAAACACATAAAAACAATTAGGGTTTGGAGAATATTTTTTTAAAAGCAAAGAGAATGATTGGCAAGGCAGGGAAAACAAGTACTATACCCCTGAGAGTGTCAAGGACATATTATTTTCCCAATTTTACAGAACAGAACTGCCAGATCAAAATTACTTTCCCAAGATCACACAGGGTGATCCTGCCACCTTTTCTATTGAGTAGTTCTTACTCAAGGGTTTGTCTGTCTTCATGCCCAGAGACCTCTGTGTTTTAGGGAGTTTAAAGCCTGCTATCCAGTGGTGTAAATTTACAGTGTATTAGCTACTCTGTATTTATTCCCCACATAAATATCTTTTCAAAATGAGCTGCCTCACCCAAAGGCACTTTCAGAAGTGTAAGGCCAGTGGTAATGCTGCTAAAAGAATTAACACTGTCCCACATAATTAGCGGTAATTAGTACTGGTTAGGACAGGAGTTAATGCACACTAGTGGACATAAATTCTGCCTTTGTGTCCCTGTGCTGACATAAAACCAGCCTGGGAATAAGATCCCACTGGGTGGGAAAGTGAAGGGACCAGGTTAGTTATCTGATGCCTTGTGATGCTGAAGCTCAAATTCTCTTTATTCCAGACCTTTCTTCCCATCATGAAAGCCTGAATACTCTTTTTGGCAGGGTAACCATTCTGCCGATGTCCTGGTGGTATTTCATAACCCATCATTTCTCTGGGTCCTGCAGGTGAAAGAAAACCTGGATATCAAAACCCGTCTGCTGCATTGATACAGCCAAATACATTCAGGGATTTTTTCATAGCTTCCCACTCTGGAGTTAACTATTTGTGGCAGCAAAACTAAATTACAGACTCAACAGCAAACAAAACCAATCAAAAAAAGAAAGTATCAGAATAAATTCCAGCTATCCCCCTCCTGCAGGTGAGAAGTTGAGGGCATGATGGATGGCTTTGCAGAGGAAGGAGGATGTGTGTAGGGGCACAGGTGGCACACGTACAAGTGCCAGTGCACATCTGGCACACACATGGATTCAAGACACCAGAGGAAACTGGGACACAGGTGAGAAGTGAAGAACTAGGCACACAGGGAAGGTACTTCACTAATGCTTCAAATGTATTTTATTTCAAACTGTTTTCTACGCCTTGTCCGAGGTCAGAGCTGTCCTCCTTTCGGAAGGAATTGAAGTTTTAAAGAAAATAAGGAGTATACAAAGTCACTTGACTGCAAAATCCCTCTTCTTCTTTCCTTTCTTTCTTTACTTTGAAGATGATTTGTCATAGCCCTCAATAGTTATAAATACTTGAAAGGGAAAAACTTGGAGGTAATCTTTTGGACTGAAACCCCTCATTTTTACACCTGGGCAACTGCTGTGCTTATTGAGTTAGGGAAAATAACTTAGCAAACACAGACAGAGTCTCATGATATAATCACAAAGAAAAATGAACTTTTATAACATAGAGACCACCCACTTCAGCTCCAAGGAACAGCCATTGAAAGCCAGGTTTTATTGGGGTTTGAAGGACGTGCAGGCAGAATTGCCATAGGTGCTGAGGCTGAGTCTGATTTCCAGCATCACTGAGATCCATCTGCTTCTACTGTCTTCACCCAGACCTGCTGGAGCTGGACACCATTCATAATCAAGGCCCAGATGGTCTCTGGAAAAGGGCCTTTTCCAAGCAGGAAAGTGTTTTGAAGTGTAATTTTAAATTCACTTTCTAAAATACAGAGGTAAACCCCTGTATGGGCACTTACTTTGATTTAACCAAATCTTACATTTATTTTGATGATTCATTTGAGCTAAACAAATAGAAAGTGCTCGTAAATTTAAACTTTTTTTATTTTTATTTTTATTCTGGGCTTTCTATTACCTTAGCTAGTTTAAGGACTCAAGTTAAAGCTGGCATATTTTTATGTCAGTTAGTTTTGTCTAGAAACCTGCAGGCCTGTTTGTGCCAGCTCATCGGGCGCTTGTAAATGGATTTCATCTTGATCAAAGCAAGTGGAGGCAAATGTGATTCCCAGCCCGCTAGAGAGGGAATCCCAAGACGATGTCAGCCAAGGGAAGAGTCACCTACTGCAGCCAATGTGTCACAGAACTTCAAAGCAGGATCCGTAGACAACCTTGGCTAGGAGCAGGGAACAGATCCAAGGGAAAACTTGAGGCAGGATGGCTTGGCATCCTAAACAAAATCTATATTAAGAGACGAGCAGGTAAGAAGAACTTAATAAAAAGCACTGGAAAGTGGAAAGAGGGAATGGAATAAACTACATGCCCATGGCAGCAAGTGGTCCTATGATGGAGTTTTCCTAGGAGGTCTCTTACTTGAAACACTAGAGTTTTTAACATGCTCATGAGGTAAAGTTCCTCTGAGAGTTAGTGGCTGTTTGTGATGGTCTCACGGTGTGTTTGGAGGAACACACAAACTCAACCAGGCAGTGAAATAGCAATCAGTGGAGGGGGAGACCCAGGAGCTACACTCTGTGGAGACAGAGCACAGCAGCAGGACAGACCAGAAGACCAAACAAGGAATGTGTGTCAAACCACATTTCATAGTTTTGATGCCAATGCTCTCTCTTTTTGAGAATAGTGTGTGGCACATAGCTGTGGGAGGAGCCACCTGAATCAAGAAGGCAAGAGACTCCTTTGGGTGGCCCCTCATGGAGGAACCTGGCCCAGCATCCTGATGGCCGGAAGCAGAAATGAGGCAGTTGTCTGCCTCCTGACCCAACAAGGCCAATGAAGGTGACACAAGGATGTCTAGTGAAGTGCTACTGATGGATCCCAGCCTTCGTGAAGCCAGTAAGGAAACATTTGGGATGACTGTAGCTCTTCTGAAAAAACATGAAGGGAACTGCAAATATATTCAAGTGCCATAAAGGCTTCAAGTCCGGAGAAACACAGAAAGAGAAATCATATTGCTCACAAGAGTTTGTCAATACCAGTAGGGAGGGAGGAGGAGGTGGCATTCCTAGGTATGGAAACGCAGGGCAGAAAGCCACCAGCCACTCGAGTTCAGTGAGGAAAAGCAGAATTTGAACTGTGTGGGCAAGACAGATGGTGGAGCTTTCCCCTAACTTATAGACCCAACATGTGCTTCTAATACAGAAACTAAAGCAGAAGCTAGAGTTACTGCAAGGCCGAGTGTTCTAATGAATCAAATTGTCTCTACACGACTTCAAAGGCTTTGAGAAGAAGCAAGAATAACTAGAAATGTAACACTAACAGTAAGGACAATGTGGCTGGCACTGGTTAGACCCGATGAGGGTCTCTTCATCAACAGAGAGGCAAACTGTGTATCTAAAAGGATGAAAAAAAAGTGGGTTTGGTGGTGCTGTACAGCAAAGGAGAGCGAGCAGCAGCATCCTCAGTTTCGGTGAGAATAAAAGTGAGGCAGAACAGGCTTGGTACAAAAATTAGGTGAGCAGTACAGTACTAAAATTTGATGGCGACTGAAGTAAGAAGCATTTCAAGTACTAGCAAGGGCAGGAAAATAATAGAAAGGGTTACAAATGATCGGCAATGCAGACAACTATAATAAACTATAATAAACTTCAGCTTGGAAACATAAAAGGAAAAATATGATCTTGGATGATATCGGAAAAATAATTTAAGCAAGATATTCTGCGGGGGGAGAGATCTGGGTGAGCTCCAAAGTTGCTATTTGTGAGTTAATGAAGAGAGGGGTGGGAACAGCTTGTCTTTAAGCAGAGGTCCAAGAGGCAAAGCATCTCAGCTCTGCTTCTTGTGCCACCACGTAGTTTCTTGGTCAATTACCTTGAAAACTTTCTGTGCTTCAAGAGCTCTGACTGTGGGATGAGGATTTGCTGTCGGGCACACCTGCTCATAAGATGTTCAGCTGCTATGGGGGCACTCCCCATGCCACAAGCTGTCACATAGCATTTGGATGAGTGATCCCATTTCAGGGGATGCACTTGAGGAAGATCAAACTAAAAGGGATGGTAGAAATGGAGAGGGGGGCCGAAGCCATAGATGAGTTAGTGCATCTGTACGGTATCTCATAAACTTGGGTCTTTTCTGATCATGTTTGTGACTAGAGAGTCATAGAAGTAATGTTATGAGGCAAGAAGAGGGGTGAGGCCAAGAATTCAGTGCCCCTGAAATCCCCTGGAACTGCTTAGGTGGGTATAGCCTGCTGACATGCTTTTGTTGGCTCCACCACAGAGAAATTCAGAGCTACTTTGGTCATGTCTACGTGTGCTACGATGCATACCTGTCTTCAGAAAAGTACAGCCCTTTTCAAAAGGTGACTTAGGCCCTTAATCCCAGTGACTTTCAATAAGAGTTGGCTGGTAGGCAGCTCCTAAAGTGTGGCTCAATGTCCACATTTGCTGAAGATGGTTTATATCCCCGTCAGAAATGGGGTGCCAAATTTTCTGTGGACTGTGGTCACCGTAGTGCTGAGAAAAGAAACAAAATATCTTTGGAAATCTGAACTGAAAAGTTGAATATGGGATAGTCCTCCTCAAAGCATGCTAAGAGCCCTCTTAGTTAAAATAGAGAGTACTTATTTGGTCTAAATACTGCTAAATGCAGGAGAGCTGAGCTGATGGCTGTACGAGATGCTTCTCTGGTTCCATGTAAAAAGTATTCCCTTTCCAGAGTCTGATTTCTTATCTCGTTCCCACAACTAAGCTGAGGATAAGAGCAGGAAAGCATTTTCTTTAAAGTGTAGTTACAGCTTTTCAGGCAAATGTAGAGTCTTCAAGGTAAAAAAAAAAGTGCTCAGTTGGATAAGCTGGAAGCAAATGTTCTCTTGATGCATCTTGGTGAGTTCTTCTGACTGTGGTTTTCCTTTGAGATCTGCAAATGTCTGCAGATCTTTTGTATGGACCCTTCAACCAAGCCACAGAAAGTGACCATTAGCATCGTGTCATCATGAGGGATGCTCTGAATCCCCGGATTGTTGGAGTTTCCCATCTGAAACCAGCACATGGGCCTGGGCACGAGCCCCTCCCCGCAGACCTGCAAGGCTGGCATGGAGCAGTCGAGGGCCAGGCCGGGATGCAGGGCTGCCCTTACCGTGGCTGCAGGGCTGTGGAGGAGGCGATGCTGCTGCTGCCTTGTGGGAGGCCCAGGGCTCGGGAGGCAACTCCTGGGTCTGGGGCCCCTCCGAGGGGACGCTTGCTCTGCTCGGAGGAAAGTGCAGCTTTCACTGCCTCCCTCCCTGGTTCCCCTTCCTTCTCTCCTTCGCCTTTTTTTTCCCCCCCTCCCTGCCTGCTTCTCACAGCTGCTGCCTTGGGGACCCAGCCTTGGTGCGGAGGAGGCCGCCTTCCCCTGCGAGGCTCAAGGGCGAGGGCAGCTGCCTCTGCAGGATGGAGAGGGGCGGCAGGGGCGGGGGCAGCGCAGGCGGAGGATGAGCACGCCTGTCCTTGGAGGCAAAGCCCAGCTCTGTGGTTTTGGGGCTGACGTGGCTGGCGTGGCACTGCTGCGAGTGGGGGGGAGTAGGGAAAGGGGAACGCCGCGTTTGAGTGCCTCTCCTCCGAGAGAGGTTTCAAAAATGGTTAGCGAGGAGAGTTTTTTTTCTAAGTTGCCCTTAGACCGGTCCTTCATGTCCGTGCACACGCAACGTGCCCTTATAGGCTTTTCTCGCAGCCTTCGTAGCTGGCCAAAAATTATCCAGGGGAGGTCAGAGCTACACGTACGTCCATGTACTCACCTCTAAGACCCCGAAGTGAATGACAGCCACTCATCCTGCTGTCACTTGTGCTGCTGCAGGTCCCCTCCGCTTGCCTGCACACACGTGCACCAAGCTGGATCCAAACCGCTTAGGGTTGAGCCACTTGTGCCCAAAACGCTACGAAACGAAGGAGCAAGAGCAACTAGAAGCTCTTTTGCAGCCCACTCCTCTCCCCCCCTTTTTTCTTCTTTCTTGCCGAGAGAATTGTTTGCGGGTTTGAGGAGAGGGATGTTTAAATAGCTCCGCAGATCCATTTAGTAAAGTCAATATGCAATTATGCAAAAGCCCGTGATAATGCACCCCCAGATGCAGATAACGACGGGCTGGGCTGTCCTGGGGGGAGACGCGAGCAGCTGGCAAACTCTTGGGGTGGGGGATTGCGGGGACCCTGACACACTCCCCTGCCTCCCCAGCCCCTCGCAGCCCCAGGCGCAGGTCGGTTCCCGGTGCTGGCGAGGCTTGGGATCCCGGGAGCGTCCCGAGCCCCGTTCTGCGCCGCGCTGCCGCGCACAGAGCTTTGCTCCTTATTTTCCTTTAATTTTCCAATTTATAAAGCGTAAGTGATTTGCACCCAAATTTTCCTAGATGGTACCGTTTGCGGGAAGCCCCCTCTCCGTGAGTGCCGAGCTAGAAGAGAGCCTCGGGTTCCCTCCCATCCCACCAGGCTGAATAGCCCCAGATCCCCTCTCTTATTAATGCCCATCCTCTGCAATCGGCATCAGAGGCACGCCGAAATAATGCTGTAATGGGCTCATTAGCCGAGCTGCAGACCGGCTTAGGTAATAGGAATGGAGCAATAGTGAAAATTAGTTTGGAGGGAAACATCAAATTGAAAAGCTCTGACAAAACTCCTCTTTGCTCTAGTTCAGCCGAGGTACTATCAGACACCAATATTCAATTCCCTGTGGCTTCAAATTGATTTTTTTTTTTTTTGTTACTCGCTAATTTGCTTCTCGTACAATGTCGCAAGTATTTTCAGACTCATTTGAAAGGGTAAAATACTTTGTTCAACTTTTTAGAAGAGTGGCGTTCGACTTCTTATACCAGAAGTACGATTTCTGCTTTGATTTCTGCTTTAATTTTTGCTTTATGTACTCTGAGGAAAGTATCCGTAATACCTTCTTGATAAAAAAAAAACCAATCAGGCAGGTTGTTGTTTCCTTCAAAGACAGCAATTTTACCCACAGAGACGAACTGGGAGCTGAATTTAGCCCAGCAGAAGTGGGGAGTTTCCAGAAAAAAAAAAAAAAAAAGGTATCGAATATTTTAGGCTAATGTCACCCTCTGTTGAACTCTAGCAAGTGGCTCTGAAGGCAAAGAGCTGTCGGAGTTGGTCCGCTACAAGTGGCAGGAGGGTTTTCTTGTACCTTTATTTAACATATTGAAAAAACCCACTATTGTTCATCTACGTGGGTGTCTCCGGCTTTTTAGGCTACGTGCGGGCATATGTGTGGACTGAGAACAGGCGCTTAGAGATCTTTGCTTTAAAAAACTCCTTGTAGCTCACGTAGACCACTCGATTTTTATCTGCGTGTCCAGTCGGCTGCTGACATTCTCTGTAAATATGACAGAGGCTTTGCATTTCACAGCCCCTCTGCGTCCCTCGCCTCGCAAAAGTCAAGGGGTTTTTTTAAAGGTATTTAAAAAAAAAAAAAAAAAACAAACTAAAAGCAAAACCTTTTTTTTTTTTAATCTCTTCTTGAACTTTGTATTTTTGAGGAGAGCATCCCAGGCGCCACGGGAGCGAAGATCCCAGTGGGCAGGGAGAGAAGGGAGGGGAATTACCCAGCTCAGCTGCATCTGCATGAGAGCACCCGCGTCTCGGGCACGGGCAAAGGTTCGGGAACTTAAAACAGCAACTTTATTGTTTCCTCTAAGCCGGGACTAACACTGGGCTGGCGTGAACTGCCCTCCTGATACCCAGCCGAATAGTGGCATCAAAGTGATTGCCTTCGCTGCCCTCCGAGAGCATCCTCGGTGTGGGAGCTTCCCGGATTGGAATCTCTTCCTCTGCCCACGAGCTGCAGCCGGCTGGTGAAGTTTTTAAACAATTTGCAAGTATTTTCCCCTTCTTTTTCTAAAAAAATTCCCCCCTGTGCTACATATTTAGCTAATGTCCAACTGCCTCGCATCGGTAAACTCAAACCATCTTTACCATATCATCGCTTCGCGCTCTGCAGTCAATAAAGTCCTAAACACTTAAAAGTGGAGGTTTTATACAATTTTACAAGTGTAACCGAAGGAAAAAAAATTGTCTCTACGGCTTTTCTGTCCGGGGTCGCTTTTTTTCTTCTTCTACCGAGCAATTGGGCGCCTCCGGCCCCCCTAAGTTGCCGAAAACTGGACTTTTCTCTCGCAGAAAATTTGGAAGCGTTTCTGCCTGTAGTTTTCCCGTCTCCCAGTAGACGGCACAACAGCTCAATCCTTGGGATGCAGAACAGCCCAGCGGCTTTCCCCCCTTTTTTTTTTAATTAAGCAGCCAGAGTTTTACCCAGCAATTTTGTTTTATTGTTATTATTATTTAATGCAACGAGAAGTATAGGAATATCAACAGGCAAGAGAGAGGGCTTGGCATAGGCAGGGAGTACAGAAGCGCGGGGAGCAGATGGGCTAAAGGCAGGCAGGGAGCGTCGCGAACCCCGGCGCGGAGCAGCGCTTCCAAATTAACCCAAATGAACTTGTAGCGCCTAAATCGTGAAAGAAAAAAAACCTCAACAACCCCAACACTATGGTGCTGCCAGGCTCTGCGGTTATTTTGGGGATTTTAGGCTGAAATTGTCTATTTGTAGTGTGAGATAGGAAGGGCAAGGCTCAGGTCGGCTCTGTGCTGCTTTGCCCGGGCTACCCCGAGGTGCCACCGCGGGGGAAACCTGGCAGCCGCCGCAACTTTTGTCCCTGAAAGGCTCCTTTTGTGTGCGGGTACCTTCACTCCCGCCGCTGTCACCGCTGTCACCGTTGAAGTCACAAAAAATCGCGGCCAGTAACTCATTTCCCAGTTAGTTTTATTAAAAAAAAAATAAATATATATATATATATACATATAGCTGTGTTTCGAAAGTTTTAAGACATCCGTAAATTTTATTGGGAAGTATTTTATGAAGCCCTCCATCTAATTAATCAAAATCCCCCATAGCTTCTGCAAACGTCAGGGCCGGCCGTGGGGGGGAGCGGGCAGTCCCCGTTCCCGGTTCCCCCGTTCCCCCGCGGTTCCCCGGGCCCGGGCTGTGCCGGCGGTGGGCGCAGGGCAGCCCCGGCTGTCCCCGGGCTGGCTTTCTGGACGGACCCGTCGCTCTTTTGTTTTTCTGCATCGGGAGCTAGTAAACACCCCCCCACACCCCCAAATCCTGGCGCTGCGCTTCATCTGCGCGCTTAAACCCCTCGCATTTAACCTCCTTTTATGATCACACGCACCCCACCCCCCACCCCGATCTGACCTTTAATGGGCTTTAAACAAGTTCGGGTTTCCCCCCCTCCACCCTCCATCCCTCTTTCAACCGCTCCATCAGGCTCTGACTTTTCGGGTATCTCCGCACGTATCGCTCCCCCCCTTTCCTTATCTGAAGCATTCCTGGATTATCTCCCGGCCGCCTTTTCCAATGCTTTCTTCTGCGGTTTCTTGTTTGTTTGGCTCTTCTGGTTGTTCCTATTTCAGTTTTCAGATTTCAGTATTAATGGTGAAAGAGCACACTTGGATGCTAATTCTGCCCCCATCCCCGTCCCCAGTCCCCCCCTCCCGCCCCCCCAGTCTCTGCTAGGAAGGCGGCAGGGAAGCCTGCTAGAAACCATTTGATTGTTCCTAGGTATGACTAATTCTTTCCTTAAGCTGGGAAATTCAGCCTGATTAAAAGCCTCATTTATTATCCGATAAGCAAATGGACCCAGATTCCACCTCGTGGAGGAGGCTCCCTCGCTCCCCAGACGCCCTTTTTTTGCCTCAGCTCGGAGGGTCCGTTCTCCAAAGGCCCAGCCGGGGTCGGGGGGGCCGCGCAGAGGGCGCGCAGGGCTCCGCGCTCTGCGCCGAGGCCGCTGCTCGGCCCGCCGCTCCCGCCAGACCCCCTCGCTCTTTCCTCATTGCTTTTCCCTTACCCCTATTCCTCCCCTTCGCCCCCCCCTCCCCCCCCCCGCGCCCCTCTCACTCTTTCGCGATGGACAAGCGTAAATAGATTCCTGCAAAACAGCAAGTTTTGGGAAAAAAAAAAAAATAAAAGAGGAGCCTTGCCTAAAAAGGTGGCGGGGCGAGATGCTGTGCGGGTCCTGCTGCCGCTCAGCGCATCAGCCCCGGCAGGAGTTTACCGGGATAGCGCTGATCTGGCCGTTTACTTTTCCCCGTTTAATAGATGATTAATTGCTGTCCGGATTAGCCCCCTCTTTTTTTTTTTTTTTTTTTTTTTTTTCTCCCTTTTAATTCTGGCCGGCCTCTCGCCGGCGGAGCGGCGGGCAGAGCAGTTCCTCGCAGCGAGCCCTAAGAGTAATAACTGTTTGCTAATTGTAAAATCCTTATCCAGGATGAGGTTTGGGCAAACAATTTGTAGGGCTGTAATTACATTGTAAAAGTGTTTCGGGCTCCGGGTTGCGCTGAATTAAGCTCATAAAGGCCCGGTGAGGACGCTGGAAAAGGGCCTTTTGGTGTTTTGTTTTTTTTTTTCCCCTAATTTCTTCTTTTTTCGGGGAGGAGGGGGTGAAGGAAAAAAAAGGATGGGGAGAGGAGGAGAAGCATCCCTGGGAGTTGAGTCGAAGCAACCCCCTGCAAGGGACCGCTTCGGTGGGGAATCGTTCCCGAGCGACGTTCCCGGGGGAAATCAACAGGGAGATGAACCCCACGCGCGTCGCTCGGTTGGGTGGGTTGGGGGGGGGAGAGTCAGTGCATGAAAACGGCTCTTACCTGAGAGGTCTGTATTTCCCTCGCCGGGATAAAAGGCCGGTTCCTAGCGGAAAGGGGGCGGGAGGGAGGAGAGGAGGGAGTGGGGGAGATCATCGAAGCGGGTTTCCCCGAAGTTTGAGACGTGGCGGCCCCCGGGGCTCCGGCAGCAGCGGAGCAGCGTCCCCGAGGGTTTTAGCGGGGGGACACCCCTGTCACTCCCCCCGTATCCTCCCGGGGGCCGGGGGGTTCCCCCTCTTCCCGTGGGGGAGATGCGATAGCGCCGGGGGGCAGCTCTCCTCGCAGGGCTCCCGCAGGTACGGGAGGAAGGGGCACGGCGAGTTCTCCGCTCCCGCACCGGCGGGGCTGCGGGAAAGGGAGGGATGGCTGTGCTTTGGGGACGCGAGGCAGCGGGACCCCCGGCTCGGCGGGTGGAGGCACCGGCGCGGCGGGCGAGGGGAGGAGGGCAGAACAGCACGGCCGCGGAGCCCGGCGGAGGGGACAGGGCTGGCAATAGGGCTGGGAATGGGGCTGGATGGGGACGGGGATGGAGCGGGGGGGGGGGTGTCGATCCCCCCCCTCACCCCCCCGGCGCGCGCCGGTCCCGAGCCCCGCTCCCCGCGCGGACCAATGGGGGCGCGGCGCGGGGCGGCGCGGCGCTGATTGGCCGTTGGCGGCGCGGCGGCGGCGGCCGGGGGCCGGGTGAGCTCACTCGGCCGGCGGCCGCGGGGGGAGCCGCCGGGGGGGGGCGGGCGTTGGGGGGGGCCCGGCCGGCGGAGAAGCGCGGGGCGGGCGGCGCTGGCCACGGCGCGGGGGGGGCGCTGCGCGGGGCGCGGAGCGGCGGCGCCGCCAGACAAAAGGGCGGCGGGAGCGCCCCCACGGCGGCGGCGGGGCGGACGCAGCGTGCTGTGTGTGTGCGAGGGGGGTGTGTGAGGGCAGGGCCGGGAGGGGGCGGTGTGTGTGTGTGTGAGGAGAGGCGCGGGGGCTGCGGGGCGGGCGGCGCGGCGCGCCCCCCCCCGCGCCGGTGGCGGAGTTGCTGCCGCCCAGCGCATTGTGTAAGACGCGACCTGTTATGGCCACCACTACTTCCGGGTTCCCGCAGTCTGCTCCAGCCCGGCGCGGCTGCTGCGCTCGGGCGGAGCGGCGGCGGAGGGACGGACGGACGGACACACGGAGGGACGGACGGACGGCAGCGCTCGGGCAGCGGCGGCGGCGGCGGCAGCGCCTCCTCCTCCTCCTCCCCCCGCCTCCCTCCCTCCCTCCCTCCCCCCCCCATCCCGCCCCGCTGCCCTTCCTCCCGCGCCCGCCCCGCACGGCACCCGCGCCCGGCCCGCCTCCGCCAGCCTCGCCCGCCGGCCGCGCAGGGGCAGAGCGAGCCGGCGCCGGCGAGGAATTAGGAGCGATTCCGCGAGGAGGAGCGGAGAGAGAGAGAGAGACAGAGACAGAGAGAGAGAAAAAAAAAAAAGCAGCCCCCCCACTACCACCATCATCATCATCATCATCATAATAACCATAATAAAAGGAGAGCCGGCGCGTTTAGCGAACCTTTTTAATTTTTAATTTTTTCTCCCCCCTCCTCTTCCTCCTTCTCCTCCTCCCTCGATTTTTTAATTTTTTCTTTTTTTATATAAATTTTTCTCTTTTTTTCTTTTTTCTTTTTTTTTTTTTTTTTTTTTTTTGGGTGAGCGCACTCGAAAATTAACATTCGCGGTGTCCTGCGCGGTGGGAGCACACGCAGCGGATCATCATCAGTCATTCACCACCTTGACAACCTCGCCTGTGATTGACAGCCGGAGTGGCAAAAAGCCATGAGACTTGGTAGTTGGGTTTGAGGGGCACTTTAAAAAAAAAAAAAAAAAAAAAAGAGAGAGAGAGAGAGGAAAAAAAACTGATTTGGGGAAAGGATATTTGCTTTCGCCCCGCTGCTGTCTTGGAAACGAGAGGGGGAGAGTAAGAGAGAGAGAGAGACAGGGAGAGAGGGAAGAAAGAAAGAAAAAAGAAGGAAGGAAGGAGGGAGAGTTGATTTTTTTTTTTCCTCCTAATTTTTTTTTTCTCCTTTTTTAATGCTGAGTTACCGTATCGCTTCGCTGAGATCCAGCAAGCCGAAGATTTTACTCGATTGCTTCCATTGCTGGCGACGCTAAGGGATTTTTGCCTTTTTTTGGGGGGTGAGGGGGGGGGAACTTCGCGTTTCTTTCTTTTCACACTGGCCTTAAAGAGGATATATTAGAAGTTGAAGTAGGAAGGGAGCAAGCAGGCCGATGGCGCAAAGGGTACGTATGATTAAAAAAAAATGGATTTCAAATGTGAAATAATATTGAAACGTGGCTGACAGAGACGCTGCGAGAAAAGTTTCTTTTCTTTTTTTTTTTTTTTTTTCCTCCTTTTTGGAACAGGGGCACAAAGCGGTGTCCTGCAGTGGGAGGATTTATCAGTTGTACTTGTAGGCTTAAAACCTGCGTATATTGCTATTTTCTTGATTCTTTTACTCCCCATCCCGGAGCTCTCAGGGAAGAGGCAAAGCTTTCTATACATTAATGACATGCAGGCATGTAAGTGAATATGTCCGAGCCTCTGTATTTGTTGGTTTTGTAGCTCTAGTCCTACCAATGTCTTTTTTAAAGTCATCAGTGCTTGAAATATTTGAATGTGTGCATGTCTCTGAGCATTTTGCTGTGTTAGTGATGATATACCGCTTCACTTTAGGAAGATAAGTTCTGGCTGGGAGTAAGCACAACTTTTTTTTTTTTCTTTTACCTCCTTTTTTTTTTCTTCCCTCTTTTTTTTTTTTTAGTATATATTCTGTCACAAAAGGTGCAGTGTAATGGGCAAACCCCCCCACTCCTCTAGAAAGAAAGTGACTTTAATTTGAATTGGAGGTTAACAGCATTCAGTGCCATGTGTATTGTTGTTTCTATTTTGGGTGCGATCTCTTTTTTTTTTTTTTTTTTTTTGTTTCTTCCAACTACCTCCTGAATTGAAGTTTTGAGGAGAAAAAAATAAATCAGCCGGGGTCGGGTGAACAGGGATTTGGGAAAGGAGAAAAGTCCTGGAAAGAAGTTTTCTTGCCTAATTTGCCTGCCGCCGTCCGAGAGCTGGTTGGGAAAGAAAGTTCCTCTGCTGACAACTTGCCTTTTACTCTTTCGGTCCAAGCAAGTGTCAGGGATCTTTAAAAGTGTTTATTCACACCTTCGCTTTTAATAGATGAAAAGTGGCCGTTTCCCCCGCTGCCTGGGAACCGCGGTAGCTTTTGCTCCTTAATCTTTAACAAAGAAAACCCTTAAAAAAAAAAAAAAAAAACGGAAGGCATTCCCAAAATCCCGAGAGCCCGGGCGAACGTTTCCAGCTTTTCGGCTTTAAAAGTTGCATTCTCGTGGAATTGCTGGGAAATCCGCAAATCGCTAGTTCTGGGTCTTTTTTTTTTTTTTTTTTCCTTGTGTTTGTATGTGTGCCGCTGCTGAAGTTTTTTGCATCCTCGCTGGGTGTGAGGTACCTGACTTCTTATCAGCGGGGGAAAAAAAAAAAAAAAAAGTTTAGCGGAGGGAAGATTTTGGACTCCGGGAAACCGCTTCCATTCGCAGGAGGGGGGTTGGGAGATTCGGGGGATGGGGATTGGTGCGGGGTGGGGGTTTGTTGGGGGTTTTTTTGCACTTTTATTTATTTTATTGTTGTTATGATGATTATTATTTCTCCTGCGCCCCAGACTAGGAGGGTTTCGGGCCGGAGGAGCCCGGCCCGGGGCGGTGTTTCCCTCCCCAGGGCCGGCGCGGCGGATCCCGGGCGCGCTCCGGGGGGATCGCGGCGCGTCCCCGGGTGGTGGTGGGGGGACACACAGGGCAGCGAAGCTGCTGCCGAGGGCACTGCCCACTCCCCACACCCCTGACGCCTCTCTGCTCTCTCTCTCTGTCTCTCTCTGTCTCTCTCTCCCTCTTTCTCTCTGTGCCCCGCAGTACGACGAGCTGCCCCACTACGGCGGCATGGAGGGGGTGGGCATCCCCACCACCATGTACGGGGACCCCCACGGCGCCCGCCCCATGCAGCCCGTGCACCACCTCAACCACGGGCCGCCGCTCCACTCGCACCAGTACCCGCACGCCGCCCACGCCAACGCCATGCCCCCCGCCATGGGCGCCTCCGTCAACGACGCCCTCAAGAGAGATAAAGATGCCATCTACGGGTAGGTTTGGCCGCGCAGGGCTCCGCGCAACCTGCGCGGGATGGAGCGCGGGGGAGAGGTGTGGGGTGGGGGGGGAGTGCGCGGGGTGGGGGAAGATGGAGGGATGGGCAGCGCTGCGCGGTGAAGGGCCGCGTTCTTAATTTCGTGTCGTTGTTATTACCGGTTTGAAGGGTGGGGAGAGAGGGCTGGGGGTCCCCCCGGTACGGGGAGCCC
Source organism: Pseudopipra pipra (assembly GCF_036250125.1). NCBI lineage: Eukaryota > Metazoa > Chordata > Aves > Passeriformes > Pipridae > Pseudopipra > Pseudopipra pipra. The sequence goes on along the minus strand of NC_087551.1, from coordinate 8,753,508 downwards.
GGGAAAGTAGGGGGGCAGCAGGCATCGCCGCGGGGAGGAGGAGGAGGAAAATGATATTCCCAGGGCACAACCTGCGCCGGGTTGGTCAATCTCTGCACGGAGTTTTGGGAGCAAGGGACAGTTTGGAGCGCTTTGCCCAACTTTCCACCTTGTTCGTCTTTCCTTGCGTTGTGAAGGAGAGAACTTGAGAGCTGCTTCTCTCAGCTTTTTTTTTTTTTTTTTTTAATTTTTCTTTTAATTTTCATTTCTTTTAAACTTTTTATCCGACAGCGTTGAATGTTTCTCAGTGTGGCAACTTGTAAAGCGGTTTCTAGGCCGTTGTGATGGGAGCTGATGGGGTTACACTGGGCGCAGATGCTTTTAAAATGTATCTGCCCAGCTGGAGTTTGAAGGGAAGTTTAGGAGCCTCTAAAAATCGCTCTCAGGACAGTGAGGAGAAGGAGGAGGAAAATAAAATTCATGGCGTTCGGTTACTTTATCGGGTTATCAGAAATCTGAAGGGTTGGTTAAAACTCGGCAGTGAACGGTACCCAGAAGAAAAAAAAAAAAAAGTATGAAGCCCTGGGAGAAAAAAAAAAAATGAACTCCCTGTTATAAATATACATATATACGTGTGTGTGCGCCCACGCTTATTTATTTATTTAAATTATTAAACGGGCGAGGGAACCAGATGCACACGCTGCCTTTCTCCCGGGAAGGCTTTCCAAGCTGGGATTGCCCAGGAGCACCTGGTTCCCCCCGCGGGTCGGCGGCTGCGGAGCCCCGGGGGGGCGGAGGGCCGGGCAGGCAGGAGGGGAGGCAGCCGGGCAGGCCAGCGCCTGCCAGTGGGTCGGAGCTGTGTTGAGTGGGTTTAGGGGCTTTTTTCTTATTTTATTTTTTTTTTTATTTGGATGGGGATTGTTTCTTTTTCTGTTTTTCTCTTGGTTTGGTGTTTTTTTTTTTTTTCTTTTCCCTTTTCGCTCCCAGCAAGTCCTCCAGCAGAAAACAGGAATTAAAAGCTTGAAAGGCAAGAAAGTGTACGTCCAGGGGATTTTAATTTTTTAATTTTTTTTTTTTTTTTCCTAAAGACAAGGAAAGTTAATTCAAAATGGCTGCTGGAACCGGCTTGGGTTTTATTCTTGGCTTGTCCTAAGGTTGTATTAACAATATCTGCGGCCAGACAGCGCCGAAAGGCCGGGGAGATGCCGGGCTGCCGGCCGGCCGGCTGCGGGAAGGGGCCGGGACGCTGCGGGAGGCGGCGGGGGGTGCCGGAGCCCCCTCTGTGGGTGCCCCCCTCCCCACTCACGCTGCTGCGGGACTAACTATTGTTGTGTTTGGCTTTTTTTTTTTGTTTCGTTATGATATTTTTTCCCCCCCTCTGTGTGTGTGACTATTGTATTTTCTTTCAGACACCCCCTGTTCCCTCTTTTAGCACTGATTTTTGAGAAATGTGAATTAGCTACATGCACACCCAGGGAGCCCGGGGTAGCGGGAGGCGATGTTTGCTCCTCTGAGTCTTTCAATGAAGACATAGCAGTGTTCGCCAAACAGGTCAGCAAAACCGGGTTGAAACAGTAAAAGAAAAAAAAAAAAAAAGGAAAAAGAGGGGAAAAAAATCCGTAACGAGAAAAACAAGTCTCTGTTGAGATAAAGATGCGCGTTTCCCCCTCCCCCCTCTCTTACTGCAAGAGGCAAAAAAAACCCCCCAAAACAAAAACCACTCCAAAACCCCAACCAAAGCAAAACACGCAAAAAAACTAATCGGGAAATCTCGGCATTTACCAGCCCCTTAAAAAACTGGGTAATGTGGAGCGGTCTGTGCCTGGCCGGGAGTTTCGCTGCGCGACTCCCGGGAGCCGGGACGGGCTCTGCCTGGGAAGCTCCGTAGGTATTTTTCGGTATATTTGATTCACTTGCTCAAGTGTTTGGCTGATGTACTAAATCCAGCAGTCAGGGCTTTGCACGGAAGGTTACATAATGGACCCGACAGTGTAATGAAGCAAGAAATAATAACGTCTGCTTTTTCTGCTTCCATATTTCAAATCTTTTTTATTATTATTTTTTCCCCCCTCTCCTCCCCTTTCTTATATTTAGATCCGAGCAGAGAAACCCCTCTTTTCCTCTAATCCTGAACTGGATAACTTGGTAAGAGTTAACACTTCTTCCTCTCCCCACCCCCACCCTCCCTTCCCATTTATTTATTATTTTTTTTTTTAAATTTCTGTGTCATCTGGAGAGGTGGTTTGGTGGTGCTAAATTGAAAATTTCTCACGTGGATTTTTTTAAAAGTACAATTATTATGATGGCGATTTTTATATTTACTAGTAAATACGGTGTGGTAGTTGCTTGCAAGTAAAAAGTCCCGTAAGGATATACATAAAGGAAAGCCCCATCCAAAGGGGAGCTGGCCGGCTTGATGGTGAGCTTGCCTGCCCAAGAGGAGCGTGGATTTATCCCCGCTGTAGCCACCCCCTCCACGCACCTTTTAGCAGCTCCATGGGAAGGGAAACCTAGAGGATTGCTATGGCTGGAGATGCACTGGTGGCAAATTCACCAAAAATGAGATCTTTTCTCTCTTTCTTTCCTTCCCTCCTTAAGGATAAATATTTTGCCTCTACTGTAGGAGTCCCGCTCCCACTTTCGCAAAGCGAGGAGCCAGTGATGGTGTTTAGAGAGTTGGGGGTTTTTTTTAAAGAAATGTTTATGATCCGTATAATTCAGTTGCTTCGTTGCAATAGGGATTTTTTTTTTTTGTTAACTCTAGATCGCTTCTCGTTAAACAGCACACAAAGCCACCGCTATTAAGTTTTAGTGTTATTGCCATAAATCAAAACAACTTTTTATTTACTACTAGAGAAAAGTCAAGCTACAAAGTGCGGCCGGGGCGGCTGTGGGAAATATCTCCAAATCCGGGAATGAGATTAATACTCTTGTTGTTTGTATCTTTGCAGATGATTCAAGCCATACAAGTATTAAGGTTTCATCTGTTGGAATTAGAGAAGGTAATTTTTGTCTCTCTCTTTCTCTCTCTCCTTCCCCCCCTTTCTTCCTCCTCCGTTTCAGTACTGCTGAAGTTCAGGCTTCTGGTAAATTTGCATAAATGTCTTTCTTTCTGGTAATTAGTGTCAAGACCAATCTTGGCGTCCATTTCTCTTCGCAGTTTAATTACAATTTCAGCCTCTAAAACCGAGCTCTCGAACGCCCAGGCCTTGTGTTCATTGTAATACTTTGCTGGCTTTGTATAAATAGTTGCAGTTCTGTGGTGCCGCAGATGAGACTCAAAATGGTTAGTTCAGTCAAGCCCCTGAAATTGTGATTAAAAAATATATATATATATTGTTTTTTCTTGGTGATGGTGAGGAAGGGGCTTCGGTGGCAGTTAGTTGGAATGGGGAATTTTTTAGTTTTTTTTTTTTTTTTAAGAGCCATCTGCAGGTCAGGCTCAGGGCGCAGATTGTCCTGTAACATTTTGCAGAGACAAAGCAGAGTTGATAGTTCTGTCTGTCTCTTGTTCCTGGGAATATTGTACACCTCCGAGCAGAAGAAAGAGATTGCAGCCTAACTGCAGGATTTTTTTTGTCGGCTGTTTTAGAAATCTTAGGAGGGAGAATGCTAATTTCTAAGAAGGCGGTGTCATCCGAGCTCACATTAAATTGGAAGTGCGCTCTTGGTTTCCTGAGGATTTTTTACGTGTCATTGATAGCTGGCCTACAAGAGAATTCCCTTTCTCCTAAAAATAAACATTTTGAGAGGTTTTTAAAAAGTTGAAAAGTTTCTCAGGAGCCTCAGTCACTTTATCTAACCATAACTGGCAGGTTGTTCTCGCCCTACCGAAATGTGTTCAAATCTTCCCATTAATAAAGGCGGCTCAGGTATGAGTCTATCAGAGCGACTGGGGATTTCAGGGCTCGGATGCCTATAATGTATTTCAGCCCAGTGCATCGGGATTTTTTTTTTTTTAAATCCTTTTTTCTGTCCTCATACCCCTTTGGAAAGGGTTTATGATGAAATAACTGGATGAAATTAAATAGTTTACCTTAAATGTCACCCATGCAGGTCACCTCTCTAATGGCCACAGCTCCGGGAGCAGATGAATTTAACACGGGTGTTGAATATGTTGTAGCCTGTGAATCATCTTGTCACTGTCAATTTTCTGGGATATCTCTATTTTGCGAGAAAAGAAAGTTATTCCTAATTCTGGATGCGTCTAGAGGTCTCAGGGGGATAATTGCAGTGTGTTTCCCCTATTTAGGACTTTTGATGTCACAGGGGTGAAGGGGGGAGACTGGTTGCACTTGTCAATTTTACTTATGTATTCCTGATTATATTTTCTTACCGTTTTTCCCCCCCCTTCTTTCTTTTTCTTTTTTTTCCCTCTTTTTTTTTTTTTTTTTTTTTTTTAACCTCTGTCATAATGTAGGTACACGAATTATGTGACAATTTCTGCCACCGGTATATTAGCTGTTTGAAAGGAAAAATGCCTATCGATTTGGTCATAGACGATAGAGAGGGCGGATCAAAATCGGACAGTGAAGACATAACAAGATCAGCAAACCTAACGGATCAGGTATGATCTCGCCAACGCCGCACACGCTAAAATTTGTATGCAGATCGCTCGCTGGGTCACTACGCCTCCTTTTATTATTTGCATATGATTAAGTCCCTTTTAGATAAATTTCCATCAAAATGAAAATTTTTGAATAATGTGGCTATTATTGCTTCATTAAGGCTTGCTCCCGGATTCGACCTGGCAAGATGAGCTTGTAAAAGCGTCGCCTGCAAACTCGACCTGTTTCTTGTCGCTTTTAATTTTTGTCTTTATTTTATTTACCCTTTCCAATAATAGAAGTGGTGTCTGTGGATCGCTGGCTTCTTGGTAGCTTAGGGAAGGAAGGGCTGGAGTCGTTGACCAAAATAATAATAAAATCCGAGATAGGTGGTCTGGGGAAGACAGAGAGGGTTTGAAATCTAGCAAATACTGGCTATTTTCTTCCCGTCTCTACGGTTCATTAGTCCGTCTTGTCAGTTTTCCTTGGCCGAACGCTTTTAGACTTGAGTGAACATTGCTTTGTGCACGCCTGCCTGCTGCAAATGCGCCCATTTTATTTTACTTAATAGGGGGGGAAAAAAAAGGGAGAAAATAAAATGGGATTCAGGTTTTAAATTCTTTTTCCTTGATCTTTCTAGTTTTCATGCCCTCTCTCTAAAAAATAAATATAGTCAAAGCCAAAGCCAAGCCAGCAAAGCCTCGCGTGGCTGTGACGGTGTCCAGGTTTTGTTTGGGATGGTTCAGACCTTTAATGCCGGCTGCAGCTGGGTGGGAAATGCGAGTGAGCTGAGTGAGGAGAGCTGGCTGTCCCCTCTCCCCTCCCTCCTCCTCGTCTGTCCCTTCCGCCGGCTGGGATCCTTGCCTTTTCATGGGAGCGTTTGGGGCTAATGCAGGAGGTGCCCAGATCTAAATTAAGCTCCTGGATGATGGAAGTGACTGAGATTTGGCTTTTATTCGAGTTGGGTGAAACGGTGGGGTTTTCGCGGTCCGTTTGTTTTCTCTGAACTGAGGGGTAGCAGCGCTTTGCCTGTGAGAGAGGGGACCTCGAGCACACACAGAAAAATAAATCCGCGGTTAAAACCCCCAAGTTATTTCTTCTTTATGATCAGCTACGCAAATAGAGTCTTAGGAGCGATCTGCTCCTGACTCTGGAGGTTTCCTTTTGTTCAAGCAAGGCGCAGCCAAGCAGACAGGAGTTGCCTGAGCCGCTTTGCCGTTATCACCGGCACTGTCAGCTGGGAGTTATTTTATAGATCACCGGCATGAAGGTGCGTTGCATCGCAGCGTGGGCAGTATCTGAAATATTTTCTCCTGTCTGCCAAAGGCTATCGGGGTAGTGTCGTGACAGGGGGAGGCAGGCTTGAAGGAAGGCATGAACTTTTAAAAAGGGGTTTATATGCGCATAGGTGGGTTGTTTTGGTGGTTTTGTTTTTTCTTTCCGCCCAATTTTGCTGCGAAGGGGGAAAGCCTGGTGGGGCGGGAGGAGGGCGGCACAGCAGGGCGGTACCCGGGGCCGGGGAGGATGCTCCGGGCGGCCGGCGGCCCCGTGCAGCGCCTTAGTGCAAGGGGAACCCTCCAGCCAGGGTCTAGCTGAGGGAAGCTCGGCTCGCTGCTGTTGAATAAAAATTGTAATCCAACAAGTCTAACTAGAAAATGGGTTTCTAAAAGCTCTGGAGTGCTGGGTACATAAAGCTATTTGAGCAAATTACAAGAATCGCTCAGGGGCACGAATGAAATCAACACTTTAATTGCCTCCAAAATGAAGATTTATACCCCATTTTCCCAACGAATCATTATTTTATTAAAGTGAAAGCTAAAGAAATGAAGCTATAGTTTTGGGGTTGTCGGGGGTGTCGGTGTGTTTCTCCACACACCCCCTTGCCTCTACCCCCCCTGCCACCACCTTTTAGTCGCCGGGACCGCGGACCTTGCGCTCCCGGGGCCGTCCCCTCTCCCGCTGTGCGGGCTCAGCCCCGGCACCCCCGGCTTGTGCGAGCGCAGCCCCCGCCGCTCCCCGGGGTGCTCCGGCTCCTCGCCGGGCAGCGGGACGCGCAGCTCCGGGGGTGCGGACGGGGTGGGGAGCGGGGCTTTGCTTTCCCCGCTGAAGGGAAAAGATGCAAAAATGCGCTTTCCAACCCCCCACCCCCTCCCCTCTCCCGGCCGATGAGGCGGTGGATCAAACCCACCGGGGTTGCGCGGGGGGGGATGGGTTTAGCGGGGGGATGCGCAGCCACCCGCGCCCTCCGGTAAACTCCGGTGCCAAGCCCGGCCCCGGCGCGGCCGGCAGTATCTGGGCCCTAATGGTTCAATAATAAGGTGTTGAGTGCTGGTCGCCGGGGCGGCTAATTAGGATGTGGCTGCGCAGGGCGCGTTTATGGCTGCGCGGCCCTGGGATGCGCGGGCGCGCAGGGACGGGGCGGTGGGAACGAGGGGCCCCCCGCCTGCCCACGGCTCTGCTTGGGAGAGTAGTAAAAGAGTAAGTATGTAAAAAAGCTTTTATTATGGATTTAATTACATTTTCGTATATTGTGGTAGTAAAGGTTACAGTTAACAGGGTGGTTTTTTGCTTTTAATTTATTGGTTTCTCCTTATTTATTCTTTCCTTATAGGCCCCTCAATGCCATTGCCTTTAAGTCCCCCCGGTTAATGGAAAGCTATGACACTAATGCTAGATTTTGCAAAGTAAAGCCCTATAACACTAACCATTGTTCAGTGATTTAACCAGCTCAGTGGCACTAGGTCACTAAAATAGCATCCTTCTCCCACGGGCTCGACCCCGCTGCCTGCCAGGGTGGGACCTGCAGAGTTGGTGTTTACCATCACGGCTCCACAAGTACAAGGCAGGAGTTTGGGCTTTTTTTGCTGGGGATAATTGAACTCGAGATCAACCAGATCCCGGGACTTTAAAAACCGTGGCTGAAGAATTGTAGCCATCCTCAAAAGTTTCAAAATAAACCTTTTTTAATCATTAGCTTTTCAAACATTTGCATGTTTAAATTTTCAAATGTTTGTTGGAGCCCAGAAAGATTTAGAACACAGCTGTTGTGTGATGTGTCTGGGAAAACTCCCTCTGATTTAAAAAAAAAAAAAAAAAAGCCCAGAGACTGTCTGTAGTCTGACAGCAAAAGTTCAGTTTCTTAGGTAATCCTAAACTGTCACCGTGGGTCTGTTTTCTTGAAGCCACATCACCCTGGCACCCAGGTGCTCTAGTCTGAACTATAAAATTCCCCTACAAGATCGTGTCTACAGAAAGCCTTTAGAAAGTCCTTTTAGGAAAACGTGGTACAAAGTACCCACCAAATGCAAATAAGGTACAGTAGCAGCATAAGAAAGATTTTATAGGGAAAAAACAGTGTTTTTCTTATGGAAAATAAACTTGTTGAGCACATCTATAGAAGCATTATTTGACAAAAACTACAATTTAATAATGCACAAGCCAATTAGAGATGCAGAAACTTTTAAAGGCAAATCGGCAAAGAGCCAAATTCCTATAGGGACTAGGAGGGAAATGATCAAAAAATGAACATGAAATAAGACTTCCTGCAAGAAGGTCCATAATTCAACATTATTTGACTCCACTGTCAGGGAAATTGTTGAAGGATAGTAAACTGATACTAGAGTCTCAGTCATTTTTGTTACAGTCTTAAATGTTTGCAACTGTGGTGTTTTAGATGGCCCTTCTTGGGTGATAATATATCACATATATATACGTATATAATAAAGCAACACCTCTATTTATGTTGCAGTAGATTTCATTTTAATGTGCGCTGTTGCAGAGTTGCTCTAACCAAAATGCGGATCGACAGCAGCTTTTTTTTTTTTTTTAATGGAAAAATTACTTAAAATATATTCTTTACGAAGAAAGAATCATAAACTGGAATCCAATATACAGCATAGCTAAAGGTGGTAGAGTTGTTCAGAGCATTGCCCAGTTACGACTAGACTTAACTTTCCCAAATTCTCAGATATATCAGCTGTGCCTTGTAGCCAGTACAGAATAATGCCTTGGGGAAAAAAATTACTGAGAAAGTACTTCTTCACAGGTACTTTCAAGCCATGTGTAGTTTTAAGGAGGGGAATAAGAATATTGCTGCCTTCAGGATATGTACTCCTGTATTGGAGGAACAGGCATCAAAATAATATATGCAGTGCAGAGGATGCAAGGTAGAATTCATTTCTGCGTAATAAAAGAGTTGCAGTGAAGTAGGACTCTGAGGAGGGCTAATAAAATAATTTTCGAAAGACTCAAAATTTAATTTTCTTCCTCTGACTTTATGTCACCTTGAGCCAGTGAATCCTTTTTTTGTTTGTTTGTTTTTAGTAACTTTTATTTATATTTTTTTTCTGTGATATTTAGAATGTGTTACCATGCTCCAGTTTGACAGACTATTTATTGTAAAGATAGAACATGTTAATTTCTATTCTGGACGTGTTATCATCCGATACACTGTGGCTGAAATTGTATTAGCAAAATGAACTTTTCTTTGCTCTCCATTTCTTTAATCGAGTAAATACATTGTTGAATAGATATACGATTGAATATATTTCCTTTAATTTTTTATTTCAATTCAAGATCTTTGGGGTTTTTTTAAAATTTTTTTAATCATCGATGAGCCCAAAAGCAGCCATCCTTACACCTGGGTGTAAGATTTGCTGCCTTCCTTAAGTTGCATGCTCACGCCTAACTTCCGTGTAAAGTTTTCCAAACTGAAGTTACATTTTATTGCAAAGAATAGTTTAATTGTCAGATTTTTTTTGAATTCTTTTCAGCATCAAACCTGACAGACCTGAGTTTAAATCCCAGGTAACCTAGGAATTCATCCTAAACATTTGCGAGTGTATTCCAAGGCTTTCCTGTAAGCTGGAGCTTGCCACATCTTTGTGTTAGGGACCGCAGATTGTTATTTTTGGGCAACTTGGAGGTTTGCAAGTTGTGAAAAAATGAGTTGTACTTTAAGTTTAACCTTTATGGCTGAGGGTTTGAGTCTTCCCTGGCTGCTCGTCCGCAGGTAACGATAAACGTAATGGGCTCTGCACGTGGAAGGGTTACTGCAGCCCTGCGTGGGCAATGTTAGACCTTAAAAAAATCAGATTATATCGTGCTAGATCAAGATGAGTAAGTGTAGGTCGTGCTGATAAATACCACTTTAAAAAGCGGTGAAAATCTAGTTCAACTTCTTTAAATTAGGGAATCTTTCTTTTGTTTTGTTACGCATTTCTGCATTTGAGGTTTTTCGGTCACATGAGCGTGGAGTTAGGATCTATCTTGTGTAATCTAAACAAGTTTAAGTAAATAAAGAGGAAGGTAGTTGTCTGGTCGTGAACATTTTTGAAGGTTTCTGGAATTGTCTTCTGATGGGGGCTGTGTAGGAGAAGGAGAGACCGGCATGCGCTGCGGTGTCACCTCATGTCCTCGGTGTATTACCTCCTGCTCCTGATGCTCAGACTTAATGGCAAATTTGGAAATTAGTGGTTATATTTGTATTTTTTCCTGCAGTGGCGGCAGTATTTGGAGAGGGTAGCTCTAAGAGAGCACATATTTTGTGTTTGAACTTCTTTGAGTGTATTTCTGTCCCTGATTAATGGCTCCATGTATAACCCACCGCCGATACTCTGTAACATGTCTTAAAGACAACTTGTCGGCGGTTGCTTGAGCCCTTCTTTGGCCTGCTTAGTGTGGTTGCCTTTTCCCATTTTCTTACCTTTAAAAGGCAAAAAAAGAGATGTAACCCAGCCCTGGAGCATAGGTGAGAGCAGAATCCCTTCAGACCAGTGTCCTCGAGACTCCTTTTTCTAATTTAGATGAGATCTCTGGAAAGCTCAGCGCCGATGATGGGGGCCTGGTCTCTGTTAGCGAGAGGGCTGCTGGCACAGGGGGACCCCATGACCCCTGCAGGCTCACCTCGAGGCTCAACTCACTGGTTGCTGCTGTCGTGGGTTCGTTTATTTAATTTTTGGAGTATGTGTCCGAGAGGTGAAGAGCGACATGGAGGTTTCAGACTTACGTGGGTCGTTGCGCGTGTGAAAGCGATAGTGCAGGCAGTGAGTGGTTTCTGGGGGTTACTGCGTTTTGGAAACAGAAGTTTGAGATTCGTCAGTAGAAGTCCAGGCAAACGTTGAAAATTTAAATGTCGGTGAGGTGAATTTAAAAAAAAAAAAATAAAAAAAAAATCTGAGTTTGTCCTATAAGCAGAGTTTGCAATTTAAAAAACAAAAGCGATTGAAGAGTGATAGTACAGCGACTGCCATTTTCTTGTGAATGTGCAGGGCGTGGGGGAAGGTAGGACGGAAAGAAATGGATTTGTGCCCAAATTTGGCCATTCTTTTGTTGGCCGCGGGATTGGCTGCTGAAAGTCATAGCGGCTTCTTGTTTTGCGAGTGGCTTCTTATTTTGCAAGCAGCTTCTTATTTTGCAAGCATCTTCAAATCCAGGCCAGGCACCCCATTGAACAAATGTTTCCCCCCTGCCCCTGTCAGAGGTTATACGTTAGTCATCCATGAGTTTTGGGGATCAGTAAAGGGATAACTGTGAAAGGCAATGGCCCATAGAGCACAGGGAGTGGGATGGGTTTATCTAATGTTCCCTGCCTGGCCTCAAAACTCGATGAATCTCTGGGTTTGTCCACACAAGGACACTCAGGAGAGGTAAGACAAATTGATTGGGTGTAAAATTAAAGTGCATTAGTTAAAGTGCATTGCACTATTGTGTGGATGCTCTCATTCAGAAGTAAAGTGGCCTTAGTTCACTTTAGCCTAATCCCCTTTGGAGTAGGCCACTTTTCTTTTGAATGAGAACATCCACATTAACTTTTAGTTAATTCGTCTTTCCCGGGCGTCCTGGCGGCCTCGTGCCCGGTGCTCTGGAGAGGTTGGGCTGGCCGGGCCTGGCTCCCTGTGAGCTTTAGGTAAGCTTTTCATTAGGCATATTTCATCTCCACAGCAGCACTTAACCACCGGCGTTCGTCATCGCCCCAACCGGGGCTCCGCACCTTCCTCTCGCTCCTTCTGCTCCTGCAGCTCAAGAGCGATATTGTTTGTAGTGCTGCCTGGGAAAAACATTGGAAATCTTTATGGTGGCAGGGACTTGGAGAGGGATTCGGCTGGGGGGGAGCTGACTGCAGCCGGTATCTGGAGGGGGACTGTAGTTTGGGCGTTGGATTTCCCGGGTGAATTTGGCATCAGGCTGCTCCTGGGATCAGTCCTTCTCCCAATAACCTGAGTATTTTATTTTGCTATGGTGGTTTGCTGTCCTGACATGCTCCCTGTTTAGATAGTTTCTTCCATGTCTGCTGCTAAGTCATTTTTTAAAGACAGTGAGGAAATCTATATTAACTTTTTTCAGATGATATTTCCAACCAGAAAGCCAAGATTGAATATTAGCCTGTAGGAGAACTAATTTATCTGGTGGAAAAAAAAAATATTGGTAGGATGGTTTTGGAAGCTGTTTCATATTCTTGATTGAAGTTCACTGAGCTTGAGTTTTCGTTAGAGGTGTTTTCAGGTGTCTTCTAGAGCTTATAAGTAACCTATTTATTTACTTTTTACTGGCTAAACCATGTGTGCAAACTCTGTGCCTTGTCACACACTTGCCATTGCCCCTTCCATTCAGAATAGAATTTACAAGACTTCTTGCATTAGTAAGCAATTTGCTATTGGAGCCTTTCCTAGAAATACAGAATTCTATTTCACTGAAGTATTGTCTTTCCTCCTCAATCACGGCTGAGGTGAGCTATTTTCTCAAGGACTCTCCAGGCATCTATATGATATTCCCACTTGGGCAGATCATCTCCAAAACTTCTCCATCCTGAAGATCTATTGCAGTAAATTAAAATTCTCTTATTAATATCACTAGACTTTGAATTTGGCCAGCTAATTTTGTTCGCAGCTTGGCCTTTTCTTTTTTTTTTTATTTCTTTTTTTTTTTTTAATATAAAGCAAATACGCATCCAGACTTTCTTTGTTGAAGTAAACTGGCCAACAATAAGAGGGGTGATTCTTCATTTGCGTAAAAGGACTGCCTGTTTTGACTTCAGAAATACTGAACAAGAGTAAAGCAACAGCTGATGCCATCACAGGCAGTGTACTGTATTCAAACAGCTGTACAAAACGCAAAGCTCCAGTATTAATCCTGCCATTCACAGTTTATTTAAGTTTTTCAAGCTTCTCTCATATGGGCATGGCATCAATGCCTAATTATGCCTCCATTACGGTTACTGGGCCCTTAATACAGAAAATTATTGTATTTAAGCTTCGGAAAGCTGCATTGGTGTAATCTAAGATTCTTGCAACTGGCACATGTTCAGGGAAGGCAAACTTTACCTTGTAATTTTCTTTTCATTCATTTGGCCTTTAGGTTGTGGTCCGATTTTGTTCCTGAGAAGGTCGGATCATCACTGGTGTTTTTAACGCTGGCTTTAAATAGCTCCATTTAAGTCTGCACAGCTCTCAGGAGGAGGGAGTAAGAGCAGATTAAAAACCCTGTGGCTTTGTCTGTCCAGTTTGCCGGGGTGCAGGGCTACAACTCTCTGTGCAAATAGAAATGGTAGATCCAAAAGTCTGAAGCTTGGCACACAAGGAGTCTCATCGTTGTTTTACTCTGCACTGAGCCAGCTCAAGCTCTGTCGGTGCAAGTTGTGTTTTATCTGTGGATGCACCCCTGGCTTGACTGGTGCTCCGTATTGTGTTGGGGAGGGGTGTGCAGAGATGTCCCTGGTCTCAGGTGGGATATTACCTGCTTGCTGATGCTCAGCAGCAACCCGAGGCGTGAACTCTCGAGTGCTTAGTGACTGCTTGCCGATATTTGGATTAATCCTGTGAGCTAATCCATGGCGAACCCCTTGCTAGAAACCCTGGGAGCACACAAATACTGTGGACTCGGTAGGTGGCACTTTGGTTTTAGGCTTGAGCCAATGCAGAGGACCCTTCTCCTTGGGGTACAGGCATAGGGGCGTGCTGTGCTACAGTGGCCTTGGCCCCTGAGCTCCTCCACTCACTCATGCACCACGGAGGTGCCTTGCGTGGGTAGAGTTGGCCAAATTTTTTGATGAGGGGAGTGTCCCTGTGGCCTGTAATTTATAAAGTTTCCCTTGTGTACTGTTGTGCAGTGTTACGGGGGAGTAGCGTCGCTGCTGTTTCGGTGGTGGGTATGGCCGTGCCACCACAAGGTCATTTGAAGTCACAGCTTTGCTCTCCCCTTTGCACAGGCTTTTTGGGCAGCACTTGACACGAAAAGGGGCTTCACAGCTGAGTGACACCGCTGGGCATCACCATGACGGGAGGGTGATGGTGACAGGGAAAGGAGCCTTTCAAGCACATGTGCGAGTCAGTGGCAGCCAGCTTCCCATCATTTCCCAGTGTTCGTGGGGATACTCAGGAAAAGGGGCCCTGTGTTTGTTCGGATGCTTGGGAAAAGATGCTCATGGACACTGGTGGTAGTGTGGGCACTGTGCTCGAGCCATTCCCTCCTTTGCCCCTCTCTGCCCGGGGGATTTTGCAGCTGTGTTACCCCTGGAGGCTCCTGGCCCTCCTCCCTGTTGTGTTGTGCAAACCAGTTTTACTGGCGTGCCTTCCACCTACTAGGGGAGTGTCATTGTGCTTTTCCCGTGTCTGTGAGGCCCTTGGCAGTGCTTTGTGGCATGGCTGTGTAGAAAAAACATGGTGTGTACAGACGTGTCTTGCTACATTCATTCCTGTGAGGGATCTCTCTTCTGTTACTGTTTTTCCTTAAAGCCAGAGTGAGGATATGCACATGACTAGTATGTGCAGAGAGGATTAATTTTGTTCTTAAATGCACATGTATGTGTCGAGCCGGGGTTTGGTCCTCAGCGACAAGTGCTTGAGAGATCCTCTGGTGAGAAGTGATACAGTGATGCTGGAGGGGCAGGGGTGAGAAATACTGCTCTGCTGACAGCATGAGGCAGAAGGGGAGATGCAGATGCTCTTCCCAGGTCTGTTGCTGAGGTTTTGGAGCAAGATGATTAGGTACTTGTGAGCCGAGATTTTCTGCTTCTCCTTTTTCCTTATCGTCAGGTAGGGTTGATATCTTAATTTATATGTCATATAGTGATAGTAAGTTGTATATATAGGAGATATATAAGAATAAGAAGTGATATGTTGTGTTAATTATTTCACTCTGTGGATAATTTGAAGAAAATATTGCAAAGAAAGCAAATAATTTCTGTTTAGTGTCACAGGGAGGCACTACGCTGAATTGAAAGGCTGATGGTAAACATTGCTTTTGGTGGCTTTATGCTTTGGTTTTGGCCCCTTTTGCTATTTTCCACTTAATTACCATTTTTTAAACAGTATTTAAAGCAGGGAGAGGATAAACTGAAACACTGGATGGGGAGGTAGCAGTGCTGCCAGTAACTTCTGCAGAAGGAGCAGAGCTGTGGGATTGACTGAAAACATTTGCGAGGTGGTGGCTAGTCTGTCCATCCAGAGGTCTGCCTGTCCCGAGGCGTGGGCCCATGTGGGGCCATGCCATGAACTCTACGCTGGTACAAGTGCCATTGGGTACTCCAAAACCTCCGAGGGAGGTGCAATGAGGCCACACAGACCTCTCAGCCTGACTTTTTTGGGTGACTCTGGCAGCTAGCCATGCTTCCAAGTCACCCCTCAATGAGTGGGTGGAGGTGTCGGCGAGCCACGGCCACCTCAGCCTGGCAAACCAGCCCTGGAGCTCCCCATCCTCTGGCTCCTGCAGCCTGGGCTTTGTGTGTGTTGTGGCCACTGACTCGCCAACGTGTGGCTTGCAAAGCCAAGCCGTGTGGCCACTTCTGCCTCGCTGCAGAATCGGCTTGTTGTGAAATGGTAGAAAGTGGAGGAGCTGATCTGCAGAAGGGTTTGGCCATGAGTGTTGGAAAATGTGAATCACGGGGATTCCAGTTTTAAGCCTTCTGGAGATAACGGGCAGCACGTACTGGAGTGCGTGACTTGCAGAGGGCCTTAAAAAACAAGGCGGTGCCCTCAAGATTAAGCAAACGTTTTATAATCAGGAACACATTTTATACCCAGCACAGGCTTTTGCAGGTATCACATCCATCCAGACAGAAAGGTGTAGCTGGAGCGAAGCTAATTATACTGCCATTTAATTTTGGTGTTGAACAACAATGCAAGGCGAGCGGGCTCTTGAATCCTGTGAACAATGTGCCGTAATCAAAATATGCTGACTCCGAGTGGCGTCTGTTGTCAGTTAGCTAAAAAGACCATTTGATAGTTGTGACACACGCTCGGGGTTTTTTTGCTTGCGATGGAGCTGGAATGAAGTGTGGCTGTTGCAGAGCGAGGGCTGTGCTCGTACCTTCCATCCCTGAGAAGCCCTGGTTGGGCCGATGGGATGCTGGAAGTCAGAGCCTGCATTTAAGTGCGCGTAAAAATATTTGCAGCGGGTTAACGTTTGTCTTTCCCGAAAGGTATCACCCCTAAAAATCTGTCAGGGGGACGCTTAAAGATGTGGGTTTTGCTGTAAATAAACCTTTTGCTGTTTGTCTGAGCCCAGATAATTCAGGGTGAAGTGCACATCTCTCCGCAGCACAGACTCCTGCTGAGGCTTCCTGCCGGGACCCTGGTGAGAGAGAAGGGATGGGGTGGGAGAGGTTGAGGTCTCCCTCTCACCCAAGTCTGCCGGGGCAGGTCAGTTTCAGGACCTCAGCCACCCGTCTGACAGCCTGTGCTGTCTCATTCGTACCTGAGCATCTGGCAGATCCCCTTCTAAATGACTTTTAACACATGAACACAATAAAAGGAAGGGATGGCAGACTCTCATTTTCAGGCTAAGTGGCAAGGCATTTTTCCTGTTTACACCTTTGGAGGAAATCATTACATGAAATATTGAACAGGAAACTCTTATTTGTCTCTGAAGACCTTTTTTCCTGCTCTAGGAAGATGTGGAAAATGCTCGAGTCCTATTAAATTTAGTAGGAACCAAGGAGGACTAACACACCTCGGCCTTTGGGAAGTAGCGGTGTTGTTTGGAGCTGATATTGTGCATGTTTCTGCATGATATTAAACTTAAAAAAAAATCTATATGGAGCCAGGATTTTTATCTACTCTGACCATGAAGCTGTGTTTCCTTATGTTGGGAAAGGGCTGGAGATTAATGCTATCTAATGATATGTCTCTTATCAAAGGGAGGAGACAGGTTTACAATTAGAGGTTGCTCTAAATAGAAAGTACTAGTCAATGTTTGTTGTGTGGGAGACAAAAACCCTGCATCACCATCAGCTGGCTCAGTTAACCTGGCTGGGCAGGCAGTGTTTACTGTTCAGCTGAGATTAAGGAAAAAAAAAAAAAAAAAGAGGAATGGAATAAGGTCAGTCAAATTTTAAGGCACAATGTGATTGGGGCTGTAGCTGCTCAGTCTTCAAGGGTGTCCATCACGGCTACCATGTGCAGCAACCTCCAATGCAAGAAGCAAAACCTGAGGTCTAACTGTCCAAAATAAATTTACTTTTGTTATTGCCAGAGGTGGTTTTGGGGTGCTCTGGAGTCCTATCTGAAAGAAAAATCCATCTGCCTACGCTGTACCCCATAAGAGGAATTTGGAGATGATTCCTCAAGTGCAGCAGGTTTGATTTCAGTATGGGCAGAAGGTGGTGGAGCTGTGCTTCTGACAAAATGCAGCCCAGGCGAGGGGGGCTGTGCATAGCTGTGAACACGTGCAACCCTGTGTGCACACAAACACGCTCAAATGGGGTTTTTTAAAGTCTTGCCCCTGCAGAGTTGACAGGGCTTTGGTGCCTTCTGGAAGAGAAGAGTTGTGGTTTTTCTCCTTCCTCTTTGTCTTTATGTCCCACCCAGTCTGATGATCTCCATTTCATTCTCCTTTATTTTTTGTGGTTTATGCTTGCTGCTTCTAATTATTCTTTTTCCTTTGGAAAGCACTATCACCCTGTCCTTTTGCACTTGTGTTTTCCATTCATCCTGTTTAAGACTCTCAGGCCCTTTCCTCTCCTCTCCCTGCTGTGCCCTCTTCTCCTTTGTGTCCTGGGGGTATGGAGGGGATCAGAAGGCTCTGCTGTGTGAGGGGTACCTGTGTGGGTACACGACCAGTGTTGTGCTGCACATGCCTGGGTAGGGTGAGCACTGAGTCGCGATAGCAGAGCTAATGGAGAGCGCCAGTGTTGTTTGGTGGATGTTGGTTTGATGACCTTTGACAGTGTGCAGTGTTAGTTGTGCCTCTGGTCCCTTCAGTGGAAATTCTGGCCTTGTGAAAATCGGTGGCAAAAGTCCTGTTTATTTCCAGTTTTCTATCCTCTGTGGTATTCACACTGATACCCACTCTCATTTCCTTTTATCTGTTTGTCTCAGAAACTGTCCTGTGTTGAATGCATAAAGACAGCTTACATCTTATTTTTCCTGTGTGGCTGCGAAGAGTCGGGGAAGAGTCTTACCCTCATTTGCAATAAGTGGAAACTAAAGATAGAAGGCTTATGACTTTTCTGGGGCTAGGAAGGGAATCCAGGTCAGAGCTGAGACTTCCATGCAGAATTTTTTGTGCTTTTTAGTTCGCCGGGCCTTGCCTCCTCTAACGCTGCAAAGGTTTCCATCTGTGCTCAAGTCGCCCTCGCTGTTCTGCTTAGTTGCAGGCGGAGTTATCGCCTGCCTGTCATCTCAACGACCTTATTTCTCTAGACTTGGAGCACCTTTTTTTTTTTTCCATCTGAACCAGATCTTTGTGCCTTTGTTGTTGTTCTATTAAAAATAACTCACCTTTGAATTCAGAGTCGCACAAAGCAGATTGAGGAAGAGTTGTTGGCAGTAAAAAGCATCTATTTTTCAACATTTTGAAGTCTCTGCATGTATCATTTATTCTGACCCTCTTGGTTTCGGTTGTATTGGGTGTGATGTCCCTGCTCGGCTTTGGCAGGCTGGGAGGTGGGATTTCTGGCTGTCAGCCTCAGTTAGTCCCACAAGGAGAGGTTTAGGTGGCCAATCCGTGAGTGGGGCCTCTCAGAAAATCAAGCTAGTCATGCCTGTGGGTCTCATGGTCCCCAAAAGCCCCACTTGAGTAAACTGGTCTAGTGGAAGGTGTCCCTGCCTATGGCAGGGGCTTGGAACTAGATGGTTTTTGAGGTCCCTTCCAATCCAAACCATTCTATAATTCTGTGTTTCCATAAACAATGTATGTGTGTGGAATCTAGGAAATACATGGCATTATATCTTTGACATTATGAAAGTGTATTTTTAATCCTCTATACCAATTTGTACTTTTTGAGGTTTTCTTCCCAGTTAAGAGAAAAACTTTCTTATATGCTGGATGGGAAACAGGCTGTCTTAGGATTATTACTAGCTATGTCCTCCAGAAGTGAAGTGGGATAAGGCTTGTGGATTGCAAAGACCAGGTCTGTCTGTCATGTAGCTCGAGCTCCAGCATCAGTGCTATGGATTATACATTTAAGGTATTGAGCAGCTGTATTGAATGTTTTGCCCATGTGAGGTTGGGGACATCTGTATGGCCAACAACCAGAAAGATAAACTATGTAAAAAGTAAATCTTTGCTAAATAAGTGGGTTAAATTTGTAGGAGATGGGTGCGATGACTTAACAAATCAGCTCCTGGTTTTCCTTTGAGCTCTTGCCTGTAGTGAGTGCAACTACTTCCTAATGTGGAAGGTCACTACCCTCAACCTCTTGCAGTTGGAGGTTTTTAAAAGGTGGAAGTTAAGAGAAATCTGAAGAACATTTCAAACATAGTGCAACTTTTTTTTTCCTAATGAATAAGTATTTCATTTAGAAAAAGAAAATAAGATAAAACTTCAGAACGAGAACAATAAGCCCAAATTATGTTGACAAATTGCTGGCAGCAGCTCAGTTCCTCCAGGGCGAGGGGATGAATGATTATACCTGCAGCCAATTCTCTGGAAACCTGGAGGAGTGAAGGTCTGTCCAACAGGTAAAGGAATTAGCTGTTCCCCATCTCCAGTTGTTACACACACACAAATGAGCCCACAAGAGGGCTGTGCTCACAAAACTTTTGAGAATATATATATCAAAAGATGCTGAGTACAATTTTTATCACCTGTAATAGAAAGCGATTTCTTTTATTTATGTACTTACGGTCCAGCCTCTGGTTCTTTGGCCAGAAGCTCTTCTTTTCCCTTTCACGTGCTTGGTGCTCAAAAAAAAAATCCACTTTATTCTTTAATATAAGCAGAAGGCAATGGTTTCCCCCACTTTGTATTATTGTTAACTTGACTCAAAGCCCAGGTGTTGTTGGACTGCAATAATAAGTGTATGTAATGATATTTATATACCATACATAATTCCCAGTTTAACCATTAACCAAATAATTTTTTCTGTAGCTTTTTTATTTATTAAGGTTTGATGTTCACTGTGACAAAAGTCAATAATTTCTTCAGAGGCCTCATCAAGTGTGCTCCTCACTTTGATAGGGCCATTGCACTGGTACTTGCTGGGGCTTGTGCTTTTCAGCCCAGCACAGACCCTAAGTGGGTGAAACACCTGATAATGGTCATAGGAGGCAATTGGTGCTCCCAGGATTATTTAAATACACAAACATTTGCGTTACTTCCTTTCTTTCTCCCACTCCTTCTTTTTCTCCCCCCCCCCTCCCCCCTTGTATCAGAGTACTTCACAAGCTTCAGAACCAAAACAAAAGTCAGGAAATGTATTTAAAATGCCATGGCATAAGATAAAACATGCGTTGTAGAAGGTCTTTTGCCCTAAAAGTGGTGCAGCATTAGGGCACCTGAATCCTCTTTTATTTTAAATCAGTCATGCGACCACGACTCGAATCAGTCACTAACTGGACCATGGTTTTGGCACTAGAAACTATTGACCAACAAGAAAGGCAGTGGTGCAAAGCCAGTTTAAATCATGGGAACTTACAGCCCAGCCTCAAAATCCTGAAATGATTTTGCTTGTGTGTTCTTGAGTTTGCAAAGATTTGGGCAGAAAGT